>NC_091643.1:37009894-37647157 GCF_027580195.1 Bos mutus
AAAAAGAAAACAAAAAACCTCCCCGCCAAAGCAGGAGACACAAGAGACATGGGTTTGATCCATGGGTCAGGAAGATACCTGGAGGAGGGCGTGGCAACCCACTCCAGTATTCTTGCCTGGAGAATCCATGAACAGGGCCTGGCTGTCTACAGTCCAAAGGGTTGCAAAGAGCCGGACATGACTGACGTGACTTAGCCTGCATGCACGCATGGGCCTTTTACTTAATGAATCCTCACCACATTTTACATATGAGAAATATGGATCACAGAGGTTGTACATGGCAAAGCTGGGATCACAACTGGCTAGCCATGTTGTTAGCCAGTAAGTGAAGACCCCTACTCCAACTGTAGCTGAATCTAAAGACACATAATCATGCAAAGCCTATCAAAAATTACAAATCTAACAAGTGCCAGGAAGATCACAGCAGAGGGTGTTGTGGGAGAGTGTGGTGGAGTGAGAGGCAGGGTTGGGCTCAGAAAATGACATGTAACCTGACATTGGACAGGAGAGTAGCAGTGAGTCAGGCAAAGAGCTGGAGGAATTCTCGATAAGGGGAATTCTGAGTGAGGGGTAAGACCATGTGGGCATGCTTGCTGTTCAGAGAAGCAACAGAAGCACACTGTGATGTGAGCTTAGGTGCTGGGAGCAGGGCAGGTAAGAGGAAGGGGGTCATGTCAGGATTTGGAGCCTAACTTCTGCATTTTTATTTCAATAGGAAGTGACTCTAAGATTTTAGCAGAGATGTGACATGATCTTATTTATGTTTTATAAATATCACTCATTCTTCTTTTATACTTTTACAGCAATCAATGTCATGATGATTAATAAAGCACTGACCAACCTAGATAGCATATTAAAAAGCAGAGACATTACTTTGCCAACAAAGATCCATCTAGTCAAGGCTATGGTTTTTCCTGTGGTCATGTATGGATGTGAGAGTTGGACTGTGAAGAAAGCTGAGCACCGAAGAATTGATGCTTTTGAACTGTGGTGTTGGAGAGGACTCTTGAGAGTTCCTTGGACTGTAAGGAGATCCAACCAGTCCATTCTGAAGGAGATCAGCCCTGGGATTTCTTTGGAAGGAATGATACTAAAGCTGAAACTCCAGTACTTTGGCCACCTCATGGGAAGAGTTGACTCATTGGAAAAGACTCTGATGCTGGGAGGGATTGGGGGCAGGAGGAGAAGGGACGACAGAGGATGAGATGGCTGGATGGCATCACTGACTCGATGGACGTGAGTCTGAGTGAACTCCGGGAGTTGTTGATGGACAGGGAGGCCCGGCGTGCTGCGATTCATGGGGTGGCAAAGAGTCGGACACGACTGAGTGACTGAACTGAACTGAACTGTGACACAGTATTTATTCCTTTTAACAGATGTTTTCTCCATGATTTCAGCTAGTTCATTTGTATCACAGACACCATGTAGAAGATGCTTTTGAAACTGTGTTTAAAACTGTTTCTGAAAGATGTGTTTTAATACACAAATAAATGTGATATATATATATAAAGCAAATTTAGAACATCTGTATATGTTATTATGAAACAGAAGAGATGTGACAGAAATATTAAGTGCTTTATAGTATTGTTGATTAAAGTTACAATGAGTTATAGTGCTCCTTGTAGGTTAAGCACATGTTAACATTAATATATTTAAATATTTAGACAATATTCTCTATAAGGAATACTGATGCAGCAATATATAATTATAAGGCAGTTATAATAATATCATTATAAACTATTATAATTATTAATACATAATTCTATAATAGGATTAACAGACTCAGGTTTATTATTTAATTCATGGCTTAAATATAACGAATTAAAAGGCAAAAAAATGTCAGCGTTTTCGTGGAATTCAGTAAACAGAATGCTTATACTGGCCTGTATAATGAACTACTAAGACTTTTGCAGAGACAGTGCATGTTTTTTTTGCAAAACCATCACCTAGAAAAAGAACCTAGCTACCTTTAGGGTGCTGGGTGTTTGTATCTCATTCGTATCAACAAACTGTCTTTCGGAATCAGACGTAAAAACCGTAGCTTATAGCACTGGTTAAAAACGGCGCTATTGCTCTTACAGAGCGTTTCTGCTTGTGGCTGGCAGGAGGCGGGCAGGAACCCGGCGCTACACGAGAGAGCAGGCTCGCGGTCCAGCAGCGCCCCCTGGAGGACAATAGCAAAGTAGCAGCCTATCCGGCCGCAGAAGAAAAGCCAGGAACCAGGGACCCTGATGGGCTGCAGAGAAGTGGGCGGACGGGTTGGGAAAGACGGCGGGGGCTGGCGGATGACTAGACAGCGAGAGAAACGACAGGGCAGGATGCGATCAGTAATGGGTCTAGCAGCTTTCCGTCGCCGAGAATGTCACAATCGGTAAGGGAAGGGGGCACATATGACTTCTCTTTTGATAACAGGGAAGTCCTTCTAAAATTTGAATGCTCTTGCCTATCAGGACATGTGGAAATACTTCGATGGTGATAATAAAGCATTAAGGCCAGTTGTTTTTTTTTTTAAAGCTGTATTATGGAATCTGCCTCTTGTCAACTTTGAAAATGCCAATGAAAAGAAACCTAGCAATACAGCTCAGGATATGTGCTGGTCATTCTGCTGTTGTGATGAAAGGTGGCCCTGGTGGTTAATTCACAGTTGATAAATTTTTGATACAGCTGAATGATCACTGGGCTCTCACTAAACTGTACACTAAATATTTTAAGGTGATCTAAAAACACATAATGCTTAAAAGACAAGAGGGGGAATATTATTAGCCAGATCCTTCTTCTTTCTAGTGATGCACAGATGGAATTATTCTTCTAAGTGGGGTTGGATAAGAGATGCTCCTGAAATACTGGGAATTCTGCACATGGGGATTTGAGATGCTGGGGACAACTGTGGTTTATCATCAAGAGGCACGGATAAACAACATTTTCAGGCCATGATAAGGGGGTGTAAGGAAGTGTATGGACCCCTCTTTGCCCCAGGACTTCTGAGGGTTTTGGCTCCATGCCAATCACTGTGATGGGGCCCTTTGATCAGTGCTCCTTGAAAACACCATGTCTTTCAGTTTGAGCTTAAAAAGCCTCTTGTTTAAAATGTGAGTTAATACTGGTTCTAATACTAGATTCATGTGGTAATAAAAGAATACCAGATCAAGGCCCAAGGCCATCTTTTTCACCTATCAACCACATCAGACGTTGAATCCACAGCTTCAGAAATGTTTTTTTCACTTAAGTAATTGTATAACTAGACATAAGATCATAACTTTTTAACAGCTCTGAAGACTAGTGTTTTATGAAGCACATACCTCTGCATAGTCAAGGACTATGTTGAGAGAAAAGCACTGACATACACACATTACCACGGGTAAAACAGACAGCTCACGGGAAGCTGCTACATGACATGGGGAGCTCCACTCGGTGCTCTGCGATGACCAAGAGGGGTGGATGGGGAGTGAGAGGGAGGCTCAAGAGAGGGGATAAACATACACTCATAGCTGATTCAGGATGCTGTACAGCAGAAACTGACATAACATTGTAAAGCAATTGTCCTCCAATTACACAAATAAAATGAAATAGACATAAACTTCCCCCTTCATGGAACCCTAGAAGATAATTATTAATCTTACAGTAGTTGTTGGTTTGGTTAATTTGTTGCTTGCATTTACATTTTTTAAAAGTTTGAGGTAAGAAGTTAGAGCCCCACAGATTATTTCAAGCAAGTGCAGAGTGAGGCCCGTATGGCAGTAAGTAGGCTGGAGGCATTCTAGGCAAGGCATTCTAGGTCTGGGCGTGATGTTCAGCCCCCATGGGGATTATCCAATTTGATCCTCATGTTGTTTGATGAAGTAAATGTTCTTTCTACCCACCCAGTACTCAGGGAATCTATGGTTGAGCTACAGTTAATTAACTGCCCAATGTTATGCAACTACCAAGGGTATTTTGGTATTTCTCACCCAATTAAAAATTTAGAAAATGAAGATTTTTAGAAAAAAATAATTAAAATAATTAGGCTTCAATACACACAAATGACTATTAGTAAAACCACAGATTTGCCAGTGACTGACATCATAATGGACTCAATAATCATGCTGCTGCTGCTGCTAAGTCACTTCAGTCGTGTCCGACTCTGTGCGACCCCGTAGACGGCAGCCCATCAGGCTCCTCTGTCCATGGGATTCTCTAGGCAAGAGCGCTGGAGTGGGCTGCCATTTCCTTCTCCACAGTAATTGTGAGGCACCACTATCTGTTTATTTTGTCTTATTGCTCCTACAAACTGCCAGCTATTTCCTGCTAATGCTCATTCCAGAAGCAAGTCTTCGGAATATTAGAATGATTAGCCAGGAACCTGAAAGGTGGGACCCTCTGTCAGGAACCATCTCCTGGTTTTCAAAAACGAGCTCTTTTAAGCTGTTTGTACACAAATCATTCAGCCAAGAGCAAGACATCAGAAATTCTTAGCAGGAGACAGATGGGAGGTCAGAGCAGATTATTGCAGCGATGAAAGAAAGCTTATAAAATGAAAAAAACAAAACAAAAAGGCTTTGCCTCCTTTTGTACATAATAAAATGCTGACACAACTTTAATTATAGTGATATGAACAGTGCTGTTTGGCTCCGCCATATGGGACCGAGTACCATAAATACGTTATAGATTGGTTCTTAGGAAAGGAAAATTTAGAATATGCTCTTTGTAAGAATCATATTTTTATGAGCCTGCTGAAGAGTAGCTGCATGTTGAATCGAGTCAGGAATTCTCAAGACCGTCATAATCAGAGCAGGCAAAGTATATATTTGCTCAGGGAAACATCTGTTGAGGAATTTCTCCCGAGTCTCATCAGTGGTTGGCAAGCTTTACTGCCTTAACTGTGTTCTCATTATTGGCCTGTCGGCAGAATAGTTTACATGAGTTGTCCTTCTATCATTAATTCACTGGAAGAGAGACAGCCTTTTTAATGGCCTGTCTTTGTTGAAAATGCTTACAACAAAATTTAAACTAAAAATCCACTGGCTGATTTGTATTTTATTCTTGAATTTTTTATATATGCAAAGAACTCTAAAAAGGATATAAATAGCAAGCTATGAAATGACTGTGAATCAACTGTGGTGTTAAAATCAACAACTCAGCTACTTTTAGAATATTACGGAAGCTGTGTCTTGACCTCTTTACCTGTGGCTTTGTTCATGGAGGTCACACCGTCATTTCTGAGGTTCTCAGTGAAATCATCGAAGTTGACTAAATTATATACATAGAAAAATCTTCTTTGCTCAAAATTGAGGTACTTTCTGGCAAAATATACTTTCATCAGACTCTCAAATCAACAACAGGTAGTAAAGCATCTTCTGGGAAAAGAGAAGAAAGCCAAAAAATCATCATCTTTGATCCATTTATCTCCTAGATGTATGCTGCAGGAAGCATACATGAACTGCAGGACGGGCTTCTGGGATATGCCTGACGTTAGACACTAAATGACATTAGAAGACTAAATGACCAGGATGATGGTATTTCCTTTCTAGCTTCCATTTGGTGCTTCTCATGTGACATCTAGTCAGTAAAAGGCTGTCTTGATAAACCCATTTATATTTTGTTGCATGATGTTACAGTTACTTAAAACCTGTTAAGAACACTTGGGGGCTTCCCTGGTGGCTCAATCTGCCTGCCATGAAGGAGACCTAGGTTTGATCCCTGGCTGGGGAAAATTCCCTGGAGAAGGGAATGGCAACCCACTCCAGTATTCTGACCTGGAAAAT
Organism: Bos mutus; assembly: GCF_027580195.1. Classification (NCBI taxonomy): domain Eukaryota; kingdom Metazoa; phylum Chordata; class Mammalia; order Artiodactyla; family Bovidae; genus Bos; species Bos mutus. Next base: position 37,015,636 of record NC_091643.1, read on the forward strand.
TCCATAGACAGAGGAAGCTGGTGGGCTACAGTCCATGGGTTCGCAAAGAGTCGGATACGACCGAGTAACACACAAGAACATTTAACATGAAATCTACCCCCTTACGAAGACACAGTCCAGTGTTGCCACTTATAGGCACCATGGCAGATCTCTGGTTGGCTTAGATGCTCAGTCACGTCCAACTCTTTGTGACTCTATGGACTGTAACCTGCCAGGCTCCTCTGTCTGTGGGATTCTCCAGGCAAGAATACTGGAATGGGTTGCCATGCCCTCCTCCAGGGAATCTTCCCAACCCAGGGGTCAAACCCACGTCTCTTGCTACTCCTGCATTGGCAGGTGGATTCTTTACCACTGCTCCAGCTGGGAAGCCCGATCTCTAGAAATTGTTTATTTTGCACACATGACACTTCATATCTGTAGAACAGCAATTCCCCTTTTCCCCTACCCCCAGCCCCTGCTAACCACCATTCTACTCTCTGCCTCCATGAAAGTGAAAGTGTTATTCACTCAGTTGAATCCAACTCTTGTGACCCCATGGACTGTAGCCCACCAGGCTCCTCTGTCTGTGGAATTCTCCAGGCAAGAATAGTGGGGTGGGCTGCTATGAGTTTGACTATTTTAGATTCTTTATAGAGTCAGAATCATGCAGTCTTTGTCCTTCTGTGACTGGCTTATTTCACTTGGCTTCATGTTCTCCAGGCTCATCCATGTTGCATACAGGAGGCTTTCCTTCTTTTTGAAGACTAAATAATATCCCATTTTATGGATCTACCATATTTTCTTTATACATTCATCTGTTGATGGATATATAGGTTGTTTCCATGTTTTGGATACTGTAAATAATGCTGATATGAACATGGAGATGCAGATATGTCCTCAAGATCTTGATTTTAATTTTAGGATGTGAAGAGACTGGAACCCTTGCACACTCTTGGTGGGAATATAAAGTGGTGCAGTTGCTATGGAAAAAAGTATTGCAGTTCCTAAAAAAGTTAAAAATATCAGTACCATGCTGCTGCTGCTAAGTCACTTCAGTTGTGTCCGACTCTGTGCAACCCCATAGACGGCAGCCCACCAGGCTCCCCCATCCCTGGGATTCTCCAGGCAAGAACACTGGAGTGGGTTGCCATTTCCTTCTCTGAGCAGTACCATATGATCCAGCAATGCCACTTCTGGGCATATATGCAAAGGAATTATTTTTGATATAGTACTTACTAGTATCATATCAAAATATCATATAACTACTAATAAGAATAAGATTCCAATTTTGTTTAACATTTGCTCTGGTCATAATATTAATATAACCTGGCCAACGATAAGCACAGATGACATTGGATGTTCTATTTCTGTTGTGAGCAGTATTAACCTGCAGTTGCTGATGCTATTATTAAGTTTCAGTAAAATAATCGCTTAGGTCATCAATCTCCGCAAGCACCTTTCAGAGTGCTTGATGACCGTGCAAACATCAAGCTGTGCCACATTAAAAAATGATGAATCTCTGTCCAGGTAAAGTTCTGCCCTTTGGCTATCATAATGTATCACCATTTTGTTTACAAATGGGTATTCACTGTGCGAAATGGCAACAGGGTACATGGGATTTTATAAATAGATGGAATGTTGGCACTTGCTAATATCAGAACTTATGTGGCTGACAGTGCAACTGGAAATCTATGGAAAATAAACAATTCCCTGTGAAATAAATGATTTGTTAAATTAAAATCATGGTGATCATCTATTTAAGTCCTTATAGATTATTTGTTTAAAGTATTATGCTCTTTATAGGATAACTCAATTTGTAACTTTAGATTTTCACTCTTAAAAAATGAAGTCCATGCTTCCTACTTAAACACAACTTTACATCACAGACATAATTTTGGTAATTCATAAATTTCAGAGGAATGTGTTTCTGATCTTTGCTGTTAGATTCATTCAGTCATTAACCATATTGTTAGTAAGGCCATATTATTTTATTATTTTAGTTCTGGACAAGAGGATTTTATTTTTGACCGGAAATTTACTTCCTGAGTACACAATGGAAATGACTGTCTTTATCCTCTATTTACTGATGGGTTTATCGGGCAGCTGTGCTTCACTCCAGTGCAACCTTCTTGTCAGTCGAAGGTGGCATTTTATAGACACACAGAGGAAAGTTGTATGGGGCTTGCTGTAACTCCTTCTCTATTCTTTCCTTTCCTCTTCTTTTCTTTATTAAACTCAAGTATTTTGTCCTGCATCTGTACTTACTATGATAATTATGCTAGTTTTGGCTAAGTTAGCATTCTTTATTCAATGAACATGGTAAAAACTCCATTTTTCAGCATTTTTTTAAGCACACAGAAAACTATGGAGACACTACAGTCATCACACAACAAGACACCACTTAAGTTTTATCAAATGTGCAACAATTTGATAAATTGAGTTTTTTTTTTTTTTTTTTTTTAAGAAATGAGAGATCACAGAAAGAACCGCAGTACTTGGCTACCTTTCCCAAACTGCCTCCCTCCCTCCATTCATATCCCTTTTACTAGACTGCTTGCCAATTTTGAGTATTCATTTATACTATTACTGCACAAGTACCTATCCTTACACACTATGTCATATTTTATACACGTTCTGTGTTTATACAAATAGTTTTGAGACTGAGTATCATTATTTACCTTGCCTTTATTTTTCAGTATTCTGTGTTTGAATTTTCACTACATTAATACATACATTCCTGAATGATTCATTTTTAGGTCCCGTATGTTATGCTCTTGATAGGGTGCATCACAGTTTATCCAGTGAGCAGCCAGGCCTGTGCCCAGTCTTTCACTGTGATAAACAGAGGTGTGCCTCCAAATGTATGCTTGACACGTGTGCTAGCATTTCTCTGGAACAGCACCTACTGAAACACTCACATGCTTGTATTATATCTGCAACTTTACCAGGTCGGTGTCCTGTTGCCCTTGGGGGCATTTGTATAACTTTACACTTCTGGCAGTGCATGAAAGGTCCTTATTTTTCCACAACCTTGCCAATGGTTAATATCATCACCCACTTTCAGTTTTGTCAGTCTGATGGGTATGAACTAATATTTTGTGATCTTTTTCATTCCCCTACTTAGAAATGAGTTTGAGTATCTTTTCATATATTTATTGGACATTATATTATCATTGTATTACCTATTAATTTTTTTCTCACTTTTTTTTGTTGGCCTGTTCTGACTTTTAAAAAGTTAATTCTAATATACTTTCATAATACAACTATAGTAAGTATTATCTATAATAATTGTATGTTGATTAAGGATTAGAAATACTCTTTTTTGTATTGAGAATTCTTTGTGTGTTATTCCATAAATCTGACAGTAAGTGCTCAGTTGCACCATTTATTAATGGTAGTAATACAGTAATCCTCATTTGAGAATATCAGAATAGCAAAGTAAGTGGATATCATTCTCCACATAAGTTTAAAATGATCTTATAAATACAAGATGCTAGTAGCTATTACATATCTGCATTTACATTGCTTCAGGTCAGATCAGATCAGATCAGTGGCTCAGTCGTGTCCGACTCTTTGCGACCCCATGAATCGCAGCACGCCAGGCCTCCCTGTCCATCACCAACTCCCGGAGTTCACTCAGACTCACGTCCATCGAGTCGGTGATGCCATCCAGCCATCTCATCCTCTGTCGTCCCCTTCTCCTCCTGCCCCCAATCCCTCCCAGCATCAGTGACATTGCTTAGTTTGATATAATCTGTCATAAAATATTATAACATCCAGTGTAAGTGGAAAAAACACGGAAATATATATGGACTCTAAAAATTTACTTTATTTTGTTAGTAGACCCAGTAAAATTAATAACATGGTATTTATGAAGTCTAAAAACATTATGGTGACTGAAAAATTAGCACTTTTTGGTGTTAGAGTATAGAAAGGTTTATGTCTAAGCATCCTAAAGTGCTGACAAAAAAACTTTTTTTCTTTTATTGCAAGGAAAAGTGCTGCATGGTAACTTTTACATTTAAAAAATAGTGAGTAAGAAGTAAGACCTTTAAAAATTTAAATCTCATTAGACTAGAAGAGAAATTTCAACCTCAAAGAGACCTTAGAAATAATCGAATCCAATCCCTTCACTCATAATGACATTGAATTTTAAGGAAGTTAACTAACTTCTCTTAGAAAACAGAGCATATTAGCCAGAACCAGAGCTACAGCTGAGGCCTGCTACTCCCTGTTAGGTGTTCTTTCCACTGATCCAGGCTGTGTCTGTAGACTGTGTTTGTTGAGAATACATTTTAAAGAATCTGAGATTGTACTTTTACTACAAATTTATTCCATAGCAAAGTTCATGAATCTTTGGCTTAATTGCAGGACAGAATGGAGTGTATAGTATGGGCTAAATGAACTCTTTGCTGCCACTTACCCAGGAGAAAAAGAAGTATTTTCATTAACTCAACATTTCCCCCACTTCCTACTTTAAGGATAATAACCCATTATTATGACTGACTATGACTGTCATCATCAACTCGTGTAGAATTTTTCTTCATGAGAGGGCTTATTCATTCGATGAGATTTTATTAAAGCATCTACTTACTACTAACCATAAACTGGCCTAGGCATGGGAGTGCTCTGTGAAATAAAATGAAGACCCATGACCTTCACAGAAGATACATCCTGTAGTATAAGCAATCCTTACATGTTCTTTTTGTTTGAGTGCTCAGATGAGAATTGAAATGAAGCTAGGAGGCAGTTGACAGTTTGTAAGAATAAAGTGACCCAGGGATGGAAGTCTCCATGTAAATGAAGGATAGCTGAAGCCACAGTGAGAAAGTGTGTGATCTAGAAATATGACTGGGTCAGAGGGAGGGAGCTATTCTGGAGCTTAGATGTTCCAAGGATAATAAGATGTACTAGTGAGATGTATTGGAGAAGGCAATGGCACCCCACTCCAGTACTCTTGCCTGGAAAATCCCATGGATGGAGGAGCCTGGTAGGCTGCAGCCCATGGGGTCACGAAGAGTCGGACATGACTGAGCGACTTCACTTTCACTTTTCACTTGCATGCACTGGAGAAGGAAACGGCAACCGGCTCCAGTGTTCTTGCCTGGAGAATCCCAGGGATGGGGGAGCCTAGTGGGCTGCCATCTATGGGGTTACACAGAGTAGGACACGACTGAAGCGACTTAGCAGCAGCAGCAGGGAGATGTATTAGTGAGAGAATAGAGGCTATATATATCTGTATGTATCTGATCGATAGATAAGAAGAGAGTGAACACTATGGACTGAATTGAATTGTGTTCCCCTCCATGCCCCAATTCATATGTTGAAGTCCTAACCCCCCAGTGAAATGATATTTGGAGATGGGGCTTTTGGGAGATGATTAAGTTTAAATGAAGTCTTAAGGGTAGGACCCTCATGATGGGATTAGTGCTCTTATAAGAATAAACTCCAGAGAGCTTGCTCTCTCTTCCTTCCCATCATGGGAATAGTAGATGCCATCATAGTAAGTAGGTGCCATCTGCAAGCAGGGAAGAGTCTTCACCAGGAATCAATCCTGTTAGGACCTGGATGTTGGACTTCCAGCCTCTAAAACTATGAGAAATAAGTTTCTGTTGTTGAAGCCATAGCCTGTGGTATTTTGTTATAGGTGCCTGAGTAGACAGAGAAAGGGTAAGAGAGAGAAAGACAGTGAAAGAGAGAGAGAGAGAGAGAGAGAGAAGTATAGGAATTGACCCAAGCAATTATAAGTCTTGCAAGGCTCAAGTATGTAGTTCAGGCCAGCAGGCTGGACACTAAGGTGAGAATTGGTGTCACAGGGTTGAGTTTGAAATTCACAGGGCAGGGAGGCAGGCTAGAAACACAAGCAGGATTTGGATGCTTAGTCTTAAAGTGGGATCAAGGGGTGGGTTGTAGAAGTGAAAACAAAACATCTGCCTTTGGAGTTGACGATGAGCACATGGACAGCTACACTATTGGGTGATTCATCCACAGAAGTCATCCACTTGGTGGTAACATTAGGTGCATGATGCAATGAATGTACCTTTCTTATTCTTAGAACACATTGAGAATCTTTCTTGCAGTTAATATCTTCAGTGATCCAAATTGCAACATGAAGACTGCATGTGTGTGTGCGTGCTAAGTCGCTTTAGTCATGTCTGACTCTTTGCGACACGCTGGACTGCAGCTCACCAGGTTCCTCTGTCATGATATCCTCTAGGCAAGAATACTGGAGTGAGTTGTCAGGCCCTCCTCCAGAGGATCTTCCCAACTTAGGCATAGAACCTCTGTCTCTTATGTCTCCTGCATTGGGAGACAGGTTCTTTACCATAAGTGCCACACGGGAAGCCCCGAAGATTGCATAGCCGGTGATATTTCCATTGTATCTTCAGCTTAGTCACTTTGGGCTATATTTTTTTTCATTTATACTTACAATATTTAATATTTTCATATATCCTTTTCATTGTGGCTTAACAGTAGATTATTTTCTCAAAAATACATTTACTACCATGACTACTGTCATTTCAATTTTACTAAGTGGTTAAGAATTATCAAGGTATTAATCAGCCTCATGTTCCAATGACCAACCTCTGATTTTAAAGAGAATTTGGCTTTATTATTTGTATTATAAAAACTAAAAGGCAAAAGCAATGCACAGATGGTTATGCAGAGGGAGCCCCTGCTTCGTATTTGCAAATCCATAGATGCAGTATACGCATTGATTTTTGCAGCTGGAACATCATTAAGCCAGGTGGAAGCCATTTATTTGTACCACAGTAATACTGTTCTACATTTAAATATAGAAAGACTCTGGTCTCTCATTCCAGGTTGATAGTAGCTTTACTTGTGAAAAATAAAATAATTAAACTAAGAGAATTAGGTGTGTAAATCTTATTCATCATAAAAATAGAAAGTTAAACTGTTTGCAGAGCAATTGAAGGAATGCAGTAGGACTACCAAGATACTGACTCTTTCCCATTGTACATATGTTTTAATAAAAATATGGTGATCCAAGCATACCTTCCCAACAGCTCTATACCTGAAACAATCCAGTTAACCTTCATGCAGCAGGGACATTTTTACTTTACATATTATCTTATAAAGGCTTCCCTGGTGGCTTAGACGGTAAAGAATCTGCCTGCAGTGCAAGAGACCCTATTTCGATCCCTGGGTCGGGAAGATCCCCTGGAGATAAGTATGGCTACCCACTCCAGTATTCTTGCTTGGAGAATTCCATGGACAGAGGAGCCTGACAGGCTACAGTCCATGGGGTCACAAAGAGTCGAACATGACTGAGCAACTAACACACACACATCATCTTATAAATATCCATGTAAAGTTCATGAAACCAGACGATTTCCCAAAACATGCCTACTTGATATAACACCACAGATTCATACTTTAGCTAAAGCGAAAGAAAAAGAGAACTTGCATGTTCTATGAAACTCCCATTCTGGAAAGTGGGAAAAAAAAAAAAACATTCACAGATTGGTTGATTGTAAATGGATTTTGCAGGGTATAAGGAATTCCTTTCCATCACAACTCTTCATCCTCATCCTGTTTAACCTCCACCTTCTGGGGCTCAGATGCACAAAGTGAAAGAAATGAAGATATGATTCAAGATTCCAACAACAGAAGTTCATTCTGAATATTTCAATGTCATCTTTTTACTATGGCTTTTTGGATGACCTTAAACATGCTGATTGTACCTAAACACGGTGTGTTAAAGAAAGTACACTCCTCTTCTGCTTGATACACTTTTATAGTATTATTAATGAGTTAATCTTCTGGTACTTTAATTGTATTTTAAAAGTTTTAGATGCTTTATTACAAATCTACTGGTATATTGGAAATGTACATGCCAGGATCGTTATAACCTTCCTTTGAAATTCCCTGATATCCATCAAATAAATGACTAAATTAGCAGATAAATACATTACACACGTCGTTACTGCCTCTAAACCTGGAGTCACCAGAGGCGAACGGTCAGGAATGACTGATTCATGCCCTGGGGCTTCTAATCACCCCATGATGGATAATCTGAGTCTCTAAATCCAAATTAATCTCAATTGCTTTCTGATAGCATATTTCCTTTTACATTTATGAAATATATTTGTGATAAACAAATGCAGATTAGGAGGATGTATGAAGAAACAGCTAGAAACCTGGCTTCATTTTTCCCCCCACGGACGATTTTGCATTTTGAAAGTGTTTGTCGCCTTTACCTCTGTGACCCTTGTCAACATTTGCTGACAGTCGGCGTGCACCGTCATTTCTTCTACTTAATAAGTGTGCTTGTGAGTATTTCAACATTTTCTCATCAAGCAAGTGTAAATGTTAAGAGCAGTTCTGCTGCTTCAAATCACTGCTGAGTGGCTATGAGCTGCAGGCTTTATCTGGATGGAAATATCAAAGAGTGTGTAAATGTTGTTGATATTTCCTCCAATGTTTTCCTTGAGAAAACATAAGAAGCTACAGGCACAAGTTCTAATGTTTGATTTACTTATGTTTCCAAGTTATTCATCCAGCAATAGTCATCACATTTATTTGCTCTCACTTTTACATATCTTTCTTTATGAACTGAAAGTGCCACCCAAAATGAATTTCTAATGTCATACTATTAAGATGAGTTTTCTTTAAAAGGTTTTGTAATATTTGTCCATATTATAAATAGACTGAGATCTACTAATGGACTCAGGATTGATGAAATCAATTTATGCCTTATATAGAATCGTGCCTTAATAATGATCACCCTTCATTTCTTTTTCATTGTGTTCTTGTTCTTCTGCACATAGTCATTGAAGATTGTTCTTGCATCATAGTGGAAATACTGACCGGTCTCACATAACAGTAACACTCCAGGAAGAGCTATCCAAGGAGGTAACTTTGAAAGGGAGCCGTGGTTTAGTCTGGATCATGAGTGAGGACATTGCCAAGTTCTAAAATACTGTCAGAGGTAACACTGTAAAGTGGTTCTTACCCAAACCATTCAGTACAGCAGTACAGGCACTAATTCAAACTAGTTTATATATCAAGCAGAACTATTAAGATTGTAAGTTTCAAAATTCAACTCAAATCTGCTTAATCAAAAATGGGAAAGGAATGGTTCACATGCCTGGAAAGAAAGGTAAAGAGCCATAGGGTGTAACTGGATGCAAGTCAGGCGAGATCAGCAGACTGTTTATTCCTATTTCTGGACTATTTCTAGACCCTGCTTTGTCTGTGCTGGCTTCATTCCTCAGCTCTGCATTGGGGTTCCTGGACCACCTGGCTCCCATCACAATCAGGGCTAGCAGTCACATTCACAAACAGCACATTTCTTTCCCCAAAGTCCCAGTAAAAAATCCTTAGCTTGACTTTTCGTTGGTCCAAGCTGGGTGATAATCTCATCCCTGAATTAGTCTCTGGGGATGGGGGCTGTGATAAATTGAATGTTGGTCACTTGCTCTGTCTGGTGCCAGTAGTTGGATAGGCCTTGCCTAAACCATGTGCACCAGTGTGGATGGAGGGGCTGAGGTGGAAGGGCTAAATTCTACCCAACACGACGTGCTGCCCGTACGTCTGGAACCAGGTGGCCTTGAGTCACGGGACCACAAGGTCCCATCCGCATTCTGCCCTGCAGGGAAGGCCACCTAGTCAAACAGCCGTCCTCTAAGAGGACTGGGGGCGGTTCCTGCTGGTCCTGGAGTTCACTTCTCCACCCGCCTGCGGAATTATTCAAACAAGCTCATCACCTCCTTCCAGGGAATGAGAGGCGCTCCACTGCCTCATTAGGACAAAGCCACAAAGCCTGAGTCCCGTGCTCACTCAGCTCCCAGGTGCAGCCTCCGCAGCCTGCACATCCTCCCCCCGCTGACTGTGCACACAAGACTAGAATCTGTTCCAAACCTCCTCGGGGCAGTTTCCTGTGTTTGGCCGTCCCCAAAGGCAAGAGTGGGGATCCTCTCTCACCAGTGTGAATGAGAAGTGATTAAAGAAAGATGATTCTCACAAAAATCAGGGGTTAATTGAACATAAGGATGAATGAATGCTGAGGGTAGGTCCACAAGCCACTAAAGTTAAGTTCGGTTTTGATTCCCAAGGCAACACATCCAGAACTCCTGGTAGGAAGACAGACTAAAACCAACAGATCTCCTGAGAGAACTTGAGACTTTAGAACCCCTTACCCGATGAGGGTCAGGAAGATAGCATGAAGGGAACTGGGGCTGATTTTCTCACCTCATGAAGCACTGCATGTTATCATCTATTTTTTTTTTATTATTTTATTTTATTTTTTAACTTTACAATATTGTATTGGTTTTGCCATATATCAAAATGAATCCGCCACAGGTATACATGTGTTCCCCATCCTGAACCCTCCTCCCTCCTCCCTCCCCATACCATCCCTCTGGGTCGTCCCAGTGCATCAGCCCCAAGCATCCAGTATTGTGCATCGAACCTGGACTGGCGACTTGTTTTATATATGATATTATACATGTTTCAATGCCATTCTCCCAACTCATTTTGTTTTTGGAAATTTACTGCATTCAGTAACATGTCAAGGCTCTGATAAGTCCTGTAGTAAAAGCATCTAATCAATATTTTATATTGAGAATTTCCCAGACATATTTGACAGAAAACATTTGAATATCATCTACTAATACTGAATGAGGATATTTAATAAGATATAACACTTTTAGGGAAAGCTGACATTCTTCATCTCTGGAATGTTATATCTTTTAATACTTTGTTTAGAATACCGTGGGAATATTTCAAATCATATAATTCTACTGAATACAGTCACTGGAAAGGAATATTGTGAAAATTATTTATGTGGTCCTATCCTTGAGAGACCTATGTTATTAACAGAAGGAGAATTAGAAACTCAACTATTTAAGCTGAATTTCAGTTCTTTAATTCATTTCTCTAGATTAAATCCCCTTAAAAGCTGTTTCCCCCTTAATGTAATTTTAGAATATAAATCCAATTGTTATAAAACCAAAAATATTATTAAGATAGGTATCTCTCTTTTTATCATAAACCCATGGAGGGGAAAGAAGATTAATTTCAGACTTTCTGACCTAAAATACCAACATATTTTAAAAGACTAATATTTCAAATACTAATTTCTTTTTTGAGAAAACTATGGGAAAAAACCCATTTCTAGTATGCGTCTTCTGTGGCCTTCACCGCACTCCTGAAAGAGCATATTAAAGATAACATGTGATGCAAGTTATGATAAATTGTTCACACAAATTTTCTGCACATTTCTTGTTACACAACAAGGAATCAGTTATGCCAATAAAAATAACAATAACCCACAACCCACGATCAAGTAGTGCAGATTGGTTGTGATTTTAAGTGTATTTCATTTTTTATTCATGATCTAACTAACAGCTATGTAAATATTCTGAGATACTTATCTTTGTTATCTTTAATCTGCACCATATAATTATGCAGAAACTGGGGTAATCTTTTTTTCTGGAAAAATGTGACTATTAGGAAGGTGGTTTTATTTCTTACAATGTAAACAATCATGATAATTCAGATATAACAGGAAAATACCAAGGTAGCTGTTGCTTTTGAAACATTATTTTAAAATATGAAGGTAAAGAAATGTATTTGCAACTCTTATGGAAGACATAATCACAAATATTTTGATGATTTAAGAATGAAATATTTTAGATGGGAAGGAGATTAACTGTGTTCATTAGCAAAGTATTCTGAAATGGGGGCCAATATTTAGGATTTGGGGGATGTTTCATGTTAAATATGAAAATATTCCAGCTTTCTAAAACCTCAGATGATTCTACTTGGTCCAGAACATTTATTTTTGAAATCTCTGTTAGTAATTTGCTTTTTAGAAACTATGCTTGGATCCTCTCTGGTTCTACATGGACAATACAGACAGGAACAGGTACAAGTGACAGACTAAGTGGTGCATGCAAAAATTCCCATCTTCTTCCATCTCTTCTTGACAATTATTTTTTGGATTTATAGACATGACACAAAATCAAATCTTCTTGAAGTCTAAACAGATGATCCACTCTGTATCTATAACTTTGGACCACTGGGAAAACTGTGTGTGTAAATTTAGTCCCTGGTCTCTTGACAAGCAAAGTTCAGTTCAGTTCAGTTCAGTTCAGTCACTCAGTTGTGTCTGACTCTTTGCGACCCCATGAACCACAGCACACCAGGCCTCCCTGTCCATTACCAACTCCCGGAGCCCACCCAAACCCATGTCCATTGAGTCGGTGATGCCATCCAACCATCTCATCCTCTGTTGTCCCATTCTCCTCCTGCCCTCAATCTTTCCCAGCATCACAGTCTTTTCAAATGAGTCAGCTCTTCACATCAGGTGGCCAAAGTATTGGAGTTTCAGCTTCTACATCAGGCCTTCCAATGAACACCCAGGACTGATCTCCTTTAGGATGGACTGGTTGGATCTCTTTGCAGTCCAAGGGACTCTCAAGAGTCTTCTCCAACACCACACTTCAAAAGCATCAATTCTTCGGTACTCAGCTTTCTTCACAGTCCTCTCACATCGATACATGACCACTGGAAAAACTATAGCCTTGACTAGATGGACCTTTGTTGACAAAGTAATATCTCTGCCTTTTAATATGCTGTCTAGGTTGGTCATAACTTTCCTTCCAAGGAGTAAGCATCTTTTAATTTCATGGCTGCAGTCAGCATCTGCAGTGATTTTGGAGCCCCAAAAAGTAAAGTCTGACACTGTTTCCACTGTTTCCCCGTCTATTTCCCATGAAGTGATGGGACCAGATGCCATGATCTTCGTTTTCTGAATGTTGAGCTTTAAGCCAACTTTTTCACTCTCCTCTTTCACTTTCACCAAGAGGCTCTTTAGTTCCTCTTCACTTTCTGCCATAAGGGTGGTGTCATCTGCATATCTGAGGTTATTGATATTTCTCCCGGCAATCTTGATTCCAGCTTGTGCTTCTTCCAGCCCAGCGTTTCTCATGATGTACTCTGTATATAAGTTAAATAACCAGGGTAATAATATACAGCCTTGATGCACTCCTTTATCTATTTGGAACCAGTCTGTTGTTCTATGTCCAGTTCTAACTGTTGCTTCCTGACCTGCATACAGGTTTCTCAAGAGGCAGGTCAGGTGGTCTGGTATTGCCATCTCTTTCAGAATTTTCCACAGTTTATTGTGATCCACACAGTCAAAGGAAGCATGGGTGTTTAAGCACAGAAAGCTATACATCTCAGCACCTACCAGTTATAAATATGTGATGATTTGTGTATGTTTATAATTGTCTCACTCTTCCTCTAGAGTCTTACTCAAAGGACAGGCAACAGTGTTGGAGGGCTGGCAAATACAATATAGACATCAGTCTGTATCATATACGTATCATATACATGTAACACTTTTTATTGCTGCAGTGACAAGTTATCAAAAATGTACACCTTAAGACAACACACATTTATAGCTCATAGGTCAGAGGTGTCACTGGGCTGAAATGGAGGCATTAGGCAGGCTGTGCTCGCTGCAGGCTCTCAGGAGGACTTACGTCCCTGTCTTTTTATAAAGGCCTCTTGCTCCCCTGGTTCCTGGCCCTTCCTCCATCTTCAAAGCCAGCTGTGTAGCCTCTACCCATCACCCCTGATTCTGACACTCTTGAGTCCCTTCCATAAGGATCCTTGTGATTTCACTCGGTCTGCCCAGATAAATCAGGATAATCTTCCATCTCAAAATCCTTACCTTAACCACATCTGCAAAGTCCCTTTTGCTGTAACAGTACCATATTCACTGGGGGTTAGGTTGTCAGCACCATTGGAAGACCACGATTCTATCTGCCACAGGTACGGATATAATTCTCAGCCTACACATTTAGAATTAAAATAAATATAACTTTATTCTTCATAACTCAGTTCAAATTATCTTTTGATCACTGATTTAGTAAGGGTCTCAAACACAATTTCAGCCAGGTTGGAACTGCATCCATAGAATGTCAAGGTCTAGGGCGTGGGTATGTGAGGAGTGACCACAAGGACCCGAGTTCTCTAGTCCATACAGCTTTGCTACTGAGGAGTCCTGCATCCCCATTACAGAAGATGTATTACTTAGTAGCAAGAGGTCATCTAATTCTTATTTGCTATGTAGTCATCCATCCGTTCATTCAATAAATAGTCATTGAGTGTGTCTGTGTGTTGGCCCCTTGTACCTTTGGAATATAAAACATGAATAAGGCATCAAAGCCACTCCCAAACAAACTACTGTCTAATAAGATGAATCCACAAATAAATAGCTGTAATACATCTTAGTAAGTGCAATGATGGAAATGGTCATGATATATTACGAGAGTACTGAGAACAGGGATCCAATCTTGCTGAGAGTGGTGTAAATTTTGATTAGCAAGGGCTCCTTGAATTGCTGACAGTTGAGACTTAAAAATGAGAAAGAGTTAGCTAGGGGTATACAGGAACTGCTAGAGCTGAACCTCAACATTCCTTGAGGACTGAAGATACATTTTCAATTCAGCTCAACAGATACTTATTGAACTGTGATGCATGCTAAGGAAAAGCATGATGACCTAGGAGAATGTTTAATACCGATACTTCCCTTGTCAGGGGGATTATGGAGAGCCTCTCTGAGGAAGTTACAGACATTAAACACATAATTACAAGTGTGATGAGTGCTATGGAGCAACACTATGGTGATGCAGGGAAAAATAATTTAACCCCGTCAAGAGGGTCAGGGACTGCTGCACGAAGAAATTAATGTTTAAACTGAGACCTCAGTGGTCGGTAGCATTTAACAAAGGAAAGTAGGAAGAGCTGGGAGTTGGAAGAAGAGGAAGCTGCTACAGTGTCCAGACAGGGTCCTGACTTGGGCTGAATGGTGGCAGCAATCCATCTATTCAAGAAATAGTTAGGACACACAGTATTTATTAAGCCCCTTTTACACTGAAGGCATTATGCTAAATGCTGGAGCTACTATCATGAATGGAACCATGCTAAATATTTTCAACTTGATTCATGTTTGAGACACGGAGTGAGCAAGACACAAAGACATGGGCTAGATCACAGAAGTTTTATCCCCAACTGTCATTTTGGTGTTTCAAACAAGGGTGCATTGACATTGGAGCATTTGCTTTCAGTCATTTAGTGCCTGTTTGGAAGATGAATTTGAGGAGGACGAGGTTCTAGAAGGGAACAGATGTAAAGAGACCACTGAAGTAGTTCAAGTAAGTGATGATGGGACCTGAACTAGGAGATAATAGGAGAAATACTGGTGAAAAGTAGTTGGGAGGTGAAATCAGAATTGATGGTTGAATGAGGTACAGAGAAAGAAAATCAAGAGCCAAATATGAACCACAGTTTCTAATACCAACGACAGAGAATGACACGTGAATCCAGGGACAAACAAGGTTGAGGTTGCAGGCACAGAGTGAACGTCTGGGACTACTTGTCGATGACATGTAATTACATCCTGGATTATCCTGCCAACTTAAACCCAAGTAAAGATCCTGCTTTAATCTTCACCTGACTTTTCCACGTGATGAACCCAAGTTTTAAACTTTTATTTATACCATTGGTGACAATTGTTGCACTGTCAGTCTTGTTTTGATGCTTTGCTGTGATGCAGGGGGAATCCCAGAAAGTGTATTGGGAGAAAATTTCTTACTAGTCTACACATTTTTTGGTAGTCAATACACTTTCTCCCTTGAGTACACATTGTTCACTTCTCTGAGAATTGGAAGAAGAGCTACTGAAGAGTTGTTTATTTTTATAGGAATAGCTTTCAGACAAACTGTTTGCTGATATTGATCAAATTACAAAGAAAACCATACAAGCAAGAACTCCTTCCACAGAGCCACTCTTCTCTACTGGCCATCACCCAAGCAAAATGACATTCTGGGTAAAAAGTAGGAAATACATGAAACATAACCTCCAGAGACCAACAACAAAAAATAGCTTCCAAATCCCAGACTCGGTGCCATGCGACACAGTTCACGCCATTTGGAGGTTCCAGTACTTGCCTAGCTATCGCTGGCTGCACTGTGTCACATAGCTTGTGATACATCAAATGGTTTTGTGACTTTATTTGTGACTTTATTTCATAAAAGAGGTGACTTTAATTTTGCAATAATATATTAAGGATTGTTGATAATCACATAGAGAAAGAACTGCATATAGGGGTATCAATAATGAAAAAAGAAATGCCCTTCATAGATGTGCATTCTTGTTTCTGAGGCCATTTCTTCTAAAAAAAATCATATTTTTTGTTTGGCTATAGTTCACTCTTGTCATAACTTTTATAAAACTTGACTTTCTATTCCTCCTACATACTGTATTGACTTCAATGTGGTTAACATATATAATAAACTAGTTATTTTTTATAAAGACAGAATTTAAGGCATATACATGTTTATCATAAATGGCTAAGAGACCTAGAGACTGTTCTACAGAGTGAAGTAAGTCAGAAAGAGAAAAACAAATAGCATATATTAATGCATGTGTGTGGAATCTAATGAAAATGGTATAGATGATCTTATTTGCAAAGCAGAAATGGAGACGCAGATGTAATAAAGAAGCATATGGACATCAAGGAGGGCTATGAGATGAATTGGAAGGTTGGGATTAACATGTATACACTATTGATACTACATATAAAATAGATAACTAATGAGAACCTACTGTACTCAGCACTCTGTGGTGATTCAAAAGGGAAGAAAATACAAAAAGGGATATATATATATATATATATGTACACACACACACACACACATAACTGATTCACTTCACTGTACATTAGAGACTAACAGAACATTGCAGAGTGACCTCATGGACTATAGCCCTCCAGGCTCCTCTGACCATGGAATTCTCCAGGCAAGAATACTAGAGTGGGTTGCTATGCCCTTCTCCAGGGGATCTTCCTGACCCAGGGATAGAACCCAGGTCTCAAAGCAACTAAATTCCAATAAAATTTAATCTTAAAAAATGGCTAGGAGAGAATGACAAGCAAAACCTTTTTTATGCAGACCTTTTTAGACCACAAAAAAGATAGATATTTTCAGCTTGCCAGCATTGCTAGCCAAGTTAATAACTCATCCTGACCTGTGGGCCCAGCAGACTAATCACACCAGCCTTTGAATTTGGTTAAACAATAGCAACAGAGGCCCACACTGCTCAGGCAAGTCTGAATGGAGCTGTCTTGCTCTTTAACATGGACTTAAAACTGATATGTAAGAAATCATTATGCTCAACTGAAGCTATTTGCTCAAGTAAACTTCTGGGAGTATCTTGTTTCTTTGGAGGTTTTCTGAAAATATCCAAGTCTTCTTGATCAGGCAGATACACACACACACACACACACACACACAAACCCCAGAAAGTCTGGTTTATGATAATGACTGGTAATGACTTAATAAAAAAAAAAAAAAAAAAAACAGAGCCACAGGTTAGGGTCCCTCCCTTTCAGACACAAACTTTCAGGCCACTCATTAGAGTTTTCAAAATCAAGAGGAGACTCAATTCCTCCAACTTGAACATTTTCCACAGCTCTGAAAAGTCAGGGGATTTGCAAAGTGCCCATTGTTTCAGGAAACAGTTTTCCCAGCTGGATTTTAGCATTTTCTTTGTAAGTAAACTGGTTTATTTTAAAGGCTGGGTAGCAAGTGGTCACATGGTAAAAAAAATCTGCCTGCACTGCAGAGGACCTGGGTTTGATTCTTGGGTTGAGAAGATCCCTTGGAGAAGGGAATGGCTACCCACTCCAGTACTCTTGCTTGGAGAATCCCATGGACAGAGGAGCCTGGCAGGCTACAGTCCATGGGGTCACACAGAGTCAGACACGACTGAAGCGACTTACTACACACACAAGAACTGAAATACAGTTGAGGTTCTCTAACACCGACTCTATGAGCAGACAGTCTGTGAACTTAATAACTTAAAGCTTCCTCTGATCTCTCTGGGCAGTAGTCCTGATTACTATTGTTTTATACAGTTAGGAGCTTCACTGGTGGCTCAGCGGTAGAGAATCTGCCTGCCAAGGTAGGAGCTGCAGGTTTGATCCCTTGGGTGGGAAGATCTCCTGGAGGAGGAAATGGCAACCACTCCAGTATTCTCTCTGGGATAATCCCATGGACAGAGGAGCCTGGTGGGCTACAGTCCATGGGTTGCAAAAGAGTAGGACATGACTTAGAGACTAAACAACAACAGACAGTTAGGAAGGAAGGCAGGGAGGGAGGGAGGGAGAGGAAGACAGAAAAGAAGGGACCTTCCCACTGAGCGGGCTGCTTGGTGAGGCAGCTCCTGCCCCCGCGGTCAGGACTCACAGACCTGCAGGTCCCTGTGGCAGGTGAGGCTGGGTGGCCCTGGCCTTGTTCTGCAGACTGGTGGGGAGCTGCCTTCCACTGAGGACCTGGCTGTGGGCCTCAACAGGAAAGAAGAATGCCTCTTTCCTGGTGTTAAACTGACCATACTGTCCCTCCAGGCCCAAAAGACTGGGGTTCCCAGGACTCACATGTTATGACACCGTGGTTGGAGTTGCTCACAGCCATTTTCAGTGGTTCAAAATCTGCAGCTCAGAGACACGACCAGGAGCCACAGCCAGGTGTGCCACTAACCCAGAAACAGCATCTGTTACCACCTCAGTCTAGGATTAGGGCCATCACTCCCACCCTGACCGACTTTCACAGGCCTTTATCTTCATCTCGGGAATCTGCTGTCCTTCACTGTCCATCTCTCCTCTTTCCACCAGGTCTTGGAGAGGCCCTTCTCCATCCATCCCAGCTGACCTGAAAACTCAGAGAAGAGAGTTTTGATCTCTTCCAGAAGGTCTGGGGGTCCTTTTCAAACCTGTTCCTTCTTCAGTTACCTTTGAGCTCTCATTAGTAATGCTTTCTTGGAAAGAATAAAGATCTCTCTTATCAGTGAGAAATGGAGTATTTCCTGCCACATCAGTAAACAAAGATGTCATACCCATCAGTGATTCTGGCCTTGAAATATGAATTTCTGCGCCTGCAGGAAGAAGAACCATATCTGCAATCAGGTAGCCGTCAGACTTTAGCCACTCCCTACGATGAGCTCTGAGGAGCTCAGACAGTGAAAAACACAGGACACTGCACCCCAGACAGCTGAGGGCATATGAAAAGAATTATTTCAGGGAGCCCAGACTCTTTCACCTTCCCATATATAGAAAAACACTAAGTTCCTTAACTTGAGATATCTGGTTTTCTTTAACTTACAAAAATACTTTGGATGTTCAGACCACCTGCTCTCTGTTGCAAACTTCTATATAACCCGACTCCCTCCCCTGCCTCCTTGGAGCAGTCCTCTCAGAGTTACTTGAGATGCTGCCTCCAGACTTAAGTCCTAAAAATTTCTGCTGAATAAAACATAACCCTCAACTTTTAGGTTGCAACTATTTTTAAAGTTGACATCAGCTATATTTGCTACAACTTTGTAGGTACCAAGCTGTTGAAAAACCTTCTACTCAATCTGTATCTGCACCATAGCTGTGTCCCAATCTACCCCATCTCTATTTTTATTTCTCTTTCCATCCTTCATTATATCTCCATCTTTCCCCTTTTCTCTTTATATTTCTTTAACTAACCTGTTAATTTAATTTACCTGTTCCTCTGCTTAGTTCTGTCAAATATTACTAGCAATAATTCATCGATTGATGAATAATCTGGTGTGTCGGGACCTTGATGGGTTCTTGGATTTGAGCTCACATGATGGCTGGAAAAGGAATCTGGAGAAGACATGGGGGCGTGCTAAGGAGAGGTGTGAGGGCTTGATGAGCAGTGATGTGAACAATGGAGGAAAGACAGACATTCAAGACGACTCCATGCATAACCACCTGACTGATTTAAAGCATACCAGTGGGATGAACACCATTAGGAGGGTGAAAAGACGTGAACTATTCTGTAGGGAAGGCACAGCTTCAATTTGAGAATACAATTAGATATCCAAGTGTGAAAGGCCATCACACTGATAGAACTTCCATGACCAAAGATGACCACAGTGAAGCATCCTGGTAATATCTTTGTCATTGTTCACAGATGGTAAAATTAATCCTTGATTCTCATTTAAAAATAAAAGTCACCATCAGTAAAAGTAAATTTTTACTCTTTCAAAACAGAAAATGCTGAAGAATATTAAGGTTCTCATATATTTTACATGAAGCAACAGGAAGAGTGTATACTGAGTCTTAGTGGGTTTCTGTGATTCTACTGTTCAGGAGACTCTGCCTGTGAAATATTTTCAGGGCCAAGGAAATCTTAGACGCATGCAGCAGGTCTTGGATACATCTCAACAGACTGGAAAATCTAAACCTGTTGTAAAACACACTGGAAACAACATTTACCAAAGAACTTCATAATTCTGGCCCAAGCCCTAACACTGAAAAAAGGAGGAGAAGGAGAACCTTTAGCAAAAACGAACCCAACACTCTTTCCATCAACCTCCATTCTCTTAATGCCTTTGCTTTTTACTTTTGAATTTATGTCCAGTCACATGATTATATTTTTAAGCCAATTAGGATGAAAGACTGTATAAAAATGGAGAGGGGGGAAGAGGACAAAAACTCTTGTATAAAGCCTAGTTTGATGAAATGTTATGAGCCATTAGAAAAAAAGAAAGAAAGAAAGTGAAGTTGCTCAGTCATGTCTGACTCTTTGCAACCCCATGAACTGTATGTAGCCTACCAGGTTCCTCTGTCCATGGAATTTTCCAGGCAAGAGTACTGGAGTGGGTTGCCATTTCCTTCTCTAGGGGATCTTCTGACCCAGGGATCGAACCTGGGTCTCCCTCATTGTAGGCAGACGCTTTACCATCTGAGCCACCAGGGAAGCCCCATTAGAAGGGCTTTACCATCTGAGCCAGTAGAAGGCACAGCTAATGAATAACCTTTTGTGATTCAATTATAAACAAAATACTTCCTCTACTTCTTTTTTCTTGTCTTCTGACAAAACTTCATTAATTACACCTTTAATGCTCATGAAAGAGTTTTAGGACATGTCTTTCTAAACATATAAGATGGTACAAAACTGGGCAGCTAGACACAGTGAAGTAGTTAATATCACCTGGCACTTCCAATTTTCGGCTTGAGAGTCAAACTTCTTTTTCTTTCTGTAATTCTTGATGTGGGTAAACTGATTAACACCACTCTCTCATATTTGTAGAATTATTTTTTAACCATTTCAGATAAAAGAAATACAAAGCCAAGGTTCAAAACTTATAAAACATTGTAAGGGAATACATTCCCACAAAACTAAAATGTCAATTCCTATTGTCTGTAAATAAGCAATTTAAATACACAGTCATTTTTTAAAAGACTGAACTATACATTAGAATTTATCTACTCACAAATTCTCATTTTACAGATAACAAATCAGAGGCCAAAGATGTTAAGACACTTGCCTGCTAGCATTGGAAATATGCAGTACTGAATCAGAGATGTCAAAGTCACTGGCTTGGGGGTGGGGATGGGGTGGGGGTGGGATGGAAGTGGGGATGTGATCTTCACAAATGATTTAGTAAAAGCCAAAGAAAACAGACTATGATCAAATTAACTGAGCTCCACAGATCTTCAAATATCCTACTTTTTATAAAAGCAAATGAAAAGATGAGTACCGTGTATTTCCATAGGCTTTAAAATATTTTCTTATTTAAAAATCACTTTCAGTAATACCACAACTGAAATACACTTGGCAATTTTTTTTTTTTTTCAGGTTCACACAAGTTCATTATGTTGACCAGAAATCATGTGACAGTTATTACAAGTTTTGGCAGAAACTGCTAGGAAAAAAAGTCCCTTTATAGTCAGAAATGACCCTTTCACTCTCTCAATCAGAGACTTAAAGAGCGGGAATATCGGGGAATTAACATTTGGCTCAGGACTCTTATGACTTCTCCAGGCTGGCCGTCAGCACAAGGCATTGCTTATCTTAGCTCTCATAAGATTTTCTAGCTCAGTGGGTCAGGAATGCTCAGATCACTTTGGCTAAGTACCCACATTAATTTCTTCCTTCCCCATCATTTATAGACTGGAAACCCCCTCTTACTTTTCAATTTATGAATATGAAACAAATGTCAACATTTTAGTTTGAAAAAGATACTATTATTCAATACTCATGGGCATATTCAGCAAATTTTACCTCTAAGAAAGCTAATGTTGCTAATAGGGGAAGAAGATACAGTTATTTAATATTCAGCTTTGCTTCTTTTTTACCTCTATTTTTATATGTTGCTTGCTGTAGTGATGTGGACCAAGTATTTTTCCCCTCCTTAATGTGTACTGAATAATTATGCTGAAGCGCAACACTAAGCACTTATAGACTGCTTGTATAGAAACCTTCACATGCTACTTCAGAAATTACAGGGACAGGAAATTTAGGATTACTGAGGGTTTAATATACATGGAACATACCTCCAAAGAATGCAATTATGAAACACAAAACGTGGACTGCTAAATGGCCACTAGTCTGCTGGCATTAATGTTTTCAGCATGGCGCCCTCTAATACTTGATGGAGTTTATAACTGCTTGAGAGGGCCCGTTGCCCAGATAGGTTGAGGTGCCATCCCAGCACACCTATGATATCAGAGTCCTCTGACTAACTCAGCTGGGTGGGTTAATGTATGGTTACCATGAGCTCAAGGTTGTGATCATCCCTTGCTTCTCAAAGAGAAAAACTGCTCAGCAACCATAAACTGGAGGCCCTTCTCTATTCATAGATGCCTGCAGCTCTCCATTCCTGGCCATAGAAAATGATAAAATGCAAAACCTAGCATTTCCATTACAGAATAAACTTAAAGCTCAGAGATTAAAATAGCACATTGCCTCGTGGCCAAGTGTACCGTTTGGAGTTTCATCAGCCTGTGCTGAAGTCACAGTTCAGGAGTTTAAAAAAAAAAAAAATCACAGTTCAACCTCTGAGTCATGTAATCTTGTGGAAATGATTTGACTGTTTGCAGAGGTCAAATATGATATTTAACTCATCAGCTTTCTGGGAGATTTAATGTACCTGGCAAATGGGAGTCAATAAACATTAGCTATCTCTATTAATTATTTCATTTTTATATACACATGGCTGGTTTCATGTCCACTGTTTCAGTAAAATGGTTAACATTTATTCGTCTGTTGAGATCATTCTAGAAGCACTTCAGCCGTTGACACCCAAACACAGTTTGCATTATTCAGTGCATTGCTAAATCACTTTTTGAAATGCTCTTCATTAACCTATTCTCTCCACAGTTCTTAACAAAATCGATTTTCCTCATGATAAATTTTCTTCATATAGATAAGCTAAAAACGCTAAACAAGTGATGAGCACCCTTAATAAAATTTTTAAACTTACAGAGAAATTGCATATTGTGCAGAGTTTTCATACTCCTCCTTCACCTTCCCCTGAAGCTTACAAACTACATAATCATGGGATAAAAGTGGTGATATATTATTTTCAACAAAAAGGAATAGTTAATGATTGAACTTAAAAAATAATAATATTCTAAAAACAATCAGTTATAAATAGAGTCACATTTGTAAAGAACAGATTTATGATTGGTTACCAAGGTGGGGGGAGAGGGGATGGGGTGGTTTGGGGTGGCTTGACATATATATTTACTACTATATAAAATAGGTAACTATGAGACCTTACTGTATACACAGGGAACTCTATTCAGTGCTCTTTGGTGACCTAAATGGGAAGGAAATCCAAAAAAGAGAAGATATATGTATACATATAGCTGATTCGCTTTGCTGTACAGCAGAAAGTAACAACACCAAAAGTATAGTTGAAAATCAACTATACTCCAGTAATAATTTAAAAAATAATCAGTTATAGCCTAACTTATTGTGAAGTGTCATATTTTTCTTTGAAAAGCTCATGTGTGTGCTCAGTCATCTCTGACTCTTTGAGACCCCATAGATTGTAGCCCGCCAGGCTCCTCTGTCCATGGGGTTCTCCAGGCAAGAATACTGGAGTGGGTTGCCACGCCCTCCTCCTCCAGGGGATCTTCCTGACCCAGGGATCAAATTCACATCTCCTCTGGCTCGTAAATTGCAGGAGGATTCTTTACCACTGAGCCACTGGGAAAGCCCTTGAAAAGTTTAATTGAGTGCAAAAGGCGTGGATTAGTCTCTTACTGTTGATAGTTAACATTACCAAAATTGTTACAGACTTGGAACAGTAACTTTCTATAAATATATGAAGAATCCACTCATTAATGGGATCATTCATTCTTCTAGCATATATTTGTTGAATTCATAGCATTTGAAGAACTAAAATTAAGTTGCATGTTTTATATTTACAGAAGAGTAATGTTCCAATTTGTGTCATGCAAATAGTTTCATGGTTCCTCTCCATATAATTACAAAGTTTTGTGACCCATTTACAAATTAAAAAAAAAACAAAACCACTAACTACATGAAAGACCTGGAATTTTCAGCTTTTAATTAGTTGACTGAAATTCCTTTTTTTAATAGTTGGGTCTTGAACGAATTTCCTCTGTGGTACTTTTTCTGTATACCTACCTAGAATCCTGTTAAAATTCCAGGTAAAGAAATAAGCTCATTTGTAGTCACACTTACATTTTTTACCATGAAAATATTAGTTTGCTAAATAAGTCATTACCACTGAAATATATTTTTTCTAGTGCATATTCTTTATAATCCTCCCAAAATATTTATTCATGCATTTCAAGATTAATATACATTATATGTTAGCTTAGAAATATTTGGTCCAATTTCCATATTATGAAAAACATTATAAAATTTTGCTTTGGTCCAATTTTGATCCAATTTCCACATTATGAAAAATGTTCTAAAATTTGCTTTTGTCAAATTTCTGACACACTTGGTATTTGAAATGCATTTGAGTTCACTGCTATACAGCTATTTTACTGTTGTGGAAAGAACACGTCTCCTCAGCTCTGATAATAAAATGATAAGATTGAGAGTGACTGATACAAGGATGAAAAATAGATTTCAATTCCAGTGCTAACTCTGGTCAGATAGTGCCAATGGGGATTTCTTTGCTGAAGACAGTTTAGAAGCCACACCCAGGACTAGTGGGAGGGTGCTCTGCAGACATGGTGTCATGTCATGCAGTTTAACTGGAAATAACCAGTGAATAATCAGTATTTTATTAAATAACAGCAGTTAAAACCTACTAATTTCAAGGATGGGGATTAGAATTGTAAACAATTCATATTTCTTAGCATATTAATACAGTTTGATAAACCATGAGGGCATAGTCTGGTTGTATTCCAGTTATTATTTCTCATTTTACTGTTTGCATTCTTGCAGCATCTCCAGCTCCACATATTTCTGGGAATATGGGAAAATGGTAGAGATAGTGATCAGTGCTTGGGAGGAAGTGTGGGAATAGCATAGTGAGATCCCCAGTCCTTTGTTTTCTCATACATTTTCTCTCGTAGTGTATTTCAGAGATGTCATTCTAATAGGGTAGCTTCACAACTGACTTAAGGAGAAACATGTCTGACAAACATCTGATCCTTTTTATTATTCATTCGAAAGGTATAAATGGGAACCCAGCCTGTGTCAGCTACCACATGACACCATGAGCCACAATAGGGGAGGAAAATCAATGTGATCTCATGGAGCTAACAGTCCAGTGAAAGGAAAGACAAACAACCACTATAAAAACAGAAACAAAAAACACGTAAATTGTGAGGTGTTATAAATAAGACATAGAGAAAAGCATAAAACCTCGTATTAGTAATCAACATTTTAACACATGCGCCTGGACTTTACATTTCATACACTCCATGAGTATCTTGTGTGTGCTTTATCACACAGGTGACAGACATCTCTTAAAGATAAATTTGTAATGCTGTTCAATGCACAGAACCATCAGAAAGAGGTTCTAGAACACTGTTCTAGGGAATCTCTAACATGGAAAGTATGGGTAAAGAAAAATAATTAACTTTGAAGTCATATTTATTATTATATTGCAAGACCTGTGTTGTCACTGATTTCTATCTTTATCGAATTTACGTGGATGGGACAGCAGATAAGGGCTAATCTTTGGGTAGGATCCACTGACATTAAGTTATACCCTGATGATAGATTTTTACCTCCTAGGAGAAATATAGTACAATTAGCTTTCACTTGTTGCTTTTCTTGAAATAGCTTATTCAAACTCAGTTCAGTTTTTTAATCTGAAGCCAAATTCACTGTTAATTAGCTACTGAGATTTTAGAAAAATTTGATTTTAGGAAAACTTCAATGAAGTTTCTCACTGACTCAATGTTTGATAGAAAATTTATGTAACTTAGTTAAAATCAAGAATAAAAGAAATAATTATACTTCTGTATACAATGTGTCTCTCTTCCCCCTTTTTATTTATTTGGCTTGTAGCTTTGATAGAACATGTCTGAAATGATAGAATAAGTAAAGATATCAAGTAAAAATGGAAAATAAAGTTGTCAAACTTCAGAAGAATATAGATTACTACAGACAATATGCCCATAACTGGGAAACATACATTAGAGCTATCCAACAGGCACTGTAGATCAATAAGCCATTTTAAAAGCTTTCGAAGCTTAAACTCTTTGGAAGCTTTTAAGATGCTGTGAATCTGAAACCGCATGCTTTACAATGACCTGAGAGCACAGGTGCAGATTTAGGAGAATGATTCTTGCAGATGGATGATGTTTTAAAGTCTGTAACAAGACTACATGAGTAGATTCTCATACATTTTTAAAAGCACTGGTATAAAATATTGGGTTGTTTTTGGTGAGCTGTTTTAAATAACAAAACACAATAGACAAGATAAGCCTTGGGCTGAACCCGTGAGGATTTTTTTTTTTTTTTTATTCTGAGATGGGTAAAACATAACTCATTTCTGCATGGCAATTTAGTCAAAAAATGAAATGTTTGAAATTTTTTTAACATGGACAAAAAAGAAGCTTTAAAAATGGTTTTCAATTAGCATTCATAGTTGGACAGTTGAATGGAAGAAGTCTTTTTTGGGGACCTGAGAATTTATATTATCAGTTTATTTTCACTAAAAGACTGAATCAACAGATTATTTAATGTACTTAAATTTCAAGACTATTTAAGCAAGTAGTCAAAATATCACTTATTTTCAGTAAATTTGAAGAAAACTCTTAGGGGATCTTACTTGTTTATTCTGTTGTCGTTGCAGTTCGTTTTCCCCCAGCTTCACTGAGGTATTAATGATGTATAGCATTGTGTAAGCTTAAGTATAAAACAATGATTTGATATATGTATATGTTGCTAAATGACGATCAAAATAAGGTTTGTTAGCATTCAACACCTAATAAAGTTACTTTTTTTGTTGCTGTGGTAAAAAAAAATTAAGGTCTACTACCTTCAGTTCAGTTCAGTTCAGTTCAGTTGCTCAGTTGTGTCCGACTTTTTGCGACCCCATGAATTGCAGCACGCCAGGCCTCCCTGTCCATCACCAACTCCCGGAGTTCACTCAGACTCACGTCCATAGAGTCGGTGATGCCATCCAGCTACCTTGCTGCTGCTGCTAAGTCGCTTCCGTCGTGTCCGACTCTGTGAGACCCCATAGATGGCAGCCCACCAGGCTCCCCAGTGCCTGGGATTCTCCAGGCAAGAACACTGGAGTGGGTTGCCATTTCCTCCTCCAATGCATGAAAGTGAAAAGTGAAAGTGAAGTCACTCAGTCGAGTCTAACCCTCAGCGACCCCATGGACTGCAGCCTTCTAGGCTCCTCCGTCCATGGGATTTTCCAGGCAAGAGTACTGGAGTGGGGTGCCATTGCCTTCTCTGCAACCAGCTACCTTAGCAAATTTCAAATATGATACAGTATTGGTAACTGTAGTCCCCATGCTGTACATTACATCCCCAGAACGTATTCACCTTATAATTGACTGTTTGTACCCCTGGGTTGGGAAGATCTCCTGGAAAAGGGAATGACAACCGACTCCAGTATTCTTGCCTGGGAAATTCCATGGACTGAGGAGCCTGGCAGGCTACAGTCCATAGCATCACAATGAGTCAGACATGACTGAAGTGACTTAGCACACACTTTTGATGACCTTCAACTTAATCCCTTTCACCCTCCCTCCTGCCCCTGCTTCTATGAGGGCATCTATTTTTTAGATTCCACATATAAATGAAATCATATGGTATTTACCTTTCTCAAAGTGAAAAAGTTGGCTTAAAACTCAACATTCAGAAAATGAAGATCATGGCATCTGGTCCCATCACTTCATGGGAAATAGATGGGAAACAGTGGAAACAGTGTCAGACTTTATTTTTCTGGGCTCCAAAATCACTACAGATGGTGACTGCAGCCATGAAATTAAAAGACGCTTACTCCTTGGAAGGAAAGTTATGACCAACCTAGATAGCATACTGAAAAGCAGAGACATTACTTTGCCAACAAAGGTTTGTCTAGTCAAGGCTATGGTTTTTCCTGTGGTCATGTATGGATGTGAGAGTTGGACTGTGAAGAAGGCTGAGGGCCAGAGAATTGATGCTTTTGAACTGTGGTGTTGGAGAAGACTCTTCAGAGTCCCTTGGACTGCAAGGAGATCCAACCAGTCCATTCTGAAGGAAATCAGCCCTGGGATTTCTTTGGAAGGAATGAAGCTAAAGCTGAAACTCCAGTACTTTGGCCACCTCATGGGAAGAGTTGACTCATTGGAAGAGACTCTGATGCTGGGAGGGATTGGGGGCAGGAGGAAAAGGGGACGACAGAGGATGAGATGGCTGGATGGCATCACTGACTCGATGGACATGAGTCTGAGTGAACTCCGGGAGTTGGTGATGGACAGGGAGGCCTGGCGTGCTGCGATTCATGGGGTCGCAAAGAGTCAGACATGACTGAGTGACTGAACTGAACTGAAGTGAACTTATTTCAGTTGGCATAAGGCCCTCAAGGTACACTCATGGAAATATTTCCATATTTTTTTATGTCTAAGTAATATTTCATTGTATATATACCACATTATCTGTATCTAATTCATCATCAGTGATGAAGGATCACTTAGGTTATTCCCGTCCTAGCTACTGTATATGTTGTTAGGAACATGAGGGTGGAAATGTATCTTTGAGATAGTGATATAATTTCCTTCAGATACATACCCAGAAGTGGGATTGCTGGATCTTATGGTAGCCCCATTTTTAAGTTTTTGAGGAAACTCCAGTCTGTTTTCCTTAGTGTTTGTACTAGTTTACATTCCCATGAACCACGCATACGAGCTCCCTTCTCTCTCCATCCTCACCAGCTGTTATCCTTTGTCTACTTGATCACAGTCATTCTGACATATGTGAGGTGGTAGCTCACTGTGATTTTGACTGAATTTCCCTGATGACTATTTATGCTGAGCACCTTTTCATGGGCCTACTGGACATTTGAACATCTTCTTTGGAAAAAGTGTCTATCTGCTTTTTTGTAAGAGTTGTAAGAGTTCCTTACTTTTTTAAATATTAACCTATTATCAGATATGTGGTTTACAAATATTTTCTTCCATTCTGTAGGTTACCTTTTTATTTTGTTATTTTCTCTCCTGTACTACAGAAGCTTTTCAGTTTGATGCAGCCTACCTTTTTAATTTTTGCTTTCGTTTCTTGTACTTTTCATGTCATATCTGTAAAACCGTGCTATGACCCATGTCAAAGGACTTTTTTCCTGATCAGGGATTTTAAAACACACTTCTAAGAGTGATTTGAGGAGTTGGTACTGTACATGGTATGAAATGGTCTCAAATTTTACAAACATTGAGATTCATGGAAGCTAAAAAAACTCACTTTATTTCCCTTTATAAGTGTGAATGTTGCTCAATCATATTCAGACTCTTTGCAGCTGCATGGACTGTAGCCTGCCAGGCTCCTCTGTCCATGGAATTCTCCAGGCAAGAATACTGGAGTGGGGAGCTGTTCCCTTCTCCAGGGAATCTTCCCAACCCAGGGATCGAACCCAGGTCTCCCTCACTGCAGGCAGATTCTTTACCAGCTAAGGCACCAGGGAAGCCCTTTGTTTTAAAACCTCTTCCCTAATAGTTGTGGTCCATGGCTCCAGGCTGGGCCCCTCATCTCCGGAGTTTCCATTGTAGCTGTCTACTCACTGTCAGTGCATTAGTTGATTTCTGTGTACACACATGATGTGTTTCCAGGAATAGATACAAGCTTAGCTAGAATATTTGCCATGGACTAGCTCCTTTGTCCACCAATGTGAACTGAAGTTCCTTTCTCTATTTGTGGTTCTCTGAAAACCTACAGCTGTGCTCCTTCTCCCCAGATTTCCCTCAGATCATTCTTGCCTTATAATCAACTAAAGGAGTCCTCTTGGGTTCTAAGCATGGACATTCAGACATGATTTTATAGTTTACCCCTGGCGCATTATGCTTTCAGAAGGAATTCAGAGATGACCTCTCCATCCAATCTTCCTACATTTTTAAAAAATAAAGTTTTGCTCTTGGAATTTCCTGGTACTTTTAACAATTTGGTAAATTTCCAACACTTGGGTGATGTGCAAATTATAAATTCTGAAACTTTCAACAGTCATTTTTTCTTGACAGTTATAATGCCTGATATTTCTTCTACACAAGTCTGTTTGTATTCATTTCCATGGTGGAAAAGTTCAGAGAAAGGCAAGGCTGAGCTGACAGCAATGTTGGGAAATGGATAATTTTTCCCCAAAGAGGCTACACTGGTGGACTTTTATTGAATTCACCAAAATCCCTTTTCTCTGACCCTTGGGCAGACAAGTTGTAAGCACATCAGAGTGAATCTAGCTTTCAAAAGCAGAGTCACACTAGCCAAACCGCCGGCACTGTCAGAAAACCAGGAGGTCAACGTGTCCATGTGAAGCAGAACCGCACTGGTGAACGGCAACCCTCCCGTCAGCACAACCAACGAATTCAGTGTTTTTCAACTGACTGAAGCTGCATCGTGATCAAAAGTTGGCTTGGTGAGAAGAACAAAGGGTGGGAATTATACGACTAAATTTTTAGTGACTAAGGCAAAAACAGCTCGACGATACCCACAGAGATTCCTGGAGTTCTTTTGATTATGATGCTGTGTTGGTCAGTGTTATGACAGAGGATCAGAATTTACGGAAAGGCTGTTGGTTAGCTCACAGGGTTATGGGAAGGATGGGGAGCGAGGATCAGAGGTGAGCAGGAAGCCATGCTAACAAACTCGGGGAGCAGCATCACGCTGCCCGGGGCTCCAGCTGGCCCCTGACACTGAGGTCCCTCAGAACTCCATGAGCTGTAGTGGCTCTGTGCCTGGAACAGTGTCCCCACAGTTTCTGCTTCTCTGCTTCCTCACCTTTGCATTCCAGGCCAGGGGGTGCCTCAGCTTGTCTGGGCCTCTTGCTAGGACACATTCTGCATGAATGTCCCAAGCATAGAAACAGTGTGAGATAGCTGGTAGAGAGAGAGAGAGAAAAAAAAAAAAGGTGGTAAATATTCATCAGAAAGGCCACAGTAGGCACCCCATCCACGTAGACAGTGGTAGGATGGGGACTGGGATTCCACTTGTATAGACATTGGAGTCATGCAGGCTTGGTATCAAGTTCCAAGTCTGCCCCTTTCTTAAAGTGTTGGAAACAGAAAGAAAAGTGCTTAGTGTGCTTCTGGGCACCGGGGACGTGCTCATTAAGTAGGAGTTCCTACTGTCATCTCCATTCCGCAAAACCCTCAAGCTCATTCACGCGTCCTCTCTGTACTGGGCTAGTCCTAGAGGCCTGGCAGGTCATTGTGAGTGGTTCTCTACTGTCATCCTTTATGTGCTGGTTTCATAGCAGACTCGTCAAGGGCAATGCAGTCGGCCTTATTTTCAAATTCTAGGAAAAGCTTGACTTAGTACCCATGGACAACATTCATTAGGGTTGTTACAGAAAGAAGAAATAACATTACACATGAGAGAATGCCTCGCTTGTTACACAGCACATATTAGGAATTCAAAGATATAAACTGTATATACTTTTCTCTAGAATTTTTTTAATCCTTTGCATCTCAAAACAAAAATTAAAAATAAAATCAATTAATAAAGTTATTGGTTGAACTATAAGTTTGTTCAGTATCACGGCTGTATTTCTTGCCTCCTTGTTCCCAGTGGTGTACCATGATCCAGGCACTGCCTTCTGACTGGGGCCAGAAAATAAACCAGAGACATGCTCTCTTAGCTTAGTCCCAGGTAAGTTTCAGTTTAAATGAGATTTAACAAATTATTTCAAATTTATGGCATGAGATTTATTTTCTCCCTCATTTTTGGAAGATATGAACATGTCTTTCCTAACAGGAAAGGTAAAATAAAAAGT
Source organism: Bos mutus (assembly GCF_027580195.1). Classification (NCBI taxonomy): domain Eukaryota; kingdom Metazoa; phylum Chordata; class Mammalia; order Artiodactyla; family Bovidae; genus Bos; species Bos mutus. The sequence goes on from NC_091643.1 coordinate 37,047,859, forward strand.
CTCTGTAGTTTTCTTTTTATTAAGCACATAATATTTACTAAGCATCTATTCTGTTCTAATAAAGCCATTATGAGGTTATACTATCTAATGTGATTCTCAAAACAGCTCTGCAAAGTCCGAGTTATTTACTGTTATCACTGCGAATTTTTTTTTTAAGTAGGCAAATTTATTTCACTTTAAACCTGGTTAAAGAGAAAGATGACTTTTTCAGGTCCCTGTGTGTTTTCTTTGACTAACACATAAGACATTTCACCCGTTTTTTTAAGTATGACACCAACAACTCCAAGGCTTTCTAATGGAGTAACAAGAGAGCTGGTACCTCGTATGCATCAGAACTAAAAAAAGCCAGGTCACCCCACTTTGCAGGGTGGTGTGTACAGATGTTCATGCAGGCAGCTCAACACAGTGGCTGAGAACCCAAAGCAAAGCCAGACTGCCTGAGTTCAAACCTCAGTTGTACCACTGATGAGCTGTACAACCTCGGAAAGTCACTTAACTTCTCTCATCAGTAAAAGGGGGGATAATAATAATAACTGCCTGGAAAAAAGTAAATGAGGCAAGTACCTCAAGCTTACTCTTTCAACAGGTGAGGAAACAAATTATCAATTGGAGGAAGAGGCAAAGGAAAACAATATTTTCAAGTCAGAGCCCGTATTTCATCCTTATGTTTCCTCAGCATCTCCAAGGTGTTATTAGCAGGTAGATGTCTGATAAATGCTTCTCAGATCAACAAATAAGTAAATCACTATAAGTTTATTATGTTGGCTTTTGGGGGGATGGGAGAAGAAAATAGTGTAAGAGAAAATATGAGCAATATTCATTTAGGAGTCCCCAAACTTTGTAATAAATAAGGCATTGAAACCTTTCTCCTAAATGCTTATAATAGGGGTGAGGCAGTATCTTTCTCTTTAAGGAGACAGAGACCTCTTAGAAACAGTGTGGGATTTTATTTTATTTATTTTTTAAGTCTTTATTGAATTTGTTAAAATAATGCTTCTATTTTACATTTTGGTTTTTTGGCCACAAGGCACGTGGGGTCTTAGTTCCTCAGCCAGGGACTGAACTCGCACCCTTGCACTGGGAAGTCTTAGCCACTGGACTGCCAGGTAAGTCCCTAGATCCAGTGCGGTATTTTAAAGGCAGATCTAGAAGGGCTTAAATGATAGATCCACTACTTACTCTGCTTATGATCTTGGGGAAATGACTACTCAGTTTTGACCTCATCTGTAACATGGAGAAAGTAATACAGAAACAGAAAATCCGATTGTGCCTGGAATCGCCTGACGCACCCGTGGCATGCACATGTGCATTATCTTCCCGTTTGGTAGATAAGCTCTTTCAAAAGAAGAAGGTAGAAGTGGAATGAAATTTGTGGTGTGGCTCTGCCACCTTTTAAACAATGAACAGAAGAACTGAAAGAACAGAAAAAAAAATAGAACTTTAATCTTCTGTTCCACTGTGATGACTATGTAGAGGTCAAATCACTTTTTTAAACTGAAGTATGGTTGCTTTAGGATACTGTTTTGAGGGTATAGTGATTCAGTATTTTGCACCTTTAATATGTAAGGGCATTGCCACTGACTGTTACCTTGAGTGTCTAGATATAAGTTGTCATACTGTGACACAGACAAATGTGAGTCCTACAAATTTGAAACAGATGGGCCAATCAGATACCAACAGTCAGTAAGAAGTAATTTTTAGTAGAAGATAGAGAAAATGCGAATCTCAGAAACCTAGTAATGAGCTTTCACAGATCAGAGAAAAAGAAAATGTCGAATTAGCTAAACCTAAAATGCAAGAAGAAATATGAGGATCATTTACAAAATAGATAATAAAGCAAAGAGAAAAATAAAAAAAAATTGGAGGACAATAAATTTCTCTACTAGCTGCCTGGGCTTTTGTTTACATTCTATTTGTAATCAATACTGCAGACAAAAACAGAGGTCCAAAATGTAACAAAAAGAAAAATAAAAATCCAAAACTTGAAAGTAACAGGAAGAGAGATAACATCATAAAATTTAGGGCTTTGGGCAAAGATCCTAAAGAAATCACAGTTTAAATTCTTGCAGGTAGAAAAGGAAAAAAGTTGGTGGAAAGTACTGAGCAGATTTGTGAGATCTGGAAAAATAATATTGAGTATAAAATTTCTACAGACCAAGGGTATATTTTCTCAGCCAAGGTGCTTTACATAAGACATTATTTACACTGCTGCTACAAAAAACTATACATAAGAAAAGGAAGGTTGAAGGTTTAAGCTTTCCTTGGCAGTAACTAGAACTGAGTTTCAATTAGCATTCAAACTCTTTATCTCAGTATAAAGTATGAAATAAAAAGAATTAATTGACATTATAAAAGTACTATATAAAAAGAACATCAATTCTTTAACCCCAAGAAATCATTCTTGGATTTTTCATGAACCAGAATAGAATGTTAAATCTGTGAAATCCCCTGAAAACTGAAATAATCTAATTTATGTTGTTATTCATCTTTGCTCTCAGAAGAATGCAGTGTTTCTTAAGGACAAAATTATGAAAAATTAAGCTTGTATACACAGTGGGGAGATGTGTGACTACACTACCTTATTAAAAATAAGCTACAGAAACAGAATAGCTTCCTGGATTGATGCTACAGGCTGCAATGCAGGCACAGTGATATTTGGCGAGATTTTTAATGGTGTGCATTTAAAATATTGATTCCATTTATTATCTATCTTTAATCCAAGGAAAATATTTCAAAGATAAAAAGGTTACCCGAATGATTATTTTCTCCTCTAAGCCGCTGAAAGTCTCCTTGACACTTTTAAAGACCTAAGCAATAGAATAGACCTCATAACTACTCGTATGTCTGGTTGTAAAATCTGCAGTGACTACCCATTTTTTTTAATTATGAATTTAAATGAACCAAATTGACAGCAATGTCTTGAAGTAAATGTCTATTCTAACATACCTTCTTTCTTTCTTTTTTACATTTTAGAACTTTTTTTAAACGGGGGTCTAGTTGCTTTATAATGTTTTGTTAGTTTCTGCTATACAGCAAAGTGAATCAGTTATACATATACATCTGACACACTTTCATGAAGCAAATAATACATAAAATTTCAATGCACCTGTGGCGGATTCATTATGATATTTGGCAAAACTAATACAATTATGTAAAGTTTAAAAATAAAATAAAATTTAAAAAAATTTTCAATGCAATCTTAAATATAAATAAAAGTGGAGAGTGAAAAAGTTGGCTTAAAGCTCAACATTCAGAAAATGAAGATCATGGCATCCGGTCCCACCACTATTTTATTTTTCTGGGCTCCAAAATCACTACAGATGGTGACTGCAGTCATGAAATTAAAAGACGCTTACTCCTTGAAAGGAAAGTTATGACCAACCTAGATAGCATATTCAAAAGCAGAGACATTACTTTGCCAACAAAGGTTCGTCTAGTCAAGGCTATGGGTTTTTCCTGTGGTCATGTATGGATGTGAGAGTTGGACTGTGAAGAAGGCTGAGCACCGGAGAATTGATGCTTTTGAACTGTGGTGTTGGAGAAGACTCTTGAGAGTCCCTTGGGGTGCAAGGAGATCCAACCAGTCCATTCTGAAGGAGATCAGCCCTGGGATTTCTTTGGAAGGAATGATGCTAAAGCTGAAACTCCAGTACTTTGGCCACCTCATGCGAAGAGTTGACTCATTGGAAAAGACTCTGATGCTGGGAGGGATTGGGGGCAGGAGGAGAAGGGGACGACAGAGGATGAGATGGCTGGATGGCATCACTGACTCGATGGACATGAGTCTCAGTGAACTCCGGGAGTTGGTGATGGACAGGGAGGCCTGGCGTGCTGCGATTCATGGGGTCGCAAAGAGTTGGACACAACTGAGCGACTGATCTGATCTGATCTGATTAAATTCTTGGAATCTGTAGTTCTAACATATCTAACAAATACCATATATTTTTAAATAAAAAGGCATCTTTTTGGCCATTATTCTCAACTATACACTTGCATAGTGAAATAAGGAATTTAAATGGTAGATATTGTTAGATCTCAATATTAGGAGAAAAAAATTAGACTATTAATATTGTGGTACCTCAATTTTATGGTGAAGTGTTAAAAAGAATTTTAGGAAGAATTGTATGAGAAGTTTAAAAATGAATCAATATAGTGAAAATGAGTATACTACTCAAAGCAATCTATAGATTCAACGCAATCCCTATCAAGCTACCAATGGTATTTTTCAGAGCACTAGAACAAATAATTTCACAATTTGTATGGAAATACAAAAAAACTCAAATAGCCAAAGCAATCTTGAGAAAGAAGACTGGAACTGGAGGAATCAACCTGCCTGACTTCAGTCTCTGCTAAGTTGCTTCAGTTGTATCTGACTCTGTGCGACCCCATAGATGGCAGCCTACCAGGCTCCCCCTTTTCTGGGATTCTCTAGGCAAGAACACTGGAGTGGGTTGCCATTTCCTTCTCCAATGAATGATGTGAAAAGTGAAAGTGAAGTCGCTCAGTTGTGTCCAACCCTCAGCGACCCCATGGACTGCAGCCTACCAGACTCTTCCGTCCATGGGATTTTCCAGGCAAGAGTACTGGAGTGGGGTGCCATTGCCTTCTCCACTACAAAGCAACAGTCATCAAGACAGTATGATACTGGCACAAAGACAAATATAGATCAATGGAACAAAATAGAAAGCCCAGAGATAAATCCACACACCTATGGACAACTTATCTTTGACAAAGAAGGCAAGAATATACAATAGAGAAAAGACAATTTCTTTAACAAGTGGTTCTGGGAAAACTGGTCAACCACTTGTAAAAGAATGACACTCGAATACTTTCTAACACCATACACAAAAATAAACTCAAAATGTATTAAAGATCTAAATGTAAGACCAGAAACTATAAAACTCCTAGAGGAAAACATAGGCAAAACACTCTCCAACATAAACCACAGCAGGATCCTCTATGACCCACCTCCCAGAATATTGGAAATAAAAGCAAAAATAAACAAATGGGACAAAATTAAAATTAAAAGCTTCTGCACAACAAAGGAAACTATAAGCAAGGTGAAAAGACAGCCTTCAAAATAGCAGAAAATAATAGCAAATGAAGCAACGGATGAACAATTAATCTCAAAAATATACAAGCAACTCCTGCAGCTCAACTCCAGAAAAATAAACAATCCAATCAAAAAGTGGGCCAAAGAACCTAACAGACATTTCTCCAAAGAAGATATACAGATGGCTAACAAACATATGAAAAGATGCTCAACATAACTCATTATCAGAGAAATGCAAATCAAAACCACAATGAGGTACCATTTCATGCCAGTCAGATAGACTGCTATCCAAAAGTCTACAAACAATAAATGCTGGAGAGGGTGTGGAGAAAAGGGAACCCTCCTACACTGTTGGTGGGAATGTAAACTAGTACAGCCACTATGGAGAACAGTGTGGAGACTCCTTAAAAAACTGGAAATAGAACTGCCATATGACACAGCAATCCCACTGCTGGGCATATACACCGAGGAAACCAGAATTGAAAGAGATACATTTACCCCAATGTTCATTGCAGCAGTGTTTATAATAGCCAGGACACGGAAGCAACCTAGATGTCCATCAGCAGATAATGGATAAGAAAGCTGTGGTACATATACACAATGGAATATTACTTGGCCACTAAAAAGAATACATTTGAATCAGTTGTAATGAGGTGGATGAAACTGGAGCCTATTATACAAAGTGAAGTAAGCCAGAAAGTAAAACACCAATACAGTATACTAATGCATATATATGGAATTTAGAAAGATGGTAACGATAACCCTGTATGTGAGACAGCAAGAGACACAGATGTATAGAACAGTCTTTTGGACTCTCTGCAAGAGGGCAAGGGTGGGATGATATGGGAGAATGGCATTGAAACAAGTAAATTATCACATGTGAAACGAATCACCAGTCCAGGTTCAATGCATGAGACAGGGTGCTCAGGGCTGGTGCACTGGGATTTCCCAGAGGGATGGGATGGGCAGGGAGGTGGGAGGGGCATTCAGGATGGGGAACACATGTACACCCATGGCGGATTGCAAAACCAATACAATATTGTAAAGTAAATAAATAAATGAAACTGAAAAAAATAATAAAAATAACCTTGACCACCAAAAAACAGACCAGTAGGGACCTCCCCGCTAGTCCAGTGGCTAATACTCTGTACTCCCAGTGCAGGAGACCCAGGCTCGATCCCTGGTCAGGAACTAAATCTCATATGCTGCAACTAACGACCCCCGAGTGCCACAACTGAGACCTGGTGCAGCCAAATCAGTAAAAAATACAAACAAACAGAAACAGACCGGTAATCTATGGGCCAACCCTCCCCACTGTGTGTTTCTGTAAGTAAATTTTACTGGGACTTAGTCAAGCTCACGTGTTTACATACTGTATATGGCTGTTCTCATGCCACCATGGCTGAGTTGAGTAGCTTTAGCAAAGATTATATGACTTGGAAAACCTAAAATATCTACATCTGTAGAAAATTTCACTGACTCCTGATCTAAAAGATCATTGGAAACAAATGTTACAATAATTCTTAAGCCACAGAAACCTCAAAACTCAAGATTAGCGCTGACCATATGCTTTTACTCAATGATTTATTATTGAATTTCTTCATTATATGGAAAAAATTTTTTTCTGTAATAAACATCTCTGATTGATTAAAAAGTTAAAAATTTTGTGAAGAATTGGAGATGAGAAAAACTAGCATTTGTCTAAGGACTTTCAATCTAATCAGCTTCAGAGAGACCATAACCTGTTTAAATATATAATGTTGTTCAATTTGTTATGTCTGAGCATAATAATTGTGTGAAGGTTTTCAGTTTTCCAAGAATATAATGATAAAGATTCAAATTATTTTCATTGCAGTTCAGACTCAAAATATTTAAGAATAACTGATTTAGACAAATCTTAATATTTAAAAATATTGATTATGAGGCCAAGAAAGTTAAAATACATTTTTCCCCAGAACTATATAACCAGAATTAAAAGCTAGAACTTTTTTCTCCCAGATTAGAAGTTTTTATTCATGTTGCTGCCAATTTTCTGGAACAAAAGTTATTGTAACAGAAAAATCAGAGAAGTTCAATCTTTTTGGAATTAAATACAATAAGCAATCAGACTTTGTATTCTCTCTAAGATGAATGACTTATACTTTCATGATTTAAAGACAAATATGGGGAAGTGAGATTGAGGTATTGGGCTTTGGTCTCTTCAGGTCCTGGTGGTTTATGTATGCAGCTGATCCAGTTTGCTGTGAAGCCAGTTGAGTTTATCGGTCTGAAGCCAAACATAAAATATAAAGTGCAGAGATCACCAGGCAGATCAGTTGACCCCAATACTATAGCCTTCCTAAGATCCCAAAGTTGGAAGCATTGTGGTTTGAACCTCAGATGGTGTTTCCACTTTTCCTATGTGCTAGCTCTTGCGTTTTTGAGTGGGGAGAATAAAAAGGGAAACAAGCAAACACCTCTTTATTATTTATTAATAAAAATCTTTATTAATGATTGTCTGTAGCTGCATTTCTCTTGCTGGTGGGCTGCACTGCTTCCTAATTTTGAACATGGACGTCCTACTGGCATCATGCTCCCAAGAGGTCTCAGCTCAGTTCAGCTCCTCTGGGTACTGGTGTTTGCATGCAAGATCTGCTCACCACTTCCAAGATGCTCACCACTGCAGGTGGCATCCACAGCATCCTTCCACTGGAATCGCCTCTTTCCCTCATGCTGTGCCAGTCCTGGAAGAGCCCTCACCCCCCACCCCCACCACCAGCTCCAGGCATTGTGCCCGTGCACCCCTCTCTGCAGTCCTTAGAACTGGGAATGCCAGGACACTTCTGGGAAATGCCAGGAATGTCTGGGCTTCCTCTGTCCTCACCAGTATTTTACCAGGCCACTTCTCTCCAGTTCTCCTTTCCCCCCTTCAAAGTTTAAGGGTAGTTTCACATATGTTGTGGAGAAGAACATGGCAACCCACTCCAGTATTCTTGCCTGGAGAATCCCATGGACAGAGGGGCCTGGTAGGTGACAGTCCACAGGGTTGCAAAGAGTCGGTTATGATTGAGTGACTAATACTATCACATATGTTGTGATTATGGAAATTCTAGCTAGAGCACAACACTCCAGTTCTCTCTCTTAATAAACATGTTCTATCTTTAAATATGATTCTTCTGGAACCCCCAGAGTGAAAAAGTTGGCTTAAAACTCAACATTAGAAAAACCAAGATCATGGCATCCAGTCCCATCACTTCATGGCAAATAGATGGGTAAACAATGGAAACAGTGAGAGACTTTATTTTTGGGGGGCTCCAAAATCACTGCAGATAGTGACCACAGCCATGAAATTAAAAGATGCTTGCTCCCTGGAAGAAAAGCTATGATCAACCTAGACAGCATATTAAAAAGCAGAGACATTACTTTGCCAACAAAGGTCCTTCTAGTCAAAGCTATAGTTTTTCCAGTAGTCATGTACGATGTGAGAGTTGGACTATAAAGAAAGCTGAGCACTGAAGAACTGATGCTTTTGAACTGTGGTGTTGGAGAAGACTCTTCAGAGTCCCTTGGACTGCAAGGAGATCCAACAAGTCTATCCTAAAGGACATCAGTCCTAAATGTTCATTGGAAGGACTGATGCTGAAGCTGAAACTCTAATACTTTGGCCACCTGATGTGAAGGACTGACTCACTGGAAAAGACCCTGATGCTGGGAAAGATTAAAGGTGGGAGGAGAAGGGGACAACAGAGGATGAGATGGTTGGATGGCATCACTGACTCGATGGGCATGAGTTTGAGTAAGCTCTTGGAGTTGGTGATGGACAGGGAGGCCTGGCGTGCTTCAGTCCATGGGGTCACAAAGAGTTGGACATGACTGAGTGGCTGAACTGAACTGAATTTCTGGAACCCCCATATTTTTATCACACTGGTGAGGAAAAGCTGATGACCGAAACACTGTACTCCTGATAAAGGAAACTGTGTACATTTCTTTAGACATCACTTATATCTACTGGGAGATTCGTACAATAGGATGGAGGGAGAGCTATGAGCCAGCAGAGGAGGCCTTAGGGCAGTTTATGACTCTTCTCCAGAAGCCTTGAAGAGAGATGGTAGACATCACTGGCTTAGACTTTCTTTAAACTATGGAGTATTCAGTATATTTTTTTGTCAGCTCTCAGTCTTTACCATAATGATGCAACATGCTGTGAATTCACAGAATAAGTGTTCATATTTTGCTATGCCATTATTGATGGACATAATAGTAGCTCTGATTTTCTTCTCTTGCAAACAACACTGCCATGAGCATCTAGGTTTCATACCTTTTGTGGACATGAATTAATTTTTTACCTAGGGTAAATATTGAGCGGGGAGACCACTCAGTGATAACATATGAACATCTGAAATTTTAATATATAATTGACAAGTTGTTCTCAAAAGTGAATGACTATTCTAATTTGTTTCCCTAAATCTTTAAGAAACATAAACATATGCTCAAACGCATTGTGAGTAGGAATATGCAATCACAGCCACAATGAGGCATCTCTCAACACCCATTATATTGACAAATGTGAATATTCATACGCTGCGTGTGGGAAAGAAAGAGAACAGGATTCAGGCAGTGTTCACATCTGTCATTTTTCTCCAACCATCCATTATTAAAATAAGAAACTACTGAAAAGTTGATACTACTATAACAAACACCTGTATCCTCACAATTTACACACACACATGTGCAAACAGGTATCTGAACCATTTGCAGACATCATGTCTATATTTCTAAACACATACCTCTTAGCGTGCACTATTTTTCTGTCTATTAAGTGAAGATAACTATTCATTATATACTATGCTTGTGAAGAAATAGCAAAATAATATATGTAAAACACCCAGCACAGTATCCAGATCATCATGAGAATGTGAGTATGCAAAAATGACACTCTTATTTTCATAACAGAGAAGTATGGAATGAGTATAGTGTGTGCATGTATTTTTAAATGAATATTTATATTTGTTTATACACTGTGTAAATAATCTATTTCTTCCCTGATGGCTGCTGTCTCCTTAAAGAAATAAAATGAGAGAAAAATAAACGACCCAATCAAAAAATGGGCCAAAGAACTAAATAGACATTTCTCCAAAGAAGACATACAGATGGCTAACAAACACATGAAAAGATGCTCAACATCACTCATTATCAGAGAAATGCAAATCAAAACCACAATGAGGTACCATTTCACACCAGTCAGAATGGCTGTGATCCAAAAGTCTACAAGCAATAAATGCTGGAGAGGGTGTGGAGAAAAGGGAACCCTCTTACACTGTTGGTGGGAATGCAAACTAGTACAGCCACTATGGAAAACAGGTGAAGATTCCTTAAAAAACTGGAAATAGAACTGCCTTATGACCCAGCAATCCCACTGCTGGGCATACATACCGAGGAAACCGGAATTGAAAGAGACACGTGTACCCCAATGTTCATCGCAGCACTGTTTATAATAGCCAGGCCATGGAAGCAACCTAGATGTCCATCAGCAGATGAATGGATAAGAAAGCTGTGGTACGTATACACGATGGAGTATTACTCAGCCATTAAAAAGAATACATTTGAATCAGTTCTAATGAGGTGGGTGAAATTGGAGCTTATTATGCAGAGTGAAATAAGCCAGAAAGAAAAACACCAATACAGTATACTAACGCATATATATGGAATTTAGAAAGATGGTAATGATAACCCTGTATATGAGACAGCAAAAGAGACAAAGATGTATAGAACAGTCTTTTGGACTGTGTGGGAGAGGGAGAGGGGGGGATGATTTGGGAGAATGGCACTGAAACATGTATAATATCATATAAGAAATGAATCGCCAGTCCAGGTTGAATGCAGGATACAGGAAGCTTGGGGCTGGTGCACTGGGATGACCCAGAGGGATGGTATGAGGAGGGAGGTGGGAGGGGGTTCAGGATGGGGAGCACGTGTACACCCGTGGCGGATTCATGCTGATGTATGGCAAAACCAATACAATATTGTAAAGTAAATAGCCTCCAATCAAAATAAATAAATTTAAATTAAAAAAAAAAGAAATAAAATGAGGACTATAGTATGCTGGATGTCTCAGTGCAGATATCTAGTTTACTTTAGTCAGAATATTAACTAATAGTAGAATACCAACTTTAGCTTGTTTGGTCTTTTCCCATTTAAAATTTAAAAAAATTAAAACCCACATGTGAAAGTCACTCAGTCGTGTCTGCCTCTTTGCAACCCCATGGACTATACAGTCCATGGAATTCTCCAGGCCAGAATACTGGAGTGGGTAGTCTTTTCCTTCTCCAGGGGATCTTCCCAACCAAGGGATCGAACCAAGGTCCCCCACATGGCAGGTAGATTCTTTACCAGCTGAGCTACAAGGGAAGCCCAAAAATACTGGAGGGGGTAGCCTATCCCGTCTCCAGTGGGTCTTCCCAACCCAGGAATCTAACTGTGGTCTCCTGCATTGCAGGCAGATTCTTTACCAACTGAGCTATCAGAGAAGCCTAAAACCCACATGTGCAATGCTGCTTCATAAAATAGAGACTAGAGAATTTTCAAATGCAAAAGTTAAACTAATATCTTCCTTTAAAAAATTCAAAAAACTACTAGTTTTCATATTTATTATTACTTTTTACATTTAAATATTTTGTTTCTTCACTTAATCTAATCATAGCATTACTATTTAAAGGTAAGGATGCTGTCCTGAGTATTTTCAAGGAATCTTCTTACATGAATACATTTTAGTAATTTTGAAGACAGATTAAAAAACCTTATATAGAGTATGTGTTTAGTAAATATTAGTTAATTTCAGCTGACTGCAAGTATAAATTTTTTAAAATGAATTAATAATGTTCTTTATCTGTTCTTTGTCAGAAAGATAAAGTCTGAATGCAACTCTTCCATAAAAAATGAACCTTTTATTACAATTATAATTTATAAATTTGAGTCTGTCAAAAACCTGCAAACATGCTAACCTTCTGTATTCATTACACAAACAAACCTATTTTTTATGAAGTAGTGTACTTCTCATAGGTACAAAACACAAGTTGAATCTAGCTACCTGTTAGAAACAGTTTGCAGGAACTATCTTTTCACCTAAGCCTTGTTGCTAAAGGCTGGAATATGCACAGTGTTGGTTACATACAATAAAGCATGATTAATTAAACTGTACTTTTAAATAATTCATATGTCATAGAATGCAAGTCAATCAGAAAATTATCTTCAATAAAACTTCACTACCAGATAATATGATGAAGTCATGAAGAACCCATATGACAGACACCAAATAACAATCAAGAACCCACTTTTCTTTGCTGACTTGGACTTAAATAAAATCTTCACCTAATCTTCGGAAGAGTAGCTCTTTGTTATTAATTAAATCTACAATTTCTGCTGTTGAAATCACACACTAGTTTTATTTTTGCAAGGCTATGGGAAATGTTTTTGCTGCTTCAACACATATAGTACACAGTGCATAAAAATGTATCTCATGCTTTGTGAATAGAAACAAAAATTCTCAAGCATTAACAATTATATCAGTGGGAGTTTTGCATTAAACTAAGCTTGGGGGGAAGGAAGAAATGCAGGCCATAAACAAGAAAAATATTTCTCTTAAGACACTTAAATGTTAACTAGGTGTATTAATCACATTGTGATGTAATGCTCTGCAGAGTCAGCTATAAAAAGTGTTTCCCATTACTTTTCTACCTTCACATTATTTTTTTTTTTTTTGCAGTAAAAACTAACTGCCATATAAAGCAAAAGAAAAGTACCTAACTTGATGTGTAATTTCCTTTTGAACCAAAGAACCTATAACATTTCTGTGTAAGAGGGTACTAATTGCAACTTCACCTTTTATGGCAGAAAACCTTAGCACTTTGGCTATCTGCCTGATCTTTTTGAAGGCAAAAGTTATTATGGTCTCATTCTTTTTTCTTTTGGCAAATTTCTAGTGACAAATACAGTGCCTGGAACATGTTTATAGGTCATTGTTTGTAGAAGGAAGGAGGGGAGGAATAAATTAATGTCAGATAGTCAATTAGTAAATTCTAGAAATTCTACATATAAATGTAGAAAGTGTCAAGGCAATGTACTTTGAAGTTCACTATACTTAAATATTAGGGAAAACAAACTAGTTAATATACCCCATGCCCTTTATATAATTATTTAACAAATGCATTTAATCCATAGAAGTAATCTCTAGTTTTAATCTTGGATAAGTTACCACATCTGTTAGGATAAATTTCCTTATGTGAATGAAAATGGAATAGTCCAGTTCAGTTCAGTCACTCAGTTGTGTCCGACTGTTTGCAACTCTATGGACTAGAGCATGCCAGGCTTCCCTGCCCACCAATTCCCAGAGCTTGCTCAAACTCATGTCCATCGAGCCATTCAGCCATCTCATTCTCTGTCATCCCCTTCTCCTCTTGCCTTCAGTCTTTCCAGGATCAGGGTCTTTTCCAACGAGGAGGTTTTTTGCATCAGGTGGCCAAAGTATTGGAGTTTCAGCTTCAGCATCAGTCCTTCCAATGAATATTCAGGACTAATTTCCTTTAGGATGGACTGGTTGGATCTCCTTGCAGTCCAACAGACTCTTGAGAGTCTTCTCCAACTCCACGATTCAAAAGCATCAGTTCTTCAGTGCTCAGCTTTCTTTATGGTACAACTCTCACATCCATACATAACTACTGGAAAAACCATAGCTTGACTAGATGGACCTTTGTCAGCAAAGTAAAATCTCTGCTTTTTAAAAAGCTGCCTAGGTTTGTCATAGCTTTTCTTCCAAGGAGCAAGTGTCTTTTAATTTCATGGCTGCAGCCACCATCTGCAGTGATTTTGGAGAAGTCACACAGAAGGACACAAATACCGTATGATATCACTTATAGGTGTAATCTAAAATATGACAAAAATGAATATATCAATGAAACAGAAACAGATTCACAGACAGAGAGAACAGATTGGTTGTTGCCAAGGGGGAGAGGTGGGGGTGAAGGAGGGATGGATTGGTAGTTTGGAATTAGCAGGTACAAACTGTTATATACAGGTTGGATAAACAGCAAGATAGTGAGCCAGCTGTAGCTCAGATGGTAAAGTGTCTACCTGCAATGCAGGAGACCTGGGTTCGATCCCTGGGTTGGGAAGATCCCCTGGAGAAGGAAATGGCAACCCAGTCCAGTACTCTTGCTGGAAAATCCTATGGACGGAGGAACCTGGTAGGCTACAATCCACGGGGTCGCAAAGAGTCAGACATGACTGAGCAACTTCACTTCACTTTTAAACAAAAAGGTCCTACTGTACAGCATAGGGAACTATATTTGACATCCTGTGATAAACCAGAATGGAAAATAATATGAAAAAGAATATATAGATGTAAAAAAATGGAATCAGACAATAAAAACATGTCACCAAGGAGAAGCTAAAAAAAAAATAGAAACTTGCATTGTTCTTTTTAAGAAGCTTTGCGTGAACAACAGTTAATTTGTCCACTTTCTTGCCTTTAATGCAAGATCAAGAAAGCTTTGGGGAAAATATTTCATTTCTATGGCTCACGAAAATTAAAAACAAACACAAGTAACTTGTGCAACAGATCTAAAGGTTGGAGAAATTAAAAATACAAACATATATACTGGTCAGTGTTCTTTGGTCAGGAGTCTTTTCAAGGCAGGAGAGAGTAAGTTTCAATTTTACATCAGTGCAATGTAAACTATTTAAAAGATGACAAGAAAGCCAAAACAGTTCTGGATTTCATAGGGACGTGAATTAAAACTCAAGTGACGAAAAGATCATGTACTTGTAACTGATTTCAGAAGGGTAATGAAGAACCAGAGTTCGGGTTTACCATTAAATTTGGTAGGAATTCAATTAAATTCTTAAATAATTCTAGCGGGCAACTTACTTGTTATTTTGAAACATCTGATTAGTGAATTTACTGGACGATTTTGCCTTTTTAAAGAAAGAATATAATCTACAATCAGTGTAAACCCTCTTTTGGAAGAGGTAGACTTTCTAGTCAAATTGTTTCAGGGGGCAGATATGGGAGGGCATGGGGGTTATGAGGAGAAGAATTCCAAGTTAAGTTCCTTGAAGGCAGGCAGATACATCTGAATTTCCCATATGCCCACTAATCAGCCCAGAAATGCTCTCTAAAAATTTTTTGTATTGGTTTGCTTAAGAATTTAGATGTATAATCTGCAATGATTGCTATTGATACAGAATAAAATGTCCTACATTTTTTCAAGATGAAATTAAGTCTTCTTTAAATGAATTCAAAGAATTAATGCTTTTGAACTGTGGTGTTGGAGAAGACTCTTCAGAGTCCCTTGGACTGCAAGGAGATCCAACCAGTCCATCCTAAAGGAGATCAGTCCTGAGTGTTCATTGGAAGGACTGATGCTGAAACTAAAATTCCAATACTTTGGCCACCTGATGGAAAGAGCTGACTCATTGCAAAAGACCCTGATGCTGGGAAAGATTGAAGGCAGGAGGAGGAGGGGACGACAGAGGGTGAGATGGCTGGATGGCATCACCGACTCAATGGACACAAGTTTTGGTAAACTCTGGGAGTTGGTGATGGACAGGGAGGCCTGGCGTGCTGTGGTTCATGGGGTTGCAAAGAGTCGGACACACTGAGCGAATGAAATGAACTGAACTGAACTGAACTGAACTGAAATGAACTCAGAATTCTGGGGCCTCATTTGGAATTTCTCAGTGTTCATGTATCTTTAAAAGACCCTTTTTGAAAAAATATTTTAAATTATTTTCAAAAGGTCTGTAGCCAACCTCAGATGGAAGTGTGATAGCTCCCAGGAGCTGTAATTTGTCAAATGCCAAAACCTATACAGTGGAATGAAATTCTGCTTTCTGACAGCCTGATATTTAGAGCATATGGGTCTCATGTCAGAGCATTCAAATATGCATTGAGTATGATCCAGGACTTCCTGAAAGGCTATTTGAGATACATGATACTAGAAAATTATCAAGGATCTCTCGATTGTGTGTTTCCCTCAATTTTCTAATATTTGTCATTGGAAAGCAATGTACCTGAAACTTACTTTCCATGACCTCACAGCTATGTGTAAACTATCTTAAGTTAGCCATCTTAAGTTAGCCATGTTGCATAAATGAGCTAAGGGTATGATAAAAAGTTTGTTTCAGAGAACATATTTATCTTCATGGAATTTCCCAAGTCCTTTTACCTTTTACAGAACCAAGCAAAAGAGATAAAAGAGCTGTCCTTTAAAATAATTCATTCCTTCTCTATACTTCACTTTTCATCAGAAAGGTTAAGCTGATGTAAGAAATGTTTTCCTCCTGTTCCACAGGCTCATGCAGAAGACTTGATAACCATGAATAAAGCCACAGTTTCTGGACATATCTCACTCTCTGCTGTCAGTTGATGTAGTACACTGCCTCAGTGAGCCATCTGGGGTGGGGAGCATGCTAGCATTTCACTAACCGCATCACACTCCAACTGCCAAGACATCTTCAACTTCTCTACAGTATCACATGCAGAAATAGCACAACCCAGTGCAACTAACCTCGGAGTTCTTTCACTGAATCCCTACTGTGTGCAATGCATGAAGTACCTTCTTCTTCTTTTTGAGCCTTCCCCTGACTTTCTTAAGCTAACTGGAAATGGTTTCAACTGTTTTTGGAAATTTCTCAAGCCACCAAGACTGGCAAATGTTACAAATGTCAACATTTTTTTTTCTTACAATAATAATTCATACACAGTTGAGAAAGGTTGAAAAACTTTCCAGGAAAAGGCACTTTGAGGTTGAAACCAAACATGGAACTATAAATCTTTTGGTAAATTTTCAGTTAGTGAAAAAGTATTCAAGTTAAATTTGCCCTCAGGCCACCGTAATGGATACTTCTGTTCACACAAGTTGAGATTATATGCCAGATAAAATCCTACTTCTAAAAGTCTGTGCACCAATGTAGCACAAGTGGATTTCTGTCATTTATATTATTATTACTTATTATTGCTGTTTATATGTTGTCCTCTGAAGTAATAAGCCACACTTTGGAAACATAATTTCATAGAATTGTTTCCAGATAAGCCTGGTCCTCACCTGCCATAATGCAGATGAGATATTTAAATCAAAATGACTTTGCATAGAGATGTTTCTCAATGAGTCTATATAGAGTCACAGTTAATCACCAAGGTGGGTGATTGATAGAACCTAAAAATTGATATTTAACACATGTTAAAAGACTGCATTTTTTTATGTTGACACATTTAAAACATGTTTGAAATTATATTCTAAATTCACAGATGTTCAATACTAGTTAAAACTTTGGTTGTGATCAAAATAATTTCCAAAGATTGGCTTGCCTTTCCTATCAGTATTCAAATCAATCCCTAGGTTAAAACATCACTGAAGGACAAAACACTCACTCTGTGTTTGCTCATTCATTCATTTATCCATTTACTGAAATTCAAGTTTTTATTGAGACAGAAGTATGATAGCACAGGGAAGATAACCAAATTAAGACACCCAGTCTTCTGAAGCCCACAATGTAGAGATAGACATTAATCAAGTCATCACATGAATAAAGTAAAGTAGTGGAGCAAAAACTCCTGGTTCTCTGAGGTCTCGTCAAAAACAAACAAACAAACAAACAAACAAACAAAAAACAAAAAATGCATGGCTTTACTGCAGGACTAAGTTGAGATGCAGGAGAGAGAGGCAGGCAGAACCAGAACACCTAAGACCTTGATGGGACCATTAAGGATTTTGACTTTTTTTCCCCAGAAGCAACGGAAAGGTTTTTAAGGAATTTAAGCATCAGGACTAAGATCATGGCATCTGGTCAAATCACTTCACGGCAAATAGATGAGGAAACAAGGGAAACAGTGACAGACTTTATCTTCTTGGGCTCCAAAATCACTGCACATGGTGACTGATGCCATGAAATTAAAAGACACTTGCTCCTTGGAAGAAAAGCTATGACAAACCTAGACAGCATATTAAAAAGCAGAGTCTTTACTTTGCCGACAAAGGTCCATCTAGTCAAAGTTATGGTTTTTCCAGTAGTCATGTATGGATGTGAGAGTTGGACTATAAAGAAAGCTGAGCACTGAAGAATCGATGCTTTTGAACTGTGGTGTTGGAGAAGACTCTTGAGAATCCCTTGGATTACAAAGAGATCCAACCAGTCCATCCTAAAGGAGATCAGTCCTGAATATTCATTGGAAGAACTGATGCTAATGCTGAAACTCCAATACTTTGGCCACCTGATGCGAAGAGCTGACTCACTGGAAAAGACCCTGATGCTGGGAAAGACTGAAGGCAGGAGAAAGGGATGACACAGAATGAGATGGTTGGATGGCATCACCGACTCCATCAACATAAGTTTGAGCAAGCTCTGGGTGTTGGTGATAGACAGGGAAGCCTGGCGCTGTGCAATCTACGGGGTCGCAAAGAGTCAGACATGACTGAGCAACTGAACTGAGCTGAACTGAAGCATCAGATATCATTAGATTTTAGTTTTAAAAGATGGGGTTTTGCCTGAGGGATGGAGAAGAGATTGGAATGGGCCTAGGTGGGGAAAGACTAGTTCCTAGGCTTGTGAATATGGTCCTGGTGAGGATATTAATAAGCAGCTTGTTTGCAACATCAGGCAGCACCCTATCTATGAGGATGGAAAGAAAAGCTGTCCCTCCTGACTTACTCAGTAGTGGGAATAGCTGGGCCTAACCTGAGTTACTGTTTGTTTTTATCTTATAAACACTTAATAGATATTTATCTTAGGAGTATTTGTTTTGTAAACACTAAGGAGATATTTAGAAATAACACAACTGATTACACTCTCATTTTCTCACTGGCTTCCAGAAAAGCTCATGCCAAACCTGTGGTTTTGAGAGCACTGGGCTCTAGGGTATTGAATTCTGTGTGTCCCTCATTCCTAGTTTTATCTTAATCCTTTAATTTATATTCCTTTACCTTAATTTTAATATTATTCTGTATCCTTGGAACAAAAAAATCTCATAATTAAGCAAAACCATGGATATTTTATATTAAAATTTTATTTTTATTATATTAAAAATGAAAATTATTACTTTTATTATATTAAAATGTATGTGTTGCTACCTTAGAAGAAATGTCTGAAGAACAGGAAAGTGTACTGACAATATTTCTAGCATACTATTAATATATAAGGGCAAGACACTAAGGATAGAAATAAGTATGTATGAAAACAAAATTCTTGTGTATACCGAATTGCCACTTGAAGATTTTGAGTGCTAATCTCTCTCCACGTTGCTATGAACTGTATTATTTCAAGATGTGTAAAACTGGCAGGACCCTAAATTCCACACATCATTTGCTCTTGGCTTTGGAGCTCACTTATGGTATCTGGTATTGCGCAATGTTCTTTGGAATTCATAGAAGAATTTGACTATTTCTAGGTTGAGATACCAAAAATAAATAAATAAATAAACCTTATCTAATTTAGCAGGGTGATAACACAGTGGTTAAACACATCAAAGCTGATGTGAGACATGATACTTCCTTAAACAGTACTATCATGCCTTAGATACGGTGATTTAATAGCAGGCAAAGTCGATAAGAAATAGATATTTAGAATTTGAAATAAAAACTTACAACTTTGCTCTTCTTTCTCACTGGAAAGGTTTTTTTACATTTATATCAATGTCTAACTAATGACTCTGTTAAGGCTTGAATATAGTAGTCATTCTTTCAGATGACTTTATGATTAAAGGTAAGAAAAGGACCAAAGAGCGTTACCTATTCATTTGTGGAGTCTTAAAACTCTAAAAGACAGTGATGAGATGATTAGTCTTTGGGTTGTCAAGCTTAATAATAGAACATGGGCAACAGAAAGCTACTCAACCGAGTAGGTACAAGTGAGGGCTCACCAAAGGAACATTCTCCGCTGTAATCAGCAGTCTGTATTTCCCTTTGCCTCTGGCTTAAGTTGGCTTCATCTGGTCCACACCTGTACTTCTCCCACAGTAGTCCAGAAAGGGTACTGAAAGCTGGGTAGATGGATTTGGTCTGTAATGATGCTCTGTTTCATTGTACAGACCTCTTCACGATACTGATTTCCCAAAGTGCATGTTCCTCTCAGCCCATGTTTCCAAAACTGGCTTAAAGATGGTAACTTTTATCTGAACACTTCACCATCACTGCTGCCTGTGGCTTTTCTCTTTTGTGTGTACCTTTCATAACTACATACCTGCACTGTGTTTCTGACTGGGTCAGCTGTTAGGCTTGAATCTTCATAATGCCTACTCCTGCTGGATATCCAGGCTTGCCGTACTGACAATTCATCTACATTCACACTTTGCTCTTGGTTTTGTTCTCTTGGAACTCAGGGTAACTGCATTTCTTCCCAGGCTTTGCTCTAGGCCAGATTCTTATTCCTCACCTAGTCTCACCTGTTCTACCCGAGCTCCAGGAACATCACAACTAACTGTCAAATAAAAGGAAAGAGAAGCAGATTGAGATATTTCCCAAATGGAATCCTGGATATGCGAATTGAGGAACAAGACTGACCCTGCACATTCATTGGTCTAAAGACCAAAAGAGTCGATGTTCAGCACTATGCACATGACGTGTCACCTGATACCTTTTTTGTGCACAGAATATCCAGCCTGCTGTTCATTCTGGGGAAAACTGTGGGACTCAGGCATTCTTCCAGAGCCTTCGGGGACAGTGCAAGACAAAATATATAAACTATGGGATGATCATAAAATTGAACCCTAGTAAATTTGAATAATGAGCCTAATTTTTTCCTACCACCTGCTTTCTGATCCCAGTGTCCCTGCAAAGGCAGTCAGTGCTTCATTGTTTGATTATCTGTTTCTTATCCTAGCATTCACATCTACTTGTATCTGTCTTTTTGCATATGATAGTACCCAGGAAGTCATATCTGTTTCTATACCTAATACATGGCATTCTAAAAAAATATACTTTGTATCCACCTCATTATTTCCTTCTCAACAGTCACCACCCAGGTCACATGTGTATGTCACACTCTCTTCTCTAACTGGTACTAATACCATTAAATTCTGGCTGACCTTTCTGCTTCCACTTCTGTCTATTTTAAGTCATCCTGAAACACACAAGAGGCAGAATGATAGTGCATATTACAAAATCTCATTACATTATTACCCTGCTTAATTCTCTTCAAAGTCTTCTCCTTGCACCTAGGATTCTTTCACAGTCAACTAAGCCTGGCATGTCTGGTCCGTGGTGACTACATTAGCTACATCTGTGTTCTTCTCCTTTTGTTAATTATGTTCCAACAGCCCTGACTATCTTTCCTCCTTTCTCACCTTTTGAACTTGGCACATGTATTTCTTTCATGTATATATTTTTAACATCTCAATTGCTATTTAGCCTTTCATCTATGTTACTTCTTTAATGAGGTTTTTCTCTGAATCTGGGTTCTGTTACCCTATTTTATGGTATACCGTAACTTTCCCCGCATAGCACGTTTCTCAGTTTCTATGTAGGCACTTCTTGTTTCTATGGATATTTCTATAATGGCAGTTTTCTCAATAGGCTGTGAGCCCCATAAAATGGGGGACTATGTATCCTTTGCTTCCTACTGTATCCTAAGAGCTAGTACAGGGACTGGCAGATAGAAGTCATTCAATATACTCTAGTGAATGAATGGAAATACCATATCTCATGTCTTATCTCTTCAGTTATTCAATAAGATATGTATCTTGCATAAAGCACTGTCTTCAGCTCACTGGATACAGAAAAGACAAAGAGACAAAAAGAAGAAAAAAGCCCTGCTTGTGTGAAGCTTTCTTTCCAGTGTGGGAAAACCAATAATAAGCCAGAAATATAATAAATTACATGATGTTTTAGAAGGATATATGTGTTAAAGAAAAACAATAGAGCAGGAAAACAGAAATGAAGTGTGCCAGGGGAACGAGATTTGCAATTTTAATAAATGATCACTTTAGACCATATTTAATAGGCTATATTCAGGAAGAGAATTGAAGCAAGTGATGGTGTTAGTTATTCAGATATATAGAGAAATAATTTTTCTGCCAAAGAAACAGCAAGAACAAGTCCGATAACGTAGGATGTTTTGACCACGGTCATTACTTTGGTTTTTAAAATGACTGAGCTGGCTGATCATCAAATGGTTTCAGAAGAAGAGTGGCAACACCTTCCTTTTGCCTTCAGTGGATCAAGGAGGCTACTCCCTGTAGAATGGATTGTCCTGAGCCATGGGCAGAAGCAGAGAGATCAGACAAGATTTTTGAAGAATTCAAGCAAAAGAAGATTGAATCAGAATATAGCAGTGAAGGTAGGAAAAACTGTTGGGTTCTGGACGTATTTTGAAAGTAGAACCAAGAGGTTTTGCTGATGCATTGGATGGGAATTTGAAAGGAAGTAAGGAGTTAAAGATAACTCCAAGGATTCTGGCTTGATTAACTGGAAGATGGAGTTGCAGTCAAGTCAGAGAGGGAAGAGGACAGATGAATGTACTTGGGTGGAGCTGGTGAGATCATGTTTATTTGTAGCTGCTGGCGGAGAGGTTAAATGAGGGGGAGGATATAGGATTCAGCAAGGCTACAGGAAGGGGTAAACCTTAAAGGCAAGAGAACAGGTGAAACCACCATGGAGGAGGTATAGACAGAGAAAAAAGGACCAAGGTCTGAACCACTGGGCACTTAAGCCTTAAAAGATCTGAAGGAAGAATTTTCAGTATAGCCAATGCTGGATTCAAATTACTAAATCTGTTTTAAAACTGTTGCTTTTTTTAAACTTTAATATCAGCCAGAATTTTTCTGAAAGGACATTGATTTTTTTTCCTGTAGAAATATTAAAAAAGTCCACAAAATCCTCATATCTTACTATTTTTAATAGAAAAGTATTGTCTGATAACAGAGGCCTAAATTCTTTTGTTAAATATCAATTAAAGACACTTAAAATTAATGACAGACAATATATGTTCTTCATGGAATATGACTATCATTAAATAGATTCTAGCATTTTCTTCAGTGAGATAATCAGATTACTTATGAAATCTTTGCATTTAGAATATGGCAATAGAATTGGAACAACAAAAGTTTTATATATATATATGTCTTCTGAATAGTAACCAAAATGTTAGATGTTAGATTAAAAAAAAAAAAAGCAAAAAGGTAAGGCTAAAATTAAACAAACCTTAATTTTAGATTCCAGTTTGTTCCAAACAACTTTGAAGGTCAAAATTTGTTCTAGATCATTCACTGATCTGAAGGAATTTGAGGAAGTTGGAGCGGTTTCAGGGTTAACAAAGGAATTCAGGCCTTTGGGTTTAGTTCAGCACGTGACCCCACAGAGCCCCTGCAGAATAACTCAGAATCGACTGGGGCTGAGATTCTGAGGCCGACCTGGTTCATGGCAGTTCAGACTAGTGTCCCCAAACCACGAGAGCATCTGTGGTATGGCTTGACTGACAAGGAACCATTCAGCACCACTCTTTCCCCCTCTACTGCGGACAGCGTTCTGGGCTATGTGGTAAATCTCTTCCTGTGAGACCCTGAGGTCTGGAATTTGTACTACAACACTTCTTTGTGTTGTGTATTTCTCATGTTTGTGTCAGTTAGGACAGAGCACAAATGTTTAGCAAAGGATTCCAAACTCTTAGCAATACTTAAGCAATACTAAAAGTATGTGGAATGTAATCTTAGTTTCTCAATTGCACACTTATTTCTAAATATAAAATCCTTCTAAGATTTTTTTTTCTCGAGGGTTCGATTCCTGTAATGAAGACTGTAGTTTAGAGTCACACACAGCTGCAGTGAAGGCTGGGCGCTGCCACGCTGCTGTGTGTAGTGACAGGCACGTCGTCTGGCAGCGTGAACTGTCCAGGTATTAGTTTCCTCACCTGCAAAGTGGGATTAGTGGTAATACCCTTTGGGTTAATTTAAAAACGTAAAGTAAAATAATGGATTCCAGGGCTTAGCAGAATGCACCTAGTAATTCCTAATAAATTGTAGGCATTTTTCTTTGTTACTACCAATCATTCTTTGTCTCCAGGTCTTGTTTCCATTCAAAACAATTTAATATTTTTATCAACCTTAAATTCTGACAGTTTTTGTGCTTTCTATTTATCTAAAATCAACTTTAGTGGAATATAATTTACATACAATAAAATGTATCTATTTTGGTATACATTTTGACAGATTTATACACACCTTGGTAACCACTACAACCATTCAGACACAGAACATTTTTATGGCTCCAATCACATCCCTTGAGACTTTTCCAAATAATTTTCCCACTTCAGCCCCAAGCAAAGGTAACCATTGCTACCTTCTGTCACTATAGATTATATTTGCCTTTCTAGAGATTCACATAAATGGAATTCTACAATATTTATTCTCTAGAACTGGCTTTTTTTTTCACTCAATATAATATTTTTAATATTCATTGTGTTTCTATGGAGACCTCTGACTAATAAAGTAAGTTTTGTTACTTTTAACCATTCTGATGTTTGTGTTTTGGGTATCACATTATGGTTTACTTTGCATTTCCCCCACAACCAAAGATGTTATACATCTTTGCATGTGGTTACTGACCATTTGGCTATCTTTTTGATATTTCAACTATAAGATTATTCATAGATTCTTTCCTCCGTATTGCTGATGTGTAAAACTTCTTTATTCAGTTCCATTCCTTTGTTTGTTTAGTAAACATTTTCTTGCTTGTAGTGGCAGGAACTTTCTTCATTTTCTCAATACCATATCGACGAAGAGAAAATTTTAACTTACCAAGTCCAATTTATCAAATTTTTTCCTTTTATTTTAGACTTTTGGTGTCCCATCTAAGAAACAATAAATACTGAAGAAGTTCCCTATGCTTTGTTATAGAAGTTTTAATATTTTAGATTTTATATTAATGTCTATGGTTAATTTTAAAGGAATTTTGTGTTAAAGTATGAGATAATAGTCAAAGTTCATTTTGTTTTCCCAAATGGTGACCTAGTTGTTGTAGCTCCATATGTTGAAAAGTACTTTCTCATGAAGTACCTTAGCATTTTTGTCAAAAATAAACTTGCTACTTTTGAGTATATCATCTGTTCCATTAATTTGTATTTCTATCCATATAAAAATATGATGCTATCTATAGTGCAATAGATTTACCGTAAGTGCTAGTGTATTAGAAAACAATCAATTTTTGTATTAACCTTAGTACTCTTGCCTGGAAAATCCATGAACGGAGGAGCCAGGTAGGCTGCAGTCCATGGGGTCGCTAAGAGTCGGATATGACTGAGCGACTTCACTTTCACTTTTTACTTTCATGCATTGGAGAAGGAAATGGCAACCCACTCTAGTGTTCTTGCCTGGAGAATCCCAGGGATGGGGAAGCCTGGTGGACTGCCGTCTATGGGGTCGCACAGAGTCAGACACGACTGAAGCGACTTAGCAGTAGCAGTATCTTCTGCAAACTTGCTAAACTCAATTTTTACATTCTAGTAGTTTTTTCTAGAATTGCTGGATAATACAGGATTATTTTCAGCCTTGTCATTTTCTGCTTTCAATATTTTGAAGCTCTGATATTGGATGCATACACATTTAGAATTGGTGCATCTTCTGGATGAATTGTGCCCTTTATCATTAGGAAGTCCTGCCTTTGATTTTAGTACAGCCATTCTTTCTTATGTTTAGATTTGTGTGGTATAGTCCTTTCACTGAATTTATTTTACTGTATCTGTAGCTTCTAATTAACATGGATTTCTGGTAGACAGCTGCATTTTTATAGGTGCATTTTTCTTTTTTTGTATTTTTTTAAAATGGTATCTATTTAGACACCAATAATTCCATTTAGACAATGGAATTAGACAATGCCATGTTGAAACTTGCTTTATATTTAGCCCACTTTTGTTCATTTTTCTTCCTTTTAAACCTTTTTTTAGAATGACTGATTACTTTGTTTCAGATCAGTCACTCAGTCATGTCCAAATCTGTGCGACCCCATGGACTATAGCACACCCAGGCCTCCCTGTCCATTACCAACTCCGGAGCTTACCCAAACTCATGTCCATCGAGTAGGTAATGCCATCCAACCATCTCATCTTCTGTCGTCCCCTTCTCCTCCTGCCTTCAATCTTTCCCATCATCAGGGTCTTTTCCAGTGAGTCAGTTCTTTGCAGCAGGTGGCCAAAGTATTGGAGCTTCAGCTTCAGCATCAGTCCTTCCAATGAATATTCAGGACTGATTTCCTTTAGGATTGACTGGTTGGATCTCCTTGCAGTCCAATGGACTCTCAAGAGTTTTCTACAACACCACAGTTCAAAAGCATCAATTCTTCGGCTCTCGGCTTTCTTTATAATCCAACTCTCACATCCATACATGACTACTGGAAAACCCATAGCTTTGACAAGACAGACCTTTGCTGGCAAAGTAATGTCTCTGCTTTTTAATATGCTGTCTAGGTTTGTCACAGCTTTTCTTCCAAGGAGCAAGTCTTTTAATTTCATGGCTACAGTCACCATCTGCAGTGATTTTGGAGCCCCCCCAAATTTTTGTTTAGGATTCCATTTTATTTGTACTTTTGGCTCAAGTATACCTCTATAATTTGTTAAAGGGATGACCCCAACAGCTCTAGTTCCAGGTTATCTTTTCAGAGATATTGGTACAGCAAGCAGCCTTAGAGGACAGAGATAGTGTCTTCCTCTGAAACAGGCTGATTTGTTTGCAAATTAGTGTTATTACAATAAAGATAACATCTCCTTCCAGTGCAAATGTTGGGCCCGGTTGCTTGCATTCCATTAAAAAGGACTGTGGTTTCCTAATCTCATCTGTGATGCAAACCTACTGTATGTACAGCTTCCACCTAGATTTACCTCTGTTTTGCCCCTATGGGATTTGGTGGGGAAAGAAAAACTGATGCAAATGTGAAACCCCATGCAAAGACCAGTTTCAGTCTTTTAAGTCTTTAATAGTCCTGTAAAAAAGAGCTAACAAGAGAAAAATCAAGAGACCCTATGAAACTACTGGGACCTTTACTGAAGCTGGGACACCAAACTGGTTTTCTAACTTTGTCCACCAACTCTCAATCTACAGAATGCGTAAGGTTGGCTTCAACAATAAGAACTTTCTAGGTGCAGAGGAAGGAGACTTCAGTTCAGTTCAGTTCAGTTTAGTCACTCAGTCGTGTCTTGACTCTTTGTGACCCCATGAATAGCAGCACACCAGGCCTCCCTGTCCATCACCATCTCCCAGAATACATTCAAACTCACGTCCATCGAGTCGGTGATGCCATCCAGCCATCTCATCCTCTGTCATCCCCTTTTCCTCCTGCCCCCAAACCCTCCCAGCATCAGAGTCTTTTCCAGTGAGTTAACTCTTTGCATGAGGTGGCTAAAGTACTGGAGTTTCAGCTTTAGCATCATTCCTTCCAAAGAACACCCAGGGCTGATCTCCTTCAGAATGGACTGGTTGGATCTCCTTGCGGTCCAAGGGACTCTCAAGAGTCTTCTCCAACACCACAGTTCAAAAGCATCAATTGTCTAACTCGATGAAACTAAGCCATGCCCTGTGGGGCCACCCAAGATGGGCGGGTATGGTGGAGAGGTCTGACACAATGTGGTCCACTGGAGAAGGGAATGGCAAACCACTTCAGTATTCTTGCCTTGAGAACTCCATGAACAGTATGAAAAGGCAAAATGATAGGATACTGAAAGAGGAACTCCCCAGGTCAGTAGGGGCCCAAAATGCTACTGGAGATCAGTGGAGAAATAACTCCAGAAAGAATGAAGGGATGGAGCCAAAGCAAAAACAGCACCCAGTTGTGGATGTGACTGGTGATAGAAGCAAGGTCCGATGCTATAAAGAGCAATATTGCATAGGAAACTGGAATGTCAGGTCCATGAATCAAGGCAAATAGGAAGTGGTCAAACAAGAGATGGCAAGAGTGAATGTCGACATCCTAGGAATCAGCGAACTAAAATGGACTGGAATGGGCGAATTTAACTCAGATGACCATTATATCTACTACTGTGGGCAGGAATACCTTAGAAGAAATGGAGTAGCCATCATGGTCAACAAAAGAGTCTGAAATGCAGTACTTGGATGCAATCTCAAAAACGACAGAATGATCTCTGTTCATTTCCAAGGCAAACCAGTCAATATCACAGTAATCCAAGGCTATGCCCCAACCAGTAATGCTGAAGAAGCTGAAGTTGAATGGTTCTGTGAAGACCTACAAGACCTTTTAGAACTAACACCCAAAAAAGATATCCTTTTAATTATAGGGGACTGGAATGCAAAAGTAGGAAGTCAAGAAACACCCGGAGTAATAGGCAAATTTGGCCTTGGAATACGGAACGAAGCAGGGCAAAGGCTAACAGAATTTTGCCAAGAGAACGCACTTTTCATAGCAAACACCCTCTTCCAACAACACAAGAGAAGACTCTACACATGGACATCACCAGATGGTCAACACTGAAATCAGATTGATTATATTATTTGCAGCCAAAGATGGAGAAGCTCTATACAGTCGGAAAAAACAAGACCGGGAGCTGACTGTGGCTCAGATCATGAGCTCCTGATTGCCAAATTCAGACTTAAATTGAAGAAAGTAGGGAAAACCACTAGACCATTCAGGTATGACCTAAATCAAATCCCTTATGATTATACAGTGGAAGTAAGAAACAGATTTAAGGGACTAGATCTGATAGATAGAGTGCCTGATGAACTATGGACTGAGGTTCATGACATTGTACAGGAGACAGGGATTAAGACCATTCCCATGGAAAGGAAATGCAAAAAGGCAAAATGGCTGTCTGGGGAGGCCTTATAAATAGCTGTGAAAAGAAGAGAAGTGAAAAGCAAATGAGAAAAGGGAAGATATAAGCATCTGAATGATGAGAGTTCCAAAGAATAGCAAGGAGAGATAAGAAAGCCTTCCTCAGTGATCAATGGAAAGAAATAGAGGAAAACAACAGAATGGGAAAGACTAGAGATCTCTTCAAGAAAATTAGAGATACCAAGGGAACATATCATGCAAAGATGGGCTCGATAAAGGACAGAAATGGTATGGACCTAACAGAAGCAGAAGATATTAAGAAGAGGTGGCAAGAATACACAGAGAAAGGAGACTTATTGTTATCTAAATGTCATGGTGCAATTTCCACAGGATGTAATACAAGAAATGATGAGCATGGGACAAGGAAGTCATACAGAAACTGCTAGATGAAGAGAGTGTGGTTTTCAAAAATGTAGAAGACCAGTAGCAGAGTGGTTGGAAAGGGAATCTGGTAGTAAGGCTGGACACACGTATTCACTTTAAGTACATTCAGGTGCTAAGTGAAGTGGTTGCTATTATTGATATTTCAGGAGAAAAAAGGAAGGAGAATTTGACTGGAAGTGGTGGGATGGTCCTTCACCATGGTTCTTGATTCAGTTCAGTTCAAAGCGGGATGGTAGTGGAGAGTTCTGACAAAACATGGTCCACTGGAGAAGGGAATGGCAAACCACCTCAGCATTCTTGCCTTGAGAACTCCATGAACAGCATGAAAAAGCAAAAAGATGTGACACTGAAAGATGAACTTCCCAGGTCAGTAGGTGCCCAATACGCTACTGGAGAACAGTGGAGAAATAGCTCCAGAAGGAATGAAGAGGCTGAATCAAAGTGGAAACAATTCCCATGAGGATGTGTCTGGTGGTGAAAGTAAAGTCGGATGCTGTAAGAACAACATTGCATAGGAACCTGGAACGTTAGGTCCATGAATCAAGGTAAATTAGAAGTGGTCAAACAGAAGGTGGTAAGAGTGAATGTTGACATTTTAGGAATCAGTGAACTAAAATGGACTGGAATGGGCAAACTTAATTCAGATGACGATTATATCTACTACTGTGGGCAAAAATTCCTTAGAAGAAATGGAGTAGCCATCATACTCAACAAAAGAGTCCAAAATGCAGTACTTGGGTGCAATCTCAAAAAGACAAAAAACAGAATGATCTCTCTTCATTTCAAAGGCAAACCATTCATTATCACAGTAATCCAACTCTATGGCTCAACCATTAATGCTGAAGAAGCTAAAATTGAACTGTTCTATCCTGAAGACCTACAAGACCTTCTAGAACTAACACCAAAAAAGATGTCCTTTTCATTATAGAGGACTGGAATGCAAAAGTAGGAAGTCAAGAGATACATAAAGTAACAGGCAAGTTTAGCCTTGGAGTACAAAATGAAGTGGTGCAAAGGCTAACAAGAGTTTTGCCAAGAGAACATACTGGTCATAGCAAACACCCTCTTCCAACAACACAAGAAATGACTCTACACATGGATATCACCAGATGGTCAATACTGAAATCAGATTGATTATATTATTTGCAGCTGAAGATGGAGAACCTCTATACAGTCAGCAAAAACAAGACCAGGGCAGACTGTGGCTCAGATCCTGAACTCTTATTGCCAAATTCAGACTTAAATTGAAGAAAGTAGGGAAAACCATTAAGCCTTTCAGTTAGGACCTAAATCAAATCCCTTATTTTGATACAGTGGAAGTGACAAATAGATTTAAGGGGTTAGATCTGATTGACAGAGTGCCTGAAGAACTATGGACAGAGGTTCATAATATTGCACAGGAGGCAGGAATCAAAACCATTCTCAAGAAATAGAAATGCAAAAGGGCAAAATGGTTGTCTGAGGAGACCTAACAAATAGCTGAGAAAAGATGAGAAGTGAAAGGCAAAGGAGAAAAGGAAAAATATACTCATATGAATGCAGAGTTCCAAAGTATAGCAAGGAGAGGTAAGAAAGCCTTCCTAAGTGATAATGCAAAGAAATAGAGGAAAACTGTAGAATGGGGAAGACTAGCGATCTCTTCAAGAAAATTAGAGATACCAAGGGAACATTTCATGCAAAGATGGGTTCGATAAAGGACAGAAATGGTATGGACCTAACAGAAGCAGAAGATATTAAGAAGAGGTGGCAAGAATTCGCAGAAGAACTATACAAAAAACATCTTAATGACTCAGATAGCCATGATGGTGTGCTCACTAACTTAGAGCCAGATATCCTGGAATGTGAAGTCAAGTGGCCCTTAGGAAGCATCACTACGAACAAAGCTAGTGAAGGTGATGGAATTCCAGTTGAGCTATCTCAAATCCTAAAAGATGAAGCTGTTAAAGTGTTTCACTCAATATGTCACCAATTTTGGAAAACTCAGCAGTGGCCACAGGACTGGAAAAAGTCAGTTTTCATTCCAGTCCCAAAGAAGGGCAAAGCCAAAGAATGTTCCAACTATCACATAATTTCACTCATCTCACATGCTAGCTAAGTACTGCTCAAAAATCTCCTTGCCAGGCTTCAACAGTACATGAACCAAGAACTTCCAGATGTAAAAGCTGGATTTAGAAAGGCAGAGGAACCAGAGATCAAATTTGCAACATCCATTGGATCATAGAAAAAGCAACAGAATTCCAGAATAACATCTATTTCTGCTTTATTGACTATGCCAAAGCCTTTGACTGTGTTGATCACAGCAAACTGTGGAATATTCTTAAAGACATGGGAATACCAGATCACCCTACCTGCCTCCTGTGAAACTTGTATGCAGGTCAAGAAACAAAAGTTAGAATCGGACATGGAACAATGGACTGATTCAAAACTGGGAAAGCAGCAAGTCAAGGCTATATATTATCACACTGCTTATTTACCTTCTATGCAGAGTACATCATGTGAAATGGTGGGCTGGATGAAGCACTAGCTGGAATCAACATTGCTGGGAGAAATATCAATAATCTCAGATATGCAGATGATACCACCCTAATGACAGAAAGTGAAGAGAAACTAAAGATCCTCCTAATGAAGGTGAAAGAGGAGAGTGAAAAGTTGGCTTAAAACTCAGCATTCAAAGGACAAAGATCATGGCATCCAGTCCCATCACTTCATGGCAAAGAGATGGGGAATTAATGGAAACAGTGATGGACTTTATTTTATTGATCTTCAAAATCGCTGCAGATGGTGACTGCAGCCATGGTATTAAAAGATGCTTGCTCTTTGGAAGAAAAGCTATGACTTTAGCTTAGACTATGACTAAGCTTAGACTATGTCTAAGCTTATGACTTAGCTTAGACAGCGTATTGAAAAGCAGAGACATTACTTGGCTGATAAAGGTCCATTAGTCAAAGCTATGTTTTTTCAGTAGTCATGTATGGATGTCAGAGTTAGGACCATAACGAAGGCTGAGTGCCAAAGAATTGATGCTTTTGAACTGTGGTGTTGGAGAAGACTCTTGAGAGTCCTTTGGACAGCAAGGAGATCATACTAGTCAATCCTAAAGGAAATCAATTGTGAGCATTCATTGGAAGGATGATGCTAAAGCCAAAGCTCCAGTACTTTGGCCATCTGATGCAAAGGGCCAACTCATTAGAAAAGACTCAGATGCTGGGAAAGATTGAGGGCAGAAGGAGATGGGGATGACAGAGGATAAGATGCTTGGGTGGCATCACTGACTCAATCGGCATGAGTTTGAGCAAGCTCTGGGAGATGGTGAAGGACAGGGAAGCCTGGTGTGGTGCAGTCCATGGTGTTGCAAAGAGTCCAACATGGCTGAGCGACTGAACTACAAAATAGGATATGTGTAAGACTGAGATGGCCCCAATAAAGAGGAGATAATTAATCTCTAGTAAATTCATTGTGGTCAGATGTGGTGACAGACACAGAGGAAACAGTAGGTTCCAGTTTGTTCCCACTTCCTCTCCTTGTCCAGTTCTTCTTCCTGACCACTGATCACACTGACCGACACCAGTCCCAGCCCACCTCCAGATGCCCCACGGCTGCCCACAGGAATGGTGGCAGTGCGGAAGCACAGCTCTCCACAGACCTCCCTCTGGGCTTGCATCCTCCTCACTCCCAAATGATAGCGTGTACTCTTACTCCTCGGATCACCGGTGGGTGACTGCATACTTGATCCTTCCATCCCTTGACTGCTCCTCCTCCTTCAGTTTCTCCTGCAGTTGTGTGAGCCCGGGTTGATCCTTAGCCTGGGTTTACAGTTGATCCTTAGCCCGGGTCTCACAGAGGTTCTGCTTCAGCAACTGAACCCTGACTGATACAGGCTTTTTGAAAGCCAACATTTTATTTAAAATATTGTGCATATTCAAACCAAAGTTATTTGTTTACTTCTTGGTGGAAATAACAATTCCTTAAAAATAAGAGTAAACAAAGTTTGATATATTTGTCACATATAAGACATATAGTTTACTAACTGTATTTTTGAACCAAACTGTGTTCAATTGTTGAGAAAAGAGTCATTATCTTGAGCATTCTTTTTTAAAAAGCGATGCTTACAGTCTAAAAAAATGCATTTTTTCAACATGTTTGTCACATGTGTGGCTTAAATGCACTGTGGAATGACATGATATTATGTTTAAAATAAACAATTTTTAAAAGCAATGCAAACATTGTGTTTTATTGGATATGTGAGATTTGAGTACCTCAAGCAGTATTTACTTTATATTGAACTTATCAAAATGGACTTTTAAAATAGACTTTTTAAAAAATCCTTAAAAAAAAAAATCCTTTCTTCAGGGATTTTTGCATCAAGTTGATGCTGTTTTCCTGGTGCCGTTTTTAAAGTTGGAAAATCAAGCATTTTATTCAAGCTTTCCTTTAAGATGTTTATTTTAAACTCTTGGAATCTAGACCATGCTTTCCACTGAGAATGAAACTTAACCAAGGGCTTTCCAGACAGGCTCAGAAAGACGCATCCGGTCATGCATCTTGGCTTCATGGCAGATGTCACTCGTGCAGATCTGCTGGTTTATGAAAACTCTACCTCAGTAATTAAATGCAAGCAAGTCACAGAATGACAACCAGAGAAGGGGACACAATGCATCATTAAACACTGTCGCTAAAATAATTAGTCTGCCTTTCATGCATATTAACTAACTCACCAATGCAGTTTAAGGACAGTGTCTCAAAGCAGCTTTTCTTATTTGCCTAGCTCCAGGCATTTCTTAAAACCTGGGACCGTCTTCAGTGTCTTGGGAATTTTTAATACATCGTCTACAGATGGCACATCTTATAGTCCAAAGCTATTTGATCTTCATAGACCACCGTGAGCACCAGGTTCTGTAGACCAACAAAGGAAGATGGAGCCGCCCCAGAAATGGGCCCAAGAAACTCTCAGCTGAAGGTCATGCTTGAGTGTGGCCATAACTTCAGGACACTGGTCCTTGATGTGCTGAGTGTGACCTCCAGAAAGCTAGGCTATTTTAGAGGTTGATGGGCAGCACTGGCAGAATACCAAGTTATAAGCTGAGTCTGAATGTGACTCAGTTTTCTTCTCTCTCCCAGCACTTTATTCAATGAATTCCTAATTCAATGAACATTTAAGTAGTATCTATACTGCTTTAGGTCTAGATATTCAAAGATGCATAAGATATGGACTCTGTTCTCTAGGATCTCATGATCTGAGGATACATGTTTAAATAGATATATCCTATAGACAGGCATTTAAATAGAACATAAAGATAAAATACATTAAGCTCTACTAAAATACAGACAGCTTACAGTGTTACTAGAGAAGAAACAGCAATTTCATCTCTCTGAAGGCCTGAAAAGCCTCAAATAAAAGGTAGTACTTGTCCTGTGTCTGAAGGATTTTATGTGTGTGGTGTATTCATGGGTGTGCATCACGGTGAGGAGTCTGAGGGGTGAAAGGTTGAGAAGAAAGAGAGGAGTCCAGCATGACTCTAGGATTCCTGGACTGAACAAATTAGAAGGTGGAGCTGCCATCAACTGAGATGGGTGAGGCTGTATTGGAGAATAGCATGGAGGTTTATCAGGAGATTGGTTATGCAGAGATTAGGGATAACACATCTATTAGCCATGCAAGTGAAAATGGCATGTAGATGTCAGATGCATCATTGATGTTCAGGGGAGAATTCTGGGTTGGAAACATTCATTAGGAAGTCATCAGCATAGAGATGGCATTTATAGCCATAGGACAGGTTGAGACTTCCAGGAGAGTGAGTGTAATGAAGAAGAGCTTGGGGCATTTCAGCATCTCTCACACACACACACACACACACACACACACACACGTATATATGTTTACAACCTAAATACTTACATATCGTATATAGATTCATACACAATAGAAATATATGTATATATATATTTTAAGATTACTATATATTATTAAGGACAAAATGACATATTATGAAGACATGATGAGATAAAGATATTATGAGGAAGAATATTCATGCTTTGAAATGCATGCCTAGATATGCCATGTAATTACCAAAGCTGGGCCATAAGATGAGCTATGCAGCTCTGCACTTTCCAAGAACCAAAACAAGACTTACTGCACAGTGTTGGAGCACAAGGTGGGTCTGTGGAAGCAGCCTCACCCCAGTTGAAGGGGAGGCAGGAGTGAGATCACGCAGGACCTCGTATTCAGGGCGTGTGAAAGCTGATTCATGTCATTAAGCTGCACTGGCTATTTAAAGGCAGCCTGTTTTCTGAATCGACTTGCAGTCTGCAGATGGTTCTGTGTCCATCTTGTACTGTGTGTGTGTTAGTTGCTCAGTCGTGTCTGGCTCTGTGCGATCCCATGGACTATAGCCTGCCAGGTTCCTCTGTCCATGGAATTCTCCAGACAAGAATACTGGAGTGGGTTGCCATTTCCTTCTCCACCACTGGGCACTAGTTAAGTTTTCTATCACCCTCTTGTGAGATAGGTAAAATGCATGAATTTTGCCCTTTAAATTCAAGAGACTTGAAGGACTTGAACAATGACATGAAAGAATTGTCTAACCTCAAACTTTTGTTTATTTGCCTATTTACTCAATTGTTTACTTATTTTTTATTCTTAAAATTATAGGGCAGCAGGGTGTAGCATAAACTACAAATGGGAAGTATTAGAAGAAGAAACATCAGCTAGAGGTCAACTGAAGGACGCAGTCTTGACCTAAGGCAGTGCAGTGGGAATGCGGACCACAGCAGCCAGACATGAGGGGGATCTAAAAGGCAGAATCACCAAAGCAGAGTGAGGCATCTATGGCAATGTGGATGGTAGTGTCACTAAGAAGAATAGAAAATACGGTTAGAAGAAGAGTTTGAGTTTAAAATTTGTGTTTTGTATACTTTGAACTTAAAGAGTCTTATCAGATAACCATTCATTTGTATTTTTATTTTTGCATAGTGAGTATTAAAGGATTAGCAATAAATATTTAGGAATGATCAGAGTATGCATGCTACTGCTACTGCTAAGTCGCTTCAGTTGTGTCCGACTCTGTGCAACCCCATAGACGGCAGCCCACCAGGCTCCCCCATCCCTGGGATTCTCCAGGCAAGAACACTGGAGTGGGTTGCCATTTCCTTCTCCAATGCAGGAAAGTGAAAAGTGAAAGTGAAGTCGCTCAGTCATCTCCGACTCTTTGCGACCCCATGGACTGCAGCCTACCAGGCTCCTCCATCCATGGGATTTTCCAGGCAAGAGTACTGGAGTGGGGTGCCATTGCCTTCTCCGATAGCGGTAATTAAAACTGGGAATTCAGAAAACCCTCCTATTGCTACAATTTCAAATAATTTACCAGATTAAATTTTCCTAAAGTACTGTTTCCATCTGTCAGTCCTCTCCTGATCCGGGGTAATACCCACTTCTGGGAAAGTAAACTTGCCTGAATGTATCATAAAAGTCTCTTTCTGATCTCATCAAACTCTGTCTTTTCAGCTTTACCTCCCATTATCTGTATCTCTTGGTCTGTTTTAATAAAATTTGACTTAATCTTTTGGAGTCCCTGTGATTTTGTGTGTAATGTTTGATTTGCTTGGAATTCTTTGTCTTCCTATCTCTAAAATTACATATTCCCTTTGCTCAAATTCATGCTACATCTGACAGTGACATGTTTTGTTGATTTATGTCAAACTGTAATCTGAGAATAACTCTAAAAGAGATCTAAAATATATAGTGAAAATCATTCAAATACCATAAAACAAGGGGGGTTCAGGATGGGGAACATGTGTATGCCCATGGCGGATTCATGTTGATGTATGGCAAAACCAATACAATATTGTAATTAGCCTCCAATTAAAACAAATAAGTTTATAATAAAAAATAATTTGCCTTTTTGAATGAAGGTTTTTAAGCTTTACTTAATAAAATATGGTCAAAGCACAAGTCCTGCTAGATTGTACAATAGTATTAGGTCCACACTTTCATGTCAATCTAACAAGTGGATTTTAGGCTTAATTAACTCTTCTATTTACAGCTATCCTTTACAAGACAGTATCCCTTTAGGCAGCAAACATCTGCCATGCGATTAACATGTCTGGGAAAATTTGAGTCATAGCTTATTAATTATGGCTTAGCAAGAACTAAGCAGAACTTAACCAGACAAAGGAAAGTCGATACATTTGATTCTGGGAAAGCCAGAAATAGTCATCTGTTTTCAATTAATTCATAATTTGATCACTCAAGCAAATTATGGAAGAAATGAGGCATTTCTTATATTCGACTGGCTGCAAAAAAAGAAAAAAAAGACTGGTTGAGATACTTTCTTTCGGGGAATCCTATTAAATTGGATTCACAGTGTGTTAGAATAAACCTCAAGGAACCATCTATGACAGCCTGTAGATTACTAATGGTTCACCTATGACTGACTGGCTCAAGCTTAGATCACTATCATATCTGCCACCTACTGAGAGTAAAGATTTGCTCAGTTAAACAGCTGTTTAGTGATGAAAATGAAATTTTTCATTATTCTCGCTGATTCTAAGTTTTAAAATTATCAAACTTGTGGATTCTATTGGGTGTTAATGGCATATATTGATAAATATAATGTGTCCATATGAGTATGTTCACAGTATGGACATGAGAGGCCTAATAAAACTCAATAAAATAATAAATTTTAACTATGAACATCACTTAATAAAAGTTAACCATGAAACTGCTGTATTTTTTCAAATTAATGAGATACAGCATAGAATGTGTTGTGTTTTATTTTATTAACTTGAAAAATATAGCTGAAGTTCCAATACTTTGGCCACCTGATGCAAAGAACTGACTCATTTGAAAAGACCCTGATGCTGGGAAAGACCGAAGGCAGGAGAAGGGGACGATAGAGGATGAGATGGTTGGATGGCATCACCAACTCGATGGATATGAGTTTGAGCAAGCTCCAGGAGTTGGTGATGGACAGGGAAATGTGGTGTACTGCAGTCCATGGGGTCCCAAAGAGTCAGACATGACTGAGTGACTGAACTGAACTGAACTGAACACAGAATGATTAAACTGCTTCTCAAAAATATTCACTGGAATTTATCTAATTTACTAATTAGTTTATAAACTATTTTCAAACTTAGATCTCTTTCATGTGCAGCCACATAGGGCTTATGGTTCAGATTGGGTTGGGTTCTAAATTAAATATTGATAAGTTGAAATGTAATTCTTTAAAGACAGTTATAAGCTGTCTCATTTTTTTGAGCCAAATTTTATTACTGAAGTATAACTGTATAACATGCGTGGATCTAAAAGAAATTAAGTAAATGTACTGCCTAACCACCACTCAGCACAACATACAGAAAGTTATCAGCACCACAGAAACTTTCCTTATGCCCTTTCTTATCATTTCCTTCCTCCCTAAAGTAATCACTATTCTGATTTCCATCGCCTAAGAATATTTTTCTAGGTTTGACACTTATTCAAATGACTATCATAAATAAAGCTGCCATGAAAATATATTACACATCTTTTGGGAGTATTGCCAAGAGTAAAATTGTTGCATAAAAGTTTAGGGCTACTAGATAACCAAAATCATTTCATAAGATATTTTATCAACTCAGATTCTCAATAGCAATGCACATTATTTTAGTTGCTCCAAATCCTCACTCTTACTTGTTATTATCATGTATATGCTTCACATTAGTGTGCTCAGGAGCATATAGTGGTATTTTATTTTGGGTTTCATTTGCATTTCCTTGACGATTAATGGTATCAAGCATACTGGGCCACTTGAGTATATACTTTTGTGAGTATATTCTTCTGTTCATATATTTTGTCCATTTGTCTATTAGATAATCTTTGTAGATTTTTGTTATATATAATGGATATGCATATATGTAAAAGGCAACCCACTCCAGTACTCTTGCCTGGAAATCCCATGGATGGAGGAGCCTGGTGGGCTACAGTCCATGGGGTTGCAGAGTAGGACACGACTGAGTAACTTCACTTTCACTTTCATGTTTATGCATACTATATATAAATAAAACATGTGTATCACTTTATACCTTTCCACTCTCTTAACGACGTCTTTAGGTGAACCTGGAGGGTCATGATTTTAATAAAATCCAATAGGTAATTTTTTTCATTTATGGTTAGTAGTTTTTGTGTCCTATTTACAAACCTTCCCAAGCCCCAAGTCCAAGCCTCCACAATTCACCCATTTAGCCTTCAGTGCACGTGTGTAGTTGTTCTTTGATTTTTGTCTGGAGTTTTGCTTGTGTGTAGCAGGAGAGATGGGCTATTGTGACCTGACACTTCACGCTATAACCTCAAATTCCATATATATAGTATTTTGAAATGGCCAATTAGATGTCATTGCTATCTTGGTGCTCAAATCTATTTTATGGTCTTAAAAAAAGCATGGAATATTTGGCTTTGTGTTTATTACCAAGTCAATTAAAATATATCCCCACCATCTCATTAGGTAATTCCACATTGTTTTTGAAACTAAACTTATCTTTCCCTTGATCTGAAATATTTTTTTCATGGTACCCTTTAAATAATTTTATTGTTATTCAATAATTTCTGATCTAAGAGTCATTTAGTTGTTTAGTTCAATTGCTCAGTTGTGTCCGACTCTTTGTGACCCCCTGGCGTGCAGCACACCAGGCTTCCCTGTCCATCACCAACTCCCAGAGCTTGCTCAAACTCATGTCCATCAAGTTGGTGAGGCCATCCAACTTATCTTTCCCTTGATCTGAAATATTTTTGCATGGTGCCTTTAAATAATTTTATTGTTATTCACTAATTTCTGATCTAAGAGTCATTTAGTTAGGTGAGGTATTTAGAAGAGACAGGCAGTGTAGATTGTTCTTCAGATTATTCACTGGCTATGTAAGTCTTCCTAAAATTCAATTTTTAGAAATAAAGAGAAAGAATGGTTCCTATGGACAGATTTAAGAAAACTGCTTTAGGACATCCATTCAGCAATTCTGGGTATAAGGAATACATGATGAGCTGAACATCCAGCATTTTCTTCTGTAGTAAACTCTGCCCTCATGCCTTGGCTGGTTGGTGAGGATTGTGTTCCTTGATCTGCCTTTTGTGATCAGCATTTTTCTTCCCTCTTCTCCTCACTCTCATTTTTAGCTCTTTTGGTTCCTGGGATTAAGTAAGTACTCTTGCTGCCTCAAAAGTAAATGCTAACGTGATAAAAAAAAATGTCTTTCCAGATTTTTGCAGGGTATGGGTGGCAGAAAGTAGGTTGGCACTGCATAACAAGCTTTCAGTCAGACACTGCTTTAAACAAAAGCAGATTTTTTATTTCACAAGGAGTATGTATTTCAAAGAAATGCTATATTTTTTGGAAGAGGAAATCTGGAGATGTTAATACTTGACAACTCTTAAAACCCAGAGTGAGACCTATTTTTCTATTTGGCATAGAAGTTGACGAGTGTAATAAAGAAAGGAATCACTGAAACCATATTTAACATGACATACGCTTTAAAGAAGTAAGTTTTGCTCATATTTTGTTGATATTTTCTGTAAACTTAATGATTAGTGTAAACTAACCAGAGTAATAAGATAGGTTTAAGAAACATTCAACAGTTCAAGCCAGTAATTTCTGCTGAAGATGAACTTTCTTTGCTAAGCTATAACTTTAATTTTGCCTTATTTTGAAAGAAAAGGAAAATTAATCTAGTGCAAAAAAATGTAAGACAATTAACATTAGGACCTTATTTTAACGAAGATTAAGAAGCAAAGCTGTAGTCTTTTTAATTAATGGTAGTTACTACAGATCAATGACCTATGGTCCCTGGACAAGAGGTTATAGAAGCTACCTGGTGAGCAAGAGTGCAAGAAAGCAGAGGTGATGCTGATGTTACTACTGATGCCACTCTAATTAGATACTAGCCAGCCAGCTTTTCTTCCAGTAAGCTAATTTATAACACTGAAAGTCCATAGTGGGCTGTTTACATTTACAAAATCATTATTATGGAAAAGATTAGGAAGTGTTTTCTCTACCTCTCATTATTTGGAGGTACAAATTTAGGGATTAGAATAACATTTCCACTGGAAATTCAGAGAAGACAATATAAATGTTAAGATAATAAGATAGTATACAAGCAAACATGTTTCAGTTAGTAGTTTTTAATTCAGAAATAAAAAATGAATAGAAGTATAGAAGAAAAGCATGCAGAAGAAGAAATGCACAATTTACTTCTTCATCTTTAACAAAGGCTCATGTGATCTTGTGACCACAATGGGATCCCAATCTCTATTCTTGCTGGAACTAAGGAATTTAATTCTGTCCTTTCTAATTAAGGCCTATTTTCTCCTTGGCCTCTGGATATGCTCCTGCTTTCCCCACAGATCTTTTGAGGTCAACTAGCAGATTTACTACAAAATATTCACTGTTAAATACTATCCTTTTTTTTCACTTGCTATTGTAAATAATGCTGTCAAGAGATACTGGCAATAGTTTTTTCAAGTTTTATCCAAATAAATGAGATTTTAGTGGTGATTTCTAAATGAGTATAAAAACAAGGGTTTTAAGTTATTTTTAAAAATTTTGTAATCATTTACTATGGAAAGGTATGATGTTAAGTATTTTGTATATATTTAATCGTTCATGGCTCTATTTCTGCTAATTGCCTGACCTTGGATAAGACTCTTCACATTCTATTTTCTCATAAATAAAATGAATATAACAAAATAGTATTTTGCTATTTTGTTATTGTAATATGTAAACATTTTAGCCAACTGAATATTATTTAATTTTTTAGGTGTATAACAACTCGTATTATAATTAATCATTATGAAAAATAATGTTGAGCATCTTTCCATGCACTTATTTGATATTCAAATGTCATTTGTGAAATATAATCACTGTCAAATCATCTTCCCATTTTAAAAAATTGGGTTGTTTTCTTATTACTGACTCTTGAAAGTTATTTACATATTCTGAATTGACCCCTTTACCATTATATATAGATCTACACATTCTCCTGGTGGATCTACTAGTAGATCTACATTTTTGACTCAAAGATATTTTTTGTTTGATAAAGGTGTAGCTAACTCTGAT
This sequence comes from Bos mutus, assembly GCF_027580195.1. Classification (NCBI taxonomy): domain Eukaryota; kingdom Metazoa; phylum Chordata; class Mammalia; order Artiodactyla; family Bovidae; genus Bos; species Bos mutus. The sequence continues at coordinate 37,090,170 of NC_091643.1, forward strand.
TTTCTTTGGTTTTCATGTGCATGAAGTACCTTTTGCACATCTTTACTCTAAGCCTATGTGTGTCCTTTAAGCTGAAGTGAGCGTCTTGTTGGCAGCATAGAGTTGGCTCTTGGTATTTATTATTTGCTTTGTTTTTGTTATTTAATCCATCAATCCACTGTGTCTTTTACTTGGAGAATTTAATTCATTCCTACTAAGAGTAACTATTAAAACGTAAAGGGCTTACTAATGATAATTATTTGCTGGATGCTTTGAGGTTCTCTTGTTTTTCCTCTCTTGCTTCCTTCCTTTGTAAATTGATTAGTTTTTTTATAGTGCTATTCTTTGACCCCCTTCTCTGCTTATGTTGTGTTTTCCTATGGCTCATTGAATTTCCTTCAAACAGGTTTCTTGCAGTCTTACCTGGTTAATCTCAGATCGCCACGTGTTTGGGTTTGGTCACTAGAAGGTTATTGTGATCCTTTGTGGTGTCATGTTATCTGGATCATTTTCTTGAAAGTTTGGTGGATGAAACTGGAGCCTATTATACAGAGTGAAGTAAGCCAGAAAGAAAAACACCAATACAGTATACTAATGCATATATATAGAATTTAGAAAGATGGTAATGATAACCCTGTATGCAAGACAGCAAAAGAGACACAGATGTATAGAATAGTCTTTTGGACTCTGTGGGAGAGGGCGAGGGTGGGATGATTTGGGAGAATGGTGTTGAAACTTGTATAATATCATATATGAAATGAATCGCCAGTCCAGGTTCGATGCAGGATACTGGATGCTTGGGGCTGGTGCACTGGGACGACTCAGAGGGATGGTATGGGGAAGGAAGTGGGAGGGGGGTTCAGGATGGGCAACACGTGTACACCTGTGGCAGATTCATGTTGATGTATGGCAAAACCAATACAATATTGTAAAGTAATTAACTTCCAGGCAAGAGTACTGGAATAGGGTGCCATTGCCTTCTCCGTCAATTAAAATAAATAAATGTATATTAAAAAAAAAGAAAAAAAATAAAGTTTTGTGCTGTTGTCTTTGTATTGAAGTAACAAACTTCAAGTACAAATACAAACATATCATTTTTACTAACAATGTCATTGTATCCAAACTCCTATTTTTTGCTCCAGTGAATCGCTGGCACTCATTCTGTGGAAACTGGTCTCCCATCAAGGCTCTCTCACCCATGAAGAGCTGTCTAATGCAGTGTTCTCCATGGAACACTGCAGAATCCAAAGCCAGGGAAGAGTGCAGACTTGCCACATAAGCAACCAGTCTCTCATTCTCCCAAACGCAAGTCTACACGCTTTCTTTTAATGCTGTTACACTGTTGTTCCACTTTGCTGATGACTCCACTCTACTCTCCCTTTGCTTTCAGTGACCTTGCTCTACTGAGTGACTTTTTCCTCTCCTGTTCATTGCTTCTGTTTAATTTCATGATATATGGATATGCATAGTGTTTGCTGTGGATTCTACTATGTCAAGACAACTTTCTTATGGCCTCCGCTTTCTCGGTCATTTGACTCAGCTCTGATCCCAGTTATAGACTCATTCTTTGATGCATTCAGTAAAATTAACTCTCTAGTCTATTTTATTCTGCAGCTATTCAACCCCAGTCATTTGTTCTTGAATGTTACACAAGCACTTTTTCATGAGGAAATATATGTTTTTCAGGAATACTTTTAATTATACAGAAGAATATAGTTTTGAAGACTCTAATCTCATACACTGGTCTTCCCTTGTGGCTCAGAGGGTAAGGAATCCACCTGTAATTTCATACATGAGTTTGTCCAATGGCATGAAATGATTTTACTGAGGAAACAAAAATCCCTGCTTTAACATATATGCCAGTACATAAGACACCAAGACATGAGGAAGACAAAAATGTGAATTTACAGTTGGTGAGACAAGTAAGATATGTAAGGAATTATAATACTATAATCTAGATGCTAAAATCAATGCACAAACTAACCTCTCAGGGAATACAAAAGAAGGAGTGATTATGCGTAAAGGCGGAGAAAGGATGATTACAGGAGACAGTGCTTGAGTTTCTGACAGTGAATAGAAGGGAGGGAGAACATTAGAGGTAGAGGCAGTATCTGTTCCTGTACATTTAGGGACAATCTCTTTTGCTTTTGCTTCTGCTGGTATAAATCATTACTTCTTTATGGAACCAATTATCCTTTCACATGATATAAAACGTAAACTATTATGAGGACATACAACATGAGAAAATAACAGAAAAATGTGTAACCTTGTAGGCCACCATTTAAAATAGTCATCCTTATTTTAGGTGACAAAACTATACACTGTCTCCAGGTGGAGATGTCAACTAAGAATATCATTTTAACATCCTCATAAGCAGCTGGTCATTGAAGCCGCTTGACCATTTCCTAGTTTTATACTAGCACATATGAAGGAAATAATTGTACTTCACAGATGGTTTTATTCTAGGATATGTGAATTTATGACTTTGTAGAGGGAGGGTCATATGTTTAAAACTCTTCTAAAGCTTCAGATGAGCCAGACTTATTAATTAATGTATTATTGTTGCAATCTATTTTCAAAATCTCCCTATACTAAGCAAAGACTTGTTAGTCATTTGTCTTATTAAAACTTACTGCATTTGAAAAAACAGTCATTGAGGGTTTCTTTATGTAGTTGATTTATATAATGATTAGAAGCTTAAATCCTAGCGGTTGGGCTTAGGCAAGCAATTTATAAAAATCAAATCTGATTCAAGAAGAAATTTTCCCAAAAAACCCCCATAGGATCTTTAAAAAAATAGTCCCATGAAGGTACAAGTATGTTTGCAATTACCCCACCAGCTTCCTGTCTCATCCTTTTTGGAGGTAAGTTTTTCAAACAATCCAGCTGCTGTCTGTACTATCACAAAAATGTTGGCTGAGTTCTGAAGATGAGAGGAGGCCTTCACCAGATGTGATCTTGCACTGCAAGCAGCTCTTATGTCTTCTGGGTTCTCAGACCTACATCTGGATGCTGCATGTTTAATTGTGCTAGAATTTTAGTCTCTGAAAGGAAAAATGTCCTATTTAGCACAGTGGGAACATTCTTATATTATCTGAGGCACTAATGCTCAGTAATTTAAAATGAGATGCATGTGAACTTCATGTTGATGGACCATCCAAGCAGGTATTCATTTGGATGCTCCATCAACACGAGCAGCTGATGGAAGGCACCTCTTTCCAAGCAGCGATTCTAGGGCCCAGGCTTCCTTCAGTGTGCAGACCCACACTGTTGAGCAGGTGGCTTCCTGGGTTCCCACGCTTTTCTGCATCAAGCCCATCAAGGACAGAGGACATCGAAGTTACAGGGGAGGAGCTTTAAGGACTAGTGCTAGAAGCGATACGTTTGGTTTCTCCCATATTCCACTGGCTGGGACTCAGTATCATGATCATCATCACAAGCTAGTTCTTAGGAAAAAAATTAGTAAATGGATCTGATAAGCAGTTTGCTAGTCTCCTCTATAGCTTCCTTCTAGGGTCTTTCCTATGCTAGGTGTCTGTTTAATCTGAAGTAATCTGGAAAATTTCTATATTCCCATGTACTTCTTTAGGCTGTCTTCTAAAGCATTGTTGTTTTTTTTTTTAATATTCTTTTTGTGGGTCTCCTGCATTGGTTGGAGTTTTTAAAAAATATCCTTCAGTTTTATTCAAAATAATAAATTGGAACAACGTGAATTCCAAAGGATCTGTTGCCCACTGAGAGTAATTCCCTGTTTTAACCTCTACCAATAATTTGAGTAAGGCTCAGGATGAGTGATAGATTCACACATTCACTCAGTCCTCGACTCAGCACATCTTTATGGTGCCTGATCTGAAGCAGGAATTTCTGGAACCCTGAGATATACTGTTGCATAAAAGAGATAAAGACCCTTTATCGTGGAGTTTCCAACTGGAGGAAATGAAAAACAGGTGAAAAAGATGAAAAACAGATCTAATGAATGAATTCAATGTAAGGTATGTGACTAAATGACAACTGAAATGGAAAAAGGAAAAAGATAGGTCAGAGAATGACCAGTGTGGTGTTGGTGGAGGATGTCTGAACTGTTAAATAAGGTGACAGACACACTTTACTGAGTATGACATTTGAACAGATACTTAACAGAGATGCTTCCTGGGGAAGAGCGTTTTAAGCAGAGGAAACAGGCTATGTAAAGACCCTAAGGTGTGATCATATTTAACATGTTGGAGAAACAACCAGAGAGGCAGTGTGGCCAGAGTGAGGAAAACAGAGATGGTAAGAGAAGAAGAGATCAGAGAGTCAACGGGGCAGAATTCAAAGCACACACATTTTGAAAGAGGCTGAGAAACGCAAATTGATCTCTAAAACTGTGCCCTTCAGTTTCAACTGTGCCTAGTTGAAGAAACCTTATGCTCTACAGAGATAATGTGAAAAAAAAAAAACAACTGAGTAATATTTTGTAATATTTTGCTGACAAAGGTCCGTCTAGTCAAAGCTATGGTTTTTCCAGTAGTCATGTATGGATGTGAGAGTTGGACTATAGAAAGCTGAGCACCAAAGAATTGATGCTTTTGAACTGTGGTGTTGGAGAAGACTCTCGAGAGTCTCTTGGACTGCAAGGAGATCAAACCAGTCAATCCTATGAGATCAGTCCTGAATATTCATTGGAAGGACTGATACTAAAGCTGAAACTCCAACACTTGGCCACCTTCTGTGAAAAACTGACTCATTGGAAAAGACCCTGATGCTGGGAAAGATTGAGGGCAGGAGAAGGGGACGGCAGAGAATGAAATGGTTGGATGGCATCACTGACTTGATGGACATGAGTTTAAGCAAGCTCCGGGAGTTAGTGATAGAAAGGGAAGCCTGGTATGCTGCAGTTCATAGCGTCACAAAGAATCCGACACGACTGAGTGACTGAACTGAACTGACTATGTTCTACAGAGACAATTTGAAAAAGAACTGAGTAATATTTTGTAGCTATATTATCTATGTGTTCAGGATGTGTTACAAGTAACCAATATTTTAGTGCATTTTTCAAACAGAAGTGAACTTAGGATTTAGTCACATAATTCAATATACAGAGAGAAAACTATTCATCTGGAGGATATAGGTGGTATAAAATTCAAGGAAATTCTATTGATTCATCAATTATCTGTATTTCTTTCTTTTGTTAATCAGGTAACCAGGTATTTGGCAATTGGTATGTAGAAACAAAATTCCTACTCATCTTTGTATCTTCAAAATATTTGCCTTGCACTAGCAAACTGTGTATGTGAGTTTAAACTTCTAGTTAATATCATGTTGTTTAGACTCCAGACTATATTGTTATGTCTTGGTTGGGGAGTTTGTAATAGGAAAAATTGATGTATTTTTATGTTCTAAAATACCATTAAAAGAACATATTGTGTAGATAATTTTTCCATATTGAATTCACCCCTCTTTTTTGACAGAGGTATATCCATTTTAATAGTGATGATTAACCAAATAAATTTCCATGAGGTACTGTGCTCCAATCTGTCTTCATTTATTTTTATTAAGATGGTGCTTGGTTTCCCATTCCCCTGCATTTTTCCTTCATGACTGTATCTGTTTTCATAATTCAGTTAACTCTATTCTCATTGTTGAAAGATTTGTACTATTCAGGTGAGATATATTTCCAAGGTTTGTTTTTTCCTGAATGTAATAATATTTCAGATTAGTCAAATTACCTCCAATTACCTTCAAATTACCTTCAATATTTAGGGGCAAAGAGACTTTCAAAGCAATCCTAGAGACAATACATCATTCCAAAAATTTAAAATTAATCCCATTTATCTTTACTGACAGAACAGTTGTGTAAAACTTTAAAGGAGAGAATGGTATTTTGGGATGACTGTGTTAGAAACTTCCCTTTTGTTACTAAAGTTGGAGTCATGATGAGTGATATATGGATCCCCATTGAGAGGATCTGGGGTCATCCCCGCAAAGTTACATTTCAGTGGACTTCTGACAAAAAATGATGATGCCATATGAGAAAGGTTAGGGGCTTTAGAGCTTTAGTTTTTAAAGAATTTAATTTTGTCTTTGGTAGGGAGTTAATTATAGAACTAATTGTGGAATTGATTTTCTTGAAGTAAGAGTTTGACATGTTAGAATTATGACTAACAAATTATCCTAATTTTCTTCTCTCAACCAATAGCTTGACTCTGTTAGATGCTGGCATGCATCTCGGTGTACTTCTCAAATAAAGTAAATTTTTGATTAACATAATTATTCTGATAACACTTTTGCTTTGTATTTTCTCAGTGTTAAAGGACTTATTTTCTCTACAGGCCACATTTGCATTAATTTGTATATATGAGGCAATGGCACCCCACTCCAGTACTCTTGCCTGGAGAATCCCACGGATGGAGGAGCCTGGTAGGCTGCAGTCCATGGGGTCGCTAAGAGTCGGACACGACTGAGCGACTTAACTTTCATTTTTCACTTTCATGCATTGGAGAAGGAAATGGCAACCCACTCCAGTGTTCTTGCCTGGAGAATCCCAGGGACCGGGGAGCCTGGTGAGCTGCCGTCTATGGGGTCGCACAGAGTCGGACATGACTGAAGCGACTTAGCAGCAGCAGCAGCATGAGTGGACATATACATATATGTATATGTGTGTGTGAATACGTTATCATTGGTTAATATACATGTATATAGAAGATACATATATGTATATGTATAAAATTTTAATGTTAAATATTTAAGGTATTAAAATGTATTTAACTAATACAGTTTCTTTTAAATAATTTTATTGAGGCAGTACTTTAAAGGGGCTAGTGGCTTAGTACTGTTAGAAAAATTGACCTCAGAAGAATTGATCCTGTTCTGTAATAACTTGAATGCTGAAAAAATGCACATTCTATGCTAGAAGACAGAAATGAGCAAAATGTTCATCTCATAAGACAATGAAAAGTTAGGGGAAAAAAGCTTTATTGCAGATATAGTAAAGCAGCAAAAAGAAGACTACATTATATTAAGAAGCAGTGTGGGGAGAAATAGGATCACTGTGAAAGGTACTAAGCATGTAGAAGAAATCAATACAACAAGGTGTTTATGAGTTCTTACTCGAGATAAAGTTTAATGAGTTGCCATAACGAGCCCTCCTTTTGAATCCTTTCATCAAAGTTTTACTTTGAAATAATTATAAATTCATAGAAAGATGCAAGGATAGTACAGAGAGGGTACATTTTTATGTAATCACAGTACATCATAAAAACAAGGAGACTGATATTGGTCCGCTGTGTATGTATAGGTCTATTCTGCTGTGTCATTTGTAGGTGTGTGTAACCACTGACTTCTGTCTCCTGTTGATCAAGATGGCCTGCTTGGTTCCTAACTTGTTCATTCTTTCACAACTGTACACGCATGAGTGCCAACATGGTCCATGCCCCAGAGCAAAGAGCAACAGGTGCCCAATGGAACCAAAGTGAAGTGCTAGATACTATGCCTGCAATAAGGACTGGAGTGCTGTATGGAGTATGTCAAGGCTGTATATTGAGATCTTGCTTATTTAACTTACATGCAGAATACATCATGCAAAATGCTGGGCTGGATGAAGCTCTGCTGGAATCAAGATTGCTGGGAGAAATATCAATAACCTCAGATAATGCAGATGATACCACCCTAAATGGCAGAAAGCAAAGAGGAACCAAAGAGCCTCTTAATGAAGTTGAAAGAGAAGAGTGAAAAAGCTGGTTTAAAACTCAACATTCAAAAAACTAAGATCAGGGCATCTGGCCCCATCACTTCATGGCAAACAGATGGGGAGCGGGAATGGAAACAGTAACAGATTTTGTTTTCTTGGACTCCAAAATCACTGCAGATGGTGGCTGCAGCCATGAAGGTGGCTGCAGCCTTTTCTTCCACTTGCTCCTCGGAAGAAAAGCTCTGACAAACCTAGACAGTGTAATAAAAAGCAGAGACATCCTTTTACTGACAAAGGTCCATATAGTCAAAGCTATGGTTTATCCAGTAGTCATGTATGGGTGTTAGAGTTGGACCATAAAGAAGGCTGAGCACTGAAGAATTGATGCTTTCAAACTGTGGCTTTGGAGAAGACTCTTGAGAGTCCCTTGGAAAGCAAGAAGATCCAACTGGTCAATCCTAAAGGAAATCAATCCTGAATATTCATTGGAAGGACAGATGCTGATGCTGAAGCTCCAATACTTTGGCCACCTGATGCAAAGTGCTGACTTATTGAAAAAGACCCTTATGCTGGGAAAGATTGAATTGTAGGAGGAAAAGGGGATGACAGAGGATAAGATGGTTGAATGGCATCACTGACTCAATGGACATGAGCTTGAGCAAACTCTGGGAGACAGTGAAGGATGGGGAAGTGTGGTGTACTATGGTCCATGGGGTTTCAGAGAGTCAGACCCAACTGAGTAACTGAATAACAAGCAACACTTAGAAGTATGTGGTTGGACACAACATATCCCAGCATAGACACTCTGTTCTCTTAAGGAAAGCTATGGTTTTCAATTCCTCCATTTTAACCTGGCCACTGAGAATTTCTCCAAGGGTTGTAATCTCAAAGCAATTATTCTTTAGATTTCAGACACTATTGCTGCCCTGTCCTTTCAAGGAAGTTTATTCTTCTGATCGTGACCTGCAAGAGGGCACCTGAGGTCAGCACCCTTGGATCCTGTCATCCTCCTCTTTCTCTCTCTGAGGGTTTGCTCCCTCTCTGGGTCAGTCCTCTTCCACAGTCTTCACAAAGCAAAGAGCTCATCTCACTCCCTTCTTGCACAGTTTCAGCTTCCTTCTTGTGTGGATTCGTTTCGGTGGAAGACTGGGAAATCATTTTTGTATTCCTCCAAGTTTTCTATAGCACTGAGACCAAATTCCAAATCAGTAATAAGATTTTTGAAAGATTTCTCAGGATTAATTTGTTCCCTTGAAATGTTGAGTTTTAAAAAGTTTTCAAGCTTATGGAGATAATACTTCACTTTTGAAAATGTGGTGCTTGTGCCTCAGGAGTTGCACCGGTGACTGGTTGGCAAGGATTTGGTCCAACCACATCAAGCAGGATCCGGAGAAATCTCCTGGCAAGTGACCTCTTTCATGAGGCCATTTTCAGGTTGGGAAAATTGGTCAAAATTTATAACAGATGAAATTATGAGATCAGAGTTATGGTGAGCATGGAATACACTATTATTAGAGGTAATATAAAAATGTCACTATGAATTCATTTCTCAGCCATCAACACATTTTATCTTTTCATGGATTTATTTAGCAAAGAGAACATCATCCAGTTCTCTTTTTATTATCTTTAGGGTCAGCAATTTTTCTGGTTTACAGTGCTGCCAGTATAATAAAGAGCACTTCCTTTCACACTTAAAAAAGATGCGCCAATTAGAACAATAAATTATATGGTCACTCAAATCATCATCCTTAATTGTCAAATCCAAAGCCTTCAATTGGAATTTTAAAGTGTGCCTGTGTGCACGCATGTGTGAAAGTGCAAGTGTATGTGTGTGCTTGTGTATATGTGAGTGTGTATGTGTGTGTGCATGTGCAAAGTCCACATCGTTCATAAAACTATATTTGAATGTAACATCTTTGAGAATATTTCTGAGTTCCATTGGAGCTATGTTCTATTACTTGCCAAGACTTTTCTGGCTCCCTAAAAGTATTTTTTTAATCAAACCAGGAGTGCAGATGGTCAGTTCTCTGCTCAGTGACAGGGGAGTTAAAGCTTGTTTCTACATGACTACAATCTGCTGAAACTTAACTATGACAGGAAGCTTACCCAAAATATTGCATTAACAAAACATTACGGATTCTGAAACTCTCCAAAGATTACAGATTCTGAAACTCTCCAAAGAGTACAGATGAACTAGGAGAGAATCCTGTTTTATTTATATTTAATTTCTGTGGTATCGCTGTTCTACTCCTGTACAGGTCAGATTTTGTAATATGGTGAGGAAACATAAAAAAATGATCACTTTCAGCTGACTCCAAAATACTTATCTCAAAGATAGAAATATGCTGATTTGATTTGTATTTAATCAAGAAAGTGGGCTTCCTGTTTAGAGGTATAATTAGAATTTTCTTTAGATATTACCTAAATATTTTTTCATAATACAAAGTTTACCTATATTGTCTGCTGCTGCTGCTGCTGCTGCTGCTAAGTCGCTTCAGTCGTGTCCGACTCTGTGCGACCCCATAGATGGCAGCCCACCAGGCTCCGCCGTCCCTGGGATTCTCCAGGCAAGAACACTGGAGTGGGTTGCCATTTCCTTCTCCAATGCAGGAAAGTGAAAAGTAAAAGTGAAGTCACTCAGTCGTGTCTGACTCTTCGTGACCCCATGGACTGCAGCCTACCAAGCTCCTCTGTCCATGGGATTTTCCAGGCAAGAGTACTGGAGTGGGGTGCCATTGCCTTCTCCGACCTATATTGTCTAGAAGTTGGTAAATGTGATTAGATGGGGTTTGGAGTAGAAAGTAATGGAGTAAAGTAATTAGCTCTGAAATTTCTTAAACCCACTATTTCCTTTTAATTAATAAGAAAAATATATCTAAATAAAATTAAAATCCCATAATACATAACACTTATTATACATTATGTAAAAATAAAATAAAAATAAAAATGTAACCAATAAAAATTCCCAGTGGTTTTATGAATCCAAGAAATAGTTACACTGAAATTTAGAAACATACAGATTTCTGTTTTGGATTTGTGTGGTATCAGAATGTAAGTTATGTTGGATAGAATGGATTTTAACTCATGGATGTGTTAGAGAGGGCATTTCACAATGAAAGAAAACAACATTTTTACCCTCTAACTTTTCTGAACTACTTTGGGAACTTTGAGAGCTGTCATTATGGAAGAAATTCTGATGTTTAGTTTCTGAAGCAATGATTCTATCGGGGGCCTCCATTTCTGCAGAGAGTGTGCCTGGAAGGAGTATATGCTTTGGAGAGATGCCACGGGGACAGAGCAGACGCAGTGAGACAGAGAAGGGGCTGTCTGCCCGCAGGGGACTCCATCCCCCTGTTTTGCATGCTGTCCTTCTTGCTGGGCATGATGTCGCTTCAGACGACCTGTCAGACACTGTAATTTCTCTTACTCCACTGAGCACAGGAGTTCGTTGCCAGTGCCTAGAGGCTGCACTGTGCCAATCTGTATATAGGGCCAGGTAAATATGGAGAACTGTGGGTCTACAGGGACGGAGAATGAATTTTACTCCTTGTCTTTAACACGTCAGTATTATTTGAATCTCATTGTTTTAACATTTCAGAAACATGACTCTGTTTTTAAATGAATCTCTTTCTTCCTCTCCCTTCCTTCCTGATACATACCTGTATCCAGAGGGCTAGTTTTCAAGCTGGTTGACATAACTACAGTTGTAGCCATGGCACAGACAACTGACCTTCATACATTTACTTTGTCCCTAAGTTAAGCTCATAAAACCTCATTCCTTATCTGGTATGATAATAACTAACTAATCATGCTTATTATGTATCAAGACATCTTTGAGTAATTTTATGCTAAATAATTATTTTACCATATAACAATTAGGTAAGAGCTGATATTATTCTGTTTTTACAGGTGAAGAAACTGAGATAAAAGGTTAAGTACAAGATCACAAAACTGGTAAGGGACAGAGCCAGGATACAACCTCAAAGAACCACTCAACTCTGCTTTGAACAGACTTCTGGCTATGCATGTATCATATCAACACACGGGATGACTTCTAATCTCCTTGATCCCAAGGTGCGTGTGTGCTAAGTTGCTTCAGTTGTGACCAACTCTCTGCGACCCAACATACTATAGCCTGCTAGGCTCCTCTGTTCATGATATTCTCCAGGTAAGAATACTGGAGTGGGTTGCCATGCCCCCCTCAAGGGGATCTTCCTGATCCAGGGGTCAAACCTGCGTCTCTTACGTCTCCCGCATTGGCAGGAGGGTTCTTTACCACTAACACCACCTGGGAAGCCCAAGGTAGGATTTTTAAAATGTAAGCTATGGCTCAGATGATACCTACAGTAGTTTCCATCTCCTCCCTAAGAATATTCATGTTTTCACCACAGTTATTTACATAATTGACAACATATATTTTTGCAATTTAAAATATTTTATGCAATTACAAAACAATCATTCTTTTTCTTGTAACTTGAACTATGTCTCAATCTGACATCTACAAGTGCAGTTAATTATCTGTACTCAGAATGTCTGCTCAGACCTGTTGATACCATTAAAATATTTTAAACACAAGTAGTTACAAGTTCTTTAAAGAATTTTATATAATTACTTAAAAATTCCAAGAATGAGTTTACGGGGTCATTTAATGCTCATGCACTTTCCAAGACATTTGAGTCCCTGCTCCAGGAAAGAAGGATCTGTTCCATTTCATACCCCCATCATTTCCCTTCACTTTTCTGCAGCTATATTTGATAGTTATTATTTGTATTTTGTTTACAGGATAATTAAAAAAAATACATTTAAACCTCTAAATTTTATTTCAATTGATTTAAGTCATGTCTCCCTATTTCCCCATTCCAGCCATACCCTTCTAACCTCCCCTCTTTTTCCAAAAATACTTCCTAGATTCTGTCGGTTATTCTCTTATTTTTACATTACCAACTTTCTGCTATTGTTTGTAGCTATACTTTCCTCGTGTTTTATCTATAGATTGATCTTAACAGTGGGAGATGAATACAGTACCATTGAAATGGTCGTAGGTGAGTGAACGTTGCTCTCTCGAGAGCTAAGCCATGGCCAGGACTACATTTTCTTTATTTGAATCCAACATGAACATTCCTGGATTGCCTCAAAGAATCTGTCCCGAGATCATGGTCAACATAATTTTTAATTACAGTCCTTCAATTATTACTGAAATTATGACATATTTTAATTAGCTTGATATTTGCACCATGATGTTCTTACATGGCTTTTGATTTCTCCATTCTTTCTAAGTGTGTGCTGCTGGGGAAGCTGGGGACTCACCCACTGGCCTCTGTAGCTCTAACCTGTAGGGGGCAGGGGTGATGCTGGCCAAGTTCCTCTTATTCTCTCCAACGCATCCAAACTTGTATTTTTTTCTCCGGCGTCATGCCGGAGCTTCTCCTCTGACATCTGGACCTCTCCAGAGGCTCTCTGGTCCGTGGGGGTCTGCCTGAGTCAGCCTTCTGTAGGCGCTCGGAGACCAGGCCCCTGCCGGTCCCGCGGCCCACACCACATCTGTCTGCCTGTTCCCCAGGCACACGTGGGCTAGCCTCCTCCCTGTCCCATGGCATCTGGGGTTCCATCTCTCAACGCCCTCAGAGGCACTTTGGTTAGTGAATGGATGTTGAATTTTACTTGTTAAAGGGGGGCAAAAAGAAGGGGCACCCAGTGCTGCCATGAGGCTGACGTCACGTGGCGGCCATGCTTTCCTGGCAGGCCAGCAGGATTAGGGGCATTCGGAGGTCAAAGTTTCAGACTGCATCTACTAAGACATTCACATCTCAGTTCTCAGGGTCCCGTTCTTTCTCTACGAAGAATTGACCTCAGTGTTAGGAGACTTGCTGGAACGAAGCACTGAATATTTTGAAGGATGGTCATTTTACAGATGGACTGTGTCAGTTCCGTGCTTATCTCTGGGGACACGAGGAAGCACGGCACTGACTCTTGGCCAGATAAGGTAGTAGGCTAACTCCTGATTTATGACAGACTGTTTAAAGTTTGGAGCTCCCTGGTGGGACCCGGGCTGGTTTGTTTATTGATGGCTCGCATCTGGCATAACTGGTTATGCAGCTGATTTGGCTAGGTGACTATGCGGGAGTGGTGACTGCTGAACACTTCTAGGAGCCAAGTCTGCGCAAATCTCCGAGGCTCAGGCCAGAGACAAAGCCAGCCCCGTGTGAACTCTCTGTTGCTGACCTTGGAAGTCTCTTGGGCCCTGATGCTCCTTAAACTCTCTCATCCCTTCTGCACTGTGTTCTTTGCCTTTATTTAAAATTCATATTACATGAATATGCTCTGCAGAATTTTGTTAGTCCTTTTCCTTCTCTGACCCTGTTGTATATATTGCAGTATTTACATCTTCTCTGAAACTTCTCCACTCCTGTGAGTTAATCTTGATCCCAGTCCTCCATACAATAGGCTCTCCTTTTGCAAGAGACAGGGCTTCCTTAAAATCTGGCAAGGCAGCCCTTTGGCATTCAGATTTTGTCCTTAACTGGTGATTAATCATCTTGGGCTTATGGTTATCTCCCGACATTGGGTGAATGGCACTCGGTCACAGACACGCAATTCAACAGTCTATTCCCTTCTGCTTCTCAAGTGCAGAAATATTATCCTGCTGATGTAATCTATCCCACCATCACTGCATCCCAGTTCACTAATGATGAATGCTTTAACAACTGCATTATTACAGCAGTCATGGGCTATCTGTTCTCCACCCACCACTGGTAATAGAGTCCTTCATAATACCAGATTTCTGGGGACTGATTCATACCCAAAATCTCATTTTAGAATCTGTTTCCTTGTGAGAAACACAGCTGTGAGCCAATCAGCAGCAGGTACTTGTGGCAGCTTGAGGATGAGGGGATTGGCTGTGAAAAAGGAAATTACTATGTTTGCTCTTTTTCTTAACTAGTTGTACTTTCCTGCCCCATCCCACCCCCCCACACTTATGGGATCTTAGTTCCCTGACAGGAGATGAAATCTTTGCCCCCTTCAGTGGAAGGGCAGAGTTCTAACCACTAGACCACTAGGGAAGACCCCCAGTTTCCACATTTTTCATAGTTAATTTAATATGTTTTCAGAAGGAAGATAAGGCAAATGTATGTGTTTATTCTATTATCTAGAAGTGGAAGTAGTTATTTTAAAATTTCATTTAATACTGACTTGCTAAGGTAAACCATTATTCTATATTCTAATTAATGTCTCAATTTACCCATGGAAAGGAATTTTTCAGACACAGTAGGCAAATCCACAATCTAATCAAATACACTCACATTCATTCAAATGGAAATCAACATTACTACTCAGGATGTGAAAACACAAATTGCTAAATAAATAATTCAATGTACTTCCAAAGAATATGAAATTATTTTACCTAGTATAAATAAATTCAGATAAGGCTTTAAGGCTTCACAACCTCAGAATTTTTCCTTTTTGAAGCAAGTAGAAAATACTTAGTTATTTTTTATTTAATTTTAACTGATTATCCTATTTATTGAAGAAGCTGGCAGAGTGGGTCAACTACTAGAAGATGTGTTTGATTAGGAAGCCCTATAAAATCAGTCTGGGCTCAGAGAAGGTTGAGTTGTAATCAACATCTGGTCAACCCCAGTGGGGAGCTTACACAATGTCACCTTTAGGTGGCAGGGTGGTCCTATTTGGGACTGAGGGGAATTATAATGTGGAATCTGCTCCCAAGATTCCAAATGACATGGACCCTGTAATTACAACTCAATGAATGTACTCTCTGGGAATAATTAGAAATGCATGCAAAAATGTATGATTCATGATCAGAGAGAACACTGAAGATCAAAAAAATGCCAGTGGATTGGATAAATGTGTTATATTTCATAATTATGATAGAATAATGTGGAGGTATTAAATGCATTGTAGAAAAGAAAATATTTAACCTATGACCAATTAATAGAAATTAGTTCTGAAAAAACTTATTCACATGTACATCTTTGAAACATTTTCTTTGAAAACCCATATTTAGTCTTAACATTCATTTTTGTTTTCTTAACTTTTCTCACTAGTTTGTTACTGTTGCCATCACTCCCATTACCATTTTGCTCAGCATTTACCAAAAATATTGTTTTTCCTTCTTTGATAATATCAAGAATAGTGCTGGTATACAAATATGCCTGATAAAAGGCTCAGTTATTTGAAGTCATTGCTAAACAAATCCAGTCATGTTAATTCAGCTAATTTGAAACATGTGAAAATGAGCAGACTTTGCCAATGGCAAGGAGCAGGATGGAAAAGGAATTATATTTTGTTTTCGAGCTTCTCTCAGTATTTGACAGGTCATGGAAAGTGAAGAAAACAACAAAAATCCACACTTAGAGAAAAATTTATCTGAATATTTTCAAAGTTTTATTTCTTCCAAAGCCAAGCAACTGCTAGGTGTCATGTATCTTCCAAACCATAACTGTTAAACATTCCACTTCTTATATGGAATATAATAACAATGTCTTAGTTTTACTAAAATGACTTAAGGTTAATTGTTAGCATTTTGAAAACAAGCATGAGATAATGATCTTACTCTTATGTTTTATATAACTAATATATAAAATTGTATGTGATCCTATATTGTAATAGATAATAATTCCTCATATTAGATCCTTCATATCTAATCAATTTCATAAAATTGAGGTAGAAAAATTTTAGTGTCATTGGCCCTTCCAGTTATTTCTCAGATTACAAAGACATATCTTCTATTACTTCCCAATCTTTAGTTGAAACTTTGATTACAGCTAGAGAAAATTATGTCAGCATTTGTTTTGGGGTCATCTTACCCTAATTATTTATTCCGGATTCTGCGTAACATATGGATTCTTGGCTTATATAAGGAAAATAGCAAGTGAGTCTTAGTGTTCTTTTCAATGACCAGGTTTATAATGCTGTGTTCCACTGGTCATCAGCCAAATGCTGGAGGTTCCAACAATGTTAAATCAAGGTAGTTCATCCCTTGGATCTCTCCACTGAGAAATTTTATATTCTAATTATACAAAACAGAAGTTTCTAGATATTAAATTCTTTTCATCATGCAAGATATTTATAGTTCATTTTAAATATGTGCTGGATTTATTTTTAAGATTACATGGATTCAGTTTTTTAAATTAAATCATCAGATGTAATATGTACAAAACATTATCTCTGTGTTGTTTATCAGACATATGGCATAGTGCCCAGAGTGCCAATAAATATTCATTAAATTAACAAATGAAGGGAATAATATACTTAGAAGGCAGTATTTTAAAATTTTTTTTCAGGAGTTATCACCTTTAATTTTCTGTAAGTATATAGGGGATTAATAAACTTCTTTTCCTGTGTGAGATGTATGTTAATTAACTTGATTGTAGAAATCATTTCACTATGTACATGAGCATCAAATCATCATGCTATATAGCTTAAATATACAATAGAAATAAACTGAAAAAAGTAGGCAGTGATACTATTTATGAATTAGTGAGTGAAAAATAGGATATGTGTTCCCAGATGTTGTCAACAGAAAGCAGGATAAAAAGAATTTAAACTATGGTTTGAGATTGTTTGTAAACTATTAATCAAAGGGAAATAAAGTCTTTGAGTATTCATTCTTTTCTAGATAAATCAGAAAACCTGTACAGTCAGGAATGGGTAGGTAGATACGGAGGAAGGGGAAAGGGCAATGGACTGAAGTCCTGAAATTCTTTAAGAAGTAAGTTCATTGGGAATTCCTGGGCAGTCAAGTGGTTAGGACTCTGCACTTTCACTACAGGGGGCATGCGTTCCATCCTTGGTTGGGGAACTGAGATCCCACATGCTATGCAGCATGGCCAATAAAAAGCAAAAGGGCCTCACTGAGAACGATAAAGCAAGTGATATTTAAAGACTGAAGTTAATGATCAGGTAATAGGAAGTTTGGAGTTTTATTTCACAGGTGGTACATTTCTAAATGATAAGACATTCAAGACATTCTGGGATGTACCCATGAGAGGAATAGCTGAAACGGATTATATATTAATATATTGATACAATAAATAAGTAGCAAAGAAATCAGGATGCTGGAGGAACTGTCTTCATACATCCTGGCTCAGAGTTATGGTGGGAGTTGGTGTAGAGGGAGATTCTGAACCAAGTATGAGTATTTTCAATACCGAGGGAGCAGGACCAGAGAGCGGGCTGAGGGCAGAGACAAATGGAAAAGAAAGTGGTACAGTCAGCAAGCAGAAACCACAAGAAGCAGCTGCTTTTACAATGAGTGGAGCCTTCCTGATCTGAAAGTAGTGTGAATCACAGGGATCCATCTAACTTTTGTTGGAGTCGAGGAGGACGGGGTGGAGGGAAGGAAAGACCATCTTTCCCTGGATGGTACAGCAGAAGCAACGGCGCCTCAAGGAAAGTCATGATTCAATTAAAGCCAAAAGGCATCGCGAATGTCTGAAGAAAAGGGGCAAGTGAAAAGGAAAGGAGGAGTGAAATGCTGGTTCAGGAAAGAGTGCTGTACTTCCCCAGTGTTTTAAAGTTGGCTATTATTTCATAATTTGAAGAGAGATCATTGGTTTCTAAATGTGCCAGATTAACTCAATCCAGAACTTTAGCTTTGAGAGGATCTGGCAAAATGAATGCCACTTTTTTTTTTTTTTTAAATAACCTCCCTAATATGAATTTACACACACTGTCAAATCACAATCATGTGGGGAAGTACTAAGCACATTTGCAATTTCGCCTTTGAACATCCAAGTTCTGGGAGTGCTGCTTTCCAGTCTTGGCTTCGCATGTTCATGGAATTGCTGCTAAAAAAAGATGTGTAAGAAAGATATCGATACCGTCTCCTGTTTAGCAGTATGCATGCATGTTGCTAGGTGAGTTCGCCATGGGTTATTTCATTTTCAGTTATTAAAATATTAGATTTTGATCTCTATCAGAAGAAGTTGCCTCTATTATTCTCCTTTGCAAAAATATGTAATCAAGAACAAAGATTAGTATTAAAAATTTAACTCTTTAGATATGTTCTGTACATTGACAAATGTTCTGCTGTTATATTTAACTTTATTCATTTCATCTTATTTGTTTTCTATTTAATTATCTTTTCCCTTTTTATCTCCCCCATCCCTCCCCCAGATTTACTACTTTCTTTTAATTATTTAGGTATTTGAAAGTTCTACAGCATATTTCTATTCTTATGTTCTCCATTATGTTTTTACCAAGTATATTTAATCTGTAATTTCTGTTGCTGTAGATAATTATTAAAATCTATGAATTCTTCTCTAAATAAAATTAGACTCTGCACAGTTTTGCTTCTCTGGATTGATTTTTCCTCTAACTCTAGTGCTTGTTGACATCTTCCAGAATTTTAAATTCAAGACTCTTTTTAAGATTCTTATTTTTTATATCATTTCTGTTTTCTTAAAATTGTTATTCTTTAATACATGTGTTATTCCAGTTAGTTAAATTTAACTTTAAAAAGTTATTTCTCACTCAGAGTGAAACAGTGATAGTCTCTTGTTTCTTGGAGATAGTCTCTTGATAGTTTTCTTGGTGCCTGTCCCTGTTTGCATTTCTCTCTTGGCCACCAATCATGTAACGACTATATGAAATTCTGTGGTAATTATTCCACTGATTTTTAAAAATGCTTTAGTCAATGAATGCAAAATTATTAAATAATACATTGTTTGCTTTTGCCTGATTCTCAATATTATATAAAATGTATATTCACTGGCACCTGCTTCTTTCATTAAACATTATATTTTTAAAATTCATCACTGTTGATACATTTTAGATTCATCACTGTTGATACTGTGGTTCTTTCACTTTTCCTGGCCCAGAGTAATCTATGTTATAAATATGGCACAGGCATTTACCATTCTATTGTGGTATTACTTCTGGTTTAGGGCAATCATGAGTAATTTTTCTATAAACATATTTGTATGTTCCTGGTGTAATATGTCTATATGGAGAAGCAGAACTACTTTGACATTCAGTTTGCTCTTATTCAATTTAAATAGGTAAATACTAAGTATTTTGCTATTCAATTGCACCAATTTACATCCCACTAAAATCACTGAGACCGAGTTTGATCCCTGATTTAGGAAACGCCCTGGAGAAGGCAACGGCAACCCACTCCAGAATTCTTGCCTGGAGAAACCCATGGAGAGAGGAGCCTGGTGGGCTACAGTCCATGGAATCTCAAGCATTGGACATTACTTAGCAACTAAACCACCACCACCACCAGAAGTCACTGAATGTTTCTTCCGTTCCACATCATCTACAGAATTGTATATTTTCACACTAATTTTTTCCCAAACTGATGGGCATAAAAAACTATCTGTTTGAAATTTGTATTTCCCTGACTCCTTATATAAGGTTCCACATTTTTCAAAAACTTTCCTATTGCTTGTTTTTCTTATTGATCATAGAATTTAAAATGAATATATTTATCAGTTATATATTTTCCAAATACATTTGCATAATTTATGTCTTATTTTTTCACTTTATGATGTCATTTAATGAACATAAATTCTTAATGTTACTGTAGTCAAATTCTTTCCTTTATGGTTTATACTTTTTATATCTTATTTAAGAAATCACTTCCTACTTAGCAGTAAGATTACAAAAGAATTTTCTTCTAGAAAATAGTTTGCAGTTTTTGCCTTTTACATTTAGGCCTTTAATTACTTAAAGTTAAGTTTGTCATTTTTATTTGTTTTTCATGCTATCCAAATGCCCCCACCAGTATTTATTGTCTCATGTCTACCATGCCTGCTTAGTAATATATAAAATACATGCATATCTGCATGAGTCCACTTTTCAGCTTTCATCCTGTTTTATTAGTTTTCTACCTCAGCAAAATGCCAGACCATTTATTTACTGTAGATTCATAATAAATTTTTATATCTGTTTGGGCAAATATCCTTATCTCAATATTTGCTTTCATTCATTTCTTTGATATTCTTGTACTTTTCATGATTTCATAAAAATTGAAGAATAAGTTTGTTAAGTTTCCCAAGGAAAATTCTACTGCAATTTTGATTGGCTTACATTGTATCAAAAATTCAATTTGGAGGGAAATGTTATCTTTAGAATATATAGTCTTCAATCCAAAATGAGGTATTTTTCCATTTATCTAGGACATGTCAATTTCTTTCAATAAAGTTTTGTAATTATTTCATTGATGGTTATACACACTATTTTGTTTTTGATACTTTTGCAAACATCTATTTGAAAATGTAATTTTAAAATGTTATTGTTATATTCAATTTTATTGATATGTTTATTTTTCCATATTGATTTTATTCAGCATAAATAAAATTTTCTTGCTAAACTTTTGCTAACCTAAATATATACAGAGTATATTTTCTATATTTATTTGTAGGTTCTGGGCTTCCCTAGTGTCTCAGATGGTAAAGAAATTCCCCTAAGCGCAATTGATCAGGGATTGATCAGGGTTCAATCCCTGGGTCAGGAAGACCCCCTGCAGAAAGAAATAGCTACCCGCTCCAGAATTCTTGCCTGGAGAATTTCATGGACAGAGAAGCCTGGTGAGCTACGTCCATGGGGTCACAAAGAGTCAGACATGACTGAGCGGCTTTCACTTACAAACATTGTGAATGAATATAACCATGCCATGAAGATGATGGAAGATGAAATTTGCTTTCACATTATTTCTTCATATTGCTCTACTGTAGGGGATACATCCTGAAGTATAACGTGTGACTAGAATTGGAGTTAGTGGTCATCCTTGTCTAGTTTCAGATTTTAAAGGAAGTATTTCAATGTTTCACAATGAAATAGTTCAGTTCAGTTCAGTTGCTCAGTTGTGTCCGACTCTTTGCGACCCCATGAATCGCAGCACGCCAGGCCTCCCTGTCCATCACCAACTCCCGGAGTTCACCCAGACTCACGTCCATCGAGTCAGTGATGCCATCCAGCCATCTCATCCTCTGTTGTCCCCTTCTCCTCCTGCCCCCAATCCCTCCCAGCATCAGAGTCTTTTCCAATGAGTCAACTCTTCGCATGAGGTGGCCAAAGTACTGGAGTTTCAGTTTTAGCATCATTCCTTCCAAAGAAATCCCAGGGCTGATCTCCTTCAGAATGGACTGGTTGGATCTCCTTGCAGTCCAAGGGACTCTCAAGAGTCTTCTCCAACACAGTTCAAAAGCATCAATTCTTCGGCGCTCAGCCTTCTTCACAATCCAACTCTCACATCCATACATGACCACTGGAAAAACCATAGCCTTGATTAGATGAACCTTTGTTGGCAAAGTAATGTCTCTGCTTTTGAATATGCTATCTAGGTTGGTCATAACTTTCCTTCCAAGGGAATAGAGCCAATATTTTTAAATAACTTTAAATGGACTATAACCTATACAAACATTAAATCACTCTTTTGTACATCTGCAACTAATATAATAGTGTGAGTCAATTATACTTTAATTAAAAAAAAAAGTTGTTTGTGCCTGGAGTTTTAATTGTATGAAGATTGTAAATTACTGTTTCAAATTCCTTGATAATGTAAAAATAGCTTCTTTTTAATAAGTCATATAATTTAAGAAGTTTGTCCATTTCACTGAAATTTTCAATATTATTGACAAAAAGCTATTTCATAATACCCTTTTATCATCTATTTAACATCTATAGCACCAAGAGTTGTATCCTCATTTCTTCATGTCATTTGTGCCTTCTTTTATTTTTAAATTAATGAGTCAAGCCAGAGTTTTGTTGATTTAACTTTTCAAAGAATCAACTTTTGTCTTTGTATCTTTCCTAATATATATTATTTTCTACGTCATTAGTTTTTCTCTTATCTTTATTATTTCTTTGTTTCTTCTTTATTTGAGCTTGTTCTGCTTTTGTTATTATAATGCCTTTAGGTGGCAATTGGCTAATTAGCTTTCAGCCTTCCTTCTATTCTAATATAAACATTTTGGACATGAATTTGTCATGTGTTCTGCTTTCTCTGTATTCCACAAGTTTTTATGTATTTCATCTTTGTTGCTGTTGTTTTCATTTCTAAACTCATTCATAATTTTTCCTTGATTCACATTTTCTTTAGAAATAAATCTCTTAATTACCAAATATTTAGAACTTTCATAGGGATAATCTTTGGTATTGATTTCTACAATATTTGTATTGTGAGAAAGTATATTAATTCTTCATAATTTTATGAGTCTTTATTTTAAGGACTTTATGTTTCATCACTTGGTCAACTTTTGTTAACATTCTACATCGGCTTAAAAAGAATGTATATATGTGAGTTCTTCAATTGTTGGGTGCAACAACTGTAGCTCTAAGTTAATTCCTTTATTTTTTTGATCTTTACTGTTTTATTCTATCTCCATGCTTTTCTCTCTTTTAATTATTATGATTATTTCCCTCCAGAATGTACTAGATTGGCTATCTAGGATTGGCTAGACATTATAGTAGTTTAACCCCTATATACACATTTTCTTTTCCATTATCTTCTTTTTCATTCTTCTTTTATTTCCTTAATAAGGACTGGAAAATGTGCCCTCTTGAGATCAAGCATTGGATATGCCTGTGTCCTACTCAGAGATGGTTTAGGATCCCAAAGACAATTCTAGGTCTTAAAAAGTAAAAGTCTCTTTTGTTCCAGGATGGTGGTAGTTTTGACAATAAAATATCCTTAAAAATTTGATTGGCTTCTTAAGTATTTGATTAGAGACAGCTTTATGCTTCAAAAAGAATAGTCAATTATTTCCTGGACATAAATTTGTTAAGACTGACCATAGTCCTTTGCTCTCTTGCCCCCATGTCTTCTCTTGCTCTGAGTCCACCTCCTTCTCTCTATTTCGTTGTTCTTTCTTTGGTTCAACTGGGCTTCCATGAGAGTCCATGTGTGAATTCTCTGTTCCTTGATCTGTTTTACCCTGCTGAGAACATCTGCTGGCTACCAAACCAGTAGAGGGACTTTCACTCTGAACACCATAAGCAATTAATTCTAAGAGGAATATTTTATGACAGGCCTTATCCTTACCACTAAAAAAACAGATGAAGTCTAATTTAGAGGGTTGTCATTGTTGCTGTTGTTTAGTTGCTCAGTTGTGTTCAACTCTTTGTGAGTCCTTGGATGACTCCTCTGTCCATGGGATTTCCCAGGCAAGAATACTGGAGTGAGTTGCCATTTCCTTTTCCAGGGATCTTCCCAACCCAAGGATTGAACCTGCATGTCCTGCATTGGCAGGTGGATTCTTTACTGCTGAGCCACTAGGGAAACCAATTTAGTGGGTAACATAAAACAAAATAATGGTCTATGATATTTTTCATAATTCAAGGTAGCAAACACAAAAGTTCAATGAACAATCAACAGATCACCAAATGCTTAGCCATTTGCTTATAATTCCCTTTACAATAAAATTTCATTTTAAAAGATGTCCATATTTTACTATTAAAAAAAAAATTTGGAGTATTGAGAAACAATGTAGTTGTAACCATCACAAAATTTTGAAGCACTTTTAATTTTTATGGAAGAAATACTATGAAATGTATTTGGTTCAAATTCACTTGAGATGAGATATGTATTAATAATATTATGAAAAAATATTTTATTTGCTGTGTACCAGAGTGAATGCTCTGTCACTCTCCTAATTACTGATATTTTGATTTACTTGATAGGATTCCAAAGAACATCACGCTCTGTGAAAAAGAGCCAGATAATACTTCCATGTTGTCCTTTTCTAGGCAGTACAAAATGAGAACACACTTGATTTTCCTCAGACATTTACAAGGTGAAATTAATTAGGAAAGTGTCCGAATAACACAAAAATGAGGATTTTCCTTTGCCTTTGTGTGCATGCTCAGTCACTGAGTTGTGTCTGCCTCTTTGAGACCTCATGGACATTGGCCAACAGGCTCCTCTGTCCATGGCATTTTCTAGGCAAGAATACTGGAGCAGGTTGCCATTTCCTGCTCTAGGGGAACTGCCCAACCCAGGGATGACCCGTGGCTCTTGCATTTCCTGTACTGGCAGGCGGATTCTTTACCACTGAGCCACTGGGGAAGCCGCTCTGCCCTTTAACATCATGCTTTTATCACTGGTTGTATTTGGGCTATGGAAGTTATAACGAAATCTGCTAACACAATGCATACAAATGATGGGTTAAAGGCTTTATCGTATGAGACTAAAATTCTTTCAACAAATCAGCTAGACTTTATACTATACTGCAGAATTTTAATATTCAGAAAACAGAAAAAGATAAATAGTTATATATATGAGGTGGAAATGTTTTTGCTCAGCTTGAGGAATTCCACGTAGGAAAGTTAGTTCTGTGTAGCTAGGAGTTTATTTTCTGATTCATCCTTGGGCTCACTGGATGTGGTAATTACAGGTACATTTTCTGGGCTTAAAACGTCCAGCAATTTTCCACACTCTTGCTAAGAATCATTAATAGATGAGTACACATATGATGAGAGAGGGTATGGCAGGAGGAAGTTGGACATAGCCAGACTCAGTCTAGACACCTGCTTTACTGTGGAAACAAGAACAACCAATCCAATTTCTAGGCTAAAATCACCATTTCCTAAAATACCATATTAGTGACAGTAAATAGACATTTAAAAAGAAAATAACATTTGTGCTATTAAACTGTTTATGGAATAATCTGGGCTGTGCATTCTCATAAACATCAATTTCACATCTGGCTGAGGAAGCCTGAGTTCCAGCAAAAAAAAAAAAATGTTCCTCCAATTTGGCCAAAGTTTCTTTAGAAGACCCAAGGAAGATGAACACTAAATAAATATTTAGAAGCTGAGCTGAATCAGCTTTTTATCATCTTGTTTCTGGTGATGTGCATGAAGAAAACGTTCATGGTCACTTATTTGTGAAGGAAGAGATTGTTCCTTTCATTTACCTTCGTGTATAAATAGTTTAGAGGAACATGTAACAAATTTCAATCACAGCATCATAAGCCCATTCTTTTTCTCCTACTTAAATTTATTTTAATCTCTTCTTAAAAGCAGAGGTTGAAAATTATTAATACAGCAAAGCAGGATATTGAATGAGATTTTTTCCCCTTATGTATACATACGTACATGTGTGTTTCTCCTGTACCAGGACCCAGGATATTTTCTCAGTTATATATTTCAAGTGATTTTGAGATTCATTAATAGAAACATTTGCACTAAATATAAAGGTGTTGACCTTCTATGAGATCACATCATTGGTCTCAAAAGTCTTTCTATTTCCTGGGATGACTTTTGCTCTACATAACATCACTGATAAAAACTGTCTTTCAGTGAACAGCATGTATAATTCTCTGCTGTCCAGGTAGTACCATAGTTCTCCCACACTATTATAGCTGTTTACTATGGTAATGGGCAAGAGACTACACACTAACAATTGTTTTATTTTTCCTAAAATTGCAAATGAAAACCTCAGCAGCTGTCAGTTCAACATTTAGCACCAGAGAGTTTACATTTCTATGACATCTAAGTCTATTCTAACTTTTCACTCCTTGCTTGTATATTCCAACAAAACCAATTTTTCGTTGCTGTCCATAAGATGTAGAGTCATTAATGTTGAAGACTTTCCTGTAGTTTATTTTGAAGCAAAACAAGCTAATTAAATCTGTTTCATCAACTTAATGTTGACAGAAAGTGCTGGAAAAGGCCACAGCTGACTGTGTTGATTTATTTTTAAACTCTAGCAAGTGGTTGCTTTGTGTTCCAAATAGATATCTGGGAGGAAAATGAACTCATTCCGCTCATTTATAAAATTCTTGGGCTTGAGGTGAAACTATCTGAGACAAATTAATAGGTCCCTTCACGGATGTTGTTCTTCATTTCCCTAAAGAAAAACATTGAACATTCCAGAATTGTTAGAAATCTTAAAAATAACACCAATGAGTTCAAGGCTGTTGGCTCATTCCCTTTACACGTTTAATTTTTTTTTTTTTATTTTGGATTTCATGATCATGGACTATCCCCTAGACCTTCTAGCCAGCTCAGAAGAGTGCCTACTGCTCAAATTTAACAACAACAGTTTTGACCAATAAGCACAGGTTGATCCTGATGGAGTTACATCACTTTTTTCAAGCCTTTAAGAGTGTCCATTATGCTATGGATTATATGCTAGTGTTGGGAGAAAAAAAAAAAAAGATAAAATCCTAGTCATTGATCAGCAAACTCTAGTTGATTTATTCGGTCTCATGCACCATAATGCAGAGACAGGCTTCACTAAATGCCAAGTGAGTAAAGGAGGTAGCAATTACCTCAAGTAGGATCTGTGGCAATCATCCAAACGTCCAGACAGCAGGAACAGAATGGGAAGAGTCTGGGGAAGAAGATACGAGAGATGAAGTGGTGGGGGGGAGGGGGCGAGGGGCAGGGTTGTGAAGATTAGAAAGGAAATAATACATTTTGGAAGATCCTGAACAGAGAGCTGGAATGAGGCACCAAGGGCATGGAGGAAGGCTGTGCTTGCTAAGATCTGAGGTGTTCCACAAATCAGACATGGCAGAAGGTGGAGAATGCCATTTATGAAAATTGTCATTTTATTCTGACAGAACTGAAAAGACATGTAAGCCTTCTGAGTAGGCTCTGTGATGCTTGGAATAGTTGTGAGGGAACACAGAAGAGCCTGCAAGGTGGGTTACCAAGCGACTGCTCCTAGTTACATCAGAACATGCTCCTCTGTGACCAGAAACCCTCCACCACTTTGCATTTCAACTAAAATTAGGCGTTGAGTTCCTACAAGCTTGACACAGCTGGTCCCCACCTGTCTTCACTCGTGTCTTGCTCTGTGCCCTTGCCATCACGCTCCAGCTCCGCTGCCCTCCTCCCATCTCCAGACAGGCCGACCTCAGTCTTCCCTCTCATCCTTTGCCCTCATTTCCCTGCCCAGGAAGATCCTTCTCCATGTTTGAACTTGTCCCATCATTCAGTGTTCATCTCAACTTGACCTCTGTTCAGAGACTTTCCACGACTCGATTATCTTACTTTGTTTGACAACCTCCCCTCCGCCAACAAGCCACTCTCTGCCCACCACCCTGTCTGCACTTGTGAAGACGTAAGATTTTATATTTATTTACTTGTTTACTTTTAGTCCACTGCCTCTTGGTAGATCGAAAGCTCCATAAGAAATGGAGCGTGCATCTGTCTTTGTTCACCAAGTATAAAACTTAGCACCTAGGAGAGTGTCTGGAAGACCTTCTATAGGTATGGGTTAAGTGAACGAATGAATTGGAAGAGTGAGATTATAACTCAAAGCTGAAAGGTCTGTGAGTGGGAGATAACGCAGCACCTAAATACACAGTCTGAGTACTGGAGCTTCTCACAGCTCACACTTCTGGTGCCCACATGCTGACAATACACTACGTGATGATCCAGATTCTGTGATCTAAATTCATAGTCAGACGTGAACAATAGCCTTATTGTTCACAATCCCCTTCAAGAGAAAATGGGATGAATTTGGAAGGCAGAGGAGCCTGGCAGGCTATAGTCCATGGGGTCACAAAGAGTCGTACATGACTGAACGACTAACACGTGCACACAAGCACACACGCGCACTCACACACACACACACACACCTTTTGTTATAGAAGTCAATGCCATGGAAACATCTGATACTTGGTTCAAACTATAAAATTAATACTCTAGCTTGGTTCAAACTATAAAATTAATACTCTAATAACTTGTGGATGGGAAACTTGAAATTCTTTGGTTTCTTAAATTGGTTATAATCTTTGATTGTCTTCTAATAACACCCTGTTTTATGTTTTAATGATACCACACTGAGACTATTTCATGAAACATTTTGCAAAATATTTGTAATACTACTTAGAGTTCTCCCAAACCATCAGCATCCTCACATAAGATAATCAGAAAACAAAATAAATCCAGAATGAACTTGACAATGTAAGTTATGTAAACTCAAACCCCATATACTTCCTCAAACTCTTTTTAGGTACTTGGAGCCATTGAGACCAATTAAAAATCAACTATGAACTAATGAAGGTTTAGCTTTTCAAAAATTTAATGGAAGTATTTATAAACTTATTTTCAAATATTCTAAGTTAGATAATAAACTGTCTTAACAGACATTTCTGGCTCTTTATAACCTGGGTAACTAAATGTTTATAAAAACAAAGAATGCTTTTGAATATAATGAAGGAAGGTAAGTTTTGGAGAAAATTGTGTAACATTTTAAATTGGAGGACATTAAAATCACAACTTTCATTGAATTATGTTTGTGTGCAATGCCAACATGTTTCTGTATCAAGACAGAGTTTTCTATTCTACATACTAACACAGCTCACTGAGCAAGTTTTGTTGGGAGCAGATGAGTCTCAGACTGCCAGTGATAACTGATTTTACCAAACTTTCCATAACAGAATTACTACAGTCCAGATTAGTGGTTTGCAAACTGTATGATAAAATCCCTTAAAAACCCTTAAAAGGTACTGCAGAAATTGATCCCAAATCTAAAGTGAGATAGTCTGACTTTTTGTGAGATTTCCAGGCAGCAGAGCAGGAAAAACAGGAAAGTTGTTTATTTTGAGTGACTAACCTCTGGAAACTCACTAATAATAGCTTGTGGGCAGCTGAATGAACAGAGAATGTTGCTGCTGCCACAAATGCCAACTTGAATAAGACGTGACACAGTTGGATATCACCATCCTTTTAGATTTCAACCACAGAAAGAAAGGCCACCCACACTTACAAGCCAGATAGAAAGGAAAGAAAAATCCCAGAAATTCTTACTTAAAAAAAAGCTACATCGATACTCTGGCTTTGTCTCCAGGCCTCACAATCCTTACCAAGAGTGTTCAGTGCAACCTGCCAGGTCTTTCTTGAGCTGTGGGACTAAAGGCAAGGATTGAGTGTCTAGTGTAGGGTCAAAGGGCAGAGCTCTGGAGCAGTTCTATAGAAACAGATAGGAGCAGTTATGGGCCGTGGTTTTAGTCACAAAGCAACAGATTTGATCTGTGTTAGGAATCTGTTGTGTGTATAAGTCAGCCTTCCATGCTACAGAGTGGAGCTGGTGCTCTCAGGAGAGGCCCTCCTGGGAGTGAAGGATGCTGGGTAATGACCTCTGTGTGTCCCGTGGGCAGTGGCTGCCAACGGCCAGCCACCTTTGTCCAATCCTGCAGAGGCGAGCATCAACCAGCGCCTCCCACAGGTGTCTCCAGGCATCCAGGGAGTCAGGAAAGTCACAGAGGTGAAGAACCTGGAGGGTCTGGAACTTCTGTCATTCACTGAGGTGTCTGCAGCCAGTTGGGTTTCATCTTGACTTCCATTGACTATCAGCTCTCGATGGGAAAGGCCCAGGCCTCTCAGCAGTGTATTTCAACTACTTATTGGTAAATAATTCTGCAAAGGAGAATCTGATCTTTGTAAAGCAGGGGGAACACCACAGGTTTCCGACAATGTTTTTTCCCTTTTTCCACCATCAGGAGCACAATCTTCCTCATGATGTTTCACCATTTCAGTGACTGGCACTGAAATGTCAGTCCATTTGTCATGGTATGTTTGTCCTCAGAATACTAGGCGGCCTGAAATTTAAAATAACTTTTTGCAAGAGACCTGAAGTAATTCTATATAAGATACAGTCGAGGAGAGACTTCAAATAGGACAGTGTAGTTTGGGGCATCCTTCAATACTCTATTGGTAAAATATATACAATTCAGAATTTTATTTAAAACTATTTTTTGCCTGACAGCACGTAGAATGTTCCAGTGAATCCAAAGAAGGTTGGAAAGAAGGGAAATACTTATATTGTGTTATGCACACCATTTCCACTATTTATGATGAAGAGCCCAATTTTGTCATCAAATTCCATACATCCAAATAAGAAACACCAAAAACCTCAGGGTGCCACCAAATGCTTCACCAGCTTCTCAGTCTCACCCTAAGTTGCTGTTCTGTGTCATGAAGCAGTAACTGCCCAGAAGATCATCAGTTCAAAACAAACCACACCAAGACTGGAAAATATAGCACAGAGAGAGGAGGAGGATATAAGCTCGGAAATCCTGAGAGAAGCAGTTCTGCCAAAGGGATATACAGATTTGCACAGTCTGCAACCTGCACATGGGCCCCAGGCTGAGCTGGGAGATAAGACCACCAGAAAATCTAACCTACTGCATCTCTTCTTCCCAAAATGGATGTACAATATTTGCTGTGGACAAGGCTAAACATGCCCAAGAGCTAATGCACTCTCTAAAAATGAGCAAATATGCAAAACACCTTGCCCTCCAATTGAGACGATTCTAAGTCACAGAACCTATAGCCTCCTGGAAGACCACAGAGGACCTCCGCTCCAGTTATGGTACCAGAATAAGCAATCCTCCCTTCTTAGCATCACTTCCTCACTCCCTTACTGATGTTTCTTAAAATCAGCTTCCAAATAAACTACTTGCAATCAAATTTTGTCTTTGAGATTTCTGAGGAAACCAACCTAAGTTACCGAGCACAGGTCCTGATCATACACATATCACCATTCCATATGATGATTCCTGACATTCACCAAAGCAAGTTTGCAGTTTATTTGCAATCCTTTTTTGGAAGCAGAGAGATTTTTATTATATCCATTCTTACTGTCAAAAGGATCACAGTTTTAATTATAAATATTATTTAGTAGATATGGCTGTTGTCTGTGCAAGTAATAAATAAAATAATATCCTTCCATGGTTAAAGTGCATTTTCCATAGTAGCAAAGGTAATGACTTAAATGCTATGCAGAGGTAGGGAGAATTTTGTTTAGTTAGGAAGATAATCAATCTGACCTATATTAAAGGACATATAGTTTTAGAGATCCAAAGGAAAAAAAATCTAACAAATATTTAAATATAGCTTTGAGTTCGCACTTGCAAAGGAAAAGCTAAAAAAACCTTTGTGTATATAGAACTCAGAAGCTATTCCACATTCAAGGTCAGGAGGGGTGGTGGTGAGGAGATAGCCCTCGTCCAAGGTAAGGAGCAGTGGCTGCGCTTTGCTGGAGCAGCCGTGAAGAGATACCCCACGTCCAAGGTAAGAGAAACCCAAGCAAGATGGTAGGTGTTGCAAGAGGACATCAGAGGGCAAACACACTGAAACCATACTCACAGAAAACTAGTCAATCTAACCACAATAGGACCACAGCCTTGTCTAACTCAATGAAACTAAGCCATGCTGTGTGTGGCCACCCAAGACGGGCGGGTATGGTGGAGAGGTCTGACACAATGTGGTCCACTGGAGAAGGGAATGGCAAACCACTTCAGTATTCTTGCCTTGAGAACACCGTGAACAGTATGAAAGGCAAAATGATAGGATACTGAAAGAGGAACTCCTCAGGTCAGTAGGTGCCCAATATGCTACTGGAGATCAGTGGAAAATAACTCCAGAAAGAATGAAGGGATGCAGCCAAAGCAAAAACAATATTCAGTTGTGGATGTGACTGGTGATAGAAGCAAGGTCCGATGTTGTAAGAGCAATATTGCAAAGGAACCTGGGATGTCAGGTCCATGGATCAAGGCAAATTGGAAGTGGTGAAACAGAAGATGGCAAGAATGAACGTTGACATTCTAGTAATCAGCGAACTAAAATGGACTGGAATGGGTGAATTTAACTCAGATGACCATTATATCTACTACTATGGGCAGGAATCCCTTAGAAGAAATGGAGTAGCCACCATGGTCAACAAAAGAGTCCAAAATGCAGTACTTGGATGCAATCTCAAAAACAACAAAATGATTTCTGTTCATTTCCAAGGCAAACCATTCAATATCACAGTAATCCAAGTCTATGCCCCAACGAGTAATGCTGAAGAAGCTGAAGTTGAATGGTTCTATGAAGACCTACAAGACTTTTTAGAACTAACACCCAAAAAAGATGTCCTTTTCATTATAGGGGACTGGAAGGCAAAAGTAGGAAGTCAAGAAGCACCTACAGTAACAGTCAAATTTGGCCTTGGAATACAGAATGAAGCAGGGCAAAGACTAATAGAGTTTTGCCAAGAAAATGCACTGGTCATAGCAAACACCCTCTTCCAACAAAACAAGAGAAGACTCTACAAATGGACATCACCAGATGGTCAACACCGAAATCAGATTGATTATATTCTTTGCAGCCAAAGATGGAGAAGCTCTATACAGTCAACAAAAACAAGACCAGGAGCTGACTGGCTCAGATCATGAACTCCTGATTGCCAAATTCAGACTTAAACTGAAGAAAGTAGGGAAAACCAATAGACCATTCAGGTATATTCTAAATCAAATCCCTTATGATTATACAGTGGAAGTGAGAAATAGATTTAAGGGACTAGATCTGATAGACAGAGTACCTGATGAACTATGGACAGAGGTTCGTGACATTGAACAGGAGACAGGGATCAAGACCATCCCCATGGAAAAGAAATGCAAAAAAGCAAAATGGCTGTCTGAGGAGGCCTTACAAATAGCTGTGAAAAGAAGAGAAGCAAAAAACAAAGGAGAAAAGGAAAGACATAAGCATCTGAATGCAGAGTTCCAAAGAATAGCAAGAAGAGATAAGAAAGCCTTCCTCAGCGATCAATGCAAAGAAATAGAGGAAAACAACAGAATGGGAAAGACTAGGGATCTCTTCAAGAAAATTAGAGATACCAAGGGAACATTTCATGCAAAGATGTGCTCGATAAAGGACAGAAATGGTATGGACCTAACAGAAGCAGAAGATATTAAGAAGAGGTGGCAAGGCTACACAGAAGAACTGTACAAAAACAATCTTCAAGAAGGTGAAGATAATCACGATGATGTGATCACTGACCTAGAGCCAGACATCCTGGAATGTGAAGTCAAGTGGGCCTTAGAAAGCATCACTACGAACAAAGCTAGTGGAGGTGATGGAATTCCAGGTGAGCTATTTCAAATCCTGAACGATGATGCTGTGAAAGTGCTGCACTCAATATGCCAGCAAATTTGGAAAACTCCGCAGTGGCCACAGGACTGGAAAAGGTCAGTTTTCATTCCAATCCCAAAGACAGACAATGACAAAGAATGCTCAAACTATCTCACAATTGCTCTCATCTCACACGCTGGTAAAGTAATGCTCAAAATTCTCCAAGCCAGTCTTCAGCAATACGTGAACCATGAACTTCCAGATGTTCAAGCTGGTTTTAGAAAAGGCAGAGGAACCAGAGATCAAATTGCCAACATCCTTTGGATCATCAAAAAAAGCAAGAGAGTTCCAGAAAAACATCTATTTCTGCTTTATTGACTATGCCAAAGCCTTTGACTGTGTGGATCACAATAAACTGTGTGGATCACAATAAACTGTGGAAAATTCTGAAAGAGATAGCAATACCAGACCACCTGACCTGCCTCTTGAGAAACCTATATGCAGTTTAGGAAGCAACAGTTAGAAGTGGACGTGGAACAACAGACTGGTTCCAAATAGGAAAAGGAGTACGTCAAGGCTGTATATTGTCACCCTGCTTATTTAATTTATATGCAGAGTACATCATGAGAAACGCTGGGCTGGAAGAAGCACAAACTGGAATCAAGATTTCCGGGAGAATATCAATAACCTCAGATATGAAGATGACACCACCCTTATGGCAGAAAGTGAAGAGGAACCAAAAGGCCTCTTGATGAAATTGAAAGAGGAGAGTGAAAAAAAGTTGGCTTAAAGCTCAACATTCAGAAAACAAAGATCATGGCATCTGGTCCCATCACTTCATGGGAAATAGATGGGAAACAGCGGAAACAGTGTCAGACTTTATTTTTGGGGCTCCAAAATCACTGCAGATGGTGACTGCAGCCATAAAATTAAGACACTTACTCCTTGGAAGAAAAGTTATGACCAACCTAGATGACATATTCAAAAGCAGAGACATTACTTTGCCAACAAAGGTCCGTCTAGTCAAGACTATGGTTTTTCCTGTGGTCACGTTTTGATGTGAGAGTTGGACTGTGAAGAAGGCTAAGCACTGAAGAATTGATGCTTTTGAACTGTGGTGTTGGAGAAGACTCTTGAGAGTCCCTTGGACTGCAAGGAGATCCAACCAGGCCATTCTGAAGGAGATCAGCCCTGGCATTTCTTTGGAGGGAATGATGCTGAAGCTGAAACTCCACTACATTGGCCACCTCATGCGAAGGGTTGACTCATTGAAAAAGACTCTGATGCTGGGAGGGATTGGGGCAGTTGGAGAAGGGGATGACAGAGGATGAGATGGCTGGATGGCATCACTGACTCAATGGATGTGAGTCTGAGTGAACTCTGGGAGCTGGTGATGGACAGGGAGGCCTGGCGTGCTGCGATTCATGGGGTTGCAAAGAGTCAGGCACGACTGTGTGACTGAACTGAACTGATACACATAAATCATAATTCCTTTATATAGTTTTATGAGATCAATTTTGTAGTAGAAGAGTTGTGGATATTTCAAAAATTACTGATTATCAAAGCAATTATAAAAATATTTTCCAATATGCTAAATAATTTCCAATCATCCTGAATTCCAAA
This sequence comes from Bos mutus, assembly GCF_027580195.1. Lineage (NCBI taxonomy): Eukaryota > Metazoa > Chordata > Mammalia > Artiodactyla > Bovidae > Bos > Bos mutus. The sequence goes on from NC_091643.1 coordinate 37,125,262, forward strand.
TAGGCATCTTATTATATAGGAAACAGCCCTCTAAAAATAGTCAATGCGTTTTTTTTTAAAAAAAAGGATATTTCTGTATTAAAAGAATCCTGTCATAAAATTTAGCAGCCAGACAAACCTTTGGCAGGATTGACCATAGAATGGCACTGTGGGGAAATTGAACTGATACCACAAATATGTTTGAATATTGTTTTGTTCCAATATTATGTAAATTCTGCAAATCTAAAACAGAAAGTTTATATAAAAGATGCCAAGTGGATCTCTGTGTGTGCTTCATTCCTTGTTACTTAGGAAATGATGTGCTTTCTGCTTAATGATGCTGAAAATCACTCCAAGGACACAGAGCCAAATATGCAGGGGACCCATTGCCTGGTGTAATTTGCAAACCATCAGTTATTTCTGTCATAGGCATGAACTTTGTTTAAAGCGCTAGTAGCAGAGTGTGAGTGGTGGAGTAACTCTTAAAAATTGTAACACAAGACTCAGAGGGCAAGCAGCTTTTTAACAAACTCCAGTTAGTATGATTGGTAAAACAAGCACCACTTAGATAGTAAGCACAACAGTAAGTCTTTGATGTAGAGATAACAGGGCAATTTAGACCAATAAACAAGCCAGTGATATTTTCAATCTGTGTGCTGGAGGCCTTTCAGTACAGTCCAAAACAGACTACAAGAACTAATTAACCAACCGATAAACACAGTAGTACGTTAGGGGTATTCTTTCAAATTTAATCTTACCTTCATTTTTTGAACATTAACATAATCTTTAAGTTACATTTAGGAACATCATTTTTTTGAAATTTTTAATTGAAGGATAATTGCTTTACAGAATTTTGTGGTTTTCTGTCAGACATCAATAAGAATCAGCCACAGGTACACCCATGTCCCCTCCCTCCAGTTTAGAGTAGCAAAGCTGATTTGACATGTTGGCCATATTCATAATCAATATGTATAAAGACTAAGTCAGAAATCACTCAGATGATCAGATTTTTTTTAAGGCATATTTTTTTTTCCTTTTTCTCTCCAGAAAGATGCAAAACTAAATATTACCCAATATTCGTTTGGTAATCTAGGCAAATTCCAATGGCTTAACTATCACTATGTTGGTTTTATAACAAAGTTTATGCAAGTAAATGCATTGATGGTGCTTCAAATTTATTGACGGCTTGGTAGCAATGTACTAATTTTGTGGTTAGCTGTCTATTAAGAAGACAGAAACAGTTTTTTTTTTGCAAACCATATAATATTAAGTTTAATCTTTGTGATGATTTCATTTCTGTTATGAATATAGTAAATTTGACCACCTATCATGGATGTGAGTTTGAGTGAACTCTGGGAGTTGGTGATGGACAGGGAGGCCTGGTGTGCTGCAATTCATGGGGTCGCAAACAGTCGGACGCGACTGAGTGACTGAACTGAACTGAACTGATTGTGGTAAAGTCAATATATTTCTCTTTGGGGGAAATACGAGAGAGAAAAGACAAGGCATAAGCAAGATGTGTTGAATTTTCAAAGTTTTGAAGGAAAGAAAATACTTCTGCAGAAAGATAGGAAACTGAAAACATATAAATTTTAGATTTTTCATGCTTAAGTCACTATTACAGTTATCATGTTATTCTATTTGTACCTTTCTTGTTTCCATTATTCACATCTTGTATATTATGGCCTAAGTTATTTACATATTTGCTTACCAGTTAGGATGTTGTAATAATCTCAAACTATTTTCTGAGGGAAATATTGACCTTGGCTTCAGGTACTCACTTTGACAAATTCTGTAGGGAATTAAAAAGTAATCTGTTCAGATACAAGTCAATTTGTCTTCTTAAATTAAATATATATATATATATGAACTCAAGTCTTTTAAAATCTTACCACTTTTCAAGTTCCATACCAAGGACAATAAATCTGTCTTTAATTAAAACCATAAGAAAGAACTCTATTGTAGGCACTTTCTAAAAAAATATATCCTGAAATTTGCTGCTGCCTGTCTTAACAGGAGTTTGATAATACTCACAGAATATCAGTTGCAGAGTATATAAAATATCTTATAGGGTATTTCATAAATATTAAATTTATCCCTGGATGAAACTGATTCACTTGAGAACCAAGCAGACTACTTCCTTGACTCAACTTGTAATCAATTTTTACTAGAGAATTTCACCTTGACTTGAAAAATGACTACATTTGATCATGAAGCTGTGTCTGAGGACACTACTGTACAATGTAACTTGAGCTGTTTGAGGATCCACAGGAGAAATTTCTCTTAAGATGTAGTGTCACAAGTACCTATTTTCTCCTAAGAGAAAAAAGTCTTACAAAAAAGTGCTCAATCTTATATCCAATATTCTTTTTTGTGTTACGTGGTAGCTCAGGGCCAGATCTGAATCCTGTCGCTATATGTGCATAAATTAATTTTACCTCTTACATTATCAGATTTTCTATTCAAATTTTACTTGTAACATGATAATACCTATTTGTCTTCCCTGACAATATTTATGTTTGTAAACCACTTTTAATTAGACTTTTAATTTTTCTTATGGGTTACTGGGAACTCTTTAAGGGTATTAGCTGTTACATGTTAGCAGATGATATGATAATGTTATAATTCTATTTTTTATCTTTAAAAAATTTTAATAAAAAATCTTTATTTTTTTTAGGTACCCTGTGCTGCATGTGATATCCTAGTTCTCTGATCAGGGATGGAAACCATGTTCCCGATGCGTGCTGCAATTCATGGGGTTGCAAAGAGTCAGACATGACTGAGCGACTGAACTGAACTGACTGAACTGAACATTGGAAATGCAAAGTCTTAACCACTGGGCCACCGGGGAAGTCCAATCATGTTAGAATTTTAGACCAATTACTATTAGTCCATGGGGTCACAAAGAATCGGACACAACTGAGCGACTGAACTGAACTAAACTGTTAGGACAACAAGAGAAATAGGTTAGGGATAAAGGAACTAGAGAAAAGAAGACTGAAGAGAAAATGACAACAAAATCCAGTGAATTAGAAAATGAATTCTGAGAGTAAGTGCTGGTAGACAGAGAGGAGAAGACAGAAGTTAGAAATGTTCATGGGATAGCAGTCAAATGGTTTGGTTGCCAGTTGGATGTGTTTATTCAAGATAAAGGAAATGAAAGAAGGCAACTCTAGTGCCTGCCTTGGAAAATCTAGTGGTTGGCAGATCAGGGACATAGAGGGATCAGTGTGGGAAGAACATTTGGAGCTTGAGATGATCTGGAACAAGTCAGTAAACACATTCATTGGGAAGCTGGATATGCAGAATGGGAATGGGGAGAGGCATCCTGGAGATAGAGTCACCATCCTATGATTAAGAATCAAAGTTATGATAGTGGATGAGGTTGTCCAGGGAGACCAAGTAGAATTAGAATTAGTGGAGGACTGTGTTTTGGGGGAAATTGATATTTAAGGGATTGGCAGAGCTGACTTCATGATATAAATTAAAAATAAAAAGACCAAAGAAGGAAAGTCTAGACAAAATCAAGTTTCAAGAAGAAAAGGGCTCTTAAATATATCACCCAGTAGACAAAAGTTCAAGTAGGAGGAAAGGTGAATGGGGTCTATTGCATGATTAGAAGACTGTGCATAACTTGGACCACAGTGGTTCCATGGATTGGTGACAAAAAAAGACTGATTACATGAATGTGAAGATAAATTAGGTACTTAGTGCATTTATTTACAGAACCACTTGAAGACAATTACAAACCTAGACCGAGATCAACATAAAAAAGAAAACTTTTGACCGCTATAACATGAAATCGATACAAAATTCTCCTAATAAGATATGATTTAAGATCCTTTAAAAGTATAATCTTAAGGTACCTATTACTCAAATACTGCATACAGTGGGCCAAAGGAGAAACATCATAACCACTTTAGTTTCAAGAAGACATTAATGTCACTAAGTTTCTCTCATAAAAATTCTGAGTAAATCTGAATTAACTTAGAGTTGAAGGAAAATTCCTTAACACTGAAATAATAATTCAATCCCAAAGCCCAATAATTCAATATCATATTTAATAGCAAATATAACCTGGTTTTATAATATTAAATCACAGAAATAAAGTAATACATATTAACAGAAAGAAAGCTGAATATAATTCCACTTTCTGGAAACACAACTATTTTCTCAAATAAAGAAGACTGAGCGTTTACTTTCCATGGAGGCTTCATTTGGTTACCATTTGATGTTGGCGTAGATAGTTCTGTTCATGTTTTTCTGGCCAGGGCAGAAAGACTTAATATCGTCTCTTCTATTATCATGCCAGCTTCAAGACTCTTTTTCACAAATAACTTATTCTAATCATTTAATGTGCAAATGTTAACTATCTTGGAGAAACTCTCATACTGTAATTTACTCTCACATTATTGAAATTTTTATGGCCATATTTTGTAATATCTTTTCATGCAAGCAATATGTGTATGTGTTGGTGAATGGGGCTACCATGTAATTTTAATTTCTAAAATAAAGTTGTCATGCAGAACATCCCTTTCCAATACTGTTTTCATTTCCTTGGTTTCAGCCATATAAGAAAATACCTAAAATTACCCTTTCCTGGTTAGCTACTATTTCAGTGCACTGCAAATCTATTTAGGGATAATTTTTTTGAGTTCTTCTCCCATTTCCTTATATAAAGTTTTTCTAATCTCCAGGAGCACACAGTACATACTCTATGAAATCAGGATATTTTTAAATTAATTTTACTAATTAAGGCCAATATATAATTTGTATAACAGAAGATAAGATTGATCAGACTGTTATTAATAGCAAACTAATGTATTTAAACTTTGTTTACTGACTGAGAAGGTAAAATACATATACATTGTGGTGAGGGGGTCATTCTGGAAACACAGACTTGGGTGTTGCCAGGATGTCACTATGAAATCTGAAAGGTATTTGTTTTGAATTCTGTCACAGTCAATTTAAAGGCCAGATAGAAGGGAGATTTTTGACATAAATACTCTTTGCCCTTTGCACAGTATACATTTTTGAAGACTTTAATATAGCAGAATGTGAGAAAGATAAAAGAAATGTGTTTTCTGGGCCCTGAGGTCTAGGAATGTTTCAACAAATGCATACACTTTAATTAGTTAAGAGTTTTCTCACTTTCTCAGTGTTAACATTTTTCTATTTGTAAGCTGCTCTGAAGATTCAAGACATGAGGATTTTTGCAAGAATACTGAGACAGGAAGCCAGGTATTTCTGCTGCCTGGATGGAGTGAGAGACATCGCTGAGCTGCATGCACGAGTACACCTACTGAGAGTCTGTGGTCTGCGTGTGCAAATGCTGGTGTCTGGCTATATTAGCTGCAAGGTGTCTGACTTTGAGCAAGTTGCTGCAACTTCCTCATCTGTAAAGTCGGGTGATAGTATCTATGTTTCAGTATTGCTGTGAAATTTGATTTATATATGCATGCTCAGTCACTTCAGTGATATCTCTTTCTTTGCGACCCTATGGACTGTAGCCTGCCTGGCTCCTGTGTCCATGAGATTCTCCAGGCAAGAATACTGGAGTGAGTTTCATTTCCTTCTCCAGGGGATCTTCCCGAATGAGAGATCAAACCTGTGCCTCCTGCATCTCCTGCATGCAGGTGGATTCTTTACCCACTGAGCTACCTGGGAAACTCCTTGAAACATATATAGTAATCTACATATTACATATAAAATTAATATATATATATATATAAAGATTAATGTATATGTCTGGGTGTGTATACACACACACATGTATATAGCTTTAAATATAGCCTTGTAATTGTTGTTGTTCAGTCACTAAGTTGTGTCCAACTCTTTGAGACAGAGAGCTGTCTCAAAGGACTGCAGCAAGTACATATAAAGTGGTTATGATGTTTCCAAGGACTGCAGCACACCAGTCCTTGCTTCTCTATCTCCTGGAGTTTGCTCAGATTAATGTTCATTGAGCTGGTGATGTTATCTAACCATTTCATCCTCTGTTTTCCCCTTCTCCTCCTGCCATCAATATTTCCCAGCATCAGGGTCTTTTCCAATAAGTCAGCTCTTTGCATCAGGTGGCCAAATATAGGAGCTTCAACCTCAGCATTAGTCCTCCCAATGAATATTCAGGGTTGATTTCCTTTAGGGAGACTGATTGGATTTCCTTGCAGTACAATGGACTCTCAAGAGTCTTCTCCAGCACCACAATGTGTAAACATCAATTCTTCAGTGCTCAGCCTTCTTTATGGCCTTATAATAAGCAGTAATAAATTATCTGTTCTAAATGGTGTTGATTCAGTCTAACTTCAGATATTGGTTAGTGATGGGAAAAAAAAAGTGAGAAAAATTTCTGGTGATCTAATAAGATAACCTGAATGGTCTAGTGGTTTCTCTACTTCCTTCAATTTAAGTCTGAAATTGGCAATAAGGAGTTCATGATCTGAGCCACAGTCAGCTCTCACTCTTGTTTTTGCTGACTGCATAGAGCTTCTCCATCTTTGGCTACAAACAGTATAATCAATCTGATTTCAGTGTTGACCATCTGGTGATGTCCATGTGTAGAGTCTTCTCTTGTATTGTTGGAAGAGGGTGTTTGCTATGACCAGTGCATTCTCTTGGCAAAACTCTGTTAGCCTTTGCCCTGCTTCATTCTGTACGCCAAGACCAAATTTGCCTGTTACTCCAGGTGTTTCTTGACTTCCTACTTTTGCATTTCAGTCCCCTATAATGAAATGGACATCTTTTTTGGGTGTTAATTCTAAAAGGTCTTGTAGGTCTTCATAGAACCATTCAACTTCAGCTTCTTCAGCATTAATAGTTGGGACATAGACTTGGATTAATGTGATATTGAATGGTTTGCCTTAGAAATGAACAGAGATCATTCTGTCATTTTTGAGATTGCATCCAAGTACTGCATTTTGGACTCTTTTGTTGACTTTGATGGCTATTCCATTTCTTCTAAAGGATTCTTGCCCACAGTAGTAGACATAATGGTCTTCTGAGTTAAATTCACCCAATACAGTCCATTGTAGTTCACTGATTCCTAAAATGTCAATGTTCACTCTTGCCATCTGTTTGACCACATCCAATTTGCCTTGATTCATGGACCTAACATTCCAGGTTCCTATGCAGTATTGCTCTTTACAGCATCAGACTTTACTTCCATCATCAGTGACATCCACAACTGGGTGTTTTTTTTTTTTGCATCTCTTCATTCTTTCTGGAGTTATTTCTTCACTGATCTCCAGTAGCATATTGGGCACCCACCGACCTGGGAAATTCATCTTTCAGTGTCCTATCTTTTTACCTTTTCATACTGTTCAAAGGGTTCTCAAGGCAAGAATATTGAAGTGGTTTGCCATTCCCTTCTCCAGTGGATCATATTTTGTCAGAAATCTCCACCATGACTCGTCTGTCTTGGGTGGCCCTACATGGCATGGCTCATAGTTTCACTGAGTTAGACAAGGCTGTGGTCCATGTGATCAGGTTGGTTAATTTTCTGTGACTGTGGTTTTCATTCTGTCTGCCCTCTGATGGAGAAGGATAAGAGGCTTATGGAAGCTTTGTGATGGGGGAGACTGACTGAGGGGGAAACTTGGTCTTGTTCTGATGAGTGGGGACATGCTCAGTAAATCTTTAATCCAGTTTTCCATTGATGGGTGGAGCTGTGTTCCCTTCCTATTATTTGAAAGTGAAAGTGAAGTCGCTCAGTCGTGTCAGACTCTTTGCGACCCCATGGACGGTAGCCTACCAGGCTCCGGGTCCATGGGATTTTCCAGGCAAGAATACTGGAGTGGGCTGCCATTTCCTTCTCCAGGGGATCTTCCCAACCCAAGGATCAAATCTGGGTCTTCTGCATTGCAGACAGACACTTTACGGTCTGAGCCACTAGGGAAGCCATGTTATTTACCTGGGGCCAAACTATGGTGGAAGTAATGAAGATAATGGGGACCTCCTTCAAAAGGTCCTATGCATGTACTGCTGCACTCACTGCCCCTAACCCTGAAGCAGGCCACCACCGACCTACGCCTCCACCAGAAACTCTTGGACACTCCCAGACAAGTCTGGGTCAGTCTCTTGAGGGGTCACTGCTCCTTTATCCTGGGTCGTGATGCACAAAAGTTTCTGTTTGTGCCTGCCAAGAGTCTATTTCCCAGTCCTGTGTAAGTTCTGGCACTTTTATGGTGGGGTTAATGGCAATCTCCTCCAAGAGGGCTTATGCCATATCCAAGTCTGCTGCAACCAGAGGCCCTGCCTCTGCAGCAGTCACTGCTGACCCGTACCTCCACAGGAGAGACTCAAACACAGCAGTCCACTGCTGACCCGTACCTCTACAGGAGACACTCAAACACAGCAGTCCACTGCTGACCCGTACCTCTACAGGAGACACTCAAACACAGCAGTCCACTGCTGACCCGTACCTCTACAGGAGACACTCAAACACAGCAGTCACTGCTGACCCGTACCTCTACAGGAGAGACTCAAACACAGCAGTCCACTGCTGACCCGTACCTCTACAGGAGAGACTCAAACACAGCAGTCCACTGCTGACCCGTACCTCTACAGGAGAGACTCAAACACAGCAGTCCACTGCTGACCCGTACCTCTACAGGAGACACTCAAACACAGCAGTCACTGCTGACCCGTACCTCTACAGGAGAGACTCAAACACAGCAGTCACTGCTGACCCGTACCTCTACAGGAGACACTCAAACACACTTCTGTCTCAGTCTCTGTGGGGAATTACATATGGAATTATACAGGATTATACAGTGGAAGTGACAAATACATGCAAGGGATTAGATCTGATAGAGTGTCTGAATAACTAGGTACAGAGGTTCATGACATTGTACAGGAGACAGGAATCAATACCATCTCCAAGAAAAAGAAATGCAAAAAAAAGCAAAATGGTTGTCTGAGGAGGCCTTACAAATAGCTGTGAAAAGAAAAGAAAGATATATCCATTTGAATGCAGAGTTCCAAAGAACAGCAAGGAAAGATAAGAAAGCCTTCCTCAGTGATCAGTGCAAATAAATAGAGGAAAACAATAGAATGGGAAAAACTAGGGATCTCTTCAAGAAAATTAGAGATACCAAGGGAACATTTCATGCAAAGATGGGTACAATAAAGGACAGAAATGGTATGGACTTAACAGAAGCAGAAGATATTAAGAAGAGGTGGCAAGAATACACAGAAGAACTATACAAAAAAGATATTCATGACCCAGATAATCAAGATGATGTGATCACTCACCTAGAGCCAGACATCCTGGAACACAAAGTCAAGTGGGCCTTAGGAAGCATCACTGCAAACAAGGCTAGTGGAGTGATGGAATTCCAGTTGAGTTATTTCAAATCCTACAAGATGATGATATGAAAGTGCTGTACTCAATATGCCAGCAAATTTGGAAAACCCAGCAATGTCCCAGCAGGACTGGAAAAGGTCAGTTTTAGTCCCAATCCAAAAGAAAGGCAATGTCAGGGAATGCTCAAACTACCACACATTTGCACTCATTTCACATGCTAGTAAAGTAATGCTCAAAATTCTCCAAGCCAGGCTTCAACAGCATGTGAACTATGAAATTCCAGATATTCAAGCTGGATTTAGAAAAGGCAGAGGAACCAGAGATCAAATTGCCAACATCCTTTGGATCATCAAAAAAAGCAAGAGAGTTCAAAAAAACATCTATTTCTGCTTTATTGACTATGCCAAAGCCTTTGACTGTGTGGATCACAACAAACTGTGGAAAATTATGAAAGAGATGGGGATACCAGACCACCTGACCTGCCTCTTGAAAAATATGTATGCAGTCAGGAAGCAACAGTTAGAACTGGACATGGAAGAACAGACTGGTTCCAAATAGGGAAAGGAGTACGTCAAGGCTGTCTATTGTCACCCTACTTATTTAACTTCTATGCAGAGTACATCATGAGATATGCTGGGCTGGATGAAGCACAAGCTGGAATCAAGATTGCCGGGAGAAATATCAATAACCTCAGATATGCAGATGATACCAAACATATGGCAGAAAGTGAAGAGGAACTAAACAGCCTCTTAATGAAAGTGAAAGAGGAGAGTGAAAAGTTGGCTTAAAACTCAACATTCAGAAAGCTAAGATCATGGCATCTGGTCCCATCACTTCAAGGGAAATAGATGGGGAAACAATGAAAACATTGACAGACTTTATTTTCTGGGGCTCCAAAATCACTGCAGATGGTGATTGCAGCCATGAAATTAAAAGAAGCTTATTCTTTAGAAGAAAAGTTATGACCAACCTAGACAGCATATTAAAAAACAGAGACATCACTTCGCCATCAAAGATCTGTCTAGTCAAAGCTATGGTTATGCCAGTAGTCATGTATGGATATGAGAGCTGCACTATAAAGAAAGCTGAGCACCAAAGAATTGATGCTTTTGAACTGTGGTGTTGGAGAAGACTCTTGAGAGTCCCTTGGACTGCAAGGCGATTCAACAAGTCAATCCTAAAGGAAATCAGTCCTGAATATTAATTGGAAGGACTGATGCTGAAACTGAAACTCCAATGCTTTGGCCACCTGATGCAAAGAACTGACTCATTTGAAAAGATCCTGATGCTGGGAAAGATTGAAGGCAGGAGGAGAAGGGGATGACAGAGGATGAGATGGTTGGATGGCATCACCAACTCAATGGACATGAGTTTGAGTAAACTCCAGGAGTTGGTGTTAGACAAGGAGGCCTGATGGTGCAGTCCATGGGGTCGCAAGGAGTCGGACACGACTGAGCAACTGAACTGAACTGAATAAGATAACCAGTCTTTTGCCAGCTTCCTGAAGCATTGATTTCTTCATTATCATCCCATGGTAGCTTTCTCACATAGGGCTTGTGATGCTGGGCATTTTCTTCAGATTTGAGTGTTTACAACTGATTTATATATATTGATAGTTACATGACCACTTGGATGGACATGAAGTCTTAGCACTGCATTCTTTTCTAGAGTTCCTCAAAATGTTTGTCTTCCATGTTCTTTCTTTGTAAATTACTCTCAAAATAATACCAATCTGACTTTCTGTCCCTTTGAAATGACTTCATGGATGTCTTGAAACCTAAAGGATATTTATTTCTGCTACATATTTTAAAATCTATTAATTTTACTAAGATTAGTCTTGGGATTAATGCTTCCAGGTGAATTTTTCCCAAGTGCATATTTTGCCCTTTTAGCATACACACTCTTGTCTTTATTTTGGAGAAATTATCTTAGGGTATAGGTTTAAAAGAATCTCCTCATTCTAAAAGGCCCATTGACCCCTTTGTAGTAAATTCCTCTCCCCATTTCCAGACACAGGATACATTTCACTACACGTCTGACATTTCTAGAAGTTTTTATAAATGACATGACAAAGTACATGACATTTTGTATTTTATTTCTCTCTTTTAACATAAACATGTTTGAGATTTATTGATTATAGATAATAAAAGAGTGAAACAAAATGGGCAATATAATTTCAAGAAATGTTAAATGCTACAAAGAAAACAAGTCAAAAATTAGAGTATATCTTTCTCACTGTAAGAAAAGATCAAGGGTTTCTTCAAGTTGAAGATCTGGGGAAACTTTTCTGAGGAAGTGGCATTCAAGTGGAGACATAAATGTCAAGTAGAGAGTGGGGGACAGAATATTCGAGACACAAGTAACAATAAGCACAAAGATCAAAAGTCAAGGAAAAAAAAATAACAAAGCTGCAATGGCTAGAAGGTAGTTATAGAAATAACTGCATTTTCCAAAACAAAAATACTTACAGAGAGGTACTATTTTACATTATGCAAATCTTATTTGGCTAAAATTGAAGAAAGCTGAATTCTTATAACTGTTTCCATATTCAATTTTTATATCTGTTTCCATATTTTCCATATTCATAATTTCACAGTTCAAATAGTCTGTGAAAAACTCCCCAGAGTTTAAGAAAGAGAGTGAAAAAGCTTAAGGAAAAGAGTGAAAAAGGTAAATAATATCCTTATATTTTTATGAATATAGTTTTGATTTTACAGAAGCCTAGAGAAATCTCATGGACAGCCAAAGACTCCCAGGGCAATCTGTATGAACCATTGAATCAACCTGTATTGAATATTCACAGCGTTAGATGTGCTTCCTATGAGTTACTTCATGCAAACATGAAGATGGGAAAAGCGTCTGAGAATGGTGAGAGGTCTTTGCAAGAGCTAAGCTCAGAAAGTATGCTCCCAGAGTCCACTCTGGCCACTGCCCCATTTCACTCTTCCTACTTAGGTACAGATTTTAAGCAAAAGGTTTCCCTACTTGGTATTTTTGTCTTTCACTTCCTACATATTGTTGAATACACTGTAGTGTGAAGTGTGCATTTCACCACCACAAACACTAAAAGACGTATAAAATGAGTTTAATGCTAAAGGTTATGCTAAGTGTAACACCTCTGAGTTTCACAGGCAAGGTTTTACTCATTTTTTGAGTTCATCATTTAAAAATATTTATTATTTAAGCAAATACTTTGTATCTCTGTGATAACACAGTGAGTGGGGTCACAATTTCCACAATGTAAAATATGGGGACATGATATGATGTGGTGAAGTGAAATACTTTTAGTTTGTATGAACTATGACCAACACCAAAACTAATGATAGTAACATGCAAATGCGTATGACTTACATGAGAAGGAAGCATTAACACTATAAAAATTAGACGTGGAAAAATACCTGAGGGTGTTTCAATGATGATAATCCATTATGTTTGATCCCACCATGATATCAGAATCCAACTCATCATTGATATATATATATATATATTTTTTTTTTTAACACTTGTAGGCTTTGCCTTATTGCATTCCTAACCAAAACGTTTATAATGAATTTAGAGGAATAAGAATTTTTCATTAAAAAGTAGTGATTTCTGAGAGAACCTAATGAGGACATTTGGGAAACAGAATCTGCAGCCTCGGATAAAGAGTGTATTATTATCTTACATGTATGAAAAATGTAAACATATAAGGATGGTTTCTTGGAGTTCAAAAAGTTTGTCCACAATGATGCTGGGACAAGCTCCAGGCCTCTAACCCCTACTCTAATAAATTTTCTATCTGCTAATGTCTTTCTATTTTTTTGCACATTCCCTTTCCTATCATGGTTACTCTTGAGTCTTCCTTTCTCTTCATAGATATTGATAGATAGATAGATATAGATATATAACCACACACACGTACATACACATATGACCCACGACTCTGGGAAACTCACACGAAGGAAGTCTTACTTATTAGAAAATGAAGTTTCGACATTGCTCAGATTTACAGGGCATGGAACATATCAGGAAGAGGTCATTTTCCTATGACGTAAATATAGTACTAAGGTCCCACACATTCTGAATATAGTTTGAATTAAAAGCATGCTTGGCAGGCTTCCAAAGTGTGAGAATATCGTTTATTTGGTAACTTTCCATACACTTATTTCTTTACTCAATAAATAAAAATCTAAGATAAGATTGTCATTTTAATGCATCAATAACAGCGTAAAAATAGAGGAATCAAGAAGGAAATAAATGTCTTTGTGGCATGATGTTAAGGGTTCTAATAGGAAAGATATTTTGAAACTGCTAGTCAAATAATTGATTTTTTTAACAAATGAGAAAAGCAAAGTGCAAGTGAAATGCATAAATTAAAAGAGTGATAGTTATTTAAAGAGAAACAAATATGCTTTTTCATTACTATTGATATACAACTATATGATAATACATTTCAGTTCAGTTCAGTCGCTCAGTCGTGTCTGACTCTTTGCAACCCCATGAATTGCAGCATGCTAGGCCTCCCTGTCCATCACCAATGCCTGGAATTCACTCAAACTCACGCAGTGATGCCATCCAGCCATCTCATCCTCTGTCGTCCCCTTCTCCTCCTGCTCCCAATCTCTCCCAGCATCAGAGTCTTTTCCAGTGAGTCAACTCTTCACATGAAGTGGCCAAAGTACTGGAGTTTCAGCTTCGGCATCATTCCTTCCAAAGAACACCCAGGACTGATCTCCTTTAGAATGGACTGGTTGGATCTCCTTGCAGTCCAAGGGACTATCAAGAGTCTTCTCCAACACCACAGTTCAAAAGCATCAATTCTTCAGTGCTCAGCTTTCTTCACAGTCCAACTCTCACATCCATACATGACGACAGGAAAAACCATAGCCTTGACTAGATGGACCTTTGTTGGCAAAGTAATGTCTCTGCTTTTGAATATGTCATCTAGGTTGGTCATAACTTTCCTTCCAAGGAGTAAGCATCTTTTAATTTCATGGCTTCAGTCACCATCTGCAGTGATTTTGGAGCCCCCAAAAATAAAGTCTGACACTGTTTCCCCATCTATTTCCCATGAAGTGATGGGACCGGATGCCATGATCTTCGTTTTCTGAATGTTGAGCTTTAAGCCAACTTTTTCACTCTCCTCTTTCACTTTCATCAAGAGGCTTTTTAGTTCCTCTTCACTTTCTGCCATAAGGGTGGTGTCATTTGCATATCTGTGATTACTGATATTTCTCCTGGCAATCTTGATTCCAGCTTGTGCTTCTTCCAGCCCAGCGTTTCTCATGATGTACTCTGCATAGAAGTTAAATAAGCAGGGTGACAATATACAGCCTTGATGTTCTCCTTTTCCTATTTGGAACCAGTCTGTTGTTCCATGTCCAGTTCTAACTGTTGCTTTCTGACCTGCATATATGTTTCTCAAAAGGCAGGTCAGGTGGTCTGGTATTCCCATCTCTTTCAGAATTTTCCACAGTTTATTGTGATCCACACAATTTGGCATAGTCAATAAAACAGAAATAGATGTTTTTATGGAACTCTCTTGCTTTTCCAATGATCCAGCAGATGTTGGCAATTTGATCTCTGGTTCCTCTGCCTTTTCTAAAACCAGCTTGAACATCTGGAAGTTCATGGTTCACGTATTGCTGAAGCCTGGCTTGGAGAATTTTGAGCATTACTTCACTAGCATGTGAGATGAGTGCAATTGTGCGGTAGTTTGAGCATTCTTTGGCATTTCCTTTCTTTGGGATTGGAATGAAAACTGACCTTTTCCAGTCCTGTGGCCACTGCTGAGTTTTCCAAATTTGCTGGCATATTGAGTGCAGCACTTTCACAGCATCATCTTTCAGGATTTGAAATAGCTCAACTGGAATTCCATCCACTAGCTTTGTTCGTAGTGATGCTTTAGATTCCTCATAAATAGCCTGTGAAATAATTTATTTACCTTCTCCTTATGACAATTGACAAGTAACAAGCACTAGTCTCTTCTCAAAGTGAAATTCATATTCTGATTCTAGAACCAATTATGTTATATGTTGAATTGTTATGTATAATTAATAGGGTTTCTTTGAATTCACTGTCAAAGCATCCCCTAGGATACCTCAGGTCTAACAATTCATGACGTAAGACTTCCCTGTGTGTAGATAATGCTTCAGTCAGTACTGACAGTGTTTACTCAGTGGAAATCAAGTATTTGGCGAGATAGAGAATTACTTGGTCAGTAAGGTGTAATTAGGTGCCTCTGGAAACTTTCATACAAAGTTGATGGGATACTGGCAGCAACGGTGATGCCTTCAATAAATATTTAATGTCTTGGCTCCTGAGATTAACGACACCATGAGCATATTTCTACATGGGTGACTGATGTTGACCCAGAGAATTCAGCCAAAATGGTTACTCTTCACTAGTATTGGTTCTGCTTCCCTAGTATTGATTGACCTAATAGTCAGCATTTTCCAGTGTTCAAGCCAGGTCTTAACTGCCCACATGACGAAACAGGACTTTGTCTAATTCACACTTGCCTACCTTAAACAATACACCAAACAAAATTGACATAATCCCAGACAAAGAATAATCCAAATTTATTCACAGCATCCATTGTTGGTGCATGAATTTTTTTGGAAAATTTAGATCATATATATACACTTCTTTTTTCTACATTAGCTAGAGTTTAATTTGAATGAAAACTTGATATTAAAATGTAGAATATTACATGTTTATTAAAATGCATACCTAGTTTTTTAATACTATTTCATTTTCATCATAAGAATATGATATGACTGTTATTCATGACTCAAAAATCAAAAGCATATTGGCACATGATATGTTAAGAATAAATGTGATTGGTACATAATCCTCTGTAAATTCTAGGGAATAGGTCATATTTAATCAAAATATTATATTGCTGGGAAATGTACAGAGAATTTGAAGCCAGTAAGAGAAGACAAGCAATGTATTTACTAAAGCTAATGATTTGAATCATTCTTTTTTCCTTTGCCAATGATTGGAAAACAGCAGTGAATTCTGATCTTGTATTACTTTTCATTTTCTCCTTTGGGAATTACTTTAAAATGGTGATATTAATAATAATATGATATATAATCATGACTGAAATATTGAAAATGCATTTCTAGATACTCATATATTTATATTATTACCAAAATGAAGAGTATATTTCATTTAATTGTATAATACTCATAATGCTCAGGGTTTATTTATTACACTAAATTTTTAATGATGTTCTAGAGTTGTGTTTCCAATCTGGCTGGGTGAAGTTCCATGGGTGTATTAATTTATTCATAAGTAACATTGTCCCTTTCACTTTACCCTCACTTATGTCTATAAATTCATGCTTTTAGCACTCACTGTATCCATGCCCAAATGTGTAAACCAGCCAGAACTGAATAATCTACATAAAGCATGTCTGACAAACTAGGCATTATTGACATTTAAAAAGTAACAGGATGAACAACAGGGCTACATGGAAGAGACGAGTAGGATGACAGGCTGCTAACTTCCTGGACACTAAAATTTTTTTCTTTTACATTGTCTTTTACATCTGTATATTTTATACCTTATTTTGTATCTTCTTCAAGACTGGGATATTGTGACTCCATAAATGCTCTGAAAACAGGTTAAGAAGCCAGACTTTATACCCAAAGCCAAACTTCTCAGTCTGTTTTATCAAATACCGATATGATTAGAATACTTTCTTATGCCCGAGGGCAATTGAGTGATCAAACACAAATATTCAAAATTACGAATGTGGTGGACTGAAGCATGGCCATCACTGTCTTTCATCTGTATTTTGTAACCAATATGATGGTTTCACACTGCAATAACATGAACAGTTGGAAAGCACAGATTAATTTTCTGTTCTGAAGAGATATTATCTGGGCTGGTGGTCCAGAAGTGTCACTTCATGAATTAATTTAAGCAGACACTTTTTCTGTCCGTATCCAAGGCACTTAATATGTATGCTGGAATGGGTGACTCTATCTGTTGCATGGCTGGAGTAATGATAACCATGTGTGTTTGTTTTTTGTCTATCAGCTCGGTGAATACTATTGTTACCATCCTATCTTAGCAACTAATAGCTACTTACTAGTTGGAGACATCTCATTCAAAATTGAAACTCCCACTCGAACTGAACCATTAGTTGGGCAAAAGCCAAATTTAACTCGTGAAAGCAAAAGATGTGAAACAGTTTAGTCAATAGCGCCTGACTTTGCTCCTCTTGACTGGCTGCCACTGATACATGCCCTGTGTGCTACACGCTATAGTGACACTTGGCCACACTGATAAATGCTACACTGACACTCTTGGCCATTGACCATGATCGGAAATCCAGCCATAAGAATAAATAGGAATGTCTAAAGAAAAAAAAGTCAGTTTTTTGTATTGACTCAGGGGAGTCAAAACAAGGCAATGAGTAGTTCTGGTTCACCAGGTTAAGAGAATGATGAGCATTTCCAGACTTTTAAGTGTAGATCTTACAGCATTCATTACTGCTGTTTCCAAAAGCTAAATATGTAAGAGCTTTTGTAGACAGCTGTGCACATACTAATTTTTAAGTAAACTTTTAATGGAACTTTACAAAACTGCTTGAATCACAACTCTATAGCAGGAAGAATTTCGGCAAAACGCACCCATGTAATTAGCACTCAGGTCAAGTAACAAAATTTGACTCTCACTTCAGAAACGGCCTGTAGGACAATTCACTCCCACCTCTCCCTTAATGGTAACCACAATCCTGATTTCTAAGACCATAGATCGGTCAGTCTTGTGGATGTATTATTTACTATTTCAAGGGTATTTTGTGGGGAGGCCATTTTATTTGATGTTGATATATGTTAACTAATTTAGGCTTAACTAGTGTGACTTAGTTCACACTAGTTAAAAAGCATGCCAGCTGCGACGGACCGTGTAGAAGTGCAGCTGAGAGGAACTATCCCAGTCCAAGGTCACGGGCAGTGGCCGGAAGGAGCAAACCCACGTCCAAGGAGCGGCGGCTGCACGGGTGCAGGAGGGCCGAGAGGAGCTACTCCACCTTCAAGGTTAGGAGGGGTGACCTCGTCCAAGGTAAGGAGCAGGGGTTATGCTTTGCTGGAGCAGCCATGAAGAGATACCCCACGTCCAAGGTAAGAGAAACCCAAGTAAGACAGTAGGTGTTGCGAGAGGGCATTAGAGTGCAGACACACTGAAACAAGAATCACAGAAAACTAGCCAATCTGATCACATGGACCACAGCCTTGTCTAAGTCAATGAAACTAAGACATACCGTGTGGGGCCACCCAAGACGGACGGGTCATGGTGGAGAGGTCTGACAGAATGTGGTCCACTGGAGAAGGGAATGGCAAACGACTTCAGTGTTCTTGCCTTGGGAACCCCATGAACAGCATGAAAAGGCAAAATGATAGGATACTGAAAGGGGAACTCCCTAGGTTGGTAGCTGCACATACGCTACAGGAGATCAGTGGAGAAATAACTCCAGAAAGAATGAAGGGTTGCGCCAGAGCAAAAACAATACCCAGTTGTAGATGTGACTGGTGATAGAAGCATGGTCTGATGCTGTAAACAGCAATATTGCATAGGAACCTGGAATGTTAGGTCCATGAATCAAGGCAAATTGGAAGTGGTCAAACAAGAGATGGCAAGAGTGAACGTCGACATTTTATGAATCAGCGAACTAAAATGGACTGGAATGGGTGAATTTAACTCAGATGACCATTATATCTACTACTGCAGGCAGGAATCCCTCAGAAGAAATGGAGTAGCCATCATGGTCAACCAAAGAGTCCGAAATGCAGTATTGGATGCAATCTCAAAAACGACAAAAAGATCTCTGTTCGTTTCCAAGGCAAACCTTTCAATATCACAGTGATCCAAGCCTATGCCCCAACCAGTAACAGTGAAGAAGCTGAAGTTGAACAGTTCAATGAAGACCTACAAGACCTTCTAGAACTAACACCCAAAAAAGATGTCTTTTTCATTATAGGGGACTGGAATGCAAAAGTAGGAAGTCAAGAAACACCTGGAGTAACAGGCAAATTTGGCCTTGGAGTATGGAATGAAGCAGGGCAAATGCTAATACAGTTTTGCCAAGAGAACACACTGGTCATAGTAAACACCCTCTTCCAACAACATAAGAGAGGCTCTACACATGGACATCACCAGATGGTCAATACCAATATCAGATTTATTATATTCTTTGCAGCCAGTGATGGAGAAGCTCTATACAGTCAGCAAAAACAAGACCAGGAGCTGATTGTGGCTCCGATCATGAACTCCTTATGGCCAAATTCAGACTTAAATTGAATAAAGTAGGAAAACCACTAGACCATTCAGGTATGACCTAAATCAAATCCTTTATGATTAAACAGTAGAAGTGAGAAATACATTTAAGGGACTAGATCTGATAGACAGAGTACCTGATGAACTATGGACAGAGGTTCATGACATTGTACAGGAGACAGGGATCAAGACCATCCAATGGAAAAGAAATGCAAAAAAGCAAAATGGCTGTCTGAGGAGGCCTTACAATTAGCTGTGAAAAGAAGAGCAGCGAAAAGCAAAGCACAAAAGGAAAGATCTAAGCATCTGAAAGCAGAGTTCCAAAGAGTAGCAAGGAGAGACAGGAAAGCCTTCCTCAGCGATCAGTGCAGGAAATAGAGGAAAACAACAGAATGGAGAAGACTGGAGATCTCTTCAAGAAAATTAGAGATACCAAGGGAATATTTCATGCAAAGATGGGCTCGATAAAGGGCAGAAATGGTATGGACCTAACAGAAGCAGAAAATATTAAGAAGAGGTGGCAAGGCTACACAGAAGAACTGTACAAAAATGATCTTCATGACCCAGACAATCATAATGGTCTGATCACTCACCTAGAGCCAGACATCCTGGAATGGGAAGTCAAGGGGCCTTAGGAAACGTTACTAGGAACAGAGCTAGTGGAGTGATGGAATGCCAGTTGAGCTATTTCAAATCCTAAAAGATGACGATGTGAAAGTGCTGCACTCAATATGCCAGCAAATTTGGAAAACTCAGCAGTGGCCACAGGACTGGAAAAGGTCAGTTTTCATTCCAATCCCAAAGAAAAGAAATGCCAAAGAATGCTCAAACTACTGCACAATTGTACTCATCTCATACGCTAGTAAAGTAATGCTCAAAATTCTCCAAGACAGGCTTCAGCAATGTGTGAACCATAAACTTCCAGATGTTCAATTGGGTTTTAGAAAAGGCAGAGGAACCAGAGATCAAACTGCCAACACCCCCTGGATCATCAAAAAATCAAGAGAGTTTCAGAAAAAGGCTGTATATTGTCACCCTGCTTATTTAATTTATATACAGAATACATCATGAGAAACGCTGGACTGGAAGAAGCACAAGCTGGAATCAAGATTGCCGGGAGAATATCAATAACCTCAGATATGCAGAAGACACCACCCTTATGGCAGAAAGTGAAGAGGAACTAAAAAGCTTCTTGATGAAAGTGAAAGTGGAGAGTGAAAAAGTTGGCTTAAAGCTCAACATTCAGAAAATGAAGATCATGGCATCCGGTCCCTCCACTTCATGGGAAATAGATGGGGAACAGTGGAAACAGTGTCAGACTTTATTTTTGGGGGCTCCAAAATCACTGCAGATGGTGACTGAAGCCATGAAATTAAAAGATGCTTACTCCTTGGAAGGAAAGTTATGACCAACCTAGATAGCATATTCAAAAGCAGAGACATTACTTTGCCAACAAAGGTCCGTCTAGTCAAGGCTATGGTTTTTCTTGTGGTCATGTATGGATGTGAGGGTTGGACTGTGAAGAAGGCTGAGCGCCGGAGAATTGATGCTTTTGAATTGTGGTGTTGGAGAAGGCTCTTGAGAGTCCCTTGGACTGCAAGGAGATCCAACCAGTCCATTCTGAAGGAGATCAGCCCTGGGATTTCTTTGGAAGGAATGATGCTGAAGCTGAAACTCCAGTACTTTGGCCACCTCATGCGAAGAGTTGACTCATTGGAAAAGATTCTGATGCTGGGAGGGATTGAGGGCGGGAGGAGAAGGGGACAACAGAGGATGAGATGGCTGGATGGCATCACTGACTCGATGGACGTGAGTCTGGGTGAACTCCGGGAGTTGGTGATGGACAGGGAGGCCTGGCATGCTGCGATTCATGGGGTCACAAACAGTTGGACACGACTGAGCGACTGAACTGAACTGACTGAAGCCTTTGACTGTGTGGATCACTATAAACCGTGGAAAATTCTGAAAGAGATGGGAATACCAGACCACCTGACCTGCCTCTTGAGAAACCTATATGCAAGTCAGGAAGCAACAGTTAGAACTGGACATGGAACAACAGACTGGTTCCAAATAGGAAAAGGAGTACATCAAGGCTGTGTATTGTCACCCTGCTTATTTAATTTATATACAGAATACATCATGAGAAACGCTGGGCTGGAAGAAGCACAAGCTGGAATCAAGATTGCTGGCAGAAATGTCCATAACCTCAGAATAACCTTCACCCTTATGGCAAAAAGTGAAGAGGAACTAAAAAGCCTCTTGATGAAATTGAAAGAAGAGAGTGAAAATGTTGGCTTAAAGCTCAACATTCAGAAAACTAAGATCATGGCATCTGGTCCCATCACTTAATGGGAAATACTTGGAGAAACAAACAGTGGAAACAGTGTCAGACTTTATTTTTTGGGCTCAAAAATCACTGCAGATGGTGATTGCAGCCATGAAATTAAAAGATGCTTACTCCTTGGAGGAAAGTTATGACCAACCTAGATAACATATTTAAAAGCAGAGATATTACTTTGCCAACAAAGGTCCGTCTAGTCAAGGCTATGGTTTTTCCAGTCGTCACGTATGGATGTGAGAGTTGGACAGTGGAGAAAGCCAAGTGCTGAAGAATTGATGCTTTTGAACTGTGGTGTTGGAGAAAACTCTTGAGAGTCCCTTGGACTGCAAGGAGATCCAACCAGTCCATCCTAAAGGAGACCAGTCCTGGTTGTTCATTGGAAGGACTTATGCTGAGGCTGAAACTCCAATACTTTGGCCACCTTATGCGAAGAGTTGACTCATTGGAAAAGATTCTGATGCTGGGAGGGATTGGGGGCAGGAGGAGAAGGGGACGACAGAGGATGAGATGGCTAGATGGCATTACCTACTCGATGCACATGAGTCTGGGTGAACTCCAGGAGTTGGTGATGGACAGGGAGGCCTGATGTGCTGCAATTCATGGGGTCACAAAGAGTCGGACATGACTGAGCGACTGAACTGAACTGAACTGAACTGAGTGTGACTTAATGGAGGATATAGATATCCTGTGGGAAAAAAGTGAAAGCGTTAGTCATTCAGTTGTGTCTGACTCTTTACAAGTTCATGGACTGAAGTGGGTAGCTGTTCCTTTCTCCAGGGGATGTTCACAACCCAGGGATCAAACCCACTTTGTAGGCAGATTCTTTACCGTCTGAGCCACCAGGGAAGCCCATAGATATTCTAGCACTTTTTAAAACTGTGGAGTTTAACCAAAATTTATGATTTCATTAATATATAATCACATTGTTAGGCACATAATTGGAAAAAAGAAAATCTTCCCATCTTCATTTGAGACAATGTCCCATATAGTAGCACTGTATATATTGAATTGATTAAGAACTAGCAAAAAAAACTTTTAAAGTAAGAATACAGTGCTAAAAAGGCTGGTGCACTAGGATGATCCAGAGGGATGGTATGGGGAGGGAGGAGGAGGAGGGTTCAGGATGGGGAACACGTGTATACCTGTGGCGGATTCATGTTGATATATGGCAAAACCAATACAATATTATAAAGTTAAAAAATAAAATTTAAAAAAAAAAAAGCTAAGCACAAAAGAAATGACTTTCAATAGAGTAAGACTGAGGTAACAACAGTTAGCAACAGTTAGAACCAGACATGGAAAAATGGACTGGTTTAAAATTGGGAAAGGAGTACGTCAAGGCTATATATTGTCACTCTGCTATTTTAATTTCTATGCAGAGTACATCATGCAAAATACCAGGCTGGATGACTCACAAGCTGAAATCAAGATTGCCTGGAGAAATATCAACCTCAGATATGCAGATGATACTACTCTAAAGTCAGAAAGACAAGAGGAACTAAAGAGCCTCTTGATGAAGGTGAAAGAGGAAAGTGAAAAAGCTGGCTTAAAACTCAGCATTCAAAAAACTAAGATCATGGCATCCAGTCCTATCACCTCATGATAAATAGAAGGGGAAAAAGTGGAAACATTGGCAGATTTTAATTTCTTGGGCTCCAAAATCACTGTGGACTGTGACTGCAGCCATGAAATTAAGACACTTGCCCCTTGAAAGAAAAGCTATGACAAACATAGACAGCATATTAAAAAAGCAAAACATCACTTTCCCCACAAAGGTCCATCAAGTCAAAGCTATGGCTTTTCCAGTAGTCATGTATGGATGTGAGAGTTGGACCACAAAGAAGGCTTAGCACCAAAGTATTGACGCTTTCGAATCATGGTGGTGGAGAAGACTCTCAAGAGTCCCTTGGACTGCAAGGAGATCAAACCAGTAAATTCAAAAGGAAACCAACCCTGAATATTCATTAGAAGGACTGATGCTAAAGCTGAAGCTTCAATACTTTGGCCTCCTGATGTAAAGAGCCAACTCATTGGAAAAAATACGGATGCTGTGAAAAACTGAAGGCAAAAGGAGAAGGGGCCTGCAGAGGATGAGATGGTTGGATAGCATCACTGACTCAGTGGACACGAATCTGAGCAAACTCTGGGAGACAGTAGAGGACAGAGGATCCTGGTGTGCTGCAGTCTATGGGGTTGCAAAGAGTTGACCATGACTGAACAACAATGAAGAAGACTTGAGGTAAGCATCTGTTTTAGATAAAGTAGCACATTTTCATGCACACAAAAAAAGAACTAGTGCTTGAAGTCGGACATGACCTTGATGGTTGTTATCAACATGCTTGCATTTGGTCTTAGAGATTCTGATGTTAATTTCCAACTTTGTGCTCATTTTTAGAAAATGGCAGAACAGAACATTTTCAGTTGGCTCATTTTTTTAATCTATGTGAAGGATTTTAATGTTTTATATTTTCCTTTATAGCCCTTCATACTATTTCATCTCTCTTACAACCCTGACAATTTTGTAGTCTAATAGAAAGTGCTTTGTGTTATCAACTATACATTGAAAGAGTTACACTGAATAATTCTTTAGTTATTTGTACTGGTCAAGCACAAAAGTTCATAATTCAAGAGAAAATTATGATTGTTGTTTTTACCAGTGATTCATTCATTCTTCCAGCAAACACTGAAGGACCATCACTTAATATCAAACTCTGGCCTAGATAGATGAATAAAAACTAAGAAAATTGACATTCTGTCTTAGCAAGCCGAGCCCTGGGCTGTTTTTACCTAGGATATAAAACCACTGCTTGGTGATTTAATGAGGCAGCACCTAAGTTACTGTCTAGATGTAAAGGCCTGCCTCCATAGCTGGCCAGAAGGCCATGTGGAGGTCAATCTAGCTATTCTGGTTTTATTAATGAACAGCTTAGACACAACTCACTGCTTTGCCACTGCATGTTATGATAAAAACAGAATTAAAATTCCCAAAGCTTGAATCAAAGTTCCATATTAGCTTTTCAGGGAAATACTATAACTATTTCAAGTCAGCCGTGGGGCACTGCTACCATTTACATCTTCTGTAATATGTAGTTTTTTTTCCCCTTACTCCAAAATCCTTGACACTAAAGCACATTCCTAGAAAATTTACTTCTCTGAATTTTTAAGATAATATGTGTAGTAAACATTTTTACTAAGGTTGTCCTTATGTCAATAACAACATCAATAGAATATGATACCAGATCACTTTTTCAAATAGCAAAAATAGTGTTCTTTTAGTTTGACAAATACACTTCCAAGACTTCTGTGTCATTTTAATCAGATAAATTATAACTAAAAGTGACATCTAGATATATTCCATTAACCATAAAAGACAGAATTCTTAAAAACTGTCACATGTTAACAGATAATTCAAGAGAGAATGGATTACATGATTATAAATGATAAAACAGAACTTAGGCTTTAGGAGAATCAGCTAATTAAAAGTTTGACTATGAATTCTTAGGCTTTTCCTAAAAGCAGAATATAAAATGTCAGTCACTGAACCTTTCAAGTTTAGATATCTTTTGTCTTTCCCTTTTTATTGCAATTTCTTATTCTTTTTTTTCAATTTGATACATAAAACAGGCTCATCTTCTTTCTATAGGGTTCACCATCTGATTTGGGTGTCACTTTCTGTCTGATATCATCTTGTAATGATGGTGGGATATTTACCATGGTTTCTTTTTCCTTTTAGAGTATATCTAACTGCTATATCAATTTCCTCTTAATTAAAACAGTGAATTATATGTAAAAAGATTAATATGTGATGGTAACCATGTACACATTTATGTGGCATTAAAAATGGCTTAACAGCAATTAGAGAGCTGAAAAGCAAGAATGATGGATAGAAATCACTGTCAGATAATGCAAACTGAGGCACTGTAAGCGAAAAGACCATTATTCATTGGCAACTTCTCATCTACGGGATAATACAGAATGTATAACTTTTAAGTAGCTAGATATTGTAGTGGATAGTGGGGGAGCTTGTGCCTAGAGTTTGGTAAGAGCAACACTGGACAGCTGACACATTCAATTTAATCTCTTAGGATGGAAACTGAAAGTAAGCATGGACTCTGCAAGAGCAGACTTTGCTGATTTGAGAGACAAGAACTGGATTTGCCAACAGAGACAGCAATGAATATTCAGAAATAGACTGAGAGAATGAAAAAAGAAGTTATGGAAGCAAGTTGGCTATTTTCCAGCTATGTGGTGTTGGGCTACCTCAAGCCTGTTTCTCCATCTTCAGAAGGAGGTGCTGGGTGACTAGGCTCTGTAAGCACCTCCCAGCTCTACGAGCCCATTGTTATGCATTTCTGGGACACACATGAGAATCCTGTCTAACACTGGGGCTCACCCTTGGGCAGTTTCCTCCCCCAACATCAGGACAAAACTCCAATCCTGTTTTCTGATCTTCCTTCTCAATGCTGCTTCACAGGAACTACACTCGCACTCCAGTACCACTGCTTTGTGTCTTCTGGGACCCTAATTCACACTGAAGAGCCCTTGGACAAACAAGTCACCACCCTGCCCACGTGCACGGACTTTTCCAGAGATGATCAGAAGGAAAGGCAGCATATAACATGAAGAAGTGAGTGGTCAGTGCCAAAAATGCAGGTGTCAGAGGCAGATGGCAAGGAGAAGTTTTTGAGAGGGAACCCCCAGAGGACCAAGTCAACTACCATATATCCTTTTGCCTCTATTTTTTCTGCTTTCCGTCTCAGAGACTGAATCATAGGATCCTCCATTGGTTTATCAGTGACCAATATTTATACAACCATAATAAAGCAAACAGTAAATTATATATATTATATACATTAATACATATATATTTATACATACATAATAGTGGGAGAATGGAGGAAAGCAGAGCACTGTCAACGAGCTGAAGCTTTAACTACTATATAAAAAACTCACTAGGGGAAGTTTAAATTTGATAAATATAAAATAGCAGTACTTATGAATTAATTTAACAGGTTTATTAAATATCTATTGTATATCTAGCAATTACAGGCATTGGAGTTACAAGTGAATGACACAGATAAAAATCCCTGCCCTCATGAAATATACACATAAGTACAGGAAAGACATTAATCAAAAAATAAAAAATCAAAAGATAAAATAGGTGTGCTAAGGATGGATAAATGCAGAAAGCATTACCCCAATAAATGCCAGTTGCAGTTTTAACTATAAAGGGAAGTTTTCACTGAGATAGCGAATTTGGAGTGAAGACCTTATGGAGGAATGCAAAGTTTCAAAAGAAACCACATGCACAAAAATTCTTATGTAGCTATCAGGATGTACTAGAATCTATATGTACAAAACACATGTGAAGACAGAAACTTGAGAAAGAAAAGTTCCTGGGAGCATCTCACATTTTATTTATGATATAGAGTAACAAGAAAAGCATTTTATGCCAAGAAGGAGCTTAAAAAATAAAAAGGACACATAAAATTGATTTATTAATGAGAATAGGTATTCAGCTCAAAAACTTTGAAATAAATGTACATTGAGGTCTAATTTGATGAAAGAAAAGCTAGTATTTTCAAACTGGAAAGCACCATTTTTATGTGTAAATAAACACAAAATGACTTCAAGCTGATATTTGCAAATAAAAATATCTTATATTCATCCATATTTTTTCCTATCTTTCATGATATACGGAATAATCACTTTTCTCAGCCATCTTTGCAGGTTGGGCAGTGTATTTTACTAGTTCTAAGTGCTGGTTCATGGGCAGAAACAAAATGTATCATGTCCAGGCTATGGTACCAAATTGCCTCCTATGTTATTACTTTTTCCCTGCCCCCAACAATTGGAGACACATAAAAAGATGGAGCCGCTATCATCTTATATTATAAAGTGTCATGATAAATTGATTCCTCTGGTGTTAGACACATGTTAGATATGTTAGACACATATCCTGAGAAATAAAAGTAAACCTTTGTTATTTTAGTCTACTAATATTTGGGGGTTACCTGTCCGTGCAGTATCCCTGACCTGCTCTATGATCCAGCAAACCAAACTGTGTGGGTTTCCATTATTTCTAAATTGTCAATGTAAATACTTTGAGGAAAGAAAAGATTCTTATCCTTTAGGAAATATTCTGCTATAACTTTGCTTGACTGGCAGTAGGCAAATATTAAAATATATCAAAACACCTAATAGCAGAACCAAAATATAGACATCGATGAGTTACTACTACATCAGTAATTTAATATCATGCATTGACATTTGTAAATAAATAATTAAAATGGACTCTTCAGATGAAATTGTCATACAGTCACTACTTTCTAAAGAACAGAATATTAAGAATTATCTCAGAAGAAATATTTAATTATAAAATAAATATGAAGAAATAGAGATGAAAGAAAGTAATATAGATACCCCACGTAAGTTATTTGTAAAGTCAAAGAAGAGAAAATCCTGTAGAATTTATCATTTTAAAGCTTAGCGTATAAAGATTTTACTAGTTTTATTTCTAAGACCATTGAATTTATTAATCTGTATGCTTTTTAAAAGAAAGAAATGAAAAGTATTATGCTAACTTGAGGACTAAACACATATTTCTAAGATTTCATAAATGCTTATTGGAAAACAAATATTCTTTTTCATTTGGATGAAAATGAGAAATAATGATCTGTAAAACCAACAAAGTCCAAGAGAATTTAATTAGCATAAATTCTGCTAATATTGTCTATATTTTAAGCCCTTGTTGATGGTTATTTTCCGGATTTTGTGATTTAGGCCTATGTTTCAGAAATGGACTATTTAATGGAGAAATAAAGATTACTACATGAACTGTGTACTATTTGTCCTTCAGATTATTGAATGTTAAGAGTTTTTGGTTAGAGGTAGACTCTGGTATTTACAAGAAAGCATTCTTTTTCTTTTTGAATACTAGTTTTATTCAAATGGAAAGATAAGTAGGACAACTCTGGTGGATTTTTATTCTTCCTCTTTTCCATACCACAGAACTAACATTCACCTATGAGTGCATTCAATTATTCTTTCATTTATTCATTGGAAAAGTAAGAACTGACTGAGTATATGATAAATGATATACCAAGTACAAGTGATACAGGAATAAAAAAATGCAGCTTTTGCCCTAAAGGAACTCACTCTTTAGGAAGTCTAAATATCAAACAGCAAATATCAAGGTGAATGAGAAAAGGGGCTCTAGAATCATGTGGATATGACTGGGTTCCAATCCTTCTCTGATTTGTCCATTATTAGCTATGTGACTTTGGGGAAAAATTCCCTTGTCAATGAAATGTGGCTTACATTATAGTCTATTGTTTGGATTAAATTAAATCATATACATATTTGGTCACATAGATTTATAAATTATTACACACTTGAATTTGATATATGGTAGTTATTACGAAGGCTTTTAAAAAAATGTTTGAATGTAAGAATTGCTACAAAAAAGGGTTGACGAGGAACTCTTTCTTATTTAGCCGGAAGCTGTGGGAATGGGGTCGTTAAGGTCCATACAGACACTAAAAGCTGGACCACAGCTCAAAACATAAGGAAAACTGAGATAGCTAAGCCGTGGAGAGAAGTCAGAGAGTACGACACACACAAAGGCACAGAAAAGGGCACCTGGGGAGGGTTTAGGGAGCTGTGAGTACTTAGTAAGAGAGTGTTCTTGGCAAAGTAGTGGGAGATGAGGCTGGAGAAATGGAAAAGAATTTAGATTTCATTCAGAATGATTCATAATTTATCCTGAAGATGGTATACACTCAATCAACAATAATGAAATAATTAGATGTTTATCTTTGCTTTATATTACTAGCAGAATCAAGCCCTCTTTGTGGTTCAGAGGTGTTGAAACAAATTAGAACACAGTTTACACTTCAATATCAGAGGATTTATATCCATGCAGTCTTTATATAAGTGAACGAGCAATTGAGGATACATATTTCACTTTAGGAAATAACATGAGAGTTTAAAATATAAGTAAAATATATGATATTTATTCAACATATATTTATGAAGATTACTCGGTGACAGGTACTATGCTAGAGTCTTCAGTGATAGACATAAAAGTCTGTTTCCTTCTTTAAAGGACATTACAGTCTGAGTGAGTGAAATAGATACAAGAGCTGTAAGTTTTAAGTTGTGTGTGCTCTCATAGAAGTTTATGAAAGGCATGAGTAGTATGGAGAATAAAGTGAAGTGAAAGTTGCTCAGTTGTGTCCAACTCTTTGAGACTCCATGGACTATACCATCCATGGAATCTCCAGGCCAGAATACTGGAGTGGGTAGCTGTTCCCTGTTCCAGGGGATCTTCCTAACCCAAGGATCGAACCCAGGTCTCCCACATGGCAGGCGGGTTCTTTACCAGCTGAGCTACCAGGGAAGCCCAGTATGGAGAATAGAATGGCTAAAAGCTCTTAGCAAGATCAGCGTCAGGAAGACCAGCAAGGAGGCTACCTCAGTGGTTCAAGTTAGATTACAACGGCTTGAGGTGTAACAACTGCAGTGTTGATGGGGAAAAGGGACTGATACAGGGTCTATAAAATGTCCTTACTCTGAGAGTCCATATTTGAAGAACAATGAAATGATAGGTTTGTCTGTGAAAATGGTGTTATACACATGGGAACCTACTCTAAAGAAATCCAAGTGCTCTGGGAGCTGAAGGATAGACTATGAGGGTCTTGAACTTGTTCTCTCATAAATTCAGACTCGCCTTCAAGCAGACCTGCTCCATGGCAGGATTCAGTGGAAGCGTCTGCCATCAGAGTTATTTCTGTGGTCACTGAACCGTCACTTTGGTGATTTTGTTTTCCATGCAGAAAGTTTATTTCACTCAAAGACAAACGGGCAATGACGTCTCTTCCCACCTGGAGGTGTATATACTCAGTGTGAACAGCTGGTGGAACAACTGCTGGTGGAAATTTTGCTCTGTAGAAAACAACCTTGAGGAGCCACCATGGTCACACTGCTCTCAGGACTCAGGCCTATCTGTGGGGCTGGCTGAGTGCCTGGTCACTTGCTAGTCAGAGTTTAGGACATAAAGTGTCTCCATCAGCAAGTTCTTCTCCCGCCACACCACTGCCCCCTGGGTGTTAAATGCTCCTGTATCTCAGACAAGCTGCCAGTGGTTGCATCAGATATAAATCCCTCTTTTCACTGGCTCATCAGAAAAAAAAAAAAAAAAAATTAAAATTTCCCAGAAGGTATATATCGAAGGCCAGAGTATATTAAGTCTGTTACTGACTTGATTTTTTTCTGCCTATTCTACTCCCTCCAAAGATGAGAGAAGGTTAGTGCGGCATGCCCTGATTACACATAGGAATCATTGCATGTGGATGCTTATTTGGTTTTCATAAAGAAGAGCTTTCATACAGATTTCCTTTCTGCACACACATAAAAATCAAATAAAATACAGTATAGGAGTCTGAAAACAATTTTTTTCTGATTTTAATTTCTTTTCTTTTCTTACTATTTAAAACTTTTTTCATTTCCTTATTCCTTTATTTCTCTTCCTTCATTTTCAGGCTTTTTTTTTTTTTAACTTTCTGCCCTACTTTCCTCATAACATTAGGATTCTGGTTTACTTTCTCCCTGACCTGTTTTAGTTTCCCCTCAAGTACTCTTGCCAGAAAAATCCCATGGACAGAGGAGCCTGGTAGGCTACAGTCCATGGGGTCGCTAAGAGTCGGACACGACTGAGCGACTTCACTTTCACTTTTCACTTTTGCCGGGGACCAGCCCCGGCTGAACCAGGGTATTCGAAGGAGAGACGGCGTAGGCGAAGATCAGGAAACAACTGCTTAATTAAACGTTAATTAAGGATATAAAGAGTAATAGAATGAGGATAGCTCAGTAAAATTCAGTGAAGAAAAGAGGCTGAAATAAGGATAGCTCAGTGAGGAAATTCAGTGGAGAAAAGAGGCTGAATAATTCAGCCAGAAGGTAAGAGAAAGAACGACATGGTGAGACCAAGTTTCGGTGAACAAGGCCCGTACTTTATTTTCCAAAGTAGTTTTTATACCTTAAGTTATGCATAGAGGATAATGGGGGAAGGGGTAGAGTCAGGCAGCAAGCCAGGCTTTCTTCCTGCAAACTTAGCATATGCAAAAGTTAGGTGATTTGCATCATCTTCTGGCCCGGAGGCCTGTTAACATTTAAGACCTTTTCTTCAGAAAACTTATTTTTCTCTAAAGGTGATTGGTCAGGAGCCACCCTCCAAAAGCATTAGATAAAGTTGCATTCCTACAGTGCAAAGGTGTGGTGGGCTATAACAAGAAAAAGAATTAACTCAAGGGTCCCAGGTTACAAACATTAAAGCTACTATTTACACCAATTATATTAATC
This sequence comes from Bos mutus, assembly GCF_027580195.1. Classification (NCBI taxonomy): domain Eukaryota; kingdom Metazoa; phylum Chordata; class Mammalia; order Artiodactyla; family Bovidae; genus Bos; species Bos mutus. The sequence goes on from NC_091643.1 coordinate 37,157,520, forward strand.
AATACACTGCCAGGGACACAGCAGGTAAGGGATATGGAAACTTAGCAGCAAACATTGGCCCAACAAGTGAAAATCCCTTCACCAATACAATTTCTAATCAATCTTTTAACTACTCAAAAGAATCTGTGTTTAGACAGTTTAGAACATCTCCTGCCTCTCACAGTTGGGAGGCTCTGAACAATCACATGTGGCCGGAAAACCTATTCAGGCAGGCTAGAGGATTTCCAAAGGAGTTTGTAGGTTAAACACTGTCACACCCAGGAATTATTAACTGGAGCTGTAAGCTAACTTTTTTCAGAGAGGTAGTGGGGGACAGCCCCCCGTAAAGTCAGAGGTGTAGGTGAAAGCACAAAGCAGAAAGTAGGCAGACTCTGGTTTGGGGGGTAGATTGCTCGAGAATTTCCAGGGAGACTCCTGAGGCTTGATCCCGCCTTTGCGTATGCCAAGCCTCCTTCCTCATGACCTTTGCCAGAGGCGGAGCTCGCTCCCCGCACACTTTCATGCATCGGAGAAGGAAATGGCCACCCACTCCAGTGTTCTTGCCTGGAGAATCTCAGGGACAGGGGAGCCTGGTGGGCTGCTGTCTATGGGGTCGCACAGAGTCGGACACGACTGAAGCGACGGAGCAGCAGCAACAGCAGCAGCAAGTCTTCAACCTCTCCAAACAGTGTCTTCCTCTAATTATTTCCTTCTCCCTTAACTCAGTCTTCCAGTTTGCCTGTCACTGATTCTGTGCATCTTTCAGAAGATGGAATTCTTCACATTCCTCACCCTTTTGTAAGCTGTCTCATTTTAGGTGACCACTTTCTTCTAACTCTGAGAGCAACTAGGGGATAATGTCATGTGAGTTTCCTCTTCTGATCTTCTAATGAGCTGCCTTCATTCGACACTCAAATAGCAGAGAGAAAGAAACTCAAAGGGAATATAACTCTAAATAAGAGATTTCTCTGCAGGACACAGAAACACATTAGTGTCCTTTACATAAACCCATGGAACTGAGAGGCTGGTCTGTGTAACCCACTGCCACTTGGGGACCATGAACAATCACAGGAGCCTCAGGAAGAGTTGCTCAGCTTTATGAGACTGATAACATGCAATGTGAAGTGTGACTACAGAGTGAACATATACTCAATACTGCTCTTCTCTTCTGTCTAACTGTGACTTTTTCTCTTCCAGCCCATAACCAGGATGCCAAAATCAAGAGATGGGGGAAATTCTGGGAGACAGTGAATGTAAAAATGAAGCAAAATGTGTCAGCTCCCTACTGTGTCCACACACAAGATAGCTGGTCACCCTGGATTCACAGAAATCTATGAAGATTGTGTAATTGTGTTTTATTGTTTTTTAATCAAATACACAGTAGTAAATGATGTATAGCATTCACTGTTTCTATAACTGTTTATTAAGTGGATCTACTAATGACAGGTTATGTGTCAGAAGATGCAACAAAAGTTATATACATTTTTACTTAACATATTAAATTTAATAAATCCCTTAGTCAGAGCAGATTGAAACACACACATTTACCATGTGTAAAATAGATAGCTAATGGAAAGCTGCTGTATAACACAGGGAACTCAACCCAGTGCTCTGTGATGACCAAGAAGGGTGGGATGGAGTGGAGAGGTGAGAAGGAGGTTCCAAACAGAGGAGATACATGTATACTTATGGCTGATTCATGTTGTTGCACAGAAGAAACAAACACAACATTGTAATTATCCTCCAATTAAAAATAAATTTAAAAAACACCTTAGTCACCAAATACAGAAAACATTATTATATATAGAAATAATTAAGCTCTACTAAGAATAAAAATGATCTGTAAAATTTTTTTAAGATGTAACTGGCATATAACAATTATATAAGTATAAAGTATATGTTATATTGGTTTGATGTATTTATATCTTATGATTACTGCTGCCAGTTCAGTTCAGTCACTCGGTCATGTCTGACTCTTTGTGACCCCATGGGCTGCAGCACGCCATCCTTCCCTGTCCATCACCAACTCCTGGACATGCTGAAATTCATGTCCATGGAATCAGTGATGCCATCCAACCATCTTATCCTCTGTCATCCCCTTTTCCTCCTGCCTTCAATCTTTCCCAGCATGAGGGTTTTTTCCAAGGAGTCAGTTCTTTGCATCAGGTGGTCAAAGTATTGGAGTTTCAGCTTCAACATCAGTCCTTCCAATGAATATTCAGGACTGACTTCCTTTAGGATGCACTGGTTGCATCTCCTTGCAGTCCAAGGGACTCTCAAGAGTCTTCTCCAACAACGCAGTTCAAAAGCATCAATTCTTCGGTTCTCAGCTTTCTTTATAGTGCAGCTCTCATATCCATACATGACTACTCGAAAAACCACAGCTTTGACTAGATGGACCTTTGTTGGCAAAGTAATGTCTCTGCTTTTTAATATGCTGTCTAGGTTGGTCATAGCTTTTCTTCCAAGGAGCAAGCATCTTTTAATTTTGTGGCTGCAGTCATCATCTGCAGTGATTTTGGAGCCCTAAAAATAAAATCTGTCTCTGTTTCCACTGTTTCCCCATCTATTTGCCATGAAGTGATGGGACTGGATGACATGATCTTAGTTTTCTGAATGCTGAATTTCAAGCCAACTTTTTCACTCTTCTCTTTCACCTTCAGCAAGAGGCTCTTTAGTTCTTCTTCGCTTTCGGCCATAAGGGTGGTGTCATCTCCATATCTGAGGTTATCAATATATCTCCCAGCAATCTTGATTCAGCTTGTGCTTCATCCAGCCTGGCATTTCGCATGATGTACTCTGCATAGAAGTTAAATAAGCAGGGTGACAATATACAGCCTTGATGTACTCCTTTCCCAGTTTGGAACCAGTCTTTTGTTCCATGTCCAGTTCTAACTGTTGCTTCTTGACCTGCATACAGATTTCTCAGGAGGCAGGTAATGTGGTCTGGTATTTCTATCTCTTATAGAATTTTTCACTGTTTGTTGTGATCCACACAGTCAAAAGCTTTGGCGTAGTCAATAAAGCAGAAGTAGCTATTTTTCTGGAACTCCCTCGCTTTTCCGATGATCCAATGAATGCTGGCAATTTGATCTCTGGGTCCTCTGCCTTTTCTAAATCCAGCTTGAATATCTGGAAATTGTTGATTCACATACTGTTGAAGCCTGACTTGGAGAATTTTGAGCAGTACTTTGCTACCGTGTGAGATGAGTGCAACTGTGTGGTAGTTTACGCATTCTTTGGCATTACCTTTCTTTGGGAGTGGGATGAAAACTGATCTTTTCCAGTCCTGTGGACACTGCTAAGTTTTCCAAATTTGCTGGCCTATTGAGTGAAGCACTTTCAGAGTATTGTCTTTTATGGTTTGAAATAGCTCAACTGGGATTTCATCACCCCCACTAGATTTGTTTGTAGTGATGTTTCCTAAGGCCAACTTGACTTCACGTTCCAGGATGTCTGGCTCTAGGTGAGTGATCACATCATTGTGATTTTCTGGGTCAGGAAGATCTTTTTTGTACAGTTCTTCTGTGTATTCTTGCCACCTCTTCTTAATATCTTCTGCTTCTGTTAGGTCCATACAGTTTCTGTCCTTTATTGTGTCTGTCTTTGCATGAAATGTTCCCTTGGTATCTCTAATTTTCTTGATGAAGTCTCTAGTCTTTCCCATTCTATTGTTTTCCTCTATTTCTTTGCACTGATCACTGAGGTAGGCTTTCTTATCTCTCTATGCTATTCTTTGGAACTCTTCATTCAAATGGGTATATCTTTCCTCTTCTCCTTTGCCTTTTGCTTCTCTTCTTTTCTCAGCTATTTGTTAAGGCCTCCTTAGACAACCACTTTGCCTTTTTGCATTTTTTGTGGGGGGTGGGGGATTGTCTTGATCACTGTCTCTTGTACAATGTCACAAACCTCCATCCATAGTTCTTCAGGCACTCTGTCTAGGAGACCTAATCCCTTGAATCTATTTATCACTTTCATTGTAGAATCATAATGGATTTTGTTTAAGTCATACCTGAATGGTCTAGTGGTTTTCACTACTTTCTTCAACTGAAGTCTGAATTTGGCAAATAAGGAGTTCATGATCTGAGCCACAGTCAGCTCCCATCTTGGGTCTTCATCACTGGTGAAAGTAATGGCAAACTGCTTCAGTATTCTTGCCTTGAGAACCCCATGAACAGTATGAAAAGGCAAAAGGATAGGACACTGAAAGATGAACTCCCCATGTCATCTTCCCCATGTCGGTAGGTGCCCAATATGGTACTGGAGAAGAGTGAGAAATAACATCAGAAAGAATGAAGAAATGGAGCCAAAGTGAAAACAACACCTAGCTGTGGATGTGACTGGTGATGGAAGTAAAGTCTGATGCTGTAAAGAGCAATATTGAATAGGAATCTGGAATGTTAGGTCCATGAATCAAGGCAAATTGGATGTGGTCAAATAGGAGATGGCAAGAGTGAAGGTCAAAATTTTAGGAATCAGTGAACTAAAATGGACTGGAATGGGTGAATTTAACTCAGATGACCATTATATCTACTACTGTGGGCAAGAATCCCTTAGAAGAAATGGAATAGCCATCACAGTCAACAAAAGAGTCCGAAATGCAGTACTTGGATGCAATCTCAAAAACGACAGAATGATCTCTTTTCATTTCCAAGGCAAACCATTCAGTATCACAGTAATCCAAGTCTATGCCCCAACCAGTAATGCTGAAGGGGCTAAAGTTGAGTGATTCTATGAAGACCTAGAAGACTTTCTAGAACACCCAAAAAAGATGTCCATTTCATTATAGAGGACTGGAATGCAAAAGTAGGAAGTCAAGAGATACCCTGAGTAATAGGCAAATTTGGCCTTGGAGTACAAAATGAAGCAGGACAAAAGCTAACAGAGTTTTGTCAAGAGAATGCACTGGTCAGAGCAAACACCTTCTTACAACCACACAAAAGAAGACTCTACACACGGACATCACCAGATGGTGAATACCGAAATCAGATTGATTACTGCTGCACCTTTAGCTAAATCTCTATCACGTCACATAATTACCATTTCTTTTTTGTTGTGAAAACATTTAAGATCTGGCATCGCAGCAATTTTGAAGTTTACTATATAGTATTGTTGACTGTAATCACTACTTTGTGCATTAGACCTCTAGAACTTCTCCATCTTCTCTCTGCAAGTTCATACACTTCAGCAGCATCTCCCTGATTCCCCTACCCCTGGCACCTGTTAACCACCATTCTACTCTCTGTTTCTACAAGTTTGGCTTTTTTAGATTCCACATGCAATATAATACAATATTTGTCTTTGTCTGGCTTATCTCATTAAGCACAATTCCCTCACATTCCCTCCATGCTGTTGCAAATGGCAAATTTCCTTATGTTTTATGGCTGAATAATATACTAGTGTGTGTGTGTATGTTTGATGGACACTAAGTTTGTTTTCATATCTTGGCTACAGTGACTAACGCTGTGAAAAACATAGGGGTGCAGAAATATCTGAGAGTATGCTTCCATTCCCTTCCTGTTTACACCCAGAGGCAGGATTGCTGGATCATATGGTAGTTGTATTAACAATGCCTAATATTTGTGAGGGCTAACTATTGGTGCTATGCTCAGAATAATGCAGTAAGGTAGGTTGCTCTTTAATGCAACATTTTAAAAGAAAGGAACTCAGGAAAGTGAGTATTTGCTCACAGCTAATAAGTGGAAGAGCTGAGTTTGAGAATGCTCTATTTGGGGATAGCAGGGGAAAACTGTACAAGTGTGTGTGTGTGTGTGTGTGTGCATGTGTGTATAATACATGTATCAGTTCAGTTCAGTCGCTCAGTCGTGTCTGACTCTTTGCAACCCCATGAATCTCAGCACGCCAGGCCTCCCTGTCCATCACCAACTCCCGGAGTTCACTCAGACTCAGGTCCATCGAGTCGGTGATGCCATCCAGGCATCTCATCCTCTGTCGTCCCCTTCTCCTCCTGCCCCCAATCCCTCCCAGCATCAAAGTCTTTTCCAATGAGTCAACTCTTCACATGAGGTGGCCAAAGTACTGCAGTTTCAGCTTTAGCATCATTCCTTCCAAAGAAATCCCAGGGCTGATCTCCTTCAGAATGGACTGGTTGGATCTCCTTGCAGTTCAAGGGACTCTCAAGAGTCTTCTCCAACACCACAGTTCAAAAGCATCAATTCTTCGGCGCTCAGCTTTCTTCACAGTCCAACTCTCACATCTGTACATGGTCACTGGAAAAACCATAGCCTTGACTAGATGAACCTCTGTTGGCAAAGTAATGTCTCTGCTTTTCAATATGCTATCTAGGTTGGTCATAACTTTCCTTCCAAAGAGTAAGCGTCTTTTAATTTCCTGGCTGTAGTCACCATCTGCAGTGATTTTGGAGCCCAAAAGAATAAAGTCTGACACTGTTTCCACTGTTTCCCCACCTATTTCCCATGAAGTGATGGGACCAGATGCCATGATCTTCATTTTCTGAATGTTGAGCTTTAAGCCAACTTTTTCACTCTCCTCTTTCACTTTCATCAAGAGGCCTTTTAGTTCCTCTTCACTTTCTGCCATAAGGGTGGTGTCATCTGCATATCTGAGGTTATTGAGATTTCTCCTGGCAATCTTGATTCCAGCTTGTGCTTCTTCCAGCCCAGCGTTTCTCATGATGTACTCTGCATATAAGTTAAATACTCAGGGTGACAATATACAGCCTTGACGTACTCCTTTTCCTATTTAGAACCAGTCTGTTGTTCCATGTCCAGTTCTAACTGTTGCTTCCTGACCTTCATATAGGCTTCTCAAGAGGCAGGTCAGGTGGTCTGGTATTCCCATTTTCATGTATATACACAGCCATATATTTTTAAACCTAGCTTTGATCACTCCTGGTATAGAAAAATCTTTGTGCAAATGTGAACATTAAAGTTTGATTTAAATCACTGTCATTCTAAAGTGGAACTGTGCATTAATCACATTCTTCCGAGTGTTGACTGCTTCAATACTCATCTTGGAAATTGCTGCAGGTATCTTTCTTCCCATTTCAAGTGCCTGTTCTGCAAAAACATGCTGTATTATCTCTCCCATCAGCATTTGGTGTGTTGCAGCAAAGTCAAAAGCATCTTAAACATTTCAGCGAGAAGAATTTCTTTGAGACCTAAACTGAAAGTTCATTCAGACAGAAAGCTGAGCTCTATGACAATTCTCATAAAATTATATTCTATATTAAATGCTACATTTTGAGATATTCTACCGCTGTTTTAAGAATCCACTGGGCATCATTTCTTCTTCATTCCCCATTCACATTGTCCCATATCTAGCAATGAACTAAGAGCTTTGTCTTGTTTAAAAACAATAATTTCCATCTATTACCAAAGCAAAATCTGTTAAATCCTTCTAAGATTTGAGCATTATAATAGGAGGTATTATATGTTAAGTCAAATTTGATATCATATATATCATATACATATATATTATAACTCTATATAAATTGCACTCAGTGCAAAACAACATCCTTCTGCCTCTATTAGGAAGACCTCAAAAATTTACGTATAATAAAAAACATGGGACATAAATATCCTTTAATATAATCATATGCATATATATGCGTTATATGATAATATGTGCATATATGTGCAACAGATGTGAAATTATGTTATTTTTATATTTGTCTTGCTATTGCTGTGAATTTATTGGTCTTCAGTAAATTCTAAAATTTATAGCTGTAAGAGCTATTTTCATAACATTTGCATCTATAAAGTAATACAAAATTTAATACATGATCTCTGCAGGGATCTAATGATTTAAATTATATCACTGTAGCCTTCAAATAATGGAGAAGGCAATGGCACCCCACTCCAGTACTCTTGCTTGGAAAATCCCATGGATGGAGGAGCCTGGTAGGCTGCAGTCCATGGGGTTGCTAGGAGTCAGACACGACTGAGTGACTTCACTTTCACTTTTCACTTTCATGCACTGGAGAAGGAAATGGCAACCCACTCCAGTGTTCTTGCCTGGATAATCCCAGGGATGGTAGAGCCTGGTGGGCTGCCGTCTGTGGGGTTGCACAGAGTCAGACACGACTGAAGTGACTTAGCAGCAGCAGCGGCAGCAGCAGCCTTCAAATAAAGTAAAACTTTCAAAATAGTGTTTTTTAAAATGCATGGCCTCATCTATTCAAACTTAAAATACTTATGCAGTATTCTCTGTGCATTTGATATTACAGAAAAAATTTATTTGGTGTGTTTTTAACATATATCAAATCAAATAAGGCTATCCTCATATTTCCAGGCTAAAAAGTGTTGGACAGTAACTTGCAAAAAGAAGAAAACTAGTTTGAGAGAAAGGGTCACTCTGAGGTCATCAAGAAGCCCATCTTAAAAGGAGAGTGATGGATTCTACTCACTTCCCTCGTGAGGGGGGAGGTTGATAACATGAAGATTAGAAGAAGTAGGATCAAGGCAACAGGTAACCTTGTTTATTTGGAATGTAAAACTTATTTGGAATCTGTCTAAACAACTGATAGATAAATCAACATGAAAATGTTCTTCCCAATAATATAAAAGTTAGAATAAGGGGTTTTTACAAGAGGAAATGCCAAAGGTCTTTCCAGATAATAAAACTTTCTGCTAAATTTCACTCCATTCAGTTTAGAGTGATTACAGAATTTAGGTATGTGAGATGCTCCCATTCTGAATTTCTTCTGAAAACAGACTTATGAATGTGTTAAAATTTTTTTCAAAAAGCATTCTATCAGTGTTGAATATACATTAAACCAGTTTACTGCCTTAAGAGGCAGTCAGCAAAACAATTTTCATCTTTCTTGTATTTGTTGTTATACAACCAAAGCTTGGTTTCTGAGAACATGTGCTGTGTACTAAGTCACTTCAGTCTTAAGACCCTATGGACTGTAGCCCACTAGGCCCTGTCCACGGGATTCTCCAGGCAAGAATAGTGGAGTAGGTTGCCATGCCCCGCTCCAGGGGATCTTCTTCAAGGGATCAAACCCATGTCTCATGTCTCCTCTATTTGGCAGGCAGGTTCTTTACCAGTAATGCCTCCTGTGAAGCCCTTCTGAGAACACACATACGTGCAATCATATCTAAGGTTTCTAGACTAAGCACATTCTTAAAAAATCATAAAAATAACTATTTTCTAAACACCATAGGAAGACTGATGATATTCAGGTGTTTAAATTCTTTCAAGCAAAATTCAACTCTACCTCTTAATTTGTCTACATCTAAGAAGCTCAAAACAAAATGTCATCCAGAGAATTTTTTTTCCAATATATTATGAGGGAATAAAATATTATACTTAATCTATGTGTAAGCTCACTAAGTTACAAAATTAGTTTCTAAAATGTATCAACACTTCACTCACTCATTAAATTGTTTGCTTTAAATGTGTTAGTCTCAGAGGAGCTTTGGGGGTGGATGTCCATTAAATTTCGTTTGTGTTTTCTCTATAAAAACATAACCTGCATGGTATTAATGAATAGCTAGTACATGCTTCTTAACAATCTGTATGTAAATGGTGTATTTCTTCCTACAAGGTTTTATCTCAGGCCGTGTTTATTTGTCACAAGCAGGAAAGATTGGTCAAAGTCAATAGCCCTGGGGAACCTGGCTAACAGAAGCCAACTGCTCTCAAGGAACACCACTTCAAGCCAAGCTTGCCGTGCCCAGTGAAGCATGTAGTGAAGAGCCGGGAGCCAGCTGGAAAGCAGCCTGGGGGTGAGCGCAATGAAAGGACTCACGGTGCCCCTTCCACGATGCTTCCACAGTGAGGGCAGGAGCATGGCACTGAGGGAGATGCGCGGGCTTTGGATTTAGGAAATCTTCAGCTTAACAGAGCTTCCCTCGTGGCTCAGCTGGTGGAGAATCCACCTGCAACTCAGGAGACCTGGGATCAATCCCTGGGTTGGGAAGATCCCCTGGAGAAGGGAAAGGCTACCCACTCTAGTATTCTGACCTGGAGAATTCCATGGACTGTATAGTCCATGGGGTTGCAAAGAGTCAGACACGACTGAGCGACTTTCACTTTCAGCTTAAAAGTAGACAAATTAGCCTTTGAGAGCCTCAATAAATGCGGATGTAACTATCTTCTTTGTGGTGTACGTTAAATGGATTAAATGAGATAAAGGATGTACAATGCTTGGCACACTGATTTTGCGTGAAAACTAGTGGTGAACATCATCACCTTTTTAACATGGATCCTTCAATACAAAACAGAGGTTTGATTTTTGCTTGTATATCTGTGCCTGTCTTTGTAATCATGGAGGGTAAGCATCATTATAAATGATGCTTATATATATATAGTATATAAGTATATATACCTACATGTAGTATATAAGCTTATATACAGTATTATAAATACTAACTATCCCCAAAACTTAAGCCATAAAATTTGAATTTATTTTATGTAGGATTCCTTCACGTAGCCAAGCGTGAAAGTGAAAAGTACTTTGATAGTCTTCTTCCCATTTAATTCCTCACATGTAAAAATCAGAAAGATTCACAACCATATTATGTTAATGATCAGTTTCAAATGCCCTAGAACCACAATAAATGACCTCTGATGTCCATAACCATTTTGTGACTCATCGTTCATAACCACAGGACTTCCCTGACATTTATCTACTCTGTTAAACCACCCATGTCTGTGCAAAAAAGAAAAAGGGGGCATGAGCAGGTATATGTTAAAGTAATCTGAACAAGGCCATTGAAGCTTATGACCCAAAGCATATCAGAAGACTCAGTTACTCAATTATGGAGAAACCAGCCTATCATTGCACATTAATTAAGTGTAAAATATGAACTGTCTCTATATATCTGCATCCTGACACTGCAAGCAATATTAGCTGAAGTATTATTTTTACATGCTTTAAAAACCTAATATATTTAAGTGTGGCATAAATGTCTCTTGATTATCTTTTATTCTGATAGAACACTGTCAGGTAATTGCGTGCTGTGGGTTATGAACTACAGTCACCTGACTCTAATCTTGTGCTCAGGCCTGCAGTGGAAGCATCCATCAGGAGAAAGCGCACCCAGCGTTCAGAGAGCATCCAGCAAGCATACCACCTCCATCAAAGCTCCTGCTCCCCAAGAGGGGAGGGACCACTATGCAGGAGAGGCATGGAAGGGTAGGGAATCACATCCCAATGAGATGGTTTTAGACCTTGATTTCTTAAAGTTATGTGGTCCTTTGCATTTATTATTAAAGTACAAATAACTCTGGGAGGGCTAACACCTTAATCCATTATCAGACCACAACTGGAATGTCATTTACATATACCAGGGTGATCAGAAAGATGAACTGTCAAAAAGAGTGGGGCATAACCAGAGAAAATCAAGAGAAAGACAAAATACTTCTACTTAACTTCTCAAGTTTCAGTTCAAATTCATGCCAGTTCTATGCTTGTGAGATAACAGAAAAGGAAATAATTCTGCTTATAGATGATCCTTGTATGACTTTTTCTTCCCTCAGAAACTTAAGGTGAATGAAAATAATGTCCACCTTGTGATATTATAAAAACTTCAACTGATTTTAAGTACATCTTGAATGCTGGAATATATTACAGAATCATTAACCCATAGAGGTATTTGTGTAATAGCCAACTTAAACTTAACTAGAATTGCATCCTGCTAAAGTCTTTGGGATAATATTAACCACTTGATAATAACAATCTCTTTTATAGATGTCTCTTCAGAAAAGTGAGAAACATTTTGAACTAAAAACAGTGGACTACTTTTCCATCTGACAATACCAAGTGGAAATTAAAGGCTAATGTCAGGGTACAAAAGACAGGACCATTAATCTAACAGAGGCATAAAGCAAATGCCAGTTTAAAAGACAAAACAGAGTAATGACAGGACCATGCTGGCCCACAGGAAGGAAGAAGGAAGGAAGAAAGGGAGGGAGGCAGGGAGGGAAGGAAGGGAGGAGGTGACACCTGGAGAAGTTGTCTGAGATTGTGGAGGGAAACTGAGGCTTTCAGAGGGCATATGTTTCCTTGACCTTGAATAAAGAGAAAGCTGCCATGGATATAAGCCAGTTTAAATGCAATTTATATAACGTCTGTATTTTTAATGAGCATCACGGTCATAATAGAACTTCAAAATGGTAAACTGAGTTAACAGGTATTTTGGCATATTCATTTACATGATGCCTTGAAAATGTGCCTTAAGTATGTCTCCAAGATGTATAGGGAAACAAGGAAGCTGGGGTGAGTGGATACGGCTATCTAGAACATACCACCAAGTTAGGAACCACTGAACTCCAGAGTTCACTAAAGGGCCAGTCCCCAGATGTCACTATAAGCCTGTGTTCCTGTGTGCTCAGTCGCTTCAGTCGTGTCTCTCTGTGTGACCCCGTGGACTGCAGCTCGCCAGGCTCGTCTGTCTATGGGATTCTCCAGGCAAGAATGCTGGAGTGGGTTGCCATGTTTTCCTCCAGGGAATTTTGCTGACCCAGGCATAGGATTTATGTCTCCTATGTTGCAGGTGGATTCTTTACCTACTGAGCCACCTGGGAAGCCCGCAAGATAAGCCTAGCTGGCTCACATAGAAATAAACAATCATCCAAAGAACTTGCTAATAAATTTTTTTATTTAACTAGTCTAATAAGGGATCAAGTAATCACTGTATCTGAAAAGTTCCCTAGAAGATTCTGATGTATAGAGAACCATTAGCCGGTCTTTTCAGAAACGACTGACTACTGTTGGCTTTAATTGCAGTTAGGTGGCTCTCAGGCTGGTTGTCCAGACTCACAGCAGACAACCATGGCTGTCCCTTACACCTGTGCCCTGTAATGCAGAAAAGGCTGTAAAGCACAAACTCAAAGAACTCCTCAAATTTACCCCAGCTCACCATCTATTAAAATAGTAGAAGACATTTCCCTGATCCCATATCTCCCACTTCCTAGTCCTTCAAGAAGAAAGAAAATCCAGTCCATGGTTACTTGCTTTTTGTAATTTGTTCATGTATTGGAATAAATCCTCTGCTCCTGCTTATGACTATATAAAATTCTCTGATCAGGAAAAGAAAGAAAAGAGGAAATAAACACATTTATTTTCAAAGATGCTCCAGGGTTTAGTTAGAGTAGAATGATGATTATAAGTAAAGAAGAGCCTAGAACTCTTTGTTCTTGGCAGTAAAATTAGATACTCTGATGGATTTTCTTTTCAGTGCCTTGTAAGGATGACTGAGGAAATCATGCATCTTACAACTCATGTCTTACACACTCTGCACATTGCCTTAATGTTGATAACGCTTCAGTCAGTTCAGTTCAGTCATTCAGTCGTATCTGACTCTTTGCGACCCCATGAATTGCAGCACACCAGGCCTCCCTGTCCATCACCAACTCCCAGAGTTTACTCAAATTCATGTCCGTCGAGTTGGTGATGCCATCCAGCCATCTCATCCTCTGTCGTCCCCTTCTCCTCCTGCCCCCAATCCGTCCCAGGATCAGGGTCTTTTCCAATGAGTCAACTCTTCACATGAGGTGGCCAAAGTACTGGAGTTTCAGCTTTAGCATTAGTCCTTCCAATGAACACCGAGGACTGATCTCCTTCAGAATGGACTGGTTGGATCTCCTTGCAGTCCAAGGGACTCTCAAGAGTCTTCTCCAACACCACAGTTCAAAAGCATCAATTCTTCGGTGCTCAGCTTTCTTTACAGTCCAATTATCACATCCATACATGACCACTGGAAAAACCATAGCCTTGACTAGACAGACCTTTGTTGGCAAAGTGAAAGTGAAAGTGAAGTCACTCAGTCGTGTCCGACTCTTTGTGACCCCATAGACCGTAGCCTATCATGCTCCTCCATCCATGGGATTTTCCAGGCAGGAGTACTGGAGTGGGTTGCCATTTCCTTCTCCAGAGGATCTTCCCAACCCAGGGATTGAACCTGGGTCTCCCACATTGTAGGCAGAGGCTTTACCATTTGAGCCACCAGCGAAGACTTGGCAAAGGTCCCCACATAACTGTTCAAATCCAGTTTTATTCTTATTACTTCAGGTTTGAGTCTTATTATATTTAATAAACAGACTTATTTAGAAACATACTAAGTGACTAATATCAAGTTGGCTGGGGTACAAATGTTAAGTAGCACCTATTAGTAACCAGTAATGAGGAGCTGAAGTTTGAGAGAAGAAAGTGTTTTATCTTCTAGGGTCCTCAAAGAAAAAAGAAAAGATGGGAGGTCAAAAAAATTGAGAAAATATGTGAAAGGAAATAAACAGAGTCTTTCAAGTCTGGTAATGATTCCTTTAGAATAAATAGATAAGAAAGTATTCTAGGTGACAATAACAAATACTTCTAAATCTTAGTGATTTGGGAAAAAAAGCAATGACTTATTTCTCGTCTACCACACATCCATTATGGGGGTGGGTTGAAGCTCCTCTCACTGGGGTCCTCACTCAGACCAATACAACATTCACCCTGTGGAGTACTACTGGTAATTGTGACAGAATAAAAGAGGAGTGGCAAATTGTGCCCTGATACATGAAATCTTCCAGCCTGAAGTGATAGAACTCAGCTGATGTTTCATTGACTAGAGCAATTTCAAGTTGGCCAGAAAGTATAATGTGTTCCTTTCGCCCAAAAGGGAGAAAAACACTATTTAGGGCTTATCACTACTCACTACATCATCACTAGTGACTTTCTGGTCACTAACTATTTGAGTTCCTCTCTCTTGAACAAAAAAAGTAACTCATTGCTGAAGTAGAGTCCCATAAAGTCATTAAAATCATGACTCTCCTTGGAATAAATCTTAATAATCCCATTACCATTAATAAAACTCATTGGGATGCTGTGACAAAACAATATAGAGTCTACAAATTCAAGGACTTGTGGAGGTGGGAAAAATTCTTTTGAGCAACAAAAGGCTGATTAAAATTTTCCCTTGAAGAGAAGATCAAATCCAGGGTAAAGCCGTTTATTCCCATTATTAAAAGTCATGATGGACCCAACGTCCATGCTCTCCAAGCATTTATTCATGCAGGCGTGAGATCTCTGTACTAAACAGACAAGTTGTCATCCACCACCAACCGCCACCTGCCAATCCCTGTTCTCTGCATTGGTAGAACAGGGACAGATGCTTCTCATCACCAGAAGAGGTGAGACATTGGAAACATAGTGAAGTTACTGGTCTGTACAAATCATGCTAGAGCAGAGCACTTATGTTGGAAGAATGGAGCATGTTTTTAGTTTAGACCAGAATTCTGGTTACTAGAAGGGAACTTCTACTTTTTCTCCATAGCTCTTTGCTACTCCTTTTGATTATTCTTTTTTTATTACTCTCCTTGAACAATAAAATATCCTTATCTGGAAATAAGACTGGGATGCTATTTTCTCTTTGGTTGCTAAGCAGCTTTCTCAGTTGGCTCTCCAGCCTACCAGAAAGTTAGGGACCAAAAGTCACTTTAATTCTTGCATCTATGTATTTGAATGTGTGTGTGTGTGTGTGTGTGTCCACGCACATGGGCAACACACTCTCTTAAACCTTAATAGTTTTTCAAATGTTTGACTTAGTCAGTTACAAGTGCCAATAGCCACATTCAAAATTCTTTCTAGACCCATTTCTTAGATTTACAGTATTTCTTTGTTTCCTGCCCTATGCTTTCTTTTTCTCAACTTAATTACAAGCCTTAGGCAATCAGACCAAGGTGGGTGATCCATACCTTTTATCTCTTTTCCTGAACTGGTTTATCCAACTGAAAGGATTTACTGTGTGCTACTTTAATCCATTCAATGTTTGTTTATTTTTTTCTCTATCTTTTTTATTTTTTAAACTATGGAAGTAAGATAATACATTTACAGGACACTTGAGAAATATAGAAGAGAGTAACATATAGTTCAACTATATATTACAATTATTTTTTAAGTAGATAAATTAAGATTTTTAGTTGAAGTTTCAATATCAAACTCTCAAAAATTAATAGAAGGAATATACAGAAAAGTAGAAGGATATAGTAGAGTTGAAAAACACTATGAACCAGTTCAACATGATTAAGATTTATACATTTTCACACAACAGTAGGATACAAATTCTATTCAAGTTCCCATAGACTATAAACTAGGAGACACTGAAACATATCCAGGGACATAAAACAAGGTGCAAAAATTTCATGGTCTAAAGGTATTGAAATCAAACAGAGTCTGTTCTCTTATTAATGTAGAATTATGTTAGAAATCAATATCAAAAGATGTATTGTGCTGTGCTTAGTTGCTTAGTCATGCTCGACTTTTTGTGACCCCGGGAACTGTAGCCTGCCAGGTTCCTCTGTCCATGGGGATTCTCCAGGCAAGAATACTGGAGTGGGTCGCCATGCCCTGCTCCAGAGGATCTTCCCAACTCAGGGATCGAACCCAGGTCTCCCACATTGCAGGCAGATTTTTAACGTCTGAGCCACCAGGGAAAGCTAATCAAAATGTACTTGAAAATAAGCCAAGTATTTACCAACAGAGATCTTTGACTTAGCCTTTGAAAGCCTCAATAAAGCTAGAAGGCTGAAAAAAAAAGAAAAAAAACAAAGAGGAGAGAGCATTTAAATGACAAACTAATATCAAAATGAGAAATTAATATTTTTTTTTTATTTTTTTTTTATTTCAGGTATACACATGAGAAATTAATATTAAAGATACTTTCAAAACCCCGAGTATTGGGAAATTAAATGTTTACTTTTAAACTATGGGTGTATCTAAAAGCCAAAACAAGGAAAATTAGAAAATATTTGTTACAGAATAAAAATGAGAAGAGAATTTACCAGAATTTATTGCATGCAGCTGAAGCTGCTCAGTGCAACTAAATACAACGTGGAATCTTGAACAAGATATGAAAATAAATAATGGACTAGCATTTTGTGAAAATTTTGTGAAATTTGAAAAACTCTGTACTTCAGTTAATAATACTGTATCACATGGTAATTTTCTGCTTTTTATTTGTTTTTGTTGTTGTTGTTGTTGTTGTTGTTTTACATCATAGTATTTCTTTATATTCTCTGAATTGGATGAACGTTTCAAGCCTCATTCAATTCTTTAAAAATCACTAATATAATAAACTGTCAAAACCTTAAGTAGTAATACTAGATGCCAAAATATATGGAACTCTATCAAACTTTGTTTCAAGGGGTTTTAATAATGGGAATAAACAGCTTTAGCCTTGATTCAATCTTCACTTCAAGGCTAAATTTTAATCAGCCTTCGTTACTCAAAGGAATTTTTCTCCTACTCCTAGAAGTCCCTGAATTTGTAGACCCTCTTTTGTTTTGCCACAGCCTTCTATGGTCATGGGACTGTTAAGAGATACTCCAAAGAACAGTAGATTTCAGATGTAAAACTTTTTACTCACTTTGTAAAGCAGCAGCCAACTTCCTTAACAGAAATCAATCTCTGCCCCTGTATTCAGTGGTAAAAGAAGTGTTAAATGGCTGGGAAGCAATCTTAGCTCCTACACTGATGAACTATGATTTTATCCCTTGTAGAAAGGGCAGGAAGCAGATATTTTGTAAATTCCTTAGCAGGATACTTTTGCACAAAATACCACAATGGAGAAATCTTTAAAGAGGTCAAGCAATGCTAGCAGAAGCTGTGCAGACAAGGAAAGCTAATTTTTTATATGTGATATGTACCCATTTCCATGAGGACAAATTTGCTGTCCTCATGGTGGAAACGGGGTGTAATCAAAGTAATCAACTTGCCACTAGATGAGTGGATAATAACTGATCTCTCCTGATAATCCCCAAGCCTCCCTGGGAAACACCAAAACATTCACAGGCAAGTCTGTCTTAGTCTCTTGTCCCATCATCACCGCTCCTTTGCCCTGGGTCCTGGTGTGCAGATGGTTTTGTTTGTGCCCTCCCAGAGTTTCTATTTCTCCAGCCCTGTGGAAGTTCTGTAATCAAATCATACTGGCCTTCAAGGCGTGAATCACAACATGGTCAATATGGAAACCAGACTGATATATTCTTTGCAACCTAACATGGAGAAGCTCTGTACAGTCAGCAAAAACAAGACCAGGAGCTGACTGTGGCTCAGATCATGAAATCCTTATTGCCAAATTCAGACTTAAATTGAAAAAAGAAGGGAAAACCACTAGACCATTCAGGTATGACCTATATCAAATCCCTTATGATTACATAGCAGAAGTGACAAATAGATTCAAGAGATTAGATCTGAAGATAGAGTATCTGAAGAACTATGGGCAGAGGTTCGTAACATTGTATAGGGGGCACTGATCAAAACCATCCCCAAGAAAAAGAAATGCAAAAAGGCAAAATGGTTGTCTAAAGAAGACTTTCAAATAGCTGAGAAGAGAGGCAAAAGGTAAAGGAGAAAAGGAAAGATATATCCATCTGAATGCAGTTTCAAAGAAGAGCAAGGAGAAATCAGAAAGCCTTCTTAAGTGAACAATGCAAGAAAACAGGAAAACAATAAAATGGGAAAGACAAGAGATCTCTTCAAGAAAATTAGAGATACTAAGGGAACATTTCATGCAAAAATGGGCAAACTGAAGGACAGAAATGGTATTGACCTAACAGAAGCAAAAGATATTAAGAAGAGGTGGCAAGAAGGCACAGACCACATATACAAAAAAGATCTTAATGGCCTGGATGATCATGATGGTGTGATCACTCACCTAGAGCCAGACATCCTGGACTGCAAAGTCAGGTGGGCCTTAGGAAGCCTCACTGTGAACAAAGCTAGTGGACGTGATGGAATTCCAGCTGAGCCATTTCAAATCCTAAAAGATGTTGCTGTGAAAGTGCTGCACTCAATACACCAGCAAATTTGGAAAACTCAGCAGTGGCCACAGGACTGGAAAAAGTGTTTTCATTACAATCCCAAAGAAGGACAATGCAAAGGATGTTCATACTACTGCACATTTGCACTCATTTCACATGCTAGCAAGTTAATGCTCAAAATCCTTCAAGCTTGGCTTTAGCAGTACATGAACTGAGAACTTCCAGATGTACAAGCAGATTTAGAAAAGGCAGAAGAACCAGAGATCAAATTACCAACATCCGTTGGATCACAGAAAAAGCTAGAGAATTCCAAAAAATCATCTACTTTTGTTTCATTGACTATGCTAAAGCCATTCACTGTACGGATCACAACAAACCATGAAAAAATCTTCAAGAGATGGGAATACCAGGACACCTTACCTGCCTCCTGAGAAACCTGTATGCAAGTCAAGAAGCAAAAGTTAGAACCAGAAATGGAACAATGGACTGATTCAAATTTTGGAAAGGAGTACATCAAAGATGTATATTGTACCTCTGCTTAAATGCAGAGTACATCATGAGAAATGCTAGACTGACTGGATGAAGCACAAGCTGGAATCAAGATTGTTGGGACAAATATTAATAACCTCAGATATGCAGATGATACCACCCTTATGGCAGAAAGCAAAGAGAAACTAAAAAGCCTCTTGATGAAGTTGAAAGAGGACAGTGAAATAGCTAGCTTAAAACTCAATATTCAAAAATCTAAGATCATGGCATCCAGTTCCCTCACTTCATGGCAAACAGATAGGGAAACAATGGAAACAGTGGCAGACTTCACTTTCTTGGCCTACAAAATCACTGTGGACAGTGACTGCAGCCATGAAATTAAAAGATGCTTGCTCCTTGCAAGAAAAGCTGATAAACCTAGACAGCGTATTAAAAAGCAGAGACATTACTTTGCCAACAAAGTTACGTATGGTCAAAACTATGGTTTTTTCCAGTAGTCATGTATGGATGTGGCAGTTGGACCATAAAGAATGCTGAGCACTGAAGAATTGATGCTATTCAACTGTGGTGTTGGAGGAAACTCTTGAACATTCCTTGGACTGCAAGGATATCAAACCCGTCTAAAGGAAATGAACTCTGAATATTCAATGTAAGGACTGATGCTGAAGCTGAATCCCCCATCCTTGGCCACCTGATGTGAAGAGCTGAGTCATTGAAAAATACCCTGACACTGGAAAAGATTGAAGGCAGGAGGAAGGAGGAGAAGAGCACAACAGAGGACGAGATGGTTGGATGGCATCACCGACTCAGCGGACATGAGTTTGAGCAAGCTCCAGGTGATGGTGAAGGACAGGGAAGACTGGGGTGCTGCAGTCCGACTCACAAAATGTCAGACACAACTGAGTGACTAAACAACAAAGCTGCATCCATATCAGCCCTGAAGAGGGTAATTTTCCACAGGTGAGCCTATCTATAACATTCACTGAGCATCACTGTTCTTGGTAGAGAGGGAGGTTCTCTGCATCATCAGACTGTTGAGAGCATCCTCTGCAGTTGGTCCCCCTTGTGGGCATCCATGTACCACAAAGACTATGGATACACCATGTGCCCATCCCAACACCCTTTCAAAAGATCACCTTGTCACCAACCTTATTATTTTTAACTGGCCAAAAACATTACCCAATGTTCCTTATTTGGTATAAATGCATACCTCAAATTATTTTTCTACAAAACAACATGGACTACCAGATACATGCCCATAATGATTACTACCGGGAAACTTTCATTTCAGAGACATCTAACAAAGACATTTTTGAATGGCCTATAAAACACTACATCTACTTCTAGTCAACCACAACTTATCATGCTCAAGAACAACAACAGAAAACTATGCCTGAACTTTTCCCTCTTTGGATTTGGATAACTAAGTTATACTGGTCATGAGGAATTTCCCACTAAGTCACAGATGGGAACTGAGGAAAAGACCACAAAGCAGCAAGAGTGGGTCTGGGACACTTGCTCATGCAATTTTCTCATATTTTCTGCACCTACTTAGGACAGTCTCATATACAGCACTCCTATTTAGAAACAGAATATTGATGCTTATAATTTGCTGGCTTGAATAATATCCAGTAAACAGAAGATTACTGCTTAAGCTGAATCATAGGCAGAGAATCCAGCAGAAGTGGGCAGAAGTCTACCAGGATTGCCATAGCAGTAATTCAAAAACTTTTACCCACTTTTTAGAATTGAGCCAGTTCATGGATCCAGAGCCCACTGATTAAGGGATAAACTCTGTTTGTGTGAGTTTTATTCAATTATCCCTAAGTGAGACAATTATTTTATTCTGAATTTCACACTATGATTTGGGGACTAAATGCCCTCCATCTCCACATCTCTCACTTTTCCTGCAGACTTGCATCATGAAGTTTTTAAGATATTTTTAATTTATTTTAGATAGCTTGTATAATAAAATCTGGCCTGCAATTCCATTTTGGCCCAGATTTTGATTGGAAAAATCTAGTGATATATTGTAATTTTTCTTGGATCTAGCTTCTTTCTCTTCTTGCTTGGACTTAGCAATTTGGAAAGTAAACTTTTGCTCTTTTCCCTTGAAAAAGAAAATGTAAATACCTAAGGAAAGATTCTTGGTTTTTTTTTTTTTTTCTTCAAATAGAGGAGCTATGTCTAATTTATTTAATTTGCTTACTTTTATTATAGCTGAATATCCCCTCTTTTTCAAAGCACTTCTTTATTTTCTGTTTCAGTGTGTAAGAAAAACCTTGGGACAATAAAATCCTTAAAGCTATAGTTTCCTTTATATTCACATTCCTTAATACACTTTTTTATTTCAGTGTTCAGAGATACAGAAGAAAAAAGGACTAGGGAATATGCTTTTTCAATGTATTATGTATAAGGACCAAATTGTTAATAAATACTTCTATATCTGTAAAACCACCTCAGAACTTAATTTATTTTAGTATAAATCATATGGAGGTAATCTTTACATTTTTGTGATTTACAAGGCAGGGGAAAGAGGTTCATGGCGATGTTTTGGTCAACTGTAATCTCCGGGGTTCTATATTAAATTAAAAACAAATATGTTCCTAGCCAGGAAAACTCTTAAATTAATCCTGTCATGGGAGCCCACATTCAAGATGTGTCTTGGGAGGAGATTGATTGGAATTAGAGCAGAAGTTATACTTTGGTCAAACTGTGGCTCCCAAGATGCCCAAAGGATAAACCTAACAGTGTCTACAGAACATTCTGTAGAAGTCAGGTGCTTTACTGTGAAGAATAGAGAAAACATTCCAGAGCTTTCCCTTGAGATTGACCAAAGCTTCCTGGGGCACTGCAAGAACTCAGCATGTCTTTGCTTCTTAGTTAAAAACATCTGGGGTAAGAATTTTGAGAAACGCTTCTGGTGACAAAGAATGTAACAAAGTGAGAAAAACAAAGTCAGAAGATACAGGCTTAAGAGAGGTCCTGCCCTTACCAGCTGTTCTTAAATCTCCAAGCCTTGTTTTCCTATTTGTGCCCTCTGGAAAGAGGACCGATCTGTATGGCAGTTTGTTTATTTTGGTTATCATCAAAAATAACGAGTTCATTGAGAAATGCATTATAAACTGAATATAATATACAAGTGATGCACGCTTTTGTTTATAAATAAGAAACAAAGGGTTGGATTTTGTGTGGACAATGCTTAGTTAGCTTCTACTACAGATGGAGAGAGAGAGAGTCAAGAGGCTGATTCCACTGCTCAGGGTTACACAGGAGGAACGAGAATTAAAAACTAAAGTTCTCTGGAAAATCAGCTATCTATAAAACTTAGGGAGATCCGAGAAGACAGTAGGTCAGCATTAGTCAAAATGTGGTCTCTGAAAGGCCTGTCTTAACACATGTGTTTATTTGTTAAAAATGCAAATTCAGGGGCTTCACCCAAGACTGAGTCAGAGTCACCAGCAATGGACTAGCTCTGTCCACACCCCCGTGGTGACCGTGTGCACGGGGGTCACTGAAGGCGGCTTGTGCACAGAGGCTGCCAGGGCAGACTCTAGTGCCTGAATAGCTGCATGTCTGTCCTGCTTTCTGGATCTTCAAAGGAAGGTCAAAGGTGGCTGCCATTTACCAGTCTGTGATGTCATACAGGTAAAAATGTGATAAAGGGAGTGACACATAATTTTTTAAAAAAAGTACTCACTTGACTACTGGCTCCTGCACAGCAGTGAGTTCACCCACTCACTCAGCAGAGGCAGAGGGCTTGGCTGTCTCAGCTCCTGCTGCGGCTGAGGCCAAGAGCACCTGAGATGCAGTCCCCTAGGCGGGAAGGAGAGACACACGGCCTGCAGGGCATTTATTACTGGATGAAGGAACCACCGTGTTTTTAAAAAATCTTATTTGGTTTATTTTCCAGAATAAATACTGCACTTTTCCTAGGCCTTCTAAAAATTATGCTTGCACTTGGAACCATGCCTGTGACCGG
The DNA here is from genome assembly GCF_027580195.1 of Bos mutus. NCBI lineage: Eukaryota > Metazoa > Chordata > Mammalia > Artiodactyla > Bovidae > Bos > Bos mutus. The sequence goes on from NC_091643.1 coordinate 37,180,702, forward strand.
GTGCTGACAGCTCCATCACAGGCCTGTGTTATTTTTACCTCTTCCAGGACTGTATGCCACCGTGCACAACAGACCAGTTTGACTGCATAACTTCCCCTTCAAAGGATTTGGTGGCAAATGGGCAAAAGAATGGAGAAGGGGGGAAGTACACCTACCAGCGTGGTGACTGTCAGCTTGGCTTTGTTGTCAATAAGGACTCAATTCCTATTAAGGGCCTGCTGGCTAAACAACCTTGGGAAAGCCCCTTAACACAATATAGACCAAAGACACATAATACATCTTTTGTCATCCTAATGTTATTGATCAGAGATATAGTAACACATTTTTAGAGAGTAATACAATGAATATTCCTGAATGGTAGTTCTCTTATTAGTTGAATTCAGGACAAAAGCATTGGGTTCAAACAAAACTAAAATCAGAAAATGCATATAAACTTGCCCGGCACAAAGCAATTTATATATTAATATTTCCTTCCTTGCAGATGTGTGTCCTTTCCTGCCCTTCACCACATCCCTCTTATTATTAGATTCACTTAAATTTAACAAACATTTATTTGATGCCAGGAGTACAGAAACAGAGATGCACTAATATATCTGCTCTCCAACAACCACTGAAGAATTTCACCTGCATTTCATGGAGGAACTTCGTCATCAAGGTAATGATGGTAACAACCATTAGTGAGTGACATACTGTTAGGCTCTTACATGCAAGTTTGGAAAAACTGCTTCTACTAGGAATAAACGATGGTGCTCCTTTTAGAGATGGATTCCTGATCAGGAAGGTGAAGGGAAGAAGCAAGGCCACAGAGCTCCCCCTCTGCAGAACTGGGGCTTGAAGCCAACTCTGTCTCCCTCCAAATGCACCTCTGCACTGCAGCACATCCTTGCCCAGTCTAAAGCCAGGTTGAAAACGTTCCTCCCTCAAACCTACTCCTTCGTCTCTATTTCCAGTTTCAGAGAAGAGAATCACAATCAATTCAGCATTCCAAAAGGAAATTTGGTACTTTTCCTTGGAACTGCCTTTTTCTTATCTCCTGCTTCTCATCATTAGCTAAGGTTTCTTCATTTATGCTCTTCATATTTTAAAAATTTGCTCTTATTTTCAGACACATAACTTCTACTTTTGGAAATTTAAGGTCCCATGATCTCAAACTTGGGTGGCAAAAATAAATCATTTCTTTTTGCCCAGTGAAAGATCTCATGTCTAAGGTGGAATGCCCCTTGTTAAGGAGAAGCCAAAAATGTTTGCCAAGGGAACTAAGATCACCCACGCTGTTGTCATCAAGAAACTGAATGAGATCCTACAGGCACGAGGCAAGAAAAGAACTGATCGTGCAGCCCAGATTGAGCTGCTTCAGTTGCTGGTTCAGATTGCCTCTGAAAACAACCTAGGAGAGGGTGTCATCATCAAGATCAACATCACCGCTTCTCTTTATAACTACAACCCTAAACTGGCCACATACATGAAGCCTGAGATGTGGCAGAAGTGTCTGGACTGCATCAATGAGCTGATGAACATCCTGTTTGCAAATCCCAACATCTTTGTTGGAGAGAACATTCTGGAAGAGAGTGAGAACATGCATAACGCAGACCAGCCACTGCATGTCCGTGGCTGCATCTTAACTCTGGTGGAATGAATAAATGAAGAATTTACCAAAATAATGCAGAACACTGATCCTCACTCCCAAGAGTATGTGGAGCACCTGAAGGACGAGGCCCCAGTGTGTACCATCATTGAGCATGTGCAGCGCTACCTGGGGGAGAAGGGCACCACTGAGATCTGCCGCGTCTACCTGAGGCACATTCTCCACGCCTACTACAAGTTTGATTACAAGGCCCATCAGCGGCAGCTTACCCCGCTGAGGGCTCCTCAAAGTCTGAGCAAGATCAGGCCGAAAATGAGGCTGAGGACTCAGCTGTGCTGATGGAGAGACTGTGCAAGTACATCTATGTCAAGGACTGCATAGACCGAAACCGCACGTGCACCATCCTCTGCCATATCTCCCATCACGCCTTGCACTCCCACTGGTACCAGGCCTGGGACCTCATGCTCATGAGCCACCTGCAGGACAACATTCAGCATGCAGACCCACCAGTCCAGATCCCGTACAACCACACCATGGTGCAGCTGGGCATCTGTGCCTTCCCCCAAGGCCTGACCAAGGATGCACACAGCGCCCTGCTGGACATCCAGTCAAGCGGCCGGGCCAAGGAGCTTCTGGGCCAGGGTCTGCTGCTGCACAGCCTGCAGGAGCACAACCAGGAGCAGAAGGTGGAGCAGCGCCAGCAGGTACCCTTCCACCTGCACATAAACCTGAAACTGCTGGAAGGTGTTTACCTGGTGTCGGTCATGATCCTGGAGATCCCATTGCTGCCCATGAGAGTGACACCCACTGACGCATGATCAGCAAGCAGTTCCATCACTAGCTGTGGGTGGGTGAACGGCAGCCCTTGCTGGGCCCCCTGAAGTCCATGAAGGAACATGTGCTTCCTGCTTCCAAGGCCATGAAGATGGGTGACTGGAAAACCTGCCACAGTTTTATCATCAATGAGAAGATGAATGGCAAAGTGTGGGACCTTTCCCCAGAGGCCAACAAAGTCAGAACCATGCTAGTTAGGAAGGTCCAGGAAGAGTCATTGTGGACCTACCTGTTCACCTATAGCAGTGTCTACAACTCCATCAGCATGGAGATGCTGTCCGACATGTTTGAGCTGGACCCACTCATGGTACACTCCATCATCAGCAAGATGATCATTAATGAGGAGTTGATGGCTTCCTGGACCAGCCGTCGCAGCCCGTGGTGATGCACTGCACAGAGCCCACTGCCCAGCAGAACCTTGCCCTGCAGCTGGCTGAGAACCTGGGCAGCCTGGTGGAGAACAAGCGGGTGTTTGACCACAAGCAGGGTACCTGTGGTGGCTACTTCTGATTCCAGAAAGATGGCTACCGGAAAAATGAAGGCTACATGCGCTGGGGTGGCTACCACCAGCAGCAGTCTCAGACAGCCTACTGATGGCTTGACTTCTGTCCCCAGTGCCCTAGACCATTCACCATTTAGGTCCAACCACACTGCATTAAAGGTCTGTTTATATATATATAGCGAGAGAGAGAGAGAGAAGGCAATGACACCCTACTCCAGTACTCTTGCCTGGAAAATCCATGGACAATGGAGCCTGGTGGGCTGCAGTCCATGGGGTCACTAAGAGTCAGACACGACTGAGTGACTTAGCTTTCTCTTTTGACTTTCATGCATTGGAGAAGGAAATGGCAACCCACTCCAGTGGTCTTGCCTGGAGAATCCCAGGGACGGGGGAGGCTGGTGGGCTTCCGTCTATGGGGTCGCACAGAGTCAGACACGACTGAAGCGACTTAGCAGCATATGTGTGTGTGTGTGTGTGTGTGTATATATATATATATATATATATATATATATATTTTACTTCTAGAATGTCAATGCTTCTAGAATGATCCTTCTATTTTTTTTGCTCTGTGGCATGTGGGATCTTGGGGCTTCTCTGGTGGCTCAGTGAGAAAAGAATTGGTCTGCCAATGCAGGAGAAGTGGGTTTGATTCCTGGGTTGGGAACATCCCCTGGAGAAGGAAATGACAACCCATGCTGGTATTCTTACCTGGGAAATCCCATGGACAGAGGAGCCTGGTGGGCTTCAGTCTATAGGCTCCCAAAGAGTTGGATATGACTGAGCAACAAAGCAGCAACATGCTGGGTCTTAGTTTCCTGACCAGAGATCAAACACATGCCCCCTGCATTGGAAGCATGGAGTCCTAAGCACTGGACTGCCAGGTAAGTCCTAGAATGATCCTTCTAACACCTAGATTTGCATTTGACCATGTCCCTGTTTCCTGTGTCTGTGGCTCCTCATCTCCATCCAAGCAACCCCAGCTCCTTCCTCACATGCCATGTTCGATTCCCAACTGGGTGGCTCTCTGTGCCTCATGTGAACATTCTTCTCTGTGCCTCATGTGAACATTCTTCTCTGTCCCTCTGGCAAACACTGAGGCACACTCAGGACTCACTCAAGCACCATATCCTCTATGGACACTTGGCTAATCTCCAACTAGAACCTCCCACCCCTCCTCCCGGTCCTGCTGCACTGTGCGGGGGTTTGTGTAAAGGGGGGCTTGTTAAATGCCCCCCTCCTGGAACACTGTCCCTTCCTTGGAGTCAGGGATGGGGACTTTTTCATCTTTGATTTCTAAGTCAGTCCAAGGTGAGCAACTAGTACGGGCACTTAGTGAGTGTTTAGAAAACAAGAACCATGTGAGTGAGTGAAGAGTATTATGCATGTATCCTGTTCTATACTGGATTAGGGAGGTAGGGGGCCAGAGGCTTCACGCAGGGTCTGTAACGCTCCAAGGATAAGACTAGGTCTTCCAAACAGCCTGTCTACATGACTGAACAACAGGTCAAGTTTAACTGGTGAGTTAAGCCTTGTTTTCCTTTTTTCCTCATTATTCATTTGTGGAAATGAGAGTTTATTTACCTGAATAAATTAAACTTGCTTTGATTCTCCCTTTGTGACAGTGAAAACTGTTAATGGCCAGAGCTCTGAAAGGGACTGGATAATTCTACAAATACTTCTGGAGACAGATTAACCCAGCTTCACAGAGGATCCTGAGGATATCACCCTGAATGTTTACTTTACAAAGCTCTGCCCAGAAAACTGAGGTGGATCTCCATGTGTTCAATGAGAGATCATTCATTATACTCCTTCAATGGGAAGAGCTAATGGACTTCCCTGGTGGCTCAGATGGTAAAGAATCTGCCCACAATGTGGGAGACCTGGGTTTGTTCGATCCCTGGGCTGGGAAGATCCCCTGGAGAAGGAAATAGAAACTCATTCCAGTATTCTTGCCTGGAGAATTCCATGAACAGAGGAGTCTGGTGGGCTACAGTCCATGGGGTCACAAAAAGTCAGACATGACTGAGGGACTAAACACACACACACGTGCGTACACATACATACACACAACTTCAATAAAAAAGGAAAATAAAAAGGAACACCAGAGGTCTCTGTTAAATGGTAAAGAAAACTGCTGGTTTAGTTATGGCTGTTTTCAGCTGAATGTCAAAGAAACTGACTACAAGGGCTTATTCAAACAAACGCTGATTTTTCTCTCATTAGAGCCACCCTGGCAGGAGACAGAGAGGACTAATGAGGCAGTTTCATTAAGTCAGCAGTGACTCAGCTTCCCTTTTTTTCTTTCTCCATCATCATCATCATCACGACTGGGGTTTTATTTCCAGGTCTTAAGGTGTCTGTTCCACCTCCAGGCAGTGTGTGCGCTTTACACACAGGAAGGAGCCTCAAGAGCAGAGGGAACAAAATGTGTGGCTTTTTTTTTTTCCTGGCTCTTTTTCTCTTTTTGACTCCACCAAGTAGATGGACCTCTCCCTGGTTATAATACATCACAGGGCCACATAGACTGCAAGGAAATCTGCAAGAATAAGCATAGTGGGCACTTGGCCTCTCTGAATAAATCATGTTTCTTTTCATGAGAAGGAAGGGAGACAGAAAACGGTCACAAATCTATTTTCCAGTTGTGCAACCAATAAGGAAGAAGGACAGCTGACTCTGCTCTGACCTAATGGCATCTGTTCCTGTTTGGGTGACAGACAGGGACACTGAAAGAAGCGTGTGCCACTCTTTAGGCTGACTGCACAGAGGCCTGGAACTTCAGGCGCTGGAAGTGATATGTGGGCCCTGGCACAGCCCTGCTCTCTGCCCCTCCCTGCCAGCTGGCTCAGACTGTAGAGACTGTAGCCTGGATCCTCTTACCCAGGCCCCATTTCTCTGCTCTGAGGTCCCTCCCCCTGCAATTTCTTCTCTATACTCCTCTGAGAATAAATATTCTAAAATACCAACTGGTTGTGTCACTACATGAATCTCTCTTATAAAGCTCAGCTCATTAGAGAGCTGGCTCCTCATTCCCAGCTCTCCTCCACAGCCTCCCTTTCAGGATGGGGCACCTTGTACGTTAGCAAATCTGGCCAGATGGGATAGCTTTCAGATTCAGCACCTTCCTAGTCTGGGCCTTCAGTCACCCACTTCCTTCACTTGAACCATTCTTCATCTTTCTCCAACTTTCTTGCCTGCACAGTCTCAGAAAGACGTCGCTTTCTGCAAGAAAACCTCTGATTCCTGGGGTATGAAACTTCGATACGCTTCTTGGACATTCAGGAGTGTGAAGTCAAGTGGGCCTTAGGGAAGTATACTATGAACAAAGCAAGTGCAGGTGATGGAATTCCAGCTGAGCTATTTCAAATACTAAAACAGGATTCTGTTAAAGTACTGCACTCAATATGGCAACAAATTTGGAAAATGCAGCAGTGGCCACAGGACTGGAAAAGGTCAGTTTTCATTCCAATCCCAAATAAGGGTAATACCAAAGAATGTTCAGACTACCATACAATTGTATTCATTTCACAAGCTACCAAGGTAATTCTCAAAATCCTTCAAGCTAGGTTTTAATGGTACGTGAACTGACAACTTTCAGATTTACAAGTTGGATTTAGAAAAGCCAGAGGAAACAGAGATTAAATTGCCAACATCCGTTGGCTCACAGACAAAACAAGGGAATTTCAGAAAAACAGCTACTTCTGCTTCATTGACTACACTAAAGCCTTTGACTGTGTGGATCACAACAAACTGGAAAATTCTTAAAGAGATGGGAATACCAGACTACCTTATCTGCCCCTTGAGACACCTATATGCAGGTCAAGAGGCCAACAGTTAGAATGGACATGGAACAATGGACTGATTCAAATTTGGGAAAGGAGTGCATCAAGGCTACACATATTGTCACCCTGCTTACTTAACATCTATGCAGAGTACATCTTGCAAAATACCAGGCTGGATGAAGCATAAGCTGGAATCAAGACTGCCAGGAGAAATATCAATAACCTTGGATATTCAGATGACACCACCCTTATGGTAGAAAGCAAAGAGGAACTAAACAGACTCTTGATGAAGGTGAAAGAAGAAAGTGAAAAAGATGGCTTAAAACTCAACATTCGAAAAATGAAGATGATGGCATCTGGTCCCATCACCTCATGGCAAATAGAAGGGGAAAAAGTTTAAACAGTGACATTTTATATTCTTGGGCTCCAAATTCATTGCAGACAGTGACTGCAGCCATGAAATTAAAAGATGCTTGCTCCTTGGAAAAAAAGCTATGATAAACCTAGACAGCATGCTGAAAAGCAGAGATATCACTTTGTCCATAAAGGTGCATATAGTCAAAGCTATAGTTTTTTCAGTAGTTGTGTACGGATGTGAGAGTTGGACCATAAAGAAGGCTGAATGCCGAAGAATTGATGCTTTGGAATTGTCGTGCTGGAGAAGTCTCTTCAGAGTCCCTTGGACTGCAAGCCAGTCAATCCTAAAGGATGTCAATCCTGTATATTCATTGGAAGGACGGAAGTTGAAGCTGAAACTGCAATACTTTGGCCACCTGACATGAAGAGCCAACTAATTGGAAAGACCCTCATGCTGGGAAAGATTGAGGCCAGAGGAGAAGAGGGTGACAGAGGATGAGATGGTTGGATGGCATCACTGACTCAATGAACATGAGTTTGGGCAAACTCTGGGAGATAGTGAAGGACAGGGAGGCCTGACATGCTGTTTTCCACCGGATTGTAAAGAGCTAGACATGTCTTAGCCATTGGACAAAAACAACAAAGCAGCTTATTGTTTTCCAACTAAAATTTAAGCTACTTTAAAAAGCAGAACCTTATATATGATAGATACTGAATTATTTGTTGATATTGAACATAGGAAAGGCAACATTGTCCAAATAGCACTGAAGTCTGAGCACATGGCTTTGGGCCCTGTTCTCAGATCTGTGCCTAATTAGCAGGATGACGTTGAGTGATTTCACCTCCTCTGTTTGGTTTTCTCATCTACTTAACACATGGTATTACCAGTTTCAGTGCATGTCAGATTTGCATGTCCAGTACCTACTCCTTCTTCTTCTGATGAGAGCATCCTTGTTTCTATTATGACACAAACTCCTCTCAGGTGCTCAGTCACGTTTTTTGAGTGAGGTGAGATATCCAAGCCTTGTAGATCAGTATGTAACTCTTATGGCACTGAGGTCTGTTCCAAAATCAACAAGGACCAAGCCAAGTCAATAAAAGTTGACTGTGGGACATTTGGTAAAACTATTGAAATGCACTAATAGCTCTCTTATTGCTACACTTGAGGAGGAGGAAACCTGGAATTTCTGTGCTCATGAATGGACAGAGCCTGCTTGAATGAAGCCATAACAGAAAAAAAGAGAGCAGTGAAATGAAAAAACAATGAACTCAGATGCCCTTGTTTGAGCCATTGGATCTCTTGACTCCCAAAGTCAACATTATCCAATCATTATCCAGCTATTAGGGCTTCTATCAGTGGGAATATTCCCATTCCCCTCACCACCACTTATCCCAGTTCGAGTCGGTTTGATGTCAGTCATAATGTAAACAATCTGGATTTCATGACAACAAGAAACATATTTCTTTCATATATATTTTGGAAGAACTGGTAGACCCTTTTAAGAGTCTTTACTATGTCCATATGTTTTCCCTCCACATTTGGAAATTCATCCTAAATATGAAAAGGACTTTTTGACAAAGAAGGTAGTAAACTCCTTAAAATCAATTTTTGTTTCTTAAAAATCATTGTATATACACAGCACTTGGCACAATGTTTAACATAAATTACTTGTTAAATCAACCAACCAACTAGATAATACTAACTAAAACTGTTTATCATAATGTAAAAAACCCAAATGTAAAATCTGTAGGGAAATAGTTAACACACACACACACACATTTTATGGTCTACTCTACTGTCATTGGAGAAGGCAATGGCAGCCCACTCCAGTACTTTTGCCTGGAAAATCCCATGGACGGAGGAGCCTGGTAGGCTGCAGTCCATGGGGTCGCGAAGAGTTGGACATGACTGAGCGACTTCACTTTCACTTTTCACTTTCATGCATTGGAGAAGGAAATGGCAACCCACTCCAGTGTTCTTGCCTGGAGAATCCCAGGGATGGGGGAGCCTGGTGGGCTGCAGTCTATGGGGTCGCACAGAGTCGGACAGGACTGAAGTGACTTAGCAGCAGCAGCTACTGTCATTAAGATATAAAGGATTTGTAGTACCATGGACAACTAAGTATGACATAACGTTAAGAGAAACAAATTTGGAAGCCTATATTTAAAGCATAAGCATATCTATTTTATTAAAGGCTTATTCCAGAAGCATAATCCAAAAATGCTAATGGAACAGCATATTTTTTCTTTCTCCCACTTTTCTATGACTACCAAAATATATTAACATGTTAACATATGACAGTTTTAATATTGAAAAAAATAAGCACCTAAAATATCTGATTTCAACCATCTGCTCACCACCTTTACAACTCTATCATTCTATGATTCCAAGAATTGCTCAGTTATCATGGTTTACACAAACCTCATTGTTTTTGTAAGTGGGGAAAATTTAGTACCAAAATTAAAGGACAAAGCTGACAGAGTTATTAGTCTCAAGGAACTTGCATGTCCTTTGTTTTTGTTTTTTTTAATGGTTGTTTCTGATGCTTTCCATTCTTGTGAAATCAAACAGAAATGAAGTTGCTACAGAGACAAGGAAGGGGTCATGTGCTTTCTTGGAGGGATCCTTTTACTTGATTCAAATGATCACAAATGGTGCCCACCGTCTTCATATTCTCTGGCCTGACCAGAATCCCTCTGCATTTCCCTGGTCAGTTTTTTCTCCCCTTCTTTCTAGCAGCCACCTCTTGACTACACTTACTTATCCTTTCTTACAGTGTGTATCCAAGCCCTGCCATGTTGCTCCCTTGCTCCCCTGCACTCGTGATAAAAACCTCCTCTGTGACACATCCATGCTGAACTTCATTCAGTCTTCCCCAGCCCTGTGTCCTCTTGCTTTTGGAGTATTTTTTTTCTCTGCCTGCTTCCCTGGCAAAATTTATACTTATTCTATTTCCAATAGTAGCAGTTCCCAAACTTTTTGGCACTGGGGACCAGTTTTGGGGGAGACAAGTTTTCCATGGATGGGTGGGGGGATGGTTTGGAGATGATTCAAGCACATTACACTTATTGTGCTCTTTATTTCTATTATTATTGCATCAGCATCACCTCAAATCATCAGGCATTAGATCCTGAAGGTTGGAGACCCCTGAAGTATAGGATGTCTTTCTCTAAAAAGCCTTTCTTAACCCCTGCAATGGCAAGTGTTGCCTTATAATTGTTCCTTTCAGACCCTTGGGCTCCCCGTCCATAGCCCTGACCACATGTTATTATTTAAAACCAGCAGGTCATCCATGATGGAATGCAACCCTGGTGATCACAAACATAATCTGTATTTCTGTCTTGCATGTAGTCATTGTATTTGGTGCAGAGCTTGGCACGTATTAATTACAGTACTTCATAAAATTAGAAAGAAAGGGTGGTTATCATACACTAGTTTAACAGCATAACCATAATTAAAAAACTGGCAAGCGGCGCCGCGGGCTCAGGCTGCCCGCGCCGCCGGTGCGTCCGGGTCCTGTATCGCGGGGAGCTGGACTCAGCAAGGTCTCTGCGGAGCAGTCTTGGGTGTCCCGCTGGTCTCCCCGAAAATGAGGGCGTCTTGCACCCCGCTGAAGGCGCCGCTCCGCCGCCCCGAAAGACTGGCTTCTTCTGGGCGCTTCGCCTGGGTGCTTCCGCTGGCGCCACTGCTCCTGCTGCCCACGTCCTCCGATGCCTGTGGTGATCCACCAAGATTTGTCTCTATGAAGCCCCAGGGTACCCTTAAACCCAGTTATAGTCCTGGGGAGCAGATTCTGTATGAATGTCGTCTGGGTTTCCAGCCAATAACTCCTGGTCAAGTCCTGGCTCTCGTTTGTCAGGATGATAATACATGGTCGTCTCTCCAGGAGGGCTGTAAAAGAAGACGGTGTCCTACCCTAGCTGATCCCACAAATGGCCAAGTTATCCTTGTAAATGGAAGTACTGAGTTTGGCTCAGAGGTTCACTATGTTTGTAATAATGGTTATTACTTACTGGGGACAAGAATTTCTTATTGTGAAGTTTCTGGAACTGGTGTGAACTGGAGTGATAATCCTCCAACACGTGAAAAGATTTTGTGTCAACCACCTCCAGAAATTCAAAATGGAAAATACACCAATAGCCACAAGGAAGTATTTGAATACAATGAAGTAGTAACTTATAGTTGTGATCCTTCAAATGGACCAGATGAATATTCACTTGTTGGAGAGAGCAAGCTTACCTGTATTGGAAATGGTGAATGGAGTAGTCAACCCCCTCAGTGTAAAGTGGTCAAATGTGTATATCCAGCCATTGAACATGGAACGATAGTCTCAGGATTTGGACCAAAATATTACTACAAAGCGACGGTTGTACTTAAATGCAATGAGGGTTTTAACCTTCATGGCAACAGTGTAGTTGTCTGTGGTGAGAACAGTACTTGGGAGCCCGAGCTACCAAAGTGTATTAAAGGACATCCCCCCCGTCCTACTGATGCATCACCCCCTAACGGTGCTGAGGGTTTAGGTGCAGGATACGTTGTGCTCGTCATTGTTGCTTTATTGGCGTTGGATTATTGCTCTGCCTGTACTGCTGTTTTTGCAGACAAAGGAAGAAAGGGAAAGCAGAATGTAGCGCTACGTACACCACTTATCAGGATAAAGCAGCCACTCCAACAGAATAGATGAACTGAACCGTTTCCAGGAACGCATGTACCATTCAGCCATGAAAATGAAGGAAACCTTGCCATTTGCCACAATACAGACAGACCTGAGGGGACTTTGCTGGGTAATAAGTCATGTAAAGAAAGATGTGTACTGTCTGATCTCACTTACACGTGGAATCGAAAAAAACAAGCTTTCACAGAAGAAAAATGAGATTTGTCGATGTCAGCGGTGGGGGACTGGTTGGGGTGGGTTTGAGTAAAGGTGGTCAGAAAATACAAACCTTCAGTTATAGGGTGAGAAAGTACTGGGGTATAATTACAGCACAGTGGCTACCGTGAGTTACTCATACTGTATTTATATTGGCAAGTTGCTAAGACAGTGGATCTTAAAAAGTTCTAATCACATGGAAGAAAAAAGCTTTTTGTAGTATTGACATTATCGAATCATGCTGTACACCTTAAACTTAACGCAATGCCCTCTCTCAATTTTGTCTCAATACTGAAGGAAAAAAAGTATAAAGATTATTTGCCACTTTCTTACACTGTCAGAAATAAAACTGCTAAGTGATAGCCATAGGAACTTAAAACATTTTAATGTGGCAGAAGTATAGTCACTATTCTGTAATGCTTCTTTGAAACATGTATGAATTTAGGTTTAAACACCTTGCCTGTTTTTCCTTAAATAGCACTTGATTTATGGGGTAGGTCAACATGGCATTCTAAGGTAGGGAAATGTGTTTGTTTTTTCTTCTATAAGATCTCCAAACTCAGAGAAATATATTGCAAAATGACATTACATTTCATTTGCAAAGAAAGTGATTTTGAAATCTTTTTTTGTTCAGAGGTGATTACCAATTCTTAAGGTTCATTCTTTGAGTTTCTTAACTAAGAATATTACTGGAAAATACTCTTACGTTGAATAGATTAAAATGCTATTTTTAAAAATGTGTAACCTCGTGGTAATTTAGAGATGCTATTAAGTTTTTATCTGGCATTTGTTCTTCACCCCTTTTATTTATAATAAGCCAGTCTAAGAAACCAAGAATTCAGCATTAGTTTCAGGCTTCTATACAAAGTTAGAGTACTGTTAGCACCCATGGCAATAATGCCAGCTCAGGACAAAGTGAATGCTGTGGCCTTATAGTTTGCTTAAGAAGAATTCCACTTTGTTATTATTATTATTGTACTATAGTTTTTTTTTTTTTTTTTTTTAACAATGTTGTGTCTGTTTCTGCTGAAGAATTCTACTCTCTAAGAGAATTAGAATCCACTCTAAAGTCTGGCTCTAGGGGCTTTTCTCTGCCCACTTGGATAAAGATATGTCTGTATTTACACATGTCATCAGAATGTAAGCAGTTTTGTACGGAATGAATTCATCAGATAACCTCAGGTTGTATCAGAATCTGAAGTCTTTGTGGGCTCCTCACCTCATCTGTAAAGGGCAGAGTAAAAATGAAGCCCTGTATTTTAGAAAAGCAAACTCAACTCCGTGGATTAGCTGTAGGTCACACAAAGGGAAGGAAAAAGGAGACAGCTCAGGGGGGGTCTGGACACTCAGGTGGAACAGACCCCAGCCCGCTTCTCTGTCCTCACGCCAACGGCCACAGAGGAGGGACTCTGCTCTGACTCAGATTTTTACAGGTTTTGTTTTACACCTTAAAAAATTTTTTTTCTTTTTTTTTAAAATTTTTTGGCCATACCTTGACACGCAGAGCTATCCAAGCTGAGATCAGACCTGTGCCCCCCACAGTGGAAGCACAGAAACCCAACCACTGGACCACCAAGAAGTGGAAGTCGTCACACTTCATAGTTAGTGGCACACACTGGGCCAAAGAAAAGCTGCCTTACAAAGGTATGAATGAGGACTCGAGGGTGAACAAGAGTAAATGCTGTTTTTCTCCCTGAGGACATGTTTGTAAGGCCCTCTGTAAGTGGTCCTTCCCTTTGTAATCTTGGGTAAGGCACGTGGAAGATGAGTTTGAGCAGAATAAATTCAGGAATTCTGAGACAAATCCAGAGGTGAAGTTTTGCTGCACCCTTTTTATCACATGCTCTTTAAGAATCTAACAGTTTCTCAGAAGCATGGGGGTGGCTGTAGTACGTATTTCTTAAAACCTCAAGGAAATGTTTTCAACCAAAGTTTATTGTGCTTACCAAGATAGACTTTCACAATAGTTTCCACTTTGGATTTGGTTTTCCAGTGTAACATAGTTATATGTAAGATTGAAATATGTGTACATATAAATAATGTTCTGTCTGCAAATAACTTGTCAATTACTTCAATATATGGAGAAACCATTTTTTTCTAGAAATGTCTGTCTGAATGAGAGGGAAAAGTGTATTTGAATTTAAACTTAAAACTGCGAGAGTGAATCCCCAGTGGAATGAGACGTCTCATGTCTGTATTGTTTTCTGAGAATTGAACCTTTGAGTCTGTTTAAAAAATAATATGTCATTATGGAGAAAAAAAAAAAAAAACTGGCAAGCAAGTCTTCTGGTCCCCAACTTATTCCATTCAGTGTCACTCTGCCTTCCTTGATTTCTCAAGTGGGCTGTTTTCAACTTTTCAAAGTAAGTCATATAACATTATGCCTCTTTTGCTTTAAACTACAGACTTCTGAGATATGCTTCATTGGTTTCTACAAGTGGAAAAGAAGAGAGAGTTGGGCAGGGCGGGGGAAAGGACAAAGGAGAAAAGGAAGAGAACAATAAAACAATATGTTTAGAAAGATCATGTCTTTGGAAAATCAGTATTTCCTTGTTGATCATATCTCTTTGGTAGCAGAAGGCTATGGTACAAAGCCCCTTTTATTAAAAGCAAAAACTATAATATACAAACATACTTATTACTGACTTCAAATCACTGGATCGGAAGTTTCAGAGAGGAATTTATGAAAATATTTTGTTTTAAAACCATGTTTGTTATGATGTTAGTAAACTGTGGTCATTTATGAACTTTTGTAAAAAAGAGTAATATTCAGAAACTAAAACAAACAAACAAAACAGGAAAACTAAAAACCGGAGTTCTTTCATGCTCATCCTTTTGGTGCCCTTCATATACACAGATGACAAGAGCTTCTAGACTGAGGAGTCAACTGTCTCAAAAATTAACAAGGGATTCATGAAAAAGAGCAGAAAACAGGTGATATGAAAAATCTCTATAATGATCCAGCATTGAATCATAACAGATGGTAACTCCCCATGAAATGGTAGACTAAAAATAGGAAAAACAAAATAAACTTGAACAAGTTTAAGGAAAGCTGAGAATCTTTAAACTCCATTAAAAAAATAACAATAATCAGACTTCAATCCAATGTGAGTTTATTTATAAGAGATTTGGTTATCTCAATAAATAACTTATTTTAAAGTTTCATATCATTTGACTGGATCTCTGCTATAGTATTTGTATTTTAGGGAAAGAAAAAATGCACAAGCTGCAAGATATGATGAAACTATTTCACTTAACATTTACTTTCTAAACAACTTGATGAAAATAATGATAAATTTTACTTCAGGGATTTCTGGTGAGTAGTTATGAGGCTGAGCTCAGCAAATCAAATGGTCTGTAATTGGGCCATGACCCTATATGCTCTTGCTTCACTGGAGGGAAGAAAACAAGTTGAGATCAATATTTACACACAGAGAAAATTTCCTAAATACTTGGAGTTTTTTTTTTTTTTTTTACAATGGTTAATTCGACCACACAATGCTTTTTTAAGTTCTGCAGTTGTAGAAGAAAAATGTATGAATCCACAGATACTTGAAGAAACATATCAAATTAAAAACAACCTGTATCTTCAATGGCTGATTTTATTGCCCAGATTACATAGTATAATCACTGTCAGTAAATGAATACTAGTCATCATGGAGATCAGCAGGGTACTCAGTCAGACCTTGAGGGAGTTCTTTGAAGATGGTCTCTAGAGAGAAATGGATCACCCTAAAGAACTGGCTAGAAAACCATGTGGGTTGAAAAATACCCATTTTAGAGTCAAGTACAAATCATTCTTTAACTTAAATAAAGGATTGTTTTCAATTTTATTGTTTTTATAGGGATGCAGAAATATCTAAACCACTTTTGGAGCAAGCTATATCAGTGGTCAAACTCATCTAGTTATAACAGATCCCTTAATGATCCAGTTAACAAATATTGATAAGACATTTTTATGTGTTAGATGGTATGCTAGAAATAGAAATGTAAGACATGGGTTCTGTTCTCAAAGAATGTACACTTTAGTTAGGTGAAAAAGAAGAAACAGGTGAAAAGCTAAATAAAGATATGTATTTAGAAATAATATATGCAATTATGACACTTTTGAATTTTTGGCACTACAATGGTTTAATGATAGAATCAAAGACACTTTCTCCTTCCTTCTCAGTGTTTCATCTTCCACAGTGTCAGTTTCTTCCTACAGTGGTTTCCCCTCATGGTGGCAAGAAGGCTGAAGAAGTACCAAATGTCTCATTTGCTTAGCGCATCATCCAAAAGGAGAAAGAGCAATGGTGTCTGCAGGTTTGACCAGGAGAATGAGGAACATTCTAGTCCAGAAGACCCTCATATACCATTGGTCTGAATCAATTCAAGTGTATTTCTGAAGTAATCATCTTGCCTAGAGTAATTGCACTGATTGGCTTAGATGTAGATTTTCTGAATTTATCTCTGTGGCAAGGAGGTTGTAATCAGCCTAGAGACAGGAGGTGGCTGAATCCTGTGCTTCATTCTATCCCTAAGACCATGGAGATTTGGATGGAAAAGATGTTCCAGCAATAACTAACACAATGCCTACTTCTTTTTTTCTCCAATTCTCTCTCTCACTCACTCCCCCCCTGCCCACACACAGAAGCACACAATCTTATACACACTTTTCAAAAACCCTTACAACCTACAGGGAAATATTTAACTCTTCCCATAGGATAACACATTTTTGTTTGCTGCATACAGATCCATTTGCAAGATCTCTTGGTGACATGCCATCCTCTTCCTTGTACTGTCTGAAACTTTCTAAGGTCCAGTAATCTATGGGTAAGAGAGATTTTTTTCCATCCCTGTTTTTTCAAATATAATCATGGTGAAAGAATAGGAAATGCCAAAGAAAATTCTCCTTTGAAAAAGGAGAAAATGGGAAATAACAATATCCAATACTCCATGGCACAAAACACACACTGCTGTCCAGAAAAAGCAAGGATTCCCCTTTCCTTGCAATGGAGTAAGTTTTTGATCAGACAGTGGCTACTCAAGAAGCTGCTTTCTGGGACACTCTTCCTTGTCCATGGTCCTACGTGGCCACACCAGGGAACAAGGTCCTTTCCAGGCAATGTACCACCTTAGCAGTCCAGTGGAACCATGTCAGGTTTTGGGGAGACTGCTTAGGGGGATGAAGGAAGCAGTGATTGGGGAAGGAGAACAAGATGGTGGAGGAGTAGGTGGATGTGAGTGCATCTCTCTCCATGGATACATCAGAAATACACCTTCAGACACAGAAGTGTATGCAGAACAACAACTGTGAGCAGACAGGAGTACCTGACCAGTGGAAAAGAATATATAGAACCACGTAAAACTTGGTAGGATAAAGGAACTAGGGGGAAAAACAGGAGTGTTACTAGGGCTGGACCTGCCCTCAGTGGGTAGGGGAAATGAAGCAGGGGTCCAATCCCCATGTCAGGGCAACAGTCTGAGTCAGAGGAGAAACATTTAAGGATGAGAGTGAAACAGCTGATCTGTGGCGGCCTAAATGGAATGAGAATCAGAGAGTCCTTGCTGCAGCCATACATACGCTGGACAGAGACACAGGTCCCCTAGAAGGTGCAGGAGCTGAGAGCTGGAGTTTAAGGACTGTGGAGCAACACCAGGGTGAGGGCTGCTGTTGACCAGGTCCTCACTGGGACAGAAGCAAGTCCTCCAGGGCAGCCTCAAGAGCAAAACCCAAAGGACAACCCACATGCAGAGGTGGAAATAAAACCACAGTTGAAACCCAGGGGCAGTGTGGCTAAGTAAGAAGACCTGAAAGCTTTCCACCAGCTGTACAAGCTTCAGATTAAAGCCACACGATAAACTAGGCAGACTCTATGTCTATGGAATGTATAAAAAGACAGTGAGATCTCCCACAAAAGAAAACGCACTAGTTCCGATAGCTGTGGACATTGGAGGCAAGAACACACAGGAATAGGGCCAGATTAGAATCTGAGCTATCCCCACAGCAGATCCAGAGACCAGCACAGTGTTGGCGGGCATCCTAGGGAGGTCTCTGACAGCAGTGACTCAAGAAAAACATTTATTATTCTTATGTTTTGACTTGTTCTGTAGATTCTACTGGATTTTCTTTCTTTTTTCTTTTTCCCTTTTCCTTTTTTTACCCCCTGTGTTGTAGTTGTTGATTTTATTGGCACTATGAAATCTAATTAAACTCTTGAGTTTTTTTTTTCCAGTCACACTTTTTATTGTTGTTATAAAACTCTGCCTTTTCATTGGGCTTTTGCAGTTCTGTGTAGTCTTCCTTTTTTTCTTTCTTTCTTTCTTTTCCTTTTTTTCCTCTTTTTTAATTTTAATTTTTAATTTTTAAACCTATTATTATTATTTCTACATTTATTCCTTTGCTTGCTTTTCCTACTGTTCTTTCCCCTTGCAGTTAATCTTTAATGTATATAAATCTTCTTTATCTACCTCTACATAACTCTGCATATCTATCCTTTCTTTCCTTTCCTCTCAACATATTTTTTATTTTAGTTTTCATTGCTTTATTCCCCACTTGGCACCTTGTTTTAGTTTTGTTTTCCAATTTGTGCTTTACTTAGTTTTGTTCTTAACTGGTACATATAATTTTTGGTTTCCTTGGTTCACTGGGTCAATCTATTGTACTTTATTTTTGTTTGACTGTTTTGGTTTTGCTTATGGGTATATATGTATATTCCACTATTTTAATTATAATTTTTCTGGTTTTGTAACTGCCATTTGCTGGGGGTTCATCTTTGGTTTCTCATTTCTGGTATTTGTTTTAATCTTATTTAATGTCATAACAAACCATTTGTGGAATCTTTGTTCCTGACCAGAGATCAAGCTCTGAGCCTTTGGAGTGGGAGCACTAACTCCAAGAACGTAGACTACCAGAGAATTAAGTCTAGGGAGTATCAAATAGTGAGAACTCATACAAAGGAAACCACTTGAATACAAGACACAGCATTACCCAACCACCAGTAGCACCCTGTGCAGGAAGCCTCATCTAAACAACAAACAAAACAAAAATACAAACCCAATCATCAGCAGACAGGATTACTACTTCACTCAACCTTGCCCATCAGAGAAACAAACAAACAAAAAACTCAGCACAAATTTCACCCTATATAAAGCTTACACAAACCACTGGACCAACCTTAGGAGGGCAGAAAACAAAAGGAAGAAAAAATTCAACCTTGAACTCTAGGAGAAGAAGACCTCAAACACAATAAGTTTAAAAAAAAATGATGAAAAGGCAGAGAAATACTACACAAGTGAAGGAACAAACTAGAAACACAGAAGTCCAAATAAATGAAGAAGAAATAGGCAAACTACCTGAAAAAGAATTCAGAGTAATGATAGTAAAGATGATCAAAAATCTTGAAAACAGAATGGAGAAAATGCAAGAATCAATTAACAAAGACCTAGACAAATTAAAGGATAAACATACAGAGGCAAACAACACAATTGCTGAAATTCAAAACACTCTAGAAGGAATCAATAGCAGAATATCTGAAGCAGAAAAATGAATCAGTGAGCTGGAAGATAAAATGGTGGAAATAACTTTTGAAGAGCAGAATAAAGTAAAATGAGTGAAAAGAACTGAGGATAGTCTTAGAGACCTCTGGGACAATATATAACACATGAAATTTGAATTATAGGGGCCTCAGAGAAAAAGAAAGGGTATGAGAAAAATTTTTAAGAGATTACAGTTGAAAATTTCCCAAATATGGAAAAGGAAATAGTCAATCAAGTCCAAGAGGCACAAAGAGTCCCAAACAGGATAAACCCACGGAGAAACACACCAGGACACATACTAATCAAGCTAACAAAGACTAAACACAAAGAAAGAAAAATAAAAACAGCAAGGGAAAGGCAACAAGTAACATACAAGGGAAACCCCATACATTTAACAGCTGATCTTTCAGCAGAAACTCTCCAGGCCAGAGGGAACTGCATGATATATTTAAACTACTGAAAGGGAAAACTCTACAAGTAAGATTACTGTACCCAGCAAGGATCTCATTCAAAATTGATGGAGAAATAAAAAGCTTTTTAGACAAGCAAAAGTTAAGAGAATTCAGGGCCACCAAACCAGCTTTACAACAAATGTTAAAAGGGACTTATATAGTCAAGAAATACAAGAGAAGAAAAAGATCTACAAAACCACCCCCAAATAATAAGAAAATGGCAATAGGAACATATATATATCAATAATTACTTTAAATGTAAATGGATTAAATGCTCCAACCAAAAGACAGACTGGCTGAATGGATACAAAAACAAGACCCAAATATATGCTGTCTACAAGAAACTTGCTTTATGACTAAAGACACAAATACACTGAAAGCGAGAGGATGAAAAAATATTTTCCATGCAAATGGGAAGCAAAATAAAGCTAGAGTAGCAATCTTCATATCAGACAAAATCGACTTTAAAATAAAGAAGATTACAAGAGATAGGGAAGGACACTGCATAATGATCATGGGATCAATCCAAGAGGAAAACGTAACAATTGTAAATATCTATGAACCCAACATAGGAGCACCTCAATACATAAGACAAACACTAACAGACATAAAAGGAGAAATTGACAGTAACACAATAATAGTAGGAGACTTTAATATCCCATTCACGCCAATGGAGATATCATCAAAAGAGAAAATTAATAAGGAAACACAAGTCTTGAATGATACATTAGATGAGATGGATCTCACTGATATCTTCAGGACATTGCATCCAAATGCAGAAGAATATACCTTCTTCTCAAGTGCACATGGAACATTTTCCAGGATAGATCACATCTTGGGTCACAAATGAAACCTCAGTAAATTTAAGAAAACTGAAATTGTATCAAGCATCTTCTTTGACCACAGTGCTATGAGACTAGATATCAATTACAAGAAAAAAACTGTAAAAAAAAAACTTAAACACATGGAGATTAAACAATACTTTCTAAATAACCAACAGGTTACTGAAGAAATCAAAAGGGAAATCAAAATTTTCTAGAAACAAATGACAATGAAAATATGACAACTCAAAACCTATGGGTTACAGCAAAAGCAGTTCTAAGATGGAAGTTTATAGCAATACAATCCTACCTCAAGAAACAAGAAAAACATAATATAGACAACCTAACTTTACACCTAAAACAACTAGAAAAAGAAGAACAAAAAACCCCAAAATTAGTAGAAGGAAAGAAATCATAAAAATCAGAGCATAAATAACTGAAAAGGCAATGAAAGAAACAATAGTAGTAAAGATTAATAAAACTAAAAGCTGGTTCTTTGAGAGGATAAACAAAATAAACCTTTAGTCAGACTCATCAAGAAAAAAAGAGAAAAGAATCAAAAGACAAAATTATAAATGAAAAAGGAGAGGTTACAACAGACAATGCAGAAATACAAAGGATCATAAGAGACTATTATGAACAACCATATGGCAATAAAATGGATAACCTGGAAGAAATGGACATATCCTTAGAAAAGTTCAATCTGTCAAGACTGAACCAGGAAAAAATTGAAATTATGAACAACCCAATGACAAGCACTGAATTTGAAGCTGTGATCAAAAATTTCCCAAAAAACAAAAACCCAGGACCAGATGGCTTCACAGGAGAATTCTACCAAACATTTAGTTAACAGCTAACCCTATCCTTCTAAAACTCTTTCAAAAAATTGCAGAGGAAGGAACACTTCCAAACTCATTCCATGAGGCCACCATCACCCTGATACCAAAACCAGACAAAGACAACACACAAAAAAGAAAACTACAGGCCATTATCAATGATAAACACAGATGCAAAAATTCTGAACAAAATTTAAGAAACAGAATTCAGCAACACATCAAAAAGTTCACATACCATGATCAAGTTGGGTTTATTCCAGGGATGCAAGGATTCTTCAATATATGCAAATCAATGTGATACACCATATTAACAAATTGAAAGATAAAAGCCATATGATAATAGACATAGAAAAAGCCTTTGACAAAATTCAACACCCATTCATGATTAAAACTCTTCAAAAAATGGGCATAGATAGAACCTACCTCAACACAATAAAGGCCATACATGATAAGCCTACAGCAAACATTATTCTCAATGGTGAAAAACTGAAAGCATTCCCCCCAAGATCAGGAAAAAAACAATGGTGTCCACTTTCACCACTATTATTCAACAAAGTTTTGGAAGTCCTACCTATAGCAATCAGAGAAGAAAAAGAAATAAAGGAATCCAGATTGGAAAAGAAGAAGTAAAGCTCTCACTACTTTCAGATGACATGATACTTAGCACATAGAAAACCCTAAAGACAGTATCAGAAAACTACTAGAGCTAATCAGTGAATTTAGCAAAGTGCAGGATACAAAACCAGTACATAGAAATCACTCACATTTCTATATATTAACAGCGAAAAATCAGAAAGAGAAATTAAGGAATCAATCTCATTCACCATTGCAACTAAAAGAATAAAATATCTAGGAATAAACTTACCTAAAGATACAAAAGAACTGTACATAGAAAATTATGATGCTAATGAAAGAAATCAAAGACAACATAAACAGATGGAGAGATATTCCATGTTCCTGGGTAGGAAAAATCAATATTGTGAAAATGACTATACCACCAAAGGCAATCTATAGATTCAGTGTGATCCCTATCAAATAACCAATGGCATTTTTCACAGAAGTAGAACAAAAAACTTCACAATTCATATGGAAACACAAAAGACACTGAAAAGCCAAAGCAGTCTTGAGAAAGAAGAATGGAGCTGGAGAAATCAACCTGCCTGACTTCAGATTATACTACAAAGCTACAGTCATCAAGACTGTATGGTATGGGCACAAAACCAGACATACAGACCAAAGGAACAAGATAGAAAGCCCAGAAATAAACCCATGCACCTATGGGTACCTTATTTTTGACAAAGGAAGCAAGAATATAAAACGGGTCAAAGACAGCCTCTTCAATAAATGGTGCTGGGAAAACTGGACAGCTATATGTAAAAGAATGAATTACAACACTTCCTAACAGCATACACAGTGATAAACTCAAAATGGGTTAAAGACCTAAATGGAAGTCCAGAAACTATAAAATTCTTAGAGAAAACATAGGTAGAACACTCATTGACATAAATCAAAACAAGATTCTCTAATGGAAATAAAAACAAAAGTAAACAAGTGGGACCTGATTAAACTTAAAAGCTTTTGCACAGCAAAAGAAACTAGAAGCAAGGTGAAAAGACAACCTTTATAATGAAAGAAAATAATAGCAAATGAAACAACTGACAAAGGAAAAATTTCCAAAATATACAAGCAGCTCATACAACTCAATATTAAGAAAACAAACAACCCAATCAAAAAGTGGGGAAAAGACCTAAACAGACATTTCTCCAAAGAAAACATACAGATGGCTAAGAAACACATGAAAAGAGGCTCAACATCGTTCTTTACTAGAGCAATGCAAATCAAAACTATAATGATATATCACCTCGCAACAGTCAGAATGGCCATCATCAAAAAGTCTACAAACAATAAATGCTGGAGAGGGTGTGGAAAAAAAGGAACACGCTTGCACTTTTGGTGGGAATGTAAATTGATACAGCCACTATGGAAGACAGTATGGAGATTCCTTAAAACACTAGGAATAAAACCACCATATAACCCAGCAACCCCACTCCTAGGCATATACTCTGAGGAAACCAGAATTATAAAAGACACATGTATCCCATTGTTCATTGCAGCACTATTTACAATAGTTAAAACATGGAAGCAACCTAGATGTCCATTGACAGATGAATGGATAAAGAAGTTTGGTACATATACACAATGGAATATTACTCAAGTCATAAGAAGGAACACATTTGAGTCAATTCTAATGTGGTGGATGAACCTAGAGCCTATTAGACAGAGTGAAGTAAATCAGAAAGAGAAAGATAAATATGATATTCTAATGCATATATATGGGATCTAGAAAAATGGTACTGAAGAATTTATTTGCAGGGCAGCAATGGAGAAACACACATAGAGAACAGACTTATGGACATGGGGAGAGGGGAAGAGAGAGTGAGATGTATGGAGAGAGTAACATGGAAAGTTACATTACCATATGTAAAATAGATAGCCAATGGGAATTTGCTGTATGTCTCAGGAAACTCAAACAGGGGCTCTGAATCAACCTAGAAGGGTGGGATAGGGAGGGAGATGGGAGGGACATTCAAAAGGGAGGGGATATATATATACCTATGGCTGATTCATGTTGAGGTTTGACAGAAAACAAACAAAATTCTGTAAAGCAATTATCCTTCAATAAAATTTTTTTTTTTTTTAAAGGAAAGCACTGATTTGTTTCAGTCAGGTTTGAGGTTTCTTTGGTGAATTCAACTCACTTTACAACACTGTCAGCATTGGTCTATTTACTTCTGGTAAAGACCATGACCTAGAGATTGAGTTGACCCCCAGCCCACGAGTCTGTGAATTTCTGCCCTCTGTGGGGATGCTGTGTGGTAACAGGCATGTGCACAGCCCATTTCCCCTGACTGTCCCTTTAACAGACTTAACCTCATCCTGCAATATGCCTCAGAACAAATGGAAAAATAGCCTCTCATAGAGGGGTGCTGCTAACTTTCCACTATCTCCATGCTATATCCCAGGCACATCATCAAGGTGAGATTGAGCTCCACTTTCTTCGGTTATTGGATGCTTTATAAAGGTACCTAAGAGACTGGGGGTGTCTACAGCAAAATTTTCTTTTATGTAGGATTTCTACCTGTCTACCTCTGCTCACATGGAATTCAGTTTGGGATAAAGTTTTTGACTTTTCAGTTCAGTTCAGTTGCTCAGTCGTGTCCAACTCTCTGTGACCCCGTGAATTACAGCACACCAGGCTTCCCTGTCCATCACCAACTCCCAGAGTCCACCCAAACCCATGTCCATCGAGTCGGTGATGCCATCCAGCCATCTCATCCTCTGTTGTCCCCTTCTCCTCCTGCCCCCAATCCCTCCCAGCATCATGTCTTTTCCAATGAGTCAACTCTTCGTGTGAGGTGGCCAAAGGATTGGAGTTTCAGCTTCAGCATCAGTCCTTCCAATAAACACCCAGGACTAATCTCCTTTAGGATGGACTGGTTGAATCTCCTTGTAGTCCAAAGTACTCTCAAGAATCTTCTCCAACATCACAGTTCAAAAGATTCAATTCTTCAGCACTCAGCTTTCTTCACAGTCCAACTCTCACATCCATACATGACCACTGGAAAAACCATAGCCCTGATTAGATAGACCTTTGTTGGCAAAGTAATGTCTCTGCTTTTTAATATGCTATCTAGGTTGGTCAAAACTTTCCTTCAAAGTTCAAACTTAAATTGAAGAAAGTAGGGAAAACCACTAAACCATTCAGGTATGACCTAAATCAAATCCCTTATGATTATACAGTGGAAGTGAGAAATACATTTAAGGGACTAGATCTGATAGACAGAGTGCCTGATAAACTATGGACGGACGGAGGTTTGTCACATTGTACAGGAGACAGGGATCAAGACAATCCCCATGCAAAAGAAATGCAAAAAAGCAAAATGGCTGTCTGAGGAGGCCTTACAAATAACTGTGAAAAGAAGAGAAGTGAAAAGTAAAGGAGAAAAAGAAAGATATAAGCATCTGAATGCAGAGTTCCAAAGAATAGCAAGAAGAGATAAGAAAGCCTTCCTCAGCAATCAATGCAAAGAAATAGAGGAAAACAACAGAATGAGAAAGACTAGAGATCTCTTCAAGAAAATTAAAGATACCAAGGGAATATTTGGCTTTTACACTCTACCAAATTTCAAATTACAATTCTTTAACCACTACAGATGATTGTTTGAAAACAGAGTACACTTTTTTTTTCTTTTTTAAGCAGAGCTATGTACAGTTTTGACTCTAGCCCTTCAGATTGATGGAATCAAGATTGCCAGGAGAAATATCAATAACCTCAGATATGCAGATGACACCACCCTTATGGCAGAAAGTGAAGAAGAACTAAAAAGCCTCTTGATGAAGGTGAAAGAAGAGAGTGAACAAGTTGACTTAAAGTTCAACATTCAGAAAACTAAGATCTTGGCATCCGGTCCCATCACTTCTTGGCAAATAGATGGGGAAACAGTGGAAACAGTGGCTGACTTTATTTTGGGGGGCTCTAAAATCACTGCAGATGGTGATTGCAGCCATTAAATTAAAAGATGCTTACTCCTTGGAAGGAAAGTTATGACCAACCTAGACAGCATATTGAAAAGCAGAGACATTACTTTGCCAACAAAGGTTCATCCAGTCAAGGCTATGGTTTTTCCAGGGGTCATGTATGGATGTGACAATTGGACTATAAAGAAAGCAGAGTGCCAAAGAATTGATGCTTTTGAACTGTGGTGTTGGAGAAGACGCTTGAGAGTCCCTTGGACAGTAAGGAGATCCAACCAGTGCATCCTAAAGGAAGTCAGTCCTGAATATTCATTGGAGGGACTGATGCTCAAGCTGAAACTCCAATACTTTGGCCACCTGATGCGAAGAGCTGACTCATTGGAAAAGACCCTTATGCTTGGAGAGATTGAGGGCAGGAGGAGAAGGGGACGACAGAGGATGAGATGGTTGGATGGCATAACCGACTCGATGGACATGGGTTTGGGTGGACTCTGGGAGTTGGTGATGGACAGGGAGGCCTGGTGTGCTGTAGTTCATGGGGTTGATAAGAGTTGGACATGACTGAGTGACTGAATTGACTGACTGACTTCAGAATGATATATTTTAGATTAATCCACTTTCTTTCTTCAATCTTTTTACTGAGAGTCAAAAGAAACAGCTAGCACTCTAAAATTCTGATTTTTACTATAAATTATTTTAATGTTACAGCTAAAGCATGTGCTATTAGCCTTGGCATCTCATGGACCACAGTTTACCAATACTGTTTATCTACCACACAACAGGGTCTAGAACCCCACACCTTTCCAGCCACTTCTTCTAGCAGACGACATCTTCACACGGGTTTGTTACATAGCTCACTCCAATCTAAACCCATATTTCTAACTAAGCCAACTTACAGAGATTTTATCATGGAAGATAATACAAAAAACAGAGTGTTTCAAAATCCTACCCCTGAAAGGAACATATAGAGCTTGCATCCAAGACAACAGATCTGTGAGAAAATGAAGAGGAGTCATCAACTAAATCCTGACTGTTCACCTTCAGGTTTGAAAAAGTCCTGTTAAGTTAGAGAAAGTGAAGCAGGCATGTGAGAGTCAAAAAGCAAGTAGCTATGGTATCCTGCACACTAATTTTTTAAGTATAACATCATACACTTAATATACATAGAATATGTACATATACTTAATCTACATCATATACAAAGAAATTTCATAGGAAAACAACAAAATAATAGTAACATGAGGGAAAAGGTATTATAGACAGATAGGAAGCCAGTAGAAGAACAAATTTGCAGGGGAGTGGGAATTTGTACAAATGCTTGTCCTTAATCTGAAAAAAGGATTGATAATGATCAACTAGGTTTTAGAACTAACACCCAAAAAGACGATCCTTTTAATGATAGAGGACTGGAATGCAAAAGTAGGAAGTCAAGAAATATCTGGAATAACAGGCAAATTTGGCCTTGGAGTACAAAATGAAGTAGGGCAAAGGCTCATAGAGTTTTGCCAAGAGGACGCACTGGTCATAGCAAACACCCTCTTCCAACAACACAAGAGAAGACTCTACACATGGACATCTCCAGATGGTCAACCCCGAAATAAGATTGATTATATTCTTTGCAGCCAAAGATGGAGAAGCTCTATACAGTTAGCAAAAACAAGACCAGGAGCTGACTGTGGCTCAGATCATGAGCTCCTTATTGCCAAATTAAGACTTAAATTGAAGAAAGTAGGGAAAATCACTAGACCATTCAGGTGTGACCTAAATCAAATCCATTACGATTATACAGTGGAAATGACAAATAGATCCAAGGGACTAGATCTGATAGACAGAGTGCCTGAAGAACTATGGACAGAATTTTATGACATTGTACAGGAGACAGGGATCAAGACCATCCCCAAGAAAAACAAATGCAAAAAAGGCAAAATGGTTGTCTGAGGAGGCCTTACAAATAGCTGTGAAAAGAAGAGAAACAAAAAGGTAAGATATATCCATTTAAATGCAGAGTTCCAAAGAATAGCAAGAAGAGATAAAAAAGCCTTCCTCAATGACCAGTGCAAAGAAATGGAGAAAAACAATAAAATAGGAAAGATTAGAGATTTCTTCAAGAAAATTAGAGAGACCAAGGGAACATATCACTCAAAGATGGGCTCAATAAAGGACAGAAATGGTATGGACCTAACAGAAGCAGAGATATTAGAAGAGGTGGCAAGAATACACAGAAGTGTACAAAAAAGACCTTCACAACCCAGATGGTCACGATGGTGTGATCACTCACCTAGATCCAGACATCCTGGAATGCGAAGTCAAGTGGGCCTTAGAAAGCATCACTACGAACAAAACTAGTGGAGGTGATGAAATTCCAGTGGAGCTATTTCAAATTCTAAAAGATGATGCTGTGAAAGTGCTGCACTCAATACACCAACAAATTTGGAAAACTCAGGAGTGGCCATAGGACTGGAAAAGGTCAGTTTTCATTCCAATCCAGAAGAAAAGCAATGACAAAGAATGTTCAAACTACCACACAATTGCACTCATCTCACATGCTAGTAAAGTAATGCTCAAAATTCTCCAAGCCAGGCTTCAACAGTACATGAACGATGAACTTCCAGATGTTCAAGCTGGTTTTAGAAAAGGCAGAGGAGCCAGAGATCAATTGCCAACATCTGCTGGATCATCAAAAAACCAAGAGAGTTCCAGAAAATCATCTACTTCTGCTTTAATGACTATACCAAAGCCTTTGACTGTGTGGATCACAATAAACTGTGGAAAATTCTGAAAGTGTGGTGAATACCAGACCATCCGACTTGCCTCTTGGGAAATCTGTATGCAGATTAGGAAGCCACAGT
Organism: Bos mutus; assembly: GCF_027580195.1. NCBI lineage: Eukaryota > Metazoa > Chordata > Mammalia > Artiodactyla > Bovidae > Bos > Bos mutus. Next base: position 37,209,645 of record NC_091643.1, read on the forward strand.
TAGAACTAGACATGGAACAACAGACTGTATCCAAATAGGAAAAGGAGTACATTAAGGCTGTATATTGTCACCCTGCTTATTTAACTTATATGCAGAGTACATCATGACAAATGCTGGACTGGAAGAAACACAAGCTGGAATCAAGACTGCCAGGAGAAATATCAATAACCTCAGATATGCAGGGAGAAGACACTGCCAATCCACTCCAGTACTCTTGCCTGGGAAATCCCATTGACAGAGTAGCCTGGTGGGCTATAGTCCATAGGGTCAAAAAGAGTTATACATAACTGAAGCAGTTTAGAACACAAGCACACAATGATCAAAATATTGCAGTGGGATGAGAGAAGAATACTAAGCATGCCTGTTTCTCAGCTCATGTCTGGGTCCTAAGACATGTGGCATATGAGGAAATGTGTAGCAGATACAAATGAAGTGAAAATATAATTAAAAATAAAGGAAAACATGAAAAATAAAAATAAATGAAACAGAACATTTACATGAAAGATGTATTTTTTAAAAAGTCCTAATAGCCACTGCAACATCTCACCATCTGTTTGTCCCAACATTAACGATGTAACAAATTCAACACAAGCAGTGAATATGGTGTCATAAAGTAAATAAATTAAAAAAAAAAAAAACAATGCAACTGTTGGTCTAAATTTCAAAAAGTATGTGCAAGTTGCTCTCATTCAGCGATAAAATCTTTTGCTGAGTTCTTGGTATATTGGACACAGAGAACCAGTCTTTGTGAGCTCTATGGAGTTCACAGATATTTACTGCAGGAACTCTCTGGCACATACAGTCAGGTCTCACTCATTTCCACATCATTAGACCTGGAAATATTAAAATGACATAAACCCTATCTATCAAGGAAGCAAATAATTAAGTCAAAACTTCAGATAAAAGGACTGCAAGTTATTAGAGGCTGGCATAATTTAGGACATAAAGAAAAGTTATGAGCCCCTAATTATGGAGAACAATGGAAGACAGATGAATATTTTCCAAGAAAGGCATAACTCCTCCCACACCTTAATTCACTCACCTCAATGATGATTAAACATCCTTTGTAAAAATTTTCATAACAAATCCAGATAATTTTTAATTACATAATATCTGGCATACAGAATGCATCCAATGCACATTATCTCATAATGAGCATTACCCAGTGCACATTAACATTATGGGTTATGGTGTTGGTACCAATAACAGAATGTTTATTTTATTTGAATAGATTAGACCAATTAGAAAAACGGTCATCAAAAGAAATCTGATTTGACTAGATGAGGAGAGCCACATAAAGATCCAAGGGAAGGGATAATGAGAAAATGAGGATAATACGGTGAGAAGATAAGTTGTGAGTTAGGCTGGGTAAAAACAAGGTTTGGGTTTTCATCGTTTCATGAGCTAGAGAGTGATTCATGGGGAATCCAGCATTCTTTAAAGACCACAGATAGAGTGAACAGTTCCTTCTTAATGACTGTATAACTTTTTGGCTACCCCAATATAATGCATATGTATATGCGTGTACACACACACACACACACACACACATATATATATATATATGAAAACTAGCCATATCCTTGAAGATGTGTACATTTAGGTTGTTTAAGTAATAATAAAAATTTTTGTTAATATTATTCAATTGGCTGATTGACTTAATAATAAGGAATTTATTTTAAACATCATGCTAAATGCTGTGTATTCAAAGACCAGTAAAAAAATAAAAACTGGTTTCAAGGAGTTTGCTATATTGTTTGTTGTAAAGTCTTTTTCATATTTAGAATGATTCTGTTAGGATGGATTTCCAGATGTAAAAAATATAAGTATGAATACAGTAAAGTCTCTTGATTTCTTAAAAGGATATACCAGTTCACAATTCTTTAAAAATATATGAAATTTATTTTTTCCCATCATTCAATCCAGATCCTTATATTTAAGAAGTCAATTAACATTTAGTGAACATTTAATCTATGCTACATGTCAGGTCCTGCACAATGAAATAAGAATATAGAAATTAAGAAATAACTGCCTTGCCTAATCGAGTGGGGAGAACTTGTATGGAAACTATTACTTAGTGCCATAGCTGAGCTATTTAGAACCATGGGAACCAGAGGAAGAGATGATTAATTCTATCTGACAAGTTATGGTTCATAAAGCTTATGATATTTTGAGTTTGGTCTTTGGGGACTGAGAGGGGGTTTTTCTGAGTTGGCATGGGGATAGGAATTTCATTAAAGAGTAGATAAAGTGCATGAGGTCCAAATTGTGAAAGTTTATGGCATCTTTAAGGCAACTGTGAATTGTCTGTTTTAGGCCAGAGTCCAGGAGGAAGAAAGAGCAAGATGATAACAAAACTAAAAGGTGTCCTGGGGCCAGATCCTGGCTAAACTTATAAATATGCTAAGGTAACTGAACTGAAAAAAGGAGTTTAGGAAAGAGGGTTGATGTAATCAGATGTGTACTTAGTAAGTTAATACTACCTTCAGTGTTGAGGATCGTCAGGAGAGAGTAGAAGGAGTCACGGATTAGTATAAGGCACCAAGCGTGAGCGATGAGGATAAGAGCCACGTAGAAATTTTAGGAAAATCAGGACTACTGAGATTGAGATAATTTCTGAGGTAAATTTCAAGACTCAGGTAACAAGTGACTGCAAGTGCATTGAGAAAGAGGAGCCTGGGATTCTATCTCTCTCATTTGAAACCCCAAAGGGATACAGGTATGCAACAATCTTATTAGGAACAGTGAAGTGAAGTGAAGTGAGTGAAGTCGCTCAGTCGTGTCTGACTCTTTGCGACCCCATGGACAGTAGCCTACCAGGCTCCACCGACCATGGGATTTTCCAGGCAAGAATACTGGAGTGGGCTGCCATTTCCTTCTCCAGGGGATCTTCCCAACTCAGGGATCGAACCTGGGTCTCCTGCATTGCAGACACTTTACCGTCTGAGCCACCAGGGAAGCCCTCTTTGTGACCCCATGGACTGTAGCCCACCAGGCTTCTCCACCCATGGAATTTTCCAGGCATGAGTACTGGAGTGGGTTGCCATTTCCTTCTCCAGGGGATCTTCCCTACCCAGGGATTGAACCTGGGTCTCCCACATCGCAGGCAGATGCTTTACCATCTGAGCCACCAGGGAATCTAAGGGAATCTTAGGAACAGTACAAGAGTACAACAACAAAAATCGTTTTTCATGAGGGGGAATAGGAAGTAAGTTCACATGTGGGTCTCTGGATGATAATATCTAGCAGAGATTATATAAGGGAAGTTCAGATAAAAATTATGGTCCTGGAAGATATGAGAGAACGAGGGAGTCTGACATACAAATTTTCATGCCATTAATGTAGGGGTGATATTTGACGTTATTGGGAAAAACAGGAACGTTCAGTGAAAGCATGGAATGTGAAACAAGAAATAAGCCTGAAGCCAAAATTTTGAGACCTCCACATCTTCAAGGGGCTGAGTGAAGGAAGAAGGGGCAATAAGCTTGTGGGGAAAATTAGCACAACAGTCTCAGAGTCTCTCAGAGGATGGAGACTTTCAACAATACTCTAAGGCAGTTTTCAGTAGTAGCTATAAAAACAAGCATAGAATTATTTTCTGAGTGCAACAAAAATCTGAATGCTGAATTTAACCGGGGAAGTTCCCATGGTGGACATGATTTGAAAGGTCTCCTTGTTAAAGGTGGGAGGTACACTAAGTCAATTGATTGAAAGGACAATTCTTTCAGGAACACCAGCTCATTTCAAATCGCCAAGGCACTGTGCCCTCAAATACGTCTGCACAGTCTCTGATACAACCTGAACACGCTCCCACCCAGTAAGAAAGGCTACCTGTCAGTAAGGACTTGGGGGAAGCTTGGTGTTCCAAGGTGTTTACCTTTGTTGTGTGATGAATGCTCTCACTGTCTGAATCTATCTCCCTTTCAGATGAGTGTGAGGGCTTCCAGCACTCTTGAGATTGGTGGCTGCTGACACTCCCTGGAGAGTCTTCTCAATCTTCCCAAGTTTTCCTTGTGAGAATTTCTTGGTATGGACTTATTGGGATACCATCCTTCCTTCCACTTACTGACTGGAGGAGTGGTGCCAGAGAGCAACACAGATTGTAACTGGTTTAAGTAAACCTCCATTTCTCTGGACTATACCCTCAGTACTCTTCAGCTCATCAGGAGCTGACCTCCTCTCTTCTTAAAAAGATGGGGAGCAAGTAGACACAGAAGAGATCAACCTGGAGAGTAGAAAATATCATGGAATCTGAGACTACCATTGCCAAAAATGTCTTTAATTTCAGATGTGAGAAAGGGTAAAAACTGGCATCAAAGAAATTGATGAGCAGACTCAGTATGGCATATGGCCAGACGCCTCACCACGCCTTCATCAAGAGAGGCAGTCTGGTTGCTCTCCCTGGCATCCAGGCTGGCTGCAAGCATTTGTCTGGTCAAACGAATGTGGTAGATGTGAAGCCAGGTCAGAAGATGACTTGCGGCTTCTACTCAGACCTCTTGGGGCACTCATTTCTGAACCCCATCTGCCTTGAGGATAGGGAAACCTCAGGGGAAGGCGATGATGCCTTTGCCAGCAAAAGCCCAGCCAGCAGTTACACCAACTGCCAGCCATGTTCAGGGCTACCCCGGAAGTGGATCCTTCAGTTCCTGCTGAGCAGCCTTGTCGGGTGATGGTGCGTGGAACAAAGACACACAATCACCCAGGAGCCCTGTCCCAAATGTGCATCATGAGCAAAACAAGCTAAATTCTTGATTTAATTTACCAAATATATGAATGGTTTGTTACATGGCAGTATATAACTTGGTCCAAATATTTCCAATTGCCTAACAATCTTTCCAAAAAATTAGAAGCTAACAGCTAAAGTTATAACTTTTCCAAAGACTAACAAATCTAAAGCCATAAAGACTCAGCAATGAAGATGTAAGATATGAAGTATATTCTATTAATACCATTCCTTCTTAACAACTTTCCAGTTATTCTTTATGAATTTATATCCTGAAGGAGGAAAAAAAAATGCAGAGTAGTGCTAGAGATCAGCTAGTGTTCCTCTTAAAGAAAGATCAGTTAGAAAAGTGATGCCTGGGAAGAAAAATTGTTAAATGTTCAGAATAAACGTGGACATATCTAAAACAAATCTCTGTAGGTCAAGTGAAATTTCATTACTTAATAATTTTCCAAACCTCTCTTCAAGTCATACTTACAGGAAAATATTTTATCTTAAATACCAGCTCAAACATCACAGGCATTCCTAATGAAGTTAGATAAAAGAAGTATTTTTTCCTATATAATGACAATGAAAATATTTCCACATATAAATGAGATGAAGGCATATCAGGAATGTAGCTAATAGATATTTTTAAAACATGATTTAATTGTTCTGGCAAAACTACTCATTATGCTTTTGGTTCTTGACATCATTACAGTTCTCTGTTTACTGTGTTATACTTGAAATTAAATGATAACAAAAATCATTTTAGGATGAGAAATGCTCAATAGAAAAATAAATGAACATTATTTGGAGCACATGAAAGGATAGCAGAAAATGATCTAGAGAAAATTTAAGGGATTATCATAAAAACAACTCTAAATTTAAGGCATGCCATTATAAGAATAAAGTCATAAGGATCTAAAGAGCTCAAAAGTGCCTTAACTGTGTCTTTTACTAATTAATGAAGCATTATCTGTAAGACAGCTCAACTAACTCACAGAGCATAAAGCTTGTTAAAGATATAGGACACACAGCAGAGCAGGATACATTTGCAATATGTTCTCATACAAAGGCAGGCATCCTGTGAGCATCTGGTAAATATGAACTAGATTGAAATTTATGCTTCTAATATGGACGTGGACAGTTTCTCATCAGTGGAATGCTTTGAGAAACTTTACAGAGTAGAGTCCTCATAGGAAATTCCCATAGCATTGAACAGATAAGACTGTGTATATTTATGGTATAGGGTTGGGGAAAAGAGTCATATATCTAGTCATGTCAGGTTGGCACTATTTTGAGCACTAACTAGGATTAGTATAGAAAGTTGGGAGTGTGTGTAGTTTGGAACACACCACACTCACACATACATTATCGTTTCTAATTTGAACATGTGGGGTATATAATATATTCTGTGAAAAAGGAAAGACACCAAATAAAGCAAAATTTAAGGTCCCATATTATATAATGCAGTCCCAAACAGTTAACAAAAATACCTGCAACTCTCACGAACAGTTCCACCCGTTCGATCTTTATATTAGCTCTACCCAGATTCAGGGCTTCCCTGATAGCTCAGTGGTAAAGAACCTGCCTGCCAATGCAGGAGACATAAGAGATGTGGGTTTGATCCCTGGGTAGGGAAGATCCCCTGGAGGAAGGCATGGCAACCCACTCCAGTATTCTTGCTGGAGAATCCCTTGGACAGAGAAGCCTGGAAGGCTACAGTCTATAGGGTCACAAAGAGTCGAACATGCCTGAAGTTACAGCATGCACACACTACCCAGATTTTCTGACAGCAATCAACTTCAGTTTACTGCTCTGAACAACATGCATCTGCCTAGACCAAATTCTTAAGTATGTAGGAAAACCAGTGGGCCTCATCAAACCTGCCAAGTTCACAATATAAAAAAGATACAAAAGTTATCAAATTTCTCTGAGACTTTCAATCTTTGATTTCCTTTGTCCTTACTTGGCCTGGGGGTGAGGGTGGGGGAGAGTACTTTCTGTGGCTCCTGCCTGATTCTTCTGAAGCCCTGAGCATATGGTTATTTGCTCATGTGGATGATGTAATTTATGCCCCATTCAAAAATAACAAAATTCTAAGGCTTCATGCATATTTAGAACAATTAAAAACAATTGAAAGTTTATCATGCCATTTGCAGCCATCCAAACAACATTTTCTAGCCATTACAAAACATAATAAAACCAACCTCCCATCTCATCTTTGTTTTTAATGCTTTTTCTGAAAAGCTAACTTCACAAATATTCTTGGTTCCTATAATATACTATTAAGGGGCAATTCAGATCAGAGAATGGGAACAGTAAACTCTGGGCTGAGAACTGGAATTAAAAGGGAGTATTTACCACAAAGAACAAAATGTGCTCTTACACATCAGTGTGAGAGGGGAAGATAAAAACTTTAACCAGAAAAGAAGCAGAGTGAGAAAACCAAAGGCACATTTTGGAGGTTGAGAGAACAGATACGGATAAATGTAAAAATGAAAACCACTGTCAGTAAAGATAGCTTTTAAAAATTTACTTTCTTAAATTGGAGGATTATTGTTTTAAAACGTTATATTGGTTTCTGCTGAAGAACAAGGCTAATCAGCCATTAGTATTTGTTTCTGTTCAACAAATCTAAGTTGTTTTCAACTCTTTACAACCCCATTGACTATAGTGCACACACGCACACACACACACACACACACACACACATATATATATAAATTTTATGAGTCTAGCATATTACATAGCACAAAGAAAACCACTGGTAAATGTCAGCAATTATTACTGTAATTATCACCATAGCCCTGTTCATATCATCTCCCTGTCTCTACTCTACTCCCTGTGCCCTCTACTATAATTTCCCATGAGAAAAGTCATTCCTTTTGATATAAAAGACTCACTGTCTATGACTCTGGCTTTCTGGCTTGACAGGTTATCAACTTGCTATTCACTGTGGTGTACGGTGAATGCAGAAATACCCAAATTCATTGGTTATGCAGAGGTATTTACATTAATGAACTAGGAGAAAAGATGCTATACCATATGTAAGTTCCATTCGATTGATTAAGAGTATATTTGTTTTCTTCTGCTCTGGGTTGGCTCATAATGTGAAACTGGCAGGTGAGCCCTCTTCATACAGTCCTCTTTGGGGCATCAGAAGACATGCTCCGAAGTGCCGGGGTCCAGCCCCGGTGGATCCAGGGAATTCGAAGCGGGGACGGCGTCGGCGAGGATCAGGAAACAACTGCTTAATTAAATGTTAATTAAGGATATAAAGAGTAATAGAATAAGGATAGCTCAGTGAGGAAATTCAGTGGAGAAAAGAGGCTGAATAATTCAGCCAGAAGGTAAGAGAAAGAACGACATGGTGAGACCAAGTTTCGGTGAACAAGGCCCGCACTTTATTTTCCAAAGTAGTTTTTATACCTTAAGTTATGCATAGAGGATAATGGGGGAAGGGGAAGAGCCATGCAGTAAGCCAGGCTTTCTTCCTGCAAACTTATCATATGCAAAAGTTTAGGTGATTTGCATCATCTTCTGGCCCGGAGGCCTGATAACATTTTAAGACCCTTTCTTCAGAAAACTTATTTTTCTCTAAAGGTGATTAGTCAAGCGCCACCCTCAAAAGCATTAGATAAAGTTGCATTCCTACAGAGCAAAGGTGTGGTGGGCTATAACAAGAAAAAGAATTAACTCAAGGGTCCCAGGTTGCAAACATTAAAGCTACTACTTACACCAATTATATTAATCAATACACTGCCAGGGACACAGCAGGTAAGGGATATGGAGACTTAGCAGCAAACATTGGCCCAAGAAGTGAAAAACCCTTCACCAATACAATTTCTAATCAATCTTTTAACTGCTCAAAGGACTCTGTATTTAGACAGTTTAGAACATCTCATACCTCTCACAGTTGGGAGGCTCTGAGCAATCACATGTGGCCAGAAAAACCTATTCAGGCAGGCTAGAGGACTTCCAAAGGAGTTTGTAGGTTGAAACACTGTCACAACCAGGAATTATTAACTGGAGCCGTAAATTAACTCTTTTTTTCAGAGAGAGGTAGTGGGGGACAGCCCCCCCTAAAGTCAGAGGTGTAGGTGAGAGCACAAAGCAGAAAGTAGGCAGACTCTGGTTTTGGGGGTAGATGCTTGAGAATTTCCAGGGGGACTCCTGAGGCTCGATCCCGCCTTTGCGTATGCCGAGCCTCCTTTCTCATGACCTTTGCCATGGGCGGAGTTCCTCACTCTGGCTCCCGGCAGTGATAGATTTCTAGTTGAGCTATTCCAGATCCTGAAAGATGATGCTGTGGAAAGTGCTGCAATCAATATGCAATATGCAATATGCACTCATTATGCAATATGAAGGCTCCTGGCACCCGAGTTTAGAGTCTTGGAGATACAACTAATGATGGGTGTGAGAAGAAGAGTTCTCTGGTCTTCCCATCTTTCATCTCTTTGAGGCCCTGGCACTAAAGAGATATGTTTCATGTGTAGGTATGACTAAGTGTGGATAGTCGGGGAATTCTGATCCTTATTCTCCACTGAAATGGTTTCCAACTTGAAACGACACATATATGGGGCTGGTTGGAGGTACTCTACTTCTTTTATTAGAATTTAATTGAAATAATTTCTCATATTTCCTTCATGAAGTTATTACACATTGCATGTACGGAAGAGAAATTTCTGTGTGGATAAAAATGTGTCTATAACCCCAAAGTCACAGTGTTAAGTGGGAGTATAAAATGGAGACTCTTCTTATTTTGTACCTGTTAAGCTAAGAAGCCAGGAAATCACTTTCTACAATAAAAGAAACGTGGATTTGGACTTCACCTTCTACTGAGTCCTTGGCCATGGTAATGAGTAACAATATTTTTTCCTCTTAATATATTTCTTAGTAAGCTAAAACATATTACGCATTTACCAGAATAAAAGACCCTCTGGTGTATATACTGTAGCTCAGTAGTAAATAATATGAGTTCAAAAGTAAAAAAAAAAATGAGTTAGAGGACAGATCATGGAAAATAATTTTAATTCATTGAATGACCTATTCAATTAGAATGTTCCAGAAAAAAATACGTGGGTTGTTGCATATCTTAAAATTATTGGAACACGATAATGGAAGAAAGATCTTGTTTTATGTTGGAAGTTGCTAATATGTTCATAAGTCCTCAGTAGAATCTTATCAATTTTCATAAATAACTACTTATGAAACTATAAATCACTTTCAGACCCTCTTTAAGGATGCACAAAAAAGATAACAAGCATTCATTTTTCAACTTGCAACTTACGCAAGAGATAAGAACTTGGTGCTGATTACCCAGCTGTTTGCAATTCTAAAGATGAATCTCCTCAGTTACTTCCCTTTAGGTAAAAAGGAAAACGGAAATATTTAGTAACTTTTATCAGTCATATTTTTAAAGCATGAAGAGGTATGGAAAATATTTTTTGGTAAAAATTTCACATTTATAAAATATTATTCCAAAGTTATGCAAAATAATATTTATCCAATTTTATGAAAAATAAATGTGATAACTATTCACAACTCTCCTACAACCCAAATTAATTCGCTGATGGAATAAACAATGGCCCAAATCTAGTATTTGGTAGAAAATTTTAACTCATGTCACACTTTTTGACCAAAAGCAATTTTACATACCCTCATTTGGAAGACCCTTGTTCTAGAAGCTTGGACCCTCCTCATTACTATAGACTGTCTGCTGTTTTACTATTAGAATTGTGTTACACTGATTTCCTTGCATATTTTTCAAAAGTTATGGCATCTGGTTGAGTGCCAGACATCTGTTAGTGGAGAAACTCTCAAGAATTAATTGCTTATGTTCTTTTCTTCTAAGCGGTCCATGAACTGTGAATAGACAATGTCAGAAACTATCCCTTTCTGAGCATATTTGTAGACCATGGCCTCCTACCTATTCAGGACAGTGCCTGTTTACTGAATGGTGAGTATCTCCCTTCCTACCTCCCCCAAGTGGTATGAGTCCTGTTGCATTGTCATTTTAAAAATTAATGTCATCCAGCTGCAGAAAGGTTCTTAACGTCACAGAAATTATTGTCTGTGTTCCTAAGATATGTCTTTCTTCCATATCCCATGACTATTTTAAACCTAAACTACATTTTTAAAGCTTTCTACTGATTTTTAACACACTCTTCCAGCCGTTGTATCTCCCCCTCAATTTTGCCATAAAAACACAGAGTCCAACAGGAATGAATCCCTTTACATCTGCTCTACTACTTTCTTATTACTAGTTTTAGAAGCAAAGATGTTCCTCCTTCTCTCCCCAAAGGGATGCTTATCCCTCATGTACTCATCTCCTCCCCCCCTATCATGGACCTTTCTCATTTGTAAATTAATTATTAATTGAACAATCCTTTCCAGTGCATATTGTGTGCAAGACATCAAACTAGAGGTTATGAATACAGAGGGGAAAACCATCTGGATGGACAAGGGACAAGCTAACAACTGACTATAAAAAACTTTGGTAGTTTCTAAGCAGAGGAGGATAGATCAGGTACAGTGGAGGCTCAGGCTGCAGAAAGGTTCTGGGCAAGATGGAAAAGGTTTAAGAAGCAGAAGCCAATATAGAAGCTCAGACTAATAAAGTCAGTAAGAATTTGCCTGTTGGACAGGCAAGAATATGCTACATTTGTCTTTCTCTAGAAGCCCTCCTGTAAATTAAATTATTAGCTTTTTAAAATAAAATATTTTCCAACTTAATCTGAGCACACAGCAGTGATAAGTCAACAGAGAAGCACATGGAGTAATGCCAGTTGAGCCCAGAGGCTCCTAAGATTTCTTGTGAGAACCATACTGATACTAATATGAACCTTCTGCTTCTAAACTATCTATTATACTCAAAATATTAGTATTTTAATAACACTATTATAAATAATAAGAAATAATTATAATTTATAATAATTATTTTTAATTTAATATCATAATATACATGTTCTAAATAAATAAAATAATGTATTAAAATAAATAATAAATTATTGATAAGAAATAAATTAAAACAATAAATATAGTATAATAAATAATAATAATATTCTTACTTTGGCCATGCCACAGGGCATGTGGGATCTTCATTCCCTAACCAGGCATCTAACTCATGTCCCCTGCAACGAAGTGCAGTCTTCCAATGGACTGCCAGGGAAGTCCCAAAATATTGTTACTTTTAAAGTTTATTTTTTAAATTCCTTGAAAACTTTTTACTTTGTAGTCCTTTTGTTCTCAGGCAAGATCCATATTAGATCAGATCAGATCAGATCAGTCGCTCAGTTGTGTCCGACTCTTTGCGACCTCATGAATCGCAGCACGCCAGGCCTCCCTGTCCATCACCGACTCCCGGAGTTCACTCAGACTCACGTATAGAGCTCTGTTATGTACAGATGCTTAGAGCTCAAGTCCTAGACCAGACTGTCAGTTCTCCCTGGACCATGGTTTAATCCACTTTTAGTTGCCCAAACCAAAGGAATCAACCTCAACTTCATTCAGAAATATAAATCTTTGACATGATAATCTGATATATTAATTTTTTCTCTTTTTATTGAAGTATAGTTGCTTTACAACACTGTGTTAGTTACAGGTACAAAGTATGTGGTTCAGCTATTTTACTGATTATATTCAATTATAGGCTATTACAAGATATTAAATATAATTCCCTGTGCTATACAGTAAATCCTTGTTGCTTATTTTATGTACAGCGGTTTTTTAGTCCCCTACTCCAAATTTGTCCCTCCCCTGAAATATTTTTGTTCTGTCTGTTACATTATAATTCTTTCCCTGGTCTATTAAAATATTTAAGGTCCTTCCATAAATTCCTTTATCTCAGAGGTATTTGCAAAAGCTCTTCCGAGGCCACTGTTCTTACACTGGGTGTAAGCAGAGTCTCCCAGAGAGAAACACAGGAAGAAGAAAGCCTTGAAAACAGCTGGAGAGAAGAGGCAACAATTTCTTCCAGAAATGGAGAGGTCTAAAGTGAGTAGAATGGCACCCCACTCCAGTACTCTTGCCTGGAAAATCCCATGGACGGAGGAGCCTGGGAGGCAGCAGTCCATGGGGTCGCGAAGAGTTGGACACGACTGAGAGACTTCACTTTCACTTTTCACTTTCATGCATTGGAGAAGGAAATGGCAACCCACTCCAGTGTTCTTGCCTGGAGAATCCCAGGGACAGGGGAGCCTGGTGGGCTGCCGTCTATGAGGTTGCACAGAGTTGGACACGACTGAAGTGACTTAGCAGCAGCAGCAGCAGCAAAGTGAGTAGGGCTCATCTATTGATCTGTGGCAGATGGGAAATGGGAGATGGAAAAATGATTTGAGAGGGTTGTGTGGTGCACCCAGGAGAGCTGGACCCTGGGCCCGAGCAGGTCTGTTGAGCCATTTCAGAGATTGAGGTGACCCAAGTGGGTCACAGAAATAGCTAATAGTCACCTGGCTGTAAGGTACCTCAACACTAGTTATAAGATGGCTGTTATTTATTTTGAAATACTTCCTGGCAGACTGTACAATACATATAAGTGTGCTAAAGTTCTGACACTTTCAGAAATCTGTGAGGCGGGTGTGGTGGGCAGACTTCTAGGGTAGTCCCTAAACCCTCCCAGTTCCCTAAGTAAACATTCTTCCCATTATTCACGTATTAGTCTAGGTACCGCTGTGAAGGGAGTCTACAGGTGTAACTAAGATTCCAAATTAGTTGATTTTATAATAAAGCGATTATATGGGAGGGCCTATAAAAATTGTGCTAGGAGGTTATAAATTAGTTCTCTTTGCCTCAAAACATGAGCATCCAAGACCTAATGATAGGCTACCAAGAGTCTTTGGAGATTGTACCAGTATAAATACCAGATTAATTAGAGCACCTATTTATTTACTCACTGGTTCAATAAAGTTCCTTAATATCTAGAATCAAATAAAATTAAACACAAAATACCATGAATTCATAAGAAATAAGCAATTCTATTTTTACTTTTAGCACTGCTATGGAATGAGGTTGCTTCTTTATCATTCACTGAATGACAAAGATATTGATAAAGATAATAATGATAAAGATAAAGATAAATATGCTTTAAAAGAGGATAAAATGTCTCAGTAAAATTTATTGTTACATTTTATACAATTGTGATTTACCTAAATAGCTGCCTCCATGACTCCTGATGGTCAGAAAACATCAGCTTCTTGTGTTTCTGCACATTTTACAAGCAGAAACTGCCCTTTTGTCCCAAATTGTCTTTTCAAAGATGTGTGTATAGTAAACAACCTTGAAAAATACTATGTTCCCTCCACTCAGAGCAAAGGGCAGATTTTCCTTCTGTTCAGTGTAATAAAGATAATGTCTTCTTCCCGAACAAAAGCCAGGCTTGCTTGTGCCCGTTATAAAAAGATTCAGGTTGTGTGTCTAACTCCTCAGTGTGCTGTCTCCCTGCCTCATGTGTGGCATCCATGTGGACCTGTTGGCATCACACCCACGTAACTTGGGGAACTAGGAGAATCTACACAAATATGCCATGTTCATGCTGTTTCCCGTGGTATGAATAGTAAGTACTTCATCTCCAGTTCAGGAGTCTTGTGTCTTCTGCTAGCTCAGTGAAACCAGCAGAACACCTGGTTAGCTACAAATAGCATAAACCTATATCCCTCAAAGTTCTTGATACTAATTTGCTTATAAACACAACTGGTTCCCAGCACACTATAGGCATTTTCTAGTTTATGAAATAGGTTTTTGGTAAAAAAAAATAACCAATGTATCTTTCCTCATTGATTTGCATAAAATAGGTAATGAGATGACTTTTCTTTGTAACTTCTAGATGTATGATTCATTTAAAGAAATTAAAATGGACACTTCCATAACCTTCAAACCCCAAAAAAGACCTTATCTTCTTAAGTCACTGGGGGAATTTGGCTTCAATCACTTCTCCTAACTTTATCAACCAAAAGAATAATAACAAAGGAATGTTCTTTGCTCATTTATTTGTAATTGCCAAAATTTGGGAGTGGAAAAAGAAAAACTTTTTCAGAATGTACCTGTTTTTGGCTAATTATAGAAATAAAATATTCTCATTAATTCTCCTTTCTAAATGCACTATCAAATTCCTTGTAAGAATACTATTAATTTTCGCCATTGTTTACTGCAAGAAAGTTGCTCAGAACATTAAAGAGAAGACTATAATAACAAACTTTGTCATAGTTAAAAACAAAGTGAACTTAAGCACTTTATTCTATTAAACGTTACCTCAGCTATAAACTAATTTAGTAAATATACACACTTTTATTTTACATATAAATTTTTAAAACCTTTATTTCAGAAATAGATTGTGTAAAGCTCTGCACACATAACCACCTTGGACCTGTTTACTGAATCAAGCCTGTAATGGGTGGCCAGCTGACCGTGTGTGTACCTGCAGCCAGTCTTTCTTTGGAACCAATTAACACCACTAAAAAGATGGAGAAGGTCTTTAACTGCCTGCTCTTCAACATCCTAGAGTGTTATATAGCTGGCCAGTCTTTTGTTTTGATTTGCTTTCATCTTCTGGATGGTTTGTTACTGAGTCCTCTAGCATCTCTAAAGCATCATGGTTTGGGGGAAGTTTTTAAGATCAAGAAAACACAAAAACACGTACAACTTTTCAACTAAGTAAAAAAAAATCTTCATAGTTCAGTGTAGGTTGCATGATTTACCCAATGTCTGTATAGTCAAAAAGAGTTCATTTTTGCTTGCTTGTTTGTTTTTCAGGAGATAGCATTCTACATGAAAGAAAGTAGGGAGACAGAACAAAGAGAGACAGAGAGGGGCAACGAGAGAGAAAGAGAGAGAGACGGGAAGTGGGGATGAAGACCCTGGATTGTGAAGAACTGCTCAAATATTGAATAAAATAACAAATTGACTTTAAATTTTCTAGATAGCATGAATAGCCCATTCTTCCACAACCTGCAGAGGATAGAGATTATAAGCCATAAATCTTCAAGGAAATGGGTGCTCTTTTGGATCAACAGTTTGAAAAAGGAGTTTCGCCATTTCTAAAGACTTCAAATCCTTCTCTTTTTTTCAACTGGAGGAGGCGATGAGTTAAATGAACCATCAGCACACAAGATGTATCACTGTATCTTCTGCAGCTCTGAGGCATCTGACCCTTCATCTCTTGTGTTATTCCACCCTTCTTTTACTCCTATGGCTAGGAGGAGAAGGGAGATTTTGTAGCTAAGCTACCAACACATTTGTTTTGTAGGACCTCCAATCCATGATATTTCAATCAATCATTTTGGAGGTGGTGCTAATGAAGTCAAGTTTACAAATTTAGATTCCACCTGAGCCAGTTATTAGGCAGCAGATTATCTCAGTTATGAGAAAGTTTGAAAAATGTGCAAACATGCATTTACTCACATATTAATTTAACTATATCCATGGTTCCTGACAATACATCCTATGTCATGGCAGGCCATAATGGTACAATAGGTATAACCACAGGGTTTATAGTGGGGAGATAAAAATAAATGAACATACAAATGAATAATGAGCAACTGAGTTAGAAATAATTTACTCAACAAACAGTGATATGATAGAGAGGGTAATGAAGAGGGATACTTGGACCCACATTGGATAGAATCATTTGACACATTTGGCGGGGGCAGGGGGTCTACATCTAAATTGAAGCTTAAAGAATGGTTCAGCTATGAACAGAGCAGGATAACATTTGTAGGAAGGAGTGTTCCAGACAGGTGGAAAAGACTTTGCTGTGTCAGAGAAAATAAAAGGAAGACAAGGTGACTTTCATGGGCTGATCATAAAAGGTACTGAACTGAAATTAGGCTGGGAGGGAGGCATGAGCCAAATTATTGTGGCCCCAGTAGGGTGAAATAGAGAAGTCAATGGCACTCCACTCCGTACTCTTGCCTGGAGAATCCCATGGACGGAGGAGCCTGGTAGGCTGCAGTCCATGGGGTCACTAAGAGTCGGACACGACTAAGCTACTTCACTTTCACTTTTCACTTTCATGCATTGGAGAAGGAAATGGCAATCCACACCGGTGTTCTTGCCTGGAGAATCCCAGGGACAGGGGAGTCTGGTGGGCTGCCATCTATGGGGTCTCACAGAGTCAGCCATGACTGAAGCGACTTAGCAGCAGGAGGTTTGGATTTTAAGTTTGATAAGAAGATGGTGATTGGTTTTCAAGCAGAAGACAGGTAAAATCCAGTTTGCCCTTTAGGTAGGTCACTGGAGATGCTAAAAGGATGAGGACTAAGGATAGAAATCAGAAGTCAGATAGAGGATTGTGGCGGATATATTTATACTGACCTCCATAGATGCAGTCTCTACCTTTCCTCAAACTCTTATCCTTCCCTTCCTCACTCCCTTGACATCTCCTACCCCACAGAAGACTAGGAAATGACCTCTTTTTTTTAGTTTATGCAACTTAAGAAAATCTAATTGGCTTTTAAGAATGGAGGGAAATTTTCAGAGATAATGAAGAGAACAAAATAGTACATGTTTTAAAACAATCATTACTGTATCAGTTAGAAACTTACAGTACGAACAATGAAGAACACACAGGAATAATGTTCAAAAGCTATTTCCCTCTTTTGCAAGAGCAACATGACCTCAGAATGGATATACAGTGTTAGAAGAGCTTTTTTGGTTGTTCCATGCCTTTCTCTACATTGTAAAACAAATAACAGCAATTTTTCCTCAGTGTTGCAGGGCACATAGAAAACAGTACACATTTTAAATAACTGCATGCTCCTCATTCAAACTTTCACTATTTCATTTTTCTATTTGCACTGCTTAGCTGTTTTTTTAGGATTTCTCTTTAGGATGAGGGGCATTTTTAGTCTCCAATGCGTTTGTTACAGTACTACGTGTGCTTTATGTTGTGGTGTTTTGGTTTTTTTTTTTGGCCACAATGCATGTGGGAGCTTAGTTCCCAGACAAGGGATCAAACCCATGCTTTCTGCCCTGGAAGGTGAAGTCTTAACTACTGGACCACCAGGCAAGTCCCTAGTTAGTTGTTTTGTATTTATGTCTTAGATCATATTTTAATTTTATTTTTAAATGTTTTCTAAAAAAGCTGCAAAAGAGCCACCATAATGCAAATATTGTTTGCAACTACTATCTAAGTATCAAAAGAAAAAAAATCAGGAAACTTTACTTGATGCAAATATTTTGAGCAAAAAACAAACTGTTTGGAACAGAGACACTTCAAACCCAGAAGTGGTGCGAGGCTCAGAGGCGGGTGTTCCGGGGCAATGTATACAGAGGGGACCAGGAAGCTGCTTAACTTCTACAGTGATTGGTGGTTACTACAATGGGAGTTTACACAGCAAGGGATTCATTAAAAGTGATCATCTTACACGATTTTAGGAGGACAACTTAAGTTTCGTTTATGATCATTAGAAGAATTTATAAGAAATAACCTAAGTTAAATTTTACTTGCATTCCTGAACTAAGCTAGATTAAGTTTGGCTTACATGGCTTAACTGGTTTTGTCTGGTTGGGGAATTTTTGTGTCTGATCTCTGTGTTGTTGTATTTTAACGTAAGAAATATGGACAGCAAATATCCATAGGCAGGTCATCTTTGATTTGAGTATTTATAAATTCAAGCTTATTAACATGACCTTAATTATTTACTCTAATATCCATTTTGCTAGAAAATGGAATTCAAATTTTGTTTTCCAAATGTTTGTTTCTTTCAGTACCTTATATCTTTGGAAAACATATAAAATATCCACTAGATAATATAAAATAATCCCAACAAATGTGTTTAAGGAATGAAAATCAAATATCCATTTAAGATAAATGGTGATATACAGATGAAGCTAGATTATATCCTTTGACAAAACAATATATCATAAAATCATAACATAATGTAACTATTAAGATTATTTTGGTAAATGTTTTCTGAAGTCATTTTCTAGAAGCACAGCACAGGACTGAGAACCAGGCCTGGAGGCGGGTGGTTCTGGCTCTGAATCCCAGTTGTCACATCTATGAATTATATAGTAATAATAGATGAATGGAAATATTGAAATCAAAATATTGTTCAAGTATTGAAAGAAACCATGTAACAATAAAACCAGCACCATTTTGTTTTCATTTTCTTCACCTTCTATTTCCATATTTCTAGGTTTTTTATTACTTTTTAATTCTGCTAAAAATACAAACAACATGAAATTTGGCATGTTTAAGATAGCATATTAAAAAGTAGAGATATTACTTTGCCAACAAAGTCTAGGCAAGGCTATGGTTTTTCCAGTGGTCATGTATGGATGTGAGAGTTGGACTGTGAAGCAAAGTGAGCGCCGAAGAATTGATGCTTTTGAACTGTGGTGTTGGAGAAGACTCTTGAGAGTCCCTTGGACTGCAAGGAGATCCAACCAGTCCATTCTGAAGGAGATCAGTCTTCAATGAAGGGTGTTCATTGGAGGGACTGATGCTGAAGCTGAAGCTCTAATACTCTGGCCACCTCATGTGAAGAGTGGACTCACTGGAAAAGACCCTGATGCTGGGAGGGACTGGGGGCAGGAGGAGAAGGGGACGACAGAGGATGAGATGGCTGGATGGCATCACCGACTCGATGGACGTGAGTTTGAGTGAACTTCTGGAGTTGGTGATGGACAGGGAGGCCTGGCATGCTGTGATTCATGGGGTTGCAGAGAGTTGGACACGACTGAGTGACTGAACTGAAGTGTACAGTTAAGCAGAGTTCAGTACATCCACATGATGAAACAGATCTCTGGAACTTTCATCCTGCAAATGTGAAATACTACTCTTATTAAACAGAAGTGCCTTCCACCAACCCCATCCACACACACTCCCAGGTAACCACCATTCTATTTTCAGTGTCTTTGAATTTGACAGCTTAAGCTATCTCATATAAGTGGAACATTTTTGTGACTGATCTATTTTACTTAGCATAATATGTTCAAAATTCACCTGCGTTGTAGCATGTTACAGGATTTCCTCTATTCTTAAGACTGAATGATAATCCATTGTATGTATATCCTCTGATTTGTTCATCTATCAAAGGATATTTGAGTAGCTTCCACCTACTGGCTATTGGGAACAGTGCTATTATGAACACTGGTGTGCAACTACCTCTTTGAGACCCTGTTTTTAATTCTTCTGAATATAAATACACACACACACACACACACACACACACACACACAGAAGGACTTCCCTGGTGGCTCAGAGTATAAGGAATATGCCTGCAATGCAGGAGACCTGGGTCTGATCTCTGGGTTGGGAAGATCCCTGGAGAAGGGAATGGCTACCCACTCCAGTATTATTGCCTGGAGAATTCCATGGACAGAGGAGCTTGGTGGGCTGTAGTCCATGGGGTCACAAAGAGCTGGACATGATTGAAGTAACTTAGTATGAATGCAAGAATGCTGAATTGTATAATTTGTTGTTGTTCAGTCACTCAGTCATGTCTGACTCTTTCCTACCCCATGGACTGCAGCACACCAGGCTTCCTTGTCCATCACCATCTTCAGGAGCTTGCTCAAACTCATGTCCATTGAGTCAGTGATGGCATCCAACCATCTCATCCTCTGTTATCTCCTTCTCTTCCTGCTCTCAATCTTTTCCAGCGTTAGAGTCTTTTCTAACGAGTTGGCTCTTCATATCAGGTGGCCAAAATATTGGAGTTTCAGCTTCAGTATCAGTTCTTCCAATGAATATTCAGTGTTGATTGCCTTTAGGATTGACTAGTTTCATTTCCTTGCAGTCCAAGGGACTCTCAAATGTCTTCTCCAACACCACAGTACAAAAGCATCAATTCAGTGCTTAGCCTTCTTAATGGTCCAATTTTCATATCCGTACATGACTACTGGAAAAACCATAGCTTTGGACTTTGTTCAGCAAAGTGATGTCTCTGCTTTTTAATTCGCTGTCTAGGATTGTCATTGCTTTTCTTCCAAGAAGCAAACGTCTTTTAATTTCATGGCTGTAGTCATCAACCACAGTGATTTTGGAGCTCAAGAAAACGAGATCTGTCACTGTTTCCATTCTTTCCCCTATATTTGCCATGAAATGATGGGACTGGATGCCATAATCTTAGTTTTCTGAATGTTTAGTTTTAAACCAGCTTTTTCACTCTCCTCTTTTACCTTCATCAATAGGCTCTTTAATTTCTCTTCACTTTCTGACATTAGGATGGTATCATCTGAGGTTATTGATATCTTTCCCTGCAATCCTGATTCCAGTTTATGCTTCATCCAGCCCAGTATTTTGCATAATGTATTCTGCATATAAGTTAAATAAGCAAGGTGACAATATACAGCCTTGACATACACCTTTCCGAATTTTGAACCAGTCTGTTGTTCCATGTCTGGTTTTAACTGTTGATTCTTGACCTGTGTACAGGTTTCTCAGGAGGTAGATAAGGTGGTCTGATATTCTCATCTCTTTAAGAATTTTCCACACTTTGTTTTGAACCACAGAGTCAAAGGCTTTAGCATAGACAATGTTTTTTTTTATGGAATTTCCTTGCTTTCTTTATGATCCACTGGATGTTAGCAGTTTGATCCCTGGTTCCTTTGCCTTTTCTAAACCAGCTTGAACATCTGTTAAGTTCTCGGTTCACATACTATTGAAGCCTACCCTGAAGAATTTTGAGCAACACCTTGCTAGCATGTGAAATGAGCACAGTTGTGTGGTAGTTTGAACATTCTTTGGCATTGTCTTTCTTTGGGATTGGAACAAAACTGACCTTTTCCAGTCCTGGAGACACTGCTGAGTTTTCCAAATTTGCTTGCATACTGAGTACAGCACTTTAATAGCATAATCTTTTAGGATTTGAAATAGCTCAGCTGGAATTCCATCACCTTCACTATAATGCATCCTAAGGCCCACATGCCTTCATATTCCAGTATGTCTGGCTCTAGCTGACCACCCCATTGTGGTATTCGGGTCATTAAGACCTTTTTTTGTAGAGTCCTTCTGTGTTTTCTTGCACCTCTTAACATCTTCTGCTTCTGTTAGGTCCAAACTGCTTCTGTCCTTTATTGTGCCCATCTTTGCATGAAATGTTCCCTTGTTATCACTAATTTTCTTGAAGAGATCTCTAGCCTTTCCCATTCTATTGTTTTCCTCTATTTTTTTTTCCTTTGCATTGTTCACTTAAAAAGGCTTTCTTATCTCTCCTTGCAATTCTTTGAAACTCTGCATTCAGATGAGTATATCTTTCCTTTTCTCTTTGCCTTATACTAATAATGAAAGGGTATTTAAGCAGGAAAGAAATTCTCTACCAATCTTTAGGGTCACTATATTAACAAATCTACAGCTAATTTATATAACTACCACATGAAAGTATAGTCATACATTTTTTTAACTTTTACAGATAGTTAAATTCCTGAAATTTGTACTGAGTTTATGTAAAATGTATGGCTATAGCTCTCTTCTCAAGACCATCAATGCTCCCAATATCATGTTTTATGTTATTATGTACAAATCAAGCAAGGTAGAATATTAAATAGCAACCTGATCTGGAACTGAAAGCCAACCAACCCTTATGTATTGTTTAGAAATAAGAACTGAAAGTTTTTCTTCAGCTTGTGGATTACAAATACAGTTTCAGAATTTTTATATGTATCAGTTTGTCTGAAATAATTAACAAAGTCATCACCTCAACAGTAATGTGCCAATGGTATGACCACATGGGGGTAATTTTAGTTCAGTTCAGTTCAGTCGCTCAGTCGTGTCCAACTCTTTGCGACCCCATGAACCACAGCACGCCAGGCCTCCCTGTCCATCACCAACTCCCGGAGTCCACCCAAACCCATGTCGATCGAGTCGGTGATATCATCCAACCATTCCATCCTCTGTTGTCCCCTTCTCCTCCTGCCCTCAATATTTCCCAGCATCAGGGTCTTTTCAAATGAGTCAGCTCTTCACACGAGGTGGCCAAAGTATTGGAGTTTCAGCTTCAGTATCAGTCCTTCCAATGAACACCCAGAACTGATCTCCTTTAAGATGGACTGGTTGGATCTCCTTGCAGTCCAAGGGACTCTCAAGAGTCTTCTCCAACACCACAGTTCAAAAGCATCAATTCTTTGGCACTCAGCTTTCTTTATAGTCCAACTCTCACATCCATACATGACCACTGGAAAATGACACAGGTAACTTACTGTCTTACATTATTTTATCATAAATAAGATATTTGCTTATGATTGTAGATACTGTTGATTTTACAAATCCCTTAGCAACAGTCCAGTCAATTGTTTTTACAAAGCTTTGGAAACAAAATCTTAACCAATAGTGAATTTACATTAATTAGAAATATATTGTGTCCTTCCCCTTCTAAGATCACTTTCATCTGCCCAAGATTCAGCTCAAGAAAATTTTTATGTTTAATTTTTAGTCATATTTTGGCAAAACAATGACACTCACATAGTTGCCAAATTGGGCCAGATGGAAAAGTTGATCTGATGGCACTGCCGTTTCAATGTCTTCATTTCCAAATATTCTGCTATCCTTTCCTATGTCCCAACCTACTCATTCTCAGCACACACAGTCAAATCAAAATGCATGTCCCTCTGCATGAAGGACTCTAGAACTGTAAGAATAAAATCTCTATGTGTCAATGGAGCTTTGCTGCTGAACGTTCTCATACAATTTACAGGAATTAGTTTTTTTATTTTTTTTAAACAGAAACCAAAACATCATGTAAATAATTCAGATAACTTATATGTTCTGGTAGAGAAACAGAAACACTAAAAACATATTTTAGTAAAATCTTGCATGGATTATTATCATTTGATAGATACAACTCAAATATCTATAAAGCTTGAACACTCAAATTTGTTTCTGTAATGAAAATAAACTGTGTGGGATTTATAATGAATCTTCACAACAATAAGCATTGAGGTAAAAGAAAAACACTTCAGCTGAGTATTACCATTAAATCACATAAACATATCTGTAGAATTATGCCAAAATTCCTTGGAAAATGGATTGAATAATATTTTTTACTGTTTTTAGTAAAACTCTAAAAAATATAATTTTCCAATAGTAAAAATTTCCCTTCCTCTGAAATCTTGGAAAGTTTTTTAAAAGTGATTATTCACAGGCACACTTTAAAGACACATTTTTAAAAATCCATTTTTACTAGATAATTCCCCAAAGACTGTATGGACTTTAAAGACTTTCTGAGGACTTGCTTTGAAAATCTGTGCCATTTCAGTAGGCAAATTTAAAAGTTAACACAAATTTGGAATCTTAAATTAATTTTATAATATTTGTTTTTATTTTTTCTAGTTGAGAAATGCTATCAGTTTTTACTTTTTTTCCATTTTCATCAGTTGTAACATTACCAAACTAGGGATTGTCAGAATCCATTCCCCTCTAGTGATCAAATCTTTAAGATTTTATCTAAAACTGTCACTACTTCAGGTTCTTCCTAGTAGGTAAGCAAAGTATTTAAGATAAGAGAAATCCTTTTGCAGAAACAGTCTTCTCCAATCTGAGGATTTTCCTTCTATATAGCACAGAGAGAATAAAGATATCTCTAACTCTAATTCCTAGCAAAATAGAGTATATTACAGGATTGTTGAAAACAATGTTTGTTCTCTGTCATTCTTTCAACAGAAAGTCCTGCCTTCGATGGGTAGCAAACTACACCTAGCCCATCAGTGAGATTTTAATAACTTATTCACAGGCTATGGTGACTGTTCATTTGCAAAGTTTTCTTTGTTTGTGTTTTTATTGTCTATTCATTTTATGTTATTGTGGCAAGAGGTGACAAGAATGCACAGAAAAGCTATCAAAAAAGATCTTAATGACCCAGATAACCACAAAGCTGTGATCACACCTGGAGCCAAACATCCTGGTGTGTGAAGTCAAGTGGGCATTAGGAAGCATTACTGCAAACAAGTTAGTGGAGGTGATGGAATTCCAGTTGAGCTATTTCAAATCCTAAAAGATGATGCTATGAAAGTGCTGCACTCAATACACCAGCAAATTTGGAAAACTCAGCAGTGGCCACAAGACTGGAAAAGGTCAGTTTTCATTCCAATCCCAAAGAAAGGCAATGCCAAAGAATTTTCAAACTACCACACAATTGCACTCATTTCACATGCTAGCAAAGTAATGCTCAAAATCCTTCAAGCTAGCCTTCAACAATATGTGAACCAAGAACTTACAGATGTTCAAGTTGTATTTAAAAAAAGGCAGAGGAACAAAAGATAAAACTGCTAACATCTGTTGGATCATAGAAAAAGCTAGAGAATTCCAGAAAAGCATCTACTTCTGCTTCATTGTCTACATTAAAGCCTTTGACTGTGTGGATCACAGCAAACAGTGGAAAGTTCTTAAAGAGATGTGAATACCAGACCACCTCACCTGCCTCCTGAGAAATCTGTGTGCAGGTCAAGAAGCAACACTTAGAACTGGACATGGAACAATTAGTTCGGTTCAGTTCAGTCACTCAGTCATGTCCGACTCTTTGTGATCCCATGAATTGCAGCACGCCAGGCCTCTATGTCCATCACTAACTCCTGGAGTCCACCCACACCCATGTCCATCGAGTTGGTGATACCATCCAACCATCTCATCCTCTGTCGTCCCCTTCTCCCACCTTCAATCTTTCCCAGCATCAGGGTCTTTTCAAATGAGTCAGCTCTTCACATGAGGTGGCCAAAGTATTGTAGTTTCAGCTTCAACATCAGTCCTTCCAATGAACACCCAGGACTGATCTCCTTTAGGATGGACTGGTTGGATCTCCTTGCAGTCCAAGGGATTTGCAAGAGTCTTCTCCAACACCACAGTTCAAAAGCATCAATTCTTTGGTGCTCAGCTTTCTTCACAGTCCAACTCTCATATCCATACACGACCACTGGAAAAACCATAGCCTTGACTCGACGGACTTTTGCTGGCAAATTAATGTCTCTGCTTTTTAATATGCTGTACAGGTTGGTCGAAGAAGGCAATGGCACCCCACTCCAGTACTCTTGCTTGGAAAATCCCATGGATGGAGAAGCCTGGAAGGCTGCAGTCTATGGGGTCCCTGAGGGTTGGACACAACTGAGAGACTTCACTTTCACTTTTCACTTTCATGCATTGGAGAACGAAATGGCAACCCACTCCAGTGTTCTTGCATGGAGAATCCCAGGGACGGGGGAGCCTGGTGGGCTGCCGTCTATGGGGTCACACAGAGTCGGACACGACTGAAGCGACTTAGCAGCAGCAGCAGCAGCAGCATAGGTTGGTCATAACTTCCTTCCAAGGAGTAAGTGTCTTTTAATTTCATGACTGCAATCACCATCTGCAGTGATTTTGGAGCCCAGAAAAATAAAGTCAGCCACTGTTTCCACTGTTTCCCCATCTATTTCCCATGAAGTGATGGGACCGGATGCCACAATCTTAGTTTTCTCAATGTTGAGCTTCAAGTCAACTTTTTCATTCTCCTTTTTCACTTTCATCAAGAGGCTCTTTAGCTCTTCTTCACTTTCTGCCATAAGGTGGTGTCATATGCATATCTGAGGTTATTGATATTTCTCCTAGCAATCTTGATTCCAGCTTGTGCTTCTTCCAGCCCAGCGTTTCTCATGCAACAATGGACTGGTTCAAAATTCAGAAAGGAGTACTTCAAGGCTACATATTGTCACTCTGCTTATTTAACTTATATGCAGAGTAAAGCATGCAAAATGCCAGGCTGGATGAAGCACAAGTTGGAATCAATTGCTGGGAAAAAATATCAATAACCTCAGATATGCAGACAACACCAACCTTATGGCAGAAAGCAAATAGGAATTAAAGAGCCTCTTGATGAAGGTGAAAGAGGACAGTGAAAAAGCTTACTTAAAACTCAACATTCAAAAAACTAAGATCATGGTATCTGGTACCATCCCTTCATAGCAAATAGATGGGGAAACAATGGAAACAGTGACAGACTTTATTTTCTTGGGCTTCAAAATCACTGTGGATCATGACTGCAGCTATGAAATTAAAGGATGCTTGCTCCTTGGAAGAAAAGCAATGAAAACCTAGATAGCATATTAAAAAGCAGAGACATTACTTTGCCTACAAAGGTCCATAGATTCTAAAGCTATGGTTTTTTCCAGCAGTCATGTATGGATTTGGAAGTCAAAAAAAAAAAAAAAAAAAAAAAAAGGCTGAGCGCCAAGGAATTGATGCCTTTGAACTGTGGTTCTGGGGAAGACTCTTGAGAGTCCGTTGGACTGTAAGGAGATGAGACCAGTAAATCCTAAAGTAAATCAACCCTGAATGTTCATTGGAAGGACTGATGCTGAAACTCCATACTATGATGTGAAGAGCCAACTCACTGGAAAAGACTCTGATACTGGGAAAGATTGAAGCAGAAGAAGAAGGAGACAACAGAGGTTGGGATCATTGGATATGGATTACCAACTCAATGGACATGAGTTTGAGCAAACCCTGGGATATCATGAAGGGCAGGGAAGCCTGGAAGGCTGCAATCTATGGGTTGCAAAGAGTCAGACACGACTGAGCAACTAAACAACTACAATGTCATTGCAAGTTCAGTTAATATATGTAGACATACACATAGGAGTGATGAGTATAGAACAATATGTCATATTGGAAGATAAATTTGTCTTTAACAGGAGAGATTGTTAACTTGTTCTCAATAGTGGGACACAGGAAGTAGTGTAGCACCAGACATTTTAGTATTAACACATCAGGATAGTTTATCCTGGACAAAACTTTTGTGAGAGACTCTAAGTTCAATTTATAAAGCAGTGAATGAGACCACAGAGGAAACATCTTAAATAACTAAAATTATCAAAGCATATTTATTACCTACATGTTGTTGTTCAGTACCTGAATATAAAATTTATATATGCTGTGCTTTGTATTGAAATTGTAATCACTACAGACTGAAAACACTGTAAGCTTACCATCTGTTCCACAATCCTACATGGGAATTTATTCCTTCTTATCTTTCTTCATGATGCTAATTTCCACCTACCATGTCTTAGACCTCACCTCAAATGTTCAAATCCAAGGCTGAGCTCACATTTTACTTCTTTCAGCCTCAACAACTACTCCATTCTGGATTACTTTTTCTCCCTCTGTTAACCAATTAAACTTATCCCTGCTATACCACTTTTAGACTTTGGCGGTAGGTTAACTTGTATACTTCTTCTTTAGATAAATTGTTTCCATTTCACTGTTTTAAAGCCTGTTTAGTGTGCTTCTTACTGTCACATAGTACCAGTTGTTATTGTAGCTAGCACAAGCTTCAGTTCAGTTCAGTTGCTTAGTCCTGTCCGACTATTTGTGACCCCATGGCCTGCAGTGCACCAGGCTTCCCTGTCCATCACCAAATTCTGGAGCTGACTCAAACTCATGTCCATCGAGTTGGAGATATCATCCAACTCTCATCCTCTGTCGACCCCTTCTCCTCCTGCCTTCAATCTTTCCCAGCATTAGGGTCTTTTCAAATGAGTCAGTTCTGCATATAAAGTGGCCAAAGTATTAGAGTTTCAGCTTCAGCATCAGTCCATCCAATGATCTGGCTGGATCTCCATGCCGTCCAAGGGACTCTCAAGAGTCTTCTCCAACACCACAGTTCAAAAGCATCAATTCTTCAGCTCTCAGCTTTCTTTATGGTCCAACTCTCACATCCATACATGACCACTGGAAAAACCATAGCTTTGACTAGATGGACTTCTGTTGCAAAGTAATGTCTCTGCTTTTTAATATGATGCCTAGCTTGGTCCCAGCTTTTCCTCCAAGGAGCAAGCGTCTTTTACTTTCATGGCTGCAGTCACCATCTGCAGTGATTTTGGAGCCTAAAAAAATAAAGTCTCTCACTGTTTCCATTATTTCCCCATCTATTTGCAATGAAGTGATGGGACTGGATGCCATAATCTTAGTTTTCTGAATGTTGCATTTTAAGCCAACTTTTTAACTCTTTTCTTTCACCTTCATTAAGAGGCTCTTCAGTTCTTTTTCACTTTCTGCCATAAATGTGGTGTCATCTGCATATCTGAGGTTATTGATATTTCTCCCAGCAATCTTGATTCCAGCTTGGGCCTCATCCAGCCTGGCATTTCTCATGATGTACTCTGCATATAAGTTAAATAAGCAGGGTGACAATCTTCAGCTTTGATGTACTCTTTTCCCAATTTGGAACCAGTTTGTCGCTCCATGTCCAGTTCTAACTGTTGCTTCTTAACCTGCATACCAATTTCTCAGGAGGCAGGTCAGCTGGTCTGTTATTCCCATCTCTTTAAGAAATTTCCACAATTTGTTGTGATCCACACGGTCAAAGGCTTTGGCACAGTCAATAAAGCAAAGGTAGATGTTTTTCTGGAACACTTGTGCTTTTTCCATGATCCAACAGATGTTGGAAATTTGATCTCTGGTTCCCTTGACTTTTCTAAATCCAGGATAGACATCCAGAAGTTCACAGTTCACATACTATTGAAGCCCGGCTTGGAGAATTTTGAGCATTACTTTGCTAACATGTGAGATGAGTGCAATTGTGCAGTAGTTTAAATATTTTTTGGCATTGCCTTTCTTTGGGATCAGAATAAAAACTGACCTTTTCCAGGCCTGTGGCCATTGCTGAGTTTTCCAAATTTGCTGGTGTATTGAGTGTGGCACTTTCACAGCATCATCTTTTAGGATTTGAAATAGCTCAACTGGAATTCCATCACCTCCACTAGCTTTGTTCACAGTGATGCTTCCTAAGGCCCACTTGACTTTCCATTCTAGGATGTCTGGATCTAGGTGAGTGATCACACCATCATGGTTATCTGGGTTATGAAGATCTTTTTTGTATAGCTCTTCTGTGTATTCTTGCCACCTCTTCTTAATATATTCTGCTTCTGTTAGGTCCCTACAATTTCTGTCCTTTATTGAGCCCATCTTTGCATAAAATCTTCCCCTTGGTATCTCTAATTTTCTTCAAGAAATCTCTAGTCTTTCCCATTCTGTTGTTTTCCTCTATTTCTTTTCATTGGTTGCTGAGGAAGGCTTTCTTATCTCTCCTTGCTATCCTTCGGAACTCTGCATTCAGTTGGGTGTATCTTTCCTTTTTCCTTTTCCTTTAGCTTCTCTTTTTTTCTCAGCCATTTGTAAGGCCTCCTCAGACAACCATTTTGCCTTTCTGCATTTCTTTTTCTTGGGGATGGTCTTGATCGCTGCCTCCTGTACAATGTCAAGAACCTCCATCCATAGTTCACCAGGCACTCTGTCTATCAGATCTAGTCCCTTGGATCTATTTGTCACTTCCACTGTATAATTGTAAGGGATTTGATTTAGGTCATACCTGAATGGTCTAGTGGTTTTCCCTACTTTTTCCAATTTAAGTGTGAATTTTGCAATAAGGAGTCCATGATCTGAGCCACAGTGAGCTTCCGGTCTTGTTTTTGCTGACTGTATAGAGCTTCTCCATCTTTGGCTGGAAAGAATATAATCAATCTGATTTTGGTACTGGCCATCTGGTGATGTTCATGTGTAGAGTCTTCTCTTGTGTTTCTGGAAGAGAGTGTTTGCTAAGACCAGTGTGTTCTCTTGGTAAAACTCTGTTAGCCTTTGACCTGCTTAGTTTTGTACTCCAAGGCCAAACTTGCCTGTTACTCCAGGTATCTCTTGACTTTCTACTTTCGCATTCCAGTTCCCTATAATGAAAATGATATCTATTTTGGGTGGTAGTTCTAGAAGGTCTTGTAGGTCTTCTGAGGACTATTCAACCTCAGCTTCTTCAGCATTACCAGTTGGGGATAGACTTGGATTATTGTAATATTGAATGGTTTGCCTTGGAAACCAACAGAGATCATTCTGTCATTTTTGAGACTGCATCCAAATACTGCATTTTGGACTCTGTTGACTATGATGGCTACTCCATTTCTTCTAAGGGATTCTTGTCGACAGTAGTAGATATAATGGTCATCTGAGTTAAATTTACCCATTCCAGTCCATTTGAGTTCACTAATTCCTAAAATCTCAATGTTCACTCTTACCATCTCCTGTCTGACCACTTCCTATTTGCCTTGATTCATGGACCTAACATTCCATATTCCTATGCAATATTGTTCTTTACAGCATCAGATTTTACTTCCATCACCAGTCACATCCACAACTGGACGTTGTTGTTGCTTTGGCTCTGTCTCTTCATTCTTTCCAGAGTTATTTCTCCACTGATCCCATTAGCATATTGAGCACAAGCACAAGCTTGACTCTCACTGTATGAAGACATTTAGAAATATATCGTGATTTCTCTTGAAGGAGGAAATGGCAACCCGCTCCAGTATTCTTGCCTGGGAAACTCCATGGGGTCACAAAAGAGTCAGAAACTGAGCACAAACACACACTCTGAAGACAGCGGAGACTATCAGTGATGCTGACTCTCTTTTGGCCTCGCATGTCTTAGGGCTGTATAGTACAGCTCTGCAAGGAGAGTAAAGGGTGATCTCAAAAAAGGCTCATTTCTGTCTTCAGTTTTCTCTCTATACAAAATGTCATGCTAATAAGGAGCCTAAAATAAAGAAAAAAAAAGAAAGAAATATATCGTGATTTCTATTCCTTAATTTGATGGGGAAAATTTTTCTTTGGAAAAGAACAATTTTATGTTGAAGAAAACATGCTAATCACTATTTTTTTTTTTTATTGTGAAACATCAGCACTTTCTGTGTTCCTCCTCTCCAAGACACTGTAGATAGAGGAAAATGCAAAATGAAAATGTTATACATTAGTAATTATAGATAAACCAAATCAGCTCAAGGAAGAAAGGCTTAAGCTTAAGGACAGCAAGCAGAGGATCACACAGAGAAGAGCCTATGAAAACAAGCTCAGCCTAGAGACAGTGGATACGTGTTCCTACCTGGGTACTGTAAATAGCTGGTAAGTTACTTCTTACTCTTGGTCTTTGAAACTAGCATACTTCTCACCGAAGACATAGCTGCAT
This sequence comes from Bos mutus, assembly GCF_027580195.1. Taxonomy (NCBI): domain Eukaryota; kingdom Metazoa; phylum Chordata; class Mammalia; order Artiodactyla; family Bovidae; genus Bos; species Bos mutus. The sequence goes on from NC_091643.1 coordinate 37,241,265, forward strand.
ATACCCAATCCTACAGCTATGTTTTCTTCATAGAGTTTGGGGCACTTGATAAACAATTCCACCTATGAACCTGCCAGTCTATAGACATGACACTGAAATGACAGAAAATTAGTCATAAAAACTTTGCTTTCTTAAGAAAACTATAATACTTCTATTTGTCAGGAAAGACAGACAGTGGGGGCAAAAAATCACAAGGCACAGAAACATTCAAATAGTGAGTTTATTTCCTGTAAATCTTGGCTAATATTTTGATGTTACAGAGACACATGTCCAGTAAAAGCATGTTTGATCATTTTATCCACTCAACAATATTTAATAGCCACATATTTTACACCAGGCTTATAAAGTTTGTCTGTAAAAATTCTTATGTTTTGCCTATTTCCAGAAAGATATTCAAAGTGACCTTTTCTACCCATTACAATTCATCACAATCTTACGATATCCATACAATGAAGTTAGTCTACTGGTGGCTCTGTTTCTTTCTAAGGACTTTGTTCTCCAGGAGTGTAGTATATGGCAAATATTCTAGTTAGTCAGTTAAAATAATCTTGTTCACAAATCAACTAATATTTGCTGAGGGTCATAATTTTTTTTATTTTTTATCAATTACTATTGTACACTAAAAAATGACAAAAGAATAAAAGATGTTGTCCTGCTCCTCCTACAACTTCTTGCCAGGAGATACACAAACATGCAGAGAAGAAATTTCTGCCCTTGGGGACATGACATTCTCAGGCAAGAAGACATCTGTGGAAAACAACTAAAGAGCAACCAGAGATGCTATTGAGCAACACTTGTGGGATTTTAGTGTGGTTAGAATCACCTTGGGATCTTGTTACAATGTGTATTCAGGCTGAGCGGATCTGGGGTGGAACCTGGGCTTCCACATTTTTAACAAATGCCCAAGTGATGATGGATCTTGCCAGCTCCTACACCCTGACTCTGTACTAGGATTCGCCACTAGCTAAAGCAGCTAGTCACTTCATCTCCTGAAATTTCATATATTATATTTGGAAGAGTTTAATACATAAAACAAACAGATCACTAATGTTCCTTGTTGCCTTAACACTTCAGTCCTCTGTGGCTTTTTTTTTTTTTCTCTTTCAACACATTTTCTCATGCAAAGATTTATGACTGGATTCCTTAATATCAGAAGAGGCAGATGAGATGGTCTGCCATCTTGCTTCTAAATTAATGGCTCCTCTGCTTCCCTAATTTATCCCATCTTTTAATGAATTATTATATGATTTCATAAACTTCTTCTTGAAATAGTCCATGTATTCTACACAGATTGTCTTTTGAGTTTGCTAATTTTATATTCTCATTTTTTTCCTACTCCATCAAATTTTCTACAATGAGAATATAAAACTTTGTCTTTATCTGGCATGTAGACCTCTAATATATTTTTAAATGAGAACTGGCATTCCATAAGGTGCCTAAAAGACAATATTGTGCCGTTTTGAACTCAAAGACAAACGTTTTTAATTTAATATTTTACTAGGATTACTATCACATAATCTGGTGCCGAAAATTCTTGGCCAGTGAGGTAGAAATATGTCATTTAAGAAGCTCACAAAGATTTTCCCTTCAATGTCCTCTCCTTTGGTGCTGCATCTCAGTCCTTCCTGACTGCCACCAGCAAGCATCTGTGGGCTATCGTGTACTGAGAACACACTGAGCAACAAGCAAAGCAGTTGTCTAAGTTTGCACACTATTTAAGAGTTGCACGTGTCTTAACAAAGTTCCATTATAATTGTGAAATTGCCTTTCCCATCTGTTTATATAAATAAAACAGCTAGGGCTGGAAATTTTTGATTGCCTAATAAAAAGATAAGAGCTTTTTTAAAAAAGAGTTGATCTTCCTAAAATATTTGAAGGCTTGTCTTTTAAGACCTTTAAAATCTTTTGTTTTTCCGTAAAAAACTATATAGAGATAGAAAGAGTATTTATCATCTCCAAGAGCCATACTTCCACTAGCATCAGAAATTGAGTGTGCCTTAAATTCTCTACCAGGAATGATGATATACTTATAGTTGAAGTACTCTTTAAAATAAAAATACTATCAATATAAAGAACTCTGAATAAATGGTGCTGGTTGCTGGCTCACTGAAAAAAACTAATTGACTATCAGGTAAAATGTCTCACTTGTAGAATTAACTCTTCTCCTGAAACTGACCTTCAATATTATAAAATCAGACATCTAAATATCAGTACCCACAGCATATTTGCTTCTAAGCAGAAATCTGTTTCCAAAGCTTACTGGAGCTCAAGAATATAACTGTCCAAAAACAACGAAATACTTACTCAAACATAACTATAACTAGTACACTGTCTCTTTCAAGGAAACCATTTGGAAAACACCGTGGTTGGAAAGTTACTCAGTGAGCACAGAATCACAGCAAGGGGGATTAAGAAATTATTAAATAGTTACTATGTTCTGCTGTTAAATCTTGATGGATCTATCATCACAGTATTAGAGAAGGGCCAACAGAGGTAACAAAAACCCCCTGAATGTTGAACATATATACTCTAATTTGTGGTCACACAAGTAGTGGGAAAGACCGACTAACCAGGAGATGGTATAAACAAGAGTGCAAGGTTATTAACTTTCCTAGACTAGAGACAGACAAAGGAGAAAGCAGGTTTCTAGAGTCAGTGGGGTCAGCTGGCCAAAACTGGAGCCACAACCATAATACAATATCCGTGTTCCTTCTCCCTCTCTCTCTCAATCTCCCAGCAAAACCTCTTATCGGCTGAACCCTCCCACAAGATAGCTTTTAAAAGGTTTTTCATTCTATTTTTCCTTTACTTTTTTGGAAAGTATTCAGCTCTACTTCTGTGCTTTTGATGGTTTCTCTAGAAATTTTACCATGCATACTTATCTAACTTGAAAACCAATACCTCTACCCTTTTCCAAACTACATAATTATATTCACCACTCCTGGCTTTATTGCTATTATTTTTATTTAAGACCTTTTAAACCTCATACAACATTGCCACTGTTGTTTATACAGCAGTAATAATAGTTGTAACACATGCTGAATGTGTTTCAAATACCTTTCCAAAGATTTTACCCTTTTCAGACCCTCCTGATAATAACCCATAAGGGAAACAGCATTATTATCACCAATTTACAAAGGATAAGAAAAGGGCAGACTGAGGTGAATTAATTTTCACATGATCACACCAACTAAATGACAGAATCAGATTTTTAATGCACACACTTGGCTTCAGAGTCTAAGTTCTTAATTCCACATGTTAGAGCCTCAGCCTGTGAAGCTTGGCTTCAATTTCCCCATATATTCCTAAATTTCTTAGCTTTGTAATATTTAACATCTCAGCCCATCTACCTGGAAACATTATTTTTTCTGTCCACAAATTATTTAACATGGATTTATTGGTGCCATTCACAGTTTCTGATTTACAATTGTCTTTATTTTTCCTTCTTTCTTGAAAAAGACTATACTTATTGACTACAGAATACTAGGTCAATGGTTATATTCATTTAGTGTATTAAAAATATTATTACATTTTGCCTAAACTATCATTTTTTTATGTAAAGTCAGAAGACAGCCTAATTATTTCTCTGTTTCAATCATCAGACTTTCTTTTTGGCAGATTTAAATGTCTGCCTTTGCTTCTGGTGCTTTTGACTATCATGTGCTTTAGGTAGATTCCTTTTATTTATTTGTTCTTTAGTTATTTGTTTTTTATGTAATATTTATTTTTATTTATAAATCAATGTGGTTCTTGAATTAATACTTGATGTCTTTCAAATTCTGGGAGGTTCTCAGTCATTATACCTTTAGAAAATATTCCTGTCTTGAATGCTCTTACACTGTTGGTGGGAATGTAAATTGATAGAGCCACTATGGAAGAAGGTATGGAGATTCCTTAAAAAAAAAAACTAGGAATAAAACCACATCATATGATCCAGCAATCCCACTCCTAGGCATATACCCTGAGGAAACCAAAATTGAAAAAGACACATGTATCCCATTGTTCATTGCAGCACTATTTACAATAGCTAGAACATGGAAGCAACCTAGATGTCCATCAACAGATGAGTGGATAAAGAAGTTGTGGTACATATCCACAATGGAATATCACTCAGCCATACAAAGGAATGCATTTGAATCAGTTCTGATGAGGTGGACGAACCTAGAGCCTATTATACAGACTGAAGAGAGTCAGAAAGAGAAAGCTAAATATCACATTCTAATAAATATATAAATACACGGAATCTTGAAGAATGGTACCGAAGAACTCATTTACAGGGCAGCAATGAGAGAAGGAAATGGAAACCCACTCCTGTACTCTTGCCTAAAGAATTCTGTGGACAGAGGAGCCTGGTGGGCTGCTGTCTATGGGATCACACAGAGTCAGACATGACTGAAGCAACTTAGCAGTAGCAGCAGCAGCAGCAATGGAGAAACAGACATAAAGAACAGACTTATGGACATAGGGAGAGGGGAGGAAAGGGCAAGATGAATGGCAAGAGTATTATGGAAACTTACATTACCATGTGTAAAATAGATAGCCAATGGCAATTTGCTGTATGTCTCAGGAAACTCAAACAGGGGCTCTGTTTCAACTTAGAGGGGTGGAATAGGGCGGGAAATGGGAGGGAGGTTCAAAAGGGAGGGGATATATATATACCTATGGGTGATTCATGTTGAGGTTTGACAGAAAAACAACAGAATTATGTAACACAATTATCCTTCAGTAAAAAAAAAATAATTGAAAAAGAAAAGAAAACACCCCTGTCTCATTCTCTCCCTCATTTCCATTGGGAAACAGTAAAGTCTTTTAACTTTTCTTTGTGTTTAATCTTTTCATTATACTTTCTATTCTTTTATTATTCTGGGCCAAATTCTAGATATTTTCTTCAGTTTTTAATTTTATTTAATCCAATTTAAAACTTCAAGTGTTACATATACATTTTTTTTTTTAATTTCCAGAAATTCTTTTCTTATCCCCCAATCTTCTTGCTCTTTATAATTATTTTAGAGTTCTTTCTGCTTTTGTAAAATGCTTATAATTTCCTTGGATGATGTCTTTGCAGGCCCAGATTTTGTGGTTGTAATTTCCTTTGGTGTTGTTTAGAGTACTTTTTTTCTTTATATGTTTCTGTGATTTTACTTCACTGTGAGGTGCTCAATTTGCTTGAAACTTTGTATCTCTGAGGCCTGAGATGTTTTTGTTCAGAACAGATCGGCATTGCTTCTACAGGCATAGTCCAGATTTACTGAGCCAAACGTACAGCTTTAGTTTGTGTGTATATCACTCAGATGGGGATCTCAGGTTGGCATCCTCTGAGAAGATAGATTTATCACCACATGTTCTCAAGGGAATATTCTTTTTCCTTTCTAGGTCTCAGTTGAGTTTCATCTGTAAAGTGAGTATGCCAATAATATTGTCAGTCTTATAGGACTGTGAAATTAAGTCCATTCTCATATATGCACATTACTTCAAAACTGTACCTGGCGACGGTATAAAAGTAAGTGATAGATATTAATCATTACACCCACTGAGGCACTGTGTTAATATATTCTCACAGCCACAGTTACTCCATTGAGGGACAGGCATGTGGCCTAAGCTGGGATGTCTGAGTCTTTCTCTGGGCTTTCTGGGTATGAGTCAATCCCTCTCTGCTGGGGTCCACATGGACCTGAGGTTAACAGGTGATGGAACCAATGCTTCCCAGCATTTTCTAGAAGCTGCACGCAGCAGGAAAGAATAAAGTCAACTTAAGATATGCCAAGAGAATTCTTCTTGGTTCTCATAGCTCCTGATGTCCAGCTGTAAGTCTACCCTCCCTTCAATCACAGAAGTGATCTTATCTTGCAAACAACTCCTTTTCTAACCTCAACTATTTCAGGTTACTCGGCTGTCACACTATTTAATGTTACATATGACTGTCACACACAGCCAGTGTATATGGTACTGAATGCTACAGAGTGAAGAGAAGTGCTACAGAAGTGAACGGCAGATTTATCTTTCAACTTTGAGTCATCCAGAATAGCATTCTTTTAATTACAGAGTTAACAGCAGATTCTCAAACAATGTGCTAAGATAGCACTTCCTGGTTGCATCACAGGTTTCCCAGTTATCTCAATTTTAAGATGTTTTAACCATTAATAAAGTTCAGAGATAAACCTCTGGAACAGAGTCACTAGGGCCTTGCATGGTTAGAATTCTTTTGTACTAGAAGCTTAGTATGTTTTAATGATAACTAAGGATAGCAGTTGGCATGTGACTTTGTGTTAGAGAACAGCAAGATGATATTGCCAACAGGTGAGTATATTACATTATACCAGTATATGATACTATGTGAAACCATATAATTAAAATACATAAATATCATTCATAGACTTGCACTATGCTGACTTATTTATAAACCACAATAGATGGTGAAATTCCCTAGAAAGGAAACAACTAGCATAATATTCTGCCATTCAGGAAAGCATGTTGAACCAAAGACATTTCCTACAGACATCCAGGCATCTGTTTCTAAGTTGCTAGTTCTCTAGCATCCTCATTAATGAATATGGTGCCCATATGTGACAGATGTTCAGTTTGATAAGCTTAAAATGACCCTTTTCTTTTTTTTTAGCTAGTATGTGCATTCATTTCAGTAGTGATATTTATTTTGGATGAGAAGGCTGCTGCTGCTGCTGCTGCTAAGTTGCTTCAGTCGTGTCGGACTCTGTGCGACCCCATAGACGGCCGCCCACTAGGCTCCTCTGTCCCTGGAATTCTCCAGGCAAGAATACTGGAGTGGGTTGCCATTTCCTTCAAACAAGAGTTTATTAAATCCTTGGAATAATCACAGCTTGCCTATGAGGTAATCATGTCATTGATCACCATTTTTAAATTTAGTGAAAGTGAAGTCGCTCAGTCGTGTCGGACTCTTTGCAACCCCACAGACGGTAGCCTACCAGGCTCTGCCGTCCATGGGATTTTCCAGGCAAGAATACTGGAGTGGGCTGCCATTTCCTTCTCCTTTTTAAATTTAAAACGAGTTAAATTTAAGCTATGCAAAAGGAATCTACATAAAAATAGTGGTACTATTTTATCATTTTTTGCTCTACGTTGTTGTTTAGTCATTAAGTCGTGTAGGACTCTTTGAGACCCCATGGACTGTAGCCCTCCAAACTCCTCTGTCCATGGAATTTTCCAGACAAGAATACTGGAGTGAGTTGCCATTTCCTCCTCCAAGGGATTTTCCCAACCCAGGGATCAAACCCAGGTCTTCTGCATTGACAGGCAGATTCTTTATCACTGAGCCACCAGGGAAGCCCTATAGCTACCCATAATTATATTCCCTACTTTCTTATTCAAGTTTCTTTCGAAACCAAACATATTCAGGTGTTTCAAAGAAGAAGTTCAGTGAGGAGTTCAAAATACACTCATGAAACCTGTGACTTGGGTAACACTGCTTTCACTGAAGCAAAAGAAAGAAATTGAGAGAGGAAGTTGTTCAGTTGCTCAGTTGTGTTTGACTCTTTGTGACCCCATGGACTGCAGCATGCCAGGTCTCCCTGTCCATCACCAACTCCCAGAGTTTATTCAAACTCACGTCCATTGAGTCAGTGATGCCATCCAACCATCTTGTACTCTGTCGTTCCCTTCTCCTCCTGCCTTCAGTCTTTGCCAGGACCAGGGTCTTTGCCAGGACCAGGGTCTTTTATAATGGGTCAGCTTTTCGCATCAGATGGCCAAGTATTGGAGCTTCAGGATCAGTCTTTCCAATGAATATTCAGGACCGATTTCCTTCAGGATGGACTGGTTGGATCTCCTTGCAGTCCAAGGGATTCTCAAGAATCTTCTCCAATACCACAGTTCAAAAGCATCAATTCTTTGGTGCTCAGCCTTCTTTATGGCCCAAATCACACATCCATACATGGCTACTGGAAAAACCATAGCTTTGACTAGATGTACCTTTGTTGGCAAAGTAATGTCTCTGCTTTTTAATATGCTGTCTAGGTTGATCATAGCTTTTCTTCCAAGGAGCAAGCGTCTTTTATTTTCATGGCTGCAGTCATCATCTGCAGTGATTGTAGAGCCCAAGAAAATAAAGTCTCTCACTATTTCCATTGTTTCCTCATCTATTTGCCATGAAGAGATTGGGCCATTTGCCATGATCTTAGTTTTTTGAATGTTGAGTTTCAAGCCAACTTTTTCACTCTCCTCTTTCACCTTCATCAAGAAGCTCTTTAGTCCCTCTTCACTTTCTGCCATAAGTGTGGTGTCATCTGCATATCTGAGGTTATTGATATTTTTCCCATCAATATTGATTCCAGACTAGCATTTAGCATGATGTACTCTGCATATAAGTTAAATAAGCAGGGTGACAATATACAGCCTTGACATACTCCTTTCCCAATTTGGAACCAGTGTGTTGTTCCACGTCCCATTCTAACTGTTGCTTCTGATCTGCATCCAGGTTTCTCAGGAGGCAAGTGGTCTAGTATTCCCGTCACTTGAAGAATTTTCCACAGTTTGTGGGGAAAATCCACACAAAGGCTTTAGTGTAGTCAACAAGGCAAAGACTGATGTTTTTTCCTTGAATTCTCTAGTTTTTCCTATGATCCAATAGATGTTGGCAATTTGATCTTTGGTTGTTCTGCCTTTTCTAAATCCAGCTTGAACATCTGGAAGTTCTCGGTTCACATACTCTTGAAGCCTAGTCTGGAGAATGTTTAGCATTACTTTGTTAGAGTGTGAAATGAGTACAACTGTGTGGTAGTTTGAACATTCTTTGGCATCACCTTTCTTTGGGATCAGAATGAAAACTAAACTTTTCCATCACTTACCTAGAGCCACACATCCTGGAGTGTGAAGTCAAGTGGGCCTTAAGAAGCATCACTATGAACAAAGCTAGTGGAGGTGATGGAATTCCAGTTGAGCTATTTCAAATCCTAAACAATGATGCTCTGGAAAGTGCTGCACTCCATATGCCAGCAAATTTGGAAAACTCAGCAGTGGCCACAGGACTGGAAAAGTAGTGGAAGTAGTCAGAGGTAATAAGTGAAAGTGGTGGGAGGCAGAATTTGGGCTTTAAATTCTAACTCTGTCACTTATTAGCTGAACTACTGAGTGATTATTTAAACTTGTAAATCTCATTTTTCACAATAATGTAATGTGTAATAATGTGTTCACATGACATTGTTACAGAATTAAATGAAAAAAAAAATTAAGTGCTTAACACAATGCCTAGTACATAGCAAGTTTTCAATAAATCTTAGTGGAATCCAGAAGAGACCAAAATAACCTGGGAGACAATGAATAAACAAGAAAACAGGAAAAGAGGAAGACTGAAATATGAGAAGAATCATTGGTTTCAGAAATTCATCTGCAAGGTTATATTTTAACATATTTTAATGATATAAAAACATGAATAAAGTAAATATGTAATGGACAATCTGCTGTCCACAACATGTTGGCAATTGTCCTACTAATTTAAGACAATAACCTTAAAATCAGAGGCCTATCATTCTATTTACAACATCTATATACATTCTTCCTTTATGGACATTCATCCAAACACCCAGAGCAAAGTCTTTTCTTTGCAAACTAAAAAAATTAGGGAACAGACAAAGCTCATGGGACTGCATTCTCTGATGTTCTTTTCACAACTACAATAATATTCCTTGGTTATTCCTCTTCCTGTATTTCTTTCATTGTGGTGTTTTCTATCAGTCATTCCTCTGGGTTAAACACGTTGAGCTACAATGCTCTTTGAGGTTGATTATTAGAACAAGGTTCAATTTAAACAATGCTTGTCTAGTTCTCTGGTGAATTCATTTTCCTTCCTAATTATACTTGGAAGAACTTCTCAGCCTTTCATGGTGCTATGACTGGGAGTCAGCTTTGGACATTATTTTCATAATGTCACTTCAGAGTCTACAATATATTAAAACTGTGAATTGATGGAAGATGTTGTAGAGCTAATGTGATATGGTTCACCCGTTTAAGAAACATTTTAAATTATTCTTTCAAAAATAACCTCTAGCCCCACCTTTCCTCTAATTCTCTGCTTTGTAAAATAAGAGCCACAGAAATAATGAGTTGGTGGGGTGATTAAAATTGGAACAGTAAGGGCAAGCTACAGCTATCAGCATGTTTTATTAAACTTCCATACACTAGAGTGAGATAGGATTTTTAAACTATTTGTAGCTGTGCTTGCCAAAACCTAATTAATAGGATTAAGCTTCAGAGTTTCTCTTTTCCCATTGGGCAAGCTAAAATGACATTAAGAAAGATACCCCATATCTAATTTGAAACTAGTTTTATGCTACTATGTTTATGTCTAAACTTCAGAGTTAAGTTTAGAATATATCAACAGACTTAAAGCAATGACATTCTCCTAAATGGCTATTCCAGACTGATAACAAAATAATGAAATGGCAAATAATTTTTACTTTGAAAGTAACAGAACTAAATACAGATTGTCTTAAGAATAGAGTAGTTTTAAACTTAGTAAATATTTTTATGAAGATGATATAAAAATATTTACTAAGTTGATTCTGTGAAATGTTATTTATGCTAACAGCATATTTTTTAAAATAATAGAAAGATATAAAAATATTTCATAATGTAAATTCTTGTTCTATTTATTATGCTAAAACTTTATATATATAGAATCATACAGTATGCCCTTTCTTCTAGCTTCTTTCAGAGTAATGATTTTGAAATGTATCTATACTGTTATGTACATAAATAACCGTTTGTTTTTATTGCAGAGAAGTATTCCTTGGTGTGGATATGCCATTCTCCATTTGTTTATCCATTCTCATGATATATTATAAATAGATATAATGAATGCTTGTGTTATCTTCAGTTTGGGATTTGACAATTACAGCTACTATGAATCAGTTCAGTTCAGTCGTTCAGTCGTGTCCGACTCTTTGCAATCCCATGAATCGCAGCACGCCAGGCCTCCCTGTCCATCACCAACTCCCGGAGTTCACTCAGACTCACGTCCATTGAGTCAGTAATGCCATCCAGCCATCTCTGGATGGCTTCCCCTTCCTCTGTCATCCCCTTCTCCTCCTGCCCCCAATCCCTCCCAGCATCAGAGTCTTTTCCAATGAGTCAACTCTTCGCATGAGGCGGCCAAAGTACTGGAGTTTCAGCTTTAGCATCATTCCTTCCAAAGAAATCCCAGGGCTGATCTCCTTCAGAATGGACTGGTTGGATCTCCTTGCAGTCCAAGGGACTCTCAAGAGTCTTCTCCAACACCACAGTTCAAAAGCATCAATTTTTCGGCGCTCAGCCTTCTTCACAGTCCAACTCTCACATCCATACGTGACCACTGGAAAAACCATAGCCTTGACTAGATGGAACTTTGTAGGCAAAGTAATGTCTCTGCTTTTCAATATGCTATCTAGGTTGGTCATAACTTTCCTTCCAAGGAGTAAGAGTCTGTATACAAATCCTTGGACATGGGAGTTTTGTGTCTCTTGGGTAAATCCCTGAGGGTAGAATGGGTGGATCAGGGGTGTTCGCTGAACTTCCTAATAAACTGTCAGTTGTCCACTGAGATTGTACCTGTTTACATTTCCTCCAGGAGTACATGGGAATTTCAGTTGCTCTACATTCTGTAAGGTCATACATATAAACCATTAAAGAACTCATCAGTGATAGCTTTTCACAAGAAGAAATGTTAAAGGAAGTCCTTGAAGCAAAAAGAAATGATACCAACTATAAATAGGGATTTACACAAAGCAAGAATGAGAACCAGGAGTGGTTAACAACATTGTGATCAGATTATTTTGAAGTCCTTCATCAGGTAGCATCCATATCTCAATCACCTGTAAGCCTGTTTCTAAGTTACTTGTTTTTAGTTTTGATATTAACTTTGTGTTCTAGCCATTTTTATTAAATGCTAGTTACTCTATAGTAAAACAAATTGAGAGGCTTAGCTGATAATACATTCCTCCGGACAAGACTATATTTATCTTTGCTACTGTGCTGAAACAACAGAGGCTGAGTTAGAACTGGTCCAAGTCCTGGCTGCACTGCAGCCCTCTGGCACTTATTCCATTCGAGTTTGATTTGGACTCGACCCAGAACTTTGCATATTCTCCTCGGCTCCTCCCTGTTTCAGGCCCTGAACTGTAATTTTTGTCTTGTGAGACAGGTGATAGCTCTGTTATGCTTTTCAGAGGCTTCCCACCTAATTTTTACATCTCTTGCCCCATAGAGCCCAGAATCTGGCAAATTATTTTCAGGGGAAAATTAACCACATGCTTGGGGCTGCCAAGTTTTCTGGTAACTGCAAGTTTTCCTCTGACCTCCAGCAGCACCCTCTGTGGGCTCAAAGCTTAGATTCTGAGCACCTTGTGATTACCCAGAGCCATCCAACCAAGGAACACCGTGGTGCAGAAATTATTTCACCTCTGATTAAAAATGTCTGTGTGATCTCTTAATTCTGACCATGGACAATTACCAAGGTTTTCCCTGACAGATCTCTGCACAGCCAGAGTACTGGTCTCTGAAGGGAGTTGCAGTCAAGGACTTGGGTCCCTCTGCCCGGCCATGCACTTCACATATATAAATTCTAGCTCCAGTGCCTTCATTCCTCAGTCTCTTTATCCAAGGCATTGGGTAGCTGTGTCAAGGTCTCCTTACATGTGGAGGGGGCGTTGTTTCTTTCCAGTCTGACTCAACACCCACTACATTCCACTACTGCCCTTCCCCTTCACCTCCCCACAACCACACGGTCCATCAGACTGTGGGAGCCTTCCGTTCAGGGCTCCTTCAACATGGGGACACACCCACATCTGTGCTGATCGCCCAACCTTCAGTTCAGTTCAATCGCTCAGTCATGTCCAACTCTTTGTGATCCCATGAATCGTAGCACGCCAGGCCTCCCTGTCCATCACCAACTCCTGGAGTTCACTCAAACTCACGTCCATTGAGTCGGTGATGCCATCCAGCCATCTCATCCTCTGTTGTCCCCTTCTCCTCCTGCCCTCAATCCCTCCCAGCGCCAGGGTCTTTTCCAATAAGTCAACTCTTCACATCAGGTGGCCAAAGTATTGGAGTTTCAGCCTCAGCATCAGCCCTTCCGATGAACACTCAGGACTTGTCTCCTTTAGGATGGACTGGTTGGATCTCCTTGCAGTCCAAGGGACTCTCAAGAGTCTTCTCCAACACCACAGTTCAAAAGCATCAATTTTTCGGTGCTCAGCCTTCTTCACAGTCCAACTCTCACATCCATACATGACCACAGGAAAAACCATAGCCCTGACTAGACAAACCTTTGTTGGCAAAGTAATGTCTCTGCTTTTGAATATGCTATCTAGGTTGGTCATAGCTTTCCTTCCAAGGAGTAAGCATCTTTTAATTTCATGGCTGCAATCACCATCTGCAGTGATTTTGGAGCCCAGAAAAATAAAGTCTGACACTGTTTCCACTGTTTTCCCATCTATTTCCCATGAAGTGATAGGACCAGATGACATGATCTTCGTTTTCTGAATGTTGAGCTTTAAACCAACTTGTTCACTCTCTTCTTTCACTTTCTTCAAGAGGCTTTTTAGTTCTTCTTCACTTTCTGCCATAAGGGTGGTGTCATCTGCATATCTGAGGATATTGATATTTCTCCCGGCAATCTTGATTCCAGCTTGTGCTTCTTCCAGCCCAGCGTTTCTCATGGTGTATTCTGCAAAGAAGTTAAATAAGCAGGGTGACAATATACAGCCTTGACGTACTCCTTTTCCTATTTGGAACCAGTCTGTTTCATTTTTGGCTTGGGGCAGAATCAACTTTCTCCCTCCCAGCTCAGCGGAGGTCCTGACCACTATGGCTTCAGCTTTTTCCTCATGTCTTGTCCCTCAACTGCTGTTCTTTGTATTTTATCTGGATTTCAGCTATTTTCCACAGAAGAACTGTTCTATTACTATCTAATCTATCCTACCCAAAGAGTCATTTCTACCCTCTGTGTTCTGATTTAACATAACACCTCTGATTACATTTCATTAACTACTTCAAGTGTGTCTGGGAAATGTGTAGTCCTGTAACTGAGAATACCATCATCCACGGTTCTGGTTGTAAGGATGAGGGGGAAGTGGTTATGAAGGCAACTACCCATCTCTACCACAGACTTCCCTTTCCTGCCCTGGTGCCTTATTGCCTTTTCTACCTGCCCCTCTTCACACTCTCTTGTGCAGGCTGACTTGACTGCATAAAATGTTGAGTTTCTATTCACAGGGTTGCCTGAAGTTGGTGGCATGGTCAGAAACCAGGTAGGTGATAAATTATCAAACCTGGTGGGATTTTAAGTGGCTAAAAACAAACAAACAAACAAAACATGTTTACAGTGGGGGAAGGTATATACCTTGCAAATTAGAAGTACATTGGACTAATTTGTTGCTGAACTTTCAACAGTTAACGTATTCTCAAAAATGGTGTAATTTTGACTATTTAGTTTTTTTCCTATACATATGTAGACTGCTTTCAAGATAAAATTAACTGTGATAGTCATCCTAATTTCAGGCAGTTAATTTTTGATCACTGTAACTTCATATGTACTTATTTCTATGCCTTGGTTGCTGATAGAAAATAAAATAACTAATGTTATACAAATAATTAATGCTTCCCAATGTTTATGACCAAAATGTACAGAATGATTTGTATGCTTCACAATTGAATATTTAAATATGACATTGATTTCTGATAATACATATATCTAATAGACTGGATGAATAAGTTTATTAGTAAACTCATCCTGTAAAAACCTTTTAAACTTGAACTAATATGTAATATTCTTAAAAGATATACTACAAATAACTTTTAAATCATGCATCCAGGAGCCTCTGTCACAAAGGTCATTCCCTTAAAATATATAAAGGATTTACTGATAGTTGTATATCATATGTAGGTCTTACATAGATTATATGTAGCTGTTACAGTATCAACTCTTCAATAAATGCTGGAGGTACTCCTCTTACATGAGAACAAAAATGCACTATGCCAGCTTGAGTCAAGGGATGGAAAGTGTCCCATTCATTTTTCTAGGACTAATGTGACATAGAGGATTATTAACCAGATATTGAAGAAGAGAAATGGCAAAAAAGGGAATCCTAGCGTGTCATAGAGAAAATAACTTCAGGAAGCAACTCCGAGACTCTGGGACAGCAGGAAAGAGTCTGGAAATGTGGAAATCTGCAGGAGCTTGATTCGGACCTTCGCAGTGGAAACTACTGGGCTGCTGCTTGTGCTGTAGAAGCTCAGGAGGAGACCATGGAGCTGGATTGGAGACCTAGGAGGTGGCTGAACCAGCCAACTGGAGCAGATGCTCCTTACTGAGCACAGTGAGGTTTGTTCTCCAACTGTCAGATCTGCCAATCAGCAACAGCCAGGGGAAAAGGCACCACTGGGTGACTGATAGCATGGCAGAGAAACAGGAAAACAGACCAGCACCGTCTCTCTACCACCACCTTCTGACACAGCTGGAACCATTTGGCAAAGGGGAAGTGTGGTCTGCAGGGTACCAAGCTTAGCACCCCAGAGAGGAACAAAAATGGACTTGACATTTCTTGACATTTCCTCTCAAGCCCCAGAAAGGACTTGGAATGGAGAGTAAAGAGCTTAATAACTGGCACAAAGATCCTATAATATGTTACTAAATGAGATGCAGGACTACACATTGTTGAATTGATGGTTTGATATTCACTCTGTAAGATTTCATTTGGTGGAGGATGGTTTGATATTCACTCTGTAAGATTTCATTTGGTGGAGGATATTATTAACATAGTTAAATGTGGACCAAATAAAACAAGTCTGAAGTCATGTCCCTAAATTTCAAATGGAAACCTATTCTCATGATGAGAAACTGAAATAAAAAAAGAGAAAAGCCAAAGTAGGTTTAAAGTATAAAAGTCATTTGTGAACAGATATATTCTTTTTTTCTGAGACAGTCTTAATTTCAAAAATTAAGCAAGAGTTTACATTTTTCCCCTCGTAAATATATAGGGCACATGTTGCATGTGTATGTGTGTGTGTGTGAAGAATTTTTCATACATATCTAGAAATGTAACATAATCCTGACTGAGATTGAGAGGTTTTAGATTGAGGAAAAGTAGATCATCTTAAACGAGACTCTAGCTTAACTTTTCTCTGGCCTCTGGCACAGATCCTTAACAAGTGAACCACAACTTTTAGTAGAGAGAAGTGAGGATGACATTTGGCTGATGCAGGAATATATTTTGGTTACATTCCACCTCATTGTGGAAGAAAAAAAAATGAATGTTCAAGCAAATAATATAAATGACTTAAATATATAACTTCAGTTGTCATAGGCAACCTTTTTCTTCCAAGGGGAAGAAAGGATAAGAAACATATGGAAAAAAAGACACAAGATCTAAAAGTATGCACAAGAGAAATCTCAGAATAACAAGAACACATATGCTTTATGCAACTAATCAGCAAACTACCAGCCAAAAAGCTGTATCCCTCCAAGGATTCTCATTCACTTCTAAGAATACTTTCTGTAGACCCATTTACCCTCCAGCTGGCAAGGAACAAGTAAAGTTATAACTGTTAGGAACACAGGATAACAAGAATAATTTCAAGTAATTCCAGGGAGGCAGCGGTGGTGCTAATCACTCCTCCTGAGTTCTACTTAAACATTCTCTATTGTCAGAGGAAAGAAAACTCTTTTGTTGACTCAGTTATAAAATATATGTTAGCATTTATCATGGAAACTGTATATTATACTCACATAATTTTTTGGTTCCAATTGGTCACCCTCTGCAGAATTTAAGATAAAAATTGTGTATTTATAGACTTTATAAATGTATTTTTTAAAACCTTCCCATTTCCCATTATTGGTTTCAATGATAAAGTCCCACTGATGCTCTCTATATATTGTTAATTTCCTTAAGTAATTGCCTGAACTCTGCAAGTTTTTGCTTTGCTTTGTTTGACTTTTCTATTCTTTGCCTTTGTTTTGATGTGAGAAACATAAGAAATCCAAACTCAGAGGTTTGTAACATTTGGAACTATTTTAATGATAGTATAAATTCCTAAGTTCCTCTTCTACTATTTAAAATGAAAATCAAGAAGAGACTTAAAGAGGGAGACTTTGGGTGGGTTTATGGGGAGTAAAGTAATAAAGCAAGCAATACACGAATGACAAAAGGACAGGTAAAAATTCTCATCATTTATGAGAAACTGATAACTGTAAAACAGCAACAACAAAAACACAGAAAAC
This sequence comes from Bos mutus, assembly GCF_027580195.1. Classification (NCBI taxonomy): domain Eukaryota; kingdom Metazoa; phylum Chordata; class Mammalia; order Artiodactyla; family Bovidae; genus Bos; species Bos mutus. Next base: position 37,258,489 of record NC_091643.1, read on the forward strand.
AAAAATTAGTCCGTAGATTCTGGTGGTTATTACTGCACTGCATTTTCCTTAAGTTCTTTTTTTTTTTAATTTCATATTATTTTATTTTGTTAATCAGTAGACTGACAATGTTATGACAGTTTCAGGTGAACAGTGAAGAGACTCAGTCATACATATACACATATCCATTCTCTCCTAAGCTCCCCTTCCACATTTTCCTTAAGTTCTGAGAGCTGAAAAACAAAAGTTACTTTTCATTATTAACTTCTGACTTGTAAAATCATGTGTGTGTTAGTCACTCAGTCATGTCTGACTCTTTGTGACCCCATGGACTGTAGCTCGCCAGGCTCCTCTGTCCATGGAATTCTTTAGGCAAGAATACTGGAGTAGGTTGCCATTCTCTTCTTCAGGGAATTGTCTTGATCCAAAGATCAAACCCCAGTCTCCCACATTGTAGGTAGATTCTTTACCATCTGAGCCACCAGGGAAGCCCAGCTGTATGATAATCTGTTCACCAAAATTTGAGATTCTTTGTTACTGGCAACTTTTTATAAGTATCCAAACGGAGGGAAAATACATAATTAAAAAATTACTGGATGCAGAACTTTATGCATCCAGGGAAGTCACTCTTGCTAATATCTTTTAGATATTCTATTTTTTGCTTGCTTACCTGTCAATAATTATTAAGAAAAATGTTTTAATTATAATCTCTTAGGGATTTCCTGCTATAGTTCCATCATTTTTGCTTCATATATTTCCAGGCTTATTTAGATGTATAATCTTAACATTGCTACATCATCTTAGTTAACAGAACATATTCTGTTAACAGAACATATTTTGTTAACAGAACAGCACAAGTTCTGCTGTTTTTTTATTTTACCTGGCTTTGAAATGAACTTCTGAAAGTTCATTTCTCTCTCTTTGAGATTCATGTCTAGATATCAGAACTTAAACTTTAATTCTGCATATCAACCTTTCTATTATATGTTCTATGTCTTTCTTTTTTCCTCTTTCCCTCTAGGAGTTTTCCTCAGAGAAGGCAATGGCACCCCACTCCAGTACTCTTGCCTGGAAAATCCCATGGATGGAAGAGCCTGGCAGGCTGCAGTCCACAGGGTCGCTAAGAGTCAGACATGACTGAGCGACTTCACTTTCACTTTTCACTTTCATGCACTGGAAAAGAAAATGGCAACCCACTCCAGTATTCTTGCCTGGAGAATCCCAGGGACGGGGGAGCCTGGTGGCCTGCCATCTATGGGGTCCCACAGAGTCGGACATGACTGAAGCGACTTAGCAGCAGCAGCAGGAGTTTTCCTAACTGGTTGTCTGATATCTTAATTAATTCTTCTGCTTTTTATATTAAATAGTCTTCTATTTATATTGCACTGTTTACTTACACTATTATTTTTAACTTCATATTTCTACTTTTCAATTTTTTTCTGGATTCTTCTACTGTTGTTTCATGTTATTAATGTCTTCCTCTATCTTTCTTAACATGTTTATTTGGAAAAATTTAATTTCTTTGTCCTTCTCTTACAATATTTCTAGTTTGGTTGGGATCTATAGTACAATGGGGCATTTTCCTTCTGAAAAAGTTGTGCTCCTCAATGTTTTCACAGTACTTTTGCCTGTGAGCTCATTTTTCCTATGGAAAGTATTGGTTATTCTGTTGAAATGTGCATAAAAGTCAGATACCAGTTTGAGTCATTATTTATGAGCTTAGGAAATGCACAGTGAAGGATCCTTAGGTTTTGAGTTCTAGGCACCAGATACCATAGTCAACTTCACAAAGCAACTGCTTAGGTTCTGATCTCTTTTGAAGGAGGGTCTGCATCAGGAAACACTCTTAGATAATAAGTCACTTGTTCAGTGATGAACCAGGAGGGGTGGTGGTAGGTGGGGTGAGAAAGTGATAACCTAAGGTAAATTAGTTCATTTCCATCTCATTTCTCATATGGGCTTCAGGTGGCTCAGCAGTAAAGAATCTGCCTGCCCAACAGGAGACGTGGGTTTGATCCCTGGGCTGGGAAGAACCCCTGAAGAAGGAAATGGCAACTTACTCCAGTGTTCTTGCCTGGAAAATTCCATGAACAGAGGAGCCTGGTGAACTACAGTCTATGAAGTCGCAAAGAGCTGGACACGACTTAGCGACTGAGCACACACGCAAGTACCCCACTAAGTAGGTGAACAAAAATTAATTTCATAGTGGACATTAGAGATATTTCTCCTGGTTGGCCATCACATATGTCACTGCTGAAACCATACTTTTCACATCAGTTAGCTTGCATATGTTTTAGTTGTATATCAAGCATGTATTCCTAAATGTTACAAAGCTAGGTGCTGGCTGAATTTTTTAAAACTCATTTTCAATGAACTTTCACCTATGTGTGTACCCTGTGTAACCACCACACTTGTAAAATATATAACATTTCCAGGTGGGTCAGTTTTTGAGGGAAAAAAATCAGTTTGAAGTTTTTTATGCTTTTCCTCTGTATTTTCTCCAACATTAATACTTTTCTGCTCAAATTGCACAATTTTGATTCCCAAATTTGTAAATAATTATTATAGTTACTGTTCATATAACAAGTGCACTTTAAAGTTACCTCTTTCCTATAGAAAAAAATAATTGTATAGTTTATCACAATGCTACCTTTCTTCTGGTGAGAACTTATGAATTTGTCTAAATTAAGGGCAGTAGGTAGGTTTTCTTCGAATCAATCCAATAGGACTCAGTTCTTGCAGGTGGCAAAAAAAAAAAAAAAAAGTAAAAATTCTGGAGATATCTTCCTAAAACATCCAAGAAAGTGATTCACTGGCAACTAAATTTTTGAATGTGAAAATATTAACATCTTTTATCCTTACTAACAAAAGTTGAAAATTTCAGTTTTGCATACCATTTAAAATTATTTGTGGATAATATTCTGTCACTTTTACAACTGCTGAAACAATAAGTTAAAGAAAAACAGGCAAAAGAAAAGAGGTAGCAGAAAGGCCAAAGCTTGAAAGTACAGAACTATTTAATAAGTCATTGCCAAAACTGCAACACAATTATCTCCACAAGGCAGTGTTAATTCACATCCTTCAAGTATTAAGTTCTGAACAGCAGCATAAATGGTTACAAAAACAAAATTCTATTCAACTGGGTAATTGAAGAGTAGCTGCATGTGAGTGAAAGTTGCTCCGTTGTGTCTGATTCTTTGCGACCCCATGGACTGTAGTCCATGGAATTCTCCAGGCCAGAATACTGGAGTGGGTAGCCCTTCCCTTCTCCAGGGGATCTTCCCAACCCAGGGATCGAACTCAGGTCTCCCACATTGCAAGCAGATTCTTTACCAGCCGAGCCACCATAAATAAGCTAAAAGCCCAAAGCCCAAGGAAGTGACATTATGATCAAATCACAAATACATATATGCTCATTTCTATAAAAATTCCAAAGAATACTTGGCTGTGCAACTACCACTGCTAAGTCGCTTCAGTCATGTCCGATTCTGTGCGACCCCATAGACGGCAGCCCACCAGGCTCCCTCGTCCTTGGGATTCTCCAGACAAGAACACTGGAGTGGGTTGCCATTTCCTTCTCCAATGCATGAAAGTGAAAAGTGAAAGTGAAGTCTCTCAGTTGTGTCCAAATCTTAGCAACCTCATGGACTGCAGCCTACCAGGCTCCTCCGCCCATGGCATTTTCCAGGCAAGAGTACTGGAGTGGGGTGCCATTGCCTTCTCCTGGCTGTGCAAAAGCTCATCTAAATGACAATTCATAAAAATTGAGCCCAAGTATATTTAATGAGTAAAGATTTCAAAAGGTAAAATGAGATGAGACTGCCTAGAAAATGGAAATCAGAGGTCTAAAGAAGTTCTCTATCAAATTCAATCGAGATTCTCAGTCTTTGTGTTTATTCTATTTACATAAGAACAGAGATGGACAAATAGTGCATGAGTCCCTGTAAGCTGTACCCAGCACCTTTTTCCCAGATTGTTTTGTTCGCCACTGTGAGCAGGAAGCTGGCCTTGACTTTCTTCACTGCGTTAGAGCTGATGTCTATGGGAGTTAAAGGTTTAAGACAATGTCTCCACACACGAGACTGTAAATAGAGAAACAATTGAGCTGCTGTTTGAATGAGGTTTAGCTTCCTGAACCCAAAAAGAAAAGTCACTCTCTTTCTGAAACCTCAGCTGCTTTGGGGACATGATGGGATGGAGTAACAGTGAAATGAATACAAAGTTATTTTGGAAATTGGCTATCAGCTCCTTAATTTCCACACAAAAGCACTATGTGTACTTTTTCATATGAAAAGCGGGCTTGGTGCTACAAGCTTCCAGTAAAGAGTCTACTTGTTTTATTTTTCAAGATAGTACTAAGTGTAACTTTGGCAGTATATTTCAAACGTATCTACAAAGAGCAGAGCTTATAAGAAAAGTGTATTGGAATCCTTTGGAAATCCCAAGAACACCAGCATTGTTTCTTTTATGTGTTTGTCAAGTTGTAAAGTTAAGTCTGGACTCTTTGCTATTGGCTTTAGTGCCATCAATGGTATAAAGAGGTATTGGAGGCTCCTTCTTTCAGAGCTGTATTTAACACTCTCCAGAGGACAGCCTGCCATGGGAAGTGCTCAGTTAATCACCAGGGATGGGAAAGACTTTAGTGACAAGAGCTGATTGCAATCTTGTCAGAACCTAGCAAAGCAGCTGCAAAACTGCTTTCCCACAAAACTCTAACAGTAACTCTAACTTGGGCTTCGTGTTATCATTGTTTATCTTTACTTTGTGTTGTTTTACTGTGAATATGCTGACACTACTGCACGGAGACCAGAGATCACCAATAGGTAGAAAGTCGTAGGAAAACTGAGATATATTTAGAGGAATATTGGTGGAATGTTACTAATACAGCATTATTGCTGTACTCAGGTGATTTTTGGAATACATCTGGAATTCATGTGGCTAAATAGAAAGGCCAAGGAGAAAATATTGTTGACAGTTTGAATCTAAATTTGTCTAGATATTCTAGCTCTGATTACATAATATCTAGTTATTCATTGCCGCAGTTAATTTTTAACCTAAATTTTGGAGACATGGAATGGATAAACCAATTATTTCTCTGTTAGAAAAAGCAAGCATTATATTTACACTTTGGATATTGGAGAAATCAATCCAAATCTACTTCTGTATCTCGTGAAGAAACTACAGAGACTTAAGCTCAGATATCATATTCAAAACAATTTATTCGAAGTATGATAAACAAACACCTCTATTATTTTACAAGGAGTATACATAATTCAGTGTTCATTAAATTGTTTCATCTTTTTAGTGGGATTTAAGTAGAAAGATATAATATTAGACAGGAGAGGACAGTCCTTGTCCTTAGATTTAGGTCAGTGAAACGTGAAACTTGTTAAACTATTTTCAGAAATTGAAATAAACCAGTCCAGTGAAGCATGCTTTTTTGTCTCCAGGAAATTGGAGAAACACATACCTCAGACTAATGTGTAATGACAATGTTAACTGCAATTAGCCCCACAAACACACTATTGTCCATACAAAGAAAAAGTGGTAACTACTGGCCTTAAACAGAGCATCTGTTTACTTTTATGTCCTCTTTTTTGAGGATGTCAATTAATGTAATATAAATGCTGGAAACAATGAAAGTAGAATGCCCTTGTACTTTGATATTCAAATACAATTACTGCCAAGTATAAGGACAATGCTGGAACACAATTAAAACACATACACAAAAGTTCCTTTTTTTAAGTTTCCATTTAATGATAGTGATTTTCAAAGAAGTTACCAGTAATAATGTTACTGGAGCCTCCCTAGTGGCTCAGCAGTAAAGAATCTGCTGGCAGTGCAAGAGTTGTGGGTTCAATCCCTGGGTTGGGAAGATCCCCTGGAGAAGGAAATGACAACCCACTCAAGTATTCTTGCCTGGAAAATCCCATGGACAGAGGAGCCTGGACAAAAAAGTCAGACATGACTTAGCAACTAAACGACAACAATAATGTTACTCCCCCATAGTGTACTGGTAGGGAGCAACTGCTTGAAAATTTCCATTTTATATGTGACACATGCTTAAGTAGCCATGAAACAGGTTGACAGCTTAATCAACAGTGAGCTATTGGAGTAGACGTGATATGACAAGAAAATACCATACACAATAGCACAGAAAATAGAAGGGCACTTATTTTAGAAGGAATTCTGACATGTGGCAGGTGGTAGGCATTCGTATATGACCAACTTCCAGGATAAAAGAGAAGAAAATATGGTGACCCAGAGTGAAAAGAATTGTTTCTTTCTCTTTCTCTTGGTTAAGGAAATGGCTGCGCCAGTGCAAAAATTGCGAGCAATCGAGGAAGCTCTATGTGCAGCTGAAGACGTGTAAGATAGAGCATAGGTCTTGAATGGGACAGGGATGAAAACAACCTAGGCCCTGGAAATGTGTCTTATTGTTACATTCTGTCCATTTCTATTGCAGCATACTTGGGATCATCTATACATATGGGATTTGATGTTCATTCTCTCTATTCAAGAAATTTTACCATCCCTCTCAGAGTTGTATTCTTTTTGGCCTTTTAATATTTATGCTGTATTTTTTTATACCTTATCATACTATAATCTGTTTCTTTAAGTTTTCTCTGGTGGCAATTTACCCTTTAATGCATCCCAGTGTGGATCTTCATTGTCTTGTGTTTTATTCTTTCTTGATTTATTTTTGTACTTTGACCACTATTAAGGGGATGTCAGAGGATGAGATGGTTGGATGGCATCACCAACTCAATGGACGTGAGTTTGAGCAGGCTCCGGGAGTTGGTGATGGACAGGGAAGCCTGGCACGCTGCAGTGCGTGGGGTTGCAAAGAGTTGGACATGACTGAGAAACTGCACTGAACTGAACTGCCTTCCTTCCAGGCTGCTCTCTGCTTCTCTATTTTAGAATGTAGGTATCCTTGCATTTTTATTAAAGGACAACACTCAAATGTTTTCTAATATATTCTCCTAACTTTTAAGCCAAAAGATGATCATAGTATACATGCATATACATACTTATACATGTGTCAAAAATATGATTTGTTAAAGTGACCAAAGATTTGTATTATTTGCTAAAGTTTTCAAATATTATCATGTTAGATATATGTCTCCTAGCAAAACCCACCATCTTTTGGGTAGTATTCACCAGTTTCAATTAGTGTGAAGGTAAAAAAAAAAAAAAAGTGAAATTTGCTCCATTGAAAGCCAAGTCAAAACCAGTTTACTGCATGTACTTTAGGAAGATGGGCTTCCCTGGTGGCTCAGCAGTAAAGAATCCACCTGCTGATGTAGGAGATGCAGGAGACAGGTTCAACAGCTGCATTGAGCAGATCCCCTGGAGAGAGAAACGGCAACCCATTCCAATATTCTTGCCTGGAAAATCCCATGGACAGAGGAGCTGGGTGGGCTATCATCCATGGGGTCAAAAAAGTCAGACACAATTTAGCAACTATACAACAACACCTCTAGAAAGGCAAATGAACATGTGGAGTCTCTTGGCATAAACAGACCCTCCAAAGTAAGGATAGAGAGATTGCCTATTTGAGACTTCCACTGGAGTAATATATTTTGGTCACCACTAGATAAAACTAGAGAATTAAGCTTGAAAATACAAACATTGGGGGTTTAGTTTGTTTCTGTAACAAATTACTTTAAAACCAATTGCTTCAAACAATGCAGATAACATCATCTTACAATTCTTGAGATTAGAAGTCTAAACAGATTTCATTGTTGTCGCTCAATCTCTAAATCATGACTGACTCTTTGCAACCCCACAGACTGTAGCGTGCCAGGCTTTTCTGTCCTTCACTACCTCCCTGAGTCTTCTCAAACTCATGTCCATTGAGTTGATGATGCCATCCAATCATTTCATCCTCTATTATCCCCTTCTGCCCTCAGTCTTTCCCAGCATCAGGTCTTTTCCAACGAGTCAGTTCTTTGCATCAAGTGGCCAAAGTATTAGAGCTTCAGCTTCAGCATCAGTCCTTCCAATGATTATTCAGGGTTGATTTCCTTTAGGGTTAACCGGTTAGATCTCCTTGCAGTCCAAGGGACTCTCAAGAGTCTTCTCCAGCATCAAAGTTTGAAAGCATCAATTTTTTGGTGCTCAGTCTTCACTATGGTCCAATGCTAACCTCCGTACAGGACTACTGGAAAAACCATAGCCTTGATTTAGATCCTCCCTAAATGGCCTAGTGGTTTTCCCTACTTTCTTCAATTAGAGCCTGAATTTTGGATATAGGAGCTCATGAAATCAGCCACAGTAAGCTCCAAGTCTGATATTTGCTGACTGTATAGAGCTTCTCCATTTTTGGCTACAAATATATAATCAATATGATTTCAGTATTGACAATCTGGTGATGTCCATGCATAGAGTCATCTCTTGTGTTTGAAAGAGGGTGTTTGCTATGACCAGTGTGTTCTTTTGGTAAAATTCTTAGCCTTTGCCCTGCTTCATTTTGTACTCCAAGGCCAAACTTGTCTGTTACTTCAGGCATCCTTTGATTTCCTACTTTTGCATTCCAATCCCCTATGATGAAAAGAACTTTTTTCTTGGAATCAATAAATATTTCAGTCATTAAAAGATATAGGTGGATTTATATCAACTCTCTCTTTAAAAAAAAAAATTAGAACTATCTTTTACCCTTCACCAGACAACTTTCAGGGATCCTTCTAGGATGATTACAAGAGGAGACTTGCCAGGATGTGGACCACATGTACACCCGTGGCGGATTCATGTCAATGTATAGCAAAACCAATACAATATTGTAAAGTAAAAAAAAAAAATCAGAGATCTTCACTGTTCATCACATTTTTGAGAGAGAGAGAATCTGAATTTGTTTATCATCTGGTGACTTAGTGGCATAAAAGAAGTCAAACTTCCAGCTCCAGATTTACTGTTTCATTACTAAAGACAGGACTGGTTCACCCCATCCCAAATCTAAACTATATTTAGCTACAAAAAACTAACCAGATGCCAAAATATGTAATCTCATTTGACTATTTGATTTGCAGTATGAGATGAAAGATTTAATTAAGACTGAGTTATGTCCTTGAGAATTCTATCTAGCCAAGCTTAATACTGGTAATATAAAATTTCACTATAAAGTTATGCTTATTCCTCAAATTATAGGTAATAACCTTGTTGAAGATAAAGAAAACAGAAATGATCACTATTGCCACTGACAGGCACAGACAGAATAATCTATTTTAAACATAGGAGATGCCAGTAAAGTTACATGAATTACCAAATAAGAAGGGCAGAGATGCAGAGATGGTTACTTCATGCTACTAACACATAGGTATTCAGATACGTTGGGATACTGCCATTCAAGAAAGAAGTTCAAGATTTCAAACATTTGAAAAACTGAAGAACGTTCACAGATTATGTAGATTTAATGCTAAAGTTTCATCTTATTTTGTTGCATTATTAGACATGGTAAGCAAAGAAAGTACATAGAAATACATATAGAAATCTTAATCTTTACCTCTTGGTGTGTAGCAATAGAGAATCATTTTCCTTTGTAATTTTCATAACTTTCTTAATTTTATGTATTTATATTTTATACTAATTATATTTAAAATGATCATTAAAAGTTAAAGTAGCTTGCAAGGAGTAATTAACTAGGTGATATAAAATAAAACACGTTTTTAAAATAACTTTGTTAATTTTAATTTGAAAAGATAGATACACCTCAATGTTCACAGTAGCACTGTTTACAATTACTAAGATATAGAAGTAATAAGCATCTTTATCCAGATGACTAGATAAATAAGATGTGGAAAGTACAAATTATTGGGTGTAAGCAGGCTACAGGGATGTATTGTACAACACAGGGAATATAGCTAATATTTTTTAATAACTGTAAAATACAGTGTAATCTTTAAAACTGTATTAAAACATTTTTAAATTAAAAAAAGCGTTAAAAAAAACATTGTGTAAAAGCTCATATTACTGGGTATTGTAATACTAATTATAGATAGCTTATAGACCAAGATTATTAGGTGTTTGTGTTTCTTTATAAGCTCTGATAACCAGAATATAGAGTCTGCAGAACAAAAGACAAAAGGAAACCCTGAAATAAGACACCAGTGTGAACATCTAAGATTATTCCTGAAACCTTAGCAATATGTAATGGTAATTTACTTTAGCACACATGGATTAATTATAGATTATAAATTAACAAATAAATACACACCTACCATGTATATAATTGGTAAGATACAAAGCATACTATTTGTATCATAATGTGAGTTTTACTTTCAGGGTTAACTTTTTTTGTAGATATTAAGGCCAAATTTCAAAGAAGGATCTCAGGCCTTTAGCTGTTGCTAAAGACAAGCAGCTACAGCACTACTGCAGTCAAAGCTGAAAGAAAGTAGACCTTGTAGACACGTCATCCTCAAATGAAGACTGTCCCAGTAAGGACTGTGCTTTGCATGCTCTATTCCCTACATTGACAAACAGATGAAAAGAAGAGCATAATTTAAAATAAATACATTTTGATGTTACCACTGTTTTGATGCAATCATTCACAATCAGCCACATCGAAAGAATCAAAGAATTATTCTGTTCCCAAATAATAATCATTAACTTTAGGAGACATTCATTAACTTTATCAAATACCTGAGTCCTCTGTTCCTCCCTCTGCATCCTAATTTCATTTACCCCTCATCTTTTCTTTTGCTGTTGTTGAACTGACAGACTGACAGCAATAGCAACTGACTGAAACAAGACCAGCCTTAATAAACTTACTGCAAACCTATTCTTTGTCCTTCATGAGAGATTATGTTAAAAAAATAAGTAAGCCTTACTTACCAACAATTTTAGAAGAGCTGGACTATATTCTCAATTTAATCCGTCAAAATTGTAGAACATTTTTCTTGTTTATTGAAGGACAGTTTCACTTTCCTATTACTTTTATGACCAGTCTTCAAACTTTCACTAAATTATCACCTATTCTAACCTCTAAAATGATTTTATTCTTTTGTTTACATTAAACATTTTATAATCTGTATGAGAATCAACCTCATCAGATTATCAACAGTGGATTTCTAAAAGTTAAGATGATCCACTTGAGATTTCATTTGTGAATGATGAAGATACTTCCACTAAGTAATCCTGTCAGCACTGACAATGACTATTTTCTTATAAAGTAAACAAAAGTGTTTATGATGCATGTCTCTCACACCACATGTATTCTTCAAACTCATTTAAATTATTTACATTTTTCTAAGACTATTTTTGAAAAGACATAAAGAATGTGAATATTGTTTGGTATTTTAAGTGCTTTTACATTTCACAAGGCACAGACCCTTTCACAATGGGTCAAAGATGGAATGATGATCTGGAATGGGGCCAGGGGAGTAATGAGGAGATGGCCATGTATGGGGCAAGTCTGGGGAAGGGGAGTTGAAGATGAAACATGGGTTAACAGCAGTATCAACTCTTGTCTCCATTACTTTCCAACAAGAAATAGTGAGGCAGGGTACAGGTCAGGGATTGTACAGAGGCATTGTCATGTAAAAATGCCAGCATACTTTTACACTGGCATGGTGAAAATGTAGTTCATTTGTTGACTATGACAAATAGTCCTCAGCATCAGTATCATTGGCAGTATCGAAATGTTGTGTGAATGTTGTGTGACATATATCAATAATAAAATCGTTTATTTAACTAGGAAAGGCATTAAGGTGGTCTAATGTCATGATTTAATTCTATGTATTGGTGCTTGAAATGTAGAAATTCTCTGGTAAGAACTCCCCTCCAAAAGAAATGTCACATATATTGGTAATTAGGAAATTTTTCAGAATAAAAAAAGTGGAGGAGAGAGAGGGAAAATAATTAAGTAATTCAAGAATTTTAACCTACATTACTCAGTACTCCTTGGAAGGCTATAGGTGGGTCTAGATCTCAAAACAGAATAAGCAGAATGACACCTTCTTTTCAAATCATGTTCAAGTCCAAATCCCAGGAACCTATGAATATGATATGTCAGTCAGTTTAGTCACTCCGTCATGTCCGATTCTTTGTGACCCTGTGGACTGCAGCACACCAGGCTTTGCTGTCCATCACCAACTGCTGGAGCTTGTTCAAACTCATGACCACTGAGTTGGTGATGCCATCCAATCATCTCATCCTTTATAGATTCCCCTTCTCCTCCGGCCTTCAGTCTTTCCCAGCATCAAGGTTTTTTCCAATGAGTCAGTTCTTCACATCAGGTGGCCAAAGTATTACAGCTTTAGCATCAGTCCTTCCAATGAATTCAGGACTAATATTCAGGACTGAATTCCTTTAGGATTGACTGGTTTGATCTCCTTGCAGTCCAAGGGACTTGCAAGAGTCTTCTCCAATCCCATAGTTCAAAAGCATCAGTTCTTCAGTGCTCAGCTCTCTTTATAACTCAACTCTCACATCCATACAGTTCAGTTCAGTTCAGTTCAGTTCAGTCGCTCAGTCATGTCTGACTCTTTGCGACCCCATGAATTGCAGCACGCCAGGCCTCCCTGTCCAACACCAATTCCCAGAGTTCACTCAAACTCACATCCATCGAGTCGGTGACGCCATCCAGCCATCTCATCCTCTGTCATCCGCTTTTTCCTCCTGCCCGCAATCCCTCCCAGCATCAGAATCTTTTCCAATGAGTCGACTCTTCACATGAGGTGGCCAAAGTACTGGAGTTTCAGCTTTAGCATCCTATCTTCCAAAGAACACCCAGGACTGATCTCCTCTAGAATGGTTGGATCTCCTTGCAGTCCATGGGACTCTCAAGAGTCTTCTCCAACACCACAGTTCAAAAGCATCAATTCTTCAGTGCTCAGCTTTCTTCACAGTCCAACTCTCACATCCATACATGACTACTTGAAAAACCATAGCTTTGATTGGATGGACCTTAGTCGGCAAAGTAACATCTCTGCTTTTTAAAATGCTATCTAGGTTTGTCATAGGTTTCCCTCCAAGGAGCAACCATCTTTTAATTTCATGGCTGCAGTCACCATCTGCAGTGATTTTGAAGCCCAAGAAAATAAAGTCTGTCACTATTTCCATTGTTGCCTCATCTATTTGCCATAAAGTGATGGGACCAGATGCCATGGTCTTAGTTTTTTGAATGCTGAGTTTTAAGCCAGCATTTTCACTCTCCTCTTTCACTTTCATCAAGAGGCTCTTCAGTTCCCTTTTGCTTTCGGCCATAAGGGTGGTGTCATCTGCATATCTGAGGTTATTGATATTTCTCCTGGCAATCTTGATTCCAGCTTGTGCTTCATCCAGCCCAGCATTTCACATGATGTACTCTTCATAGAAGTTAAATAAGCAGGGTGACAATATACAGCCTTGAGGTATGCCTTTCCCAATTTGAACCAGTCCATTGTTACATGTCCAGTTCTAACTGTTGCTTCTTAACCTGCATACAGGTTTCTCAGGAGGCAGGTAAGAACTTACCACAATTTGTTGTGATCCACACAAAGGCTTTAGTGTAGTCAATGAAGCAGAAGTTGATGTTTTTTTCTGGAATTCTCATGCTTTTTATATGATCCAACAGATGTTGGAAATTTAATCTCTGGTTTCTTTGCCTTTTCTAAATCCAGCTTGAACATCTAAATCCAGCTTGAAGTTCGTGGTTCACGTACTGTTGAAGTCTCACTTGGAGAATTTCAAGCATTACTTTGCTAGCATGTGAGATGACTACAATTGTGCGGTAGTTTGAACATTCTTTGGCACTGACTTTCTTTGGGATTAGAATCAAAACTGACCTTACCAGCCCTTTGCCACTGCTGAATTTTCCAAATTTGCTGGCATATTGAGTGCAGCACTTTCATAGCATCATCTTTTAGGATTTGAAATAGGTCAGCTGGAATTTCAAGATCTCCACTAGCTTTGTTTGCAGTGATGCTTCCTAACGCCCATTTGACTTCTCACTTCAGGATGTCTGGCTCTAGGTGAGTGATCACACCATAGTGGTTATTTGGCTCATTAAGATCTTTTTTGTATGGGCTTCCCTTTTGGCTCAGCTGGTAAAGAATCTTCCTGCAATGCGGGAGACCTGGGTTTCATCCCTGGGTTGGGAAGATCCACTGGAGAAGGGAAAGGCTACCTACACCAGTATTCTGGTCTGGAGAAGTCCATGGACTGTGTAGTCCATGGGGTCACAAAGAGTCAGACACAACTGAGTGATTTTCACTTTAAGATCTTTTTTGTATAGTTCTGTGTATTCTTCTCATCTCTTCTTACTATCTTCTGCTTCTGTTAGGTCCATACCATTTCTGTCCTTTATTATGCCCATCTTTACATGAAATGTTCCCTCAGTATCTCTGATTTTCTTGAAGAGATCTCTAGTCTTTCCCATTCTATTGTTTTCCTCTATTTCTTTGCACTGATCACTGAGGAAGGTTTTCTTATCTCTCCTTGCTATTCTTTGGAACTCTGCATTCAGATGGATATATATTTCCTTTTCTCCTTTGCCTTTCACTTTTCTGCTTTTCTCAGATATTTGTAAGGCCTCCTCAGAAAACCATTTGCCTTCTTGCATTTCCTTTTCATGAGGATGTTTTTGATCAATGCCTTCTATACAGTGTTACCAACCTATGTCCACAGTTGTTCAGGCACTCCATCAGATCTAATGTGATGAATCTATTTGTCACTTCCACTGGTATAATTGTAAGGGATTTGGTTTAGGTTATACCTGAATGGTCTAGTGGTTTTCCCTACGTTCTTCAGTTTAAGTCTGAATTTCACAATAAGAAGCTCATGATCTGAGCCACAGTCAGCTTCCGGTCTTGTTTTTGCTGACTGTATAGAGCTTCTCCATCTTTGGCTCCAAAGAATATAATCAATCTGATTTCGGTGTTGACCATCCAGTGATGTCCATGTGTATAGAGTCTTCTCTTGTATTGTTGGAAGAGGTTGTTTGCTATAACCAGTGTGTTTTCTTAGCAAAACTGTTAGCCTTTGACCTGCTTCATTCTGTACTCCAAGGCCAAACTTGCCTGTTATTCCAGGTATCTCTTGACTTCCTACTTTCGCATTCCAGTCCCCCATGATGAAAAGGACTTCTTTTTTTGGTGTTAGTTCTGGAAGGTGTTCTGCTGCTGCTGCTGCTGCTAAGTCGTGTCAGTTGTGTCTGACTCTGTGAGACCCCACAGACGGCAGCCCACCAGGCTCCCCCGTCCCTGGGATTCTCCAGGCAAGAACACTGGAGTGGGTTGCCATTTCCTTCTCCAATGCATGAAAGGGAAAAGTGAAAGTGAAGTCGCTCAGTTGTGTCCGACTCCTAGCGACCCCATGGACTGCAGCACACCAGGCTCCTCTGTCCATGGGATTTTCCAGGCAAGAGTACTGGAGTGGGGTGCCATTGCATTTTCCCAGAAGGTGTTCTAGTTTATTATAAAACTGTTAAACTTCAGCCTCTTTGGCATTAGTGGTTGGAGCACAGACATTGGATTACTGTGCTATGGAGTGGTTTGCCTTGGGAATGAACAGAGATCATTCTGTCGTTTTTGAGACTGCATCCGAGTACTGCATTTCAGACTCTTTGGTTGACTATAAGGACTACTCCATTTTTTTTTACAGGATTCTTGACCACAGTAGTACATATAATGATCATCTGAATTAAACCTGCCCATTCTGGTCCATTTTAGTTCACCAATTCTTAAAATGTCCATATTCACTCTTGCCATCTCCTGTCTGGCCATTTCCAATTTACCTTGATTCATGGACCTAACATTACAGGTTCCTATGCAATATTATTCTTTACAGCATCAGACCTTACTTCTATCACCAGTCACATCCACAACTGGGCATTATTTTCACTTTGGCTCAGCCTCTTCATTCTTTCTGGACCTATTTCTCCACTCTTCTCCAATAGCATATTGGGCATCTACCTACCTGGGAGTTCAATTTTTCAGTGTCATATCTTTTTTGCTTTTCATATTTTCATGGGTTTCTCAAGGCAGGAATACTGAAGTCGTTTTCCATTCCCTTCTCCAGTGGACCACATTTTGTCAGAACTCTCTACCATGACCCGTCTGTGTTCGGTGGCCTTACATGGCATGACTCATGGTTTCATTGAGTTAGACAAGGCTGTGATCCATGTGATCAGTTTTCTGTAATTGTGGTTTTCATTCTGTCTGCCCTCTGATGGACAAGGATGAGATGCTTGTTGAAGCTTTCTAATGGGAGGGACTGGATCTTGCTCTGGTCCAATGGTCAGCCACTGTCAGTAAATCTTTAATCCAATTTTCTGTTGATGAGTGGGGCTGTGTTTCCTCCCTGTTTGCCTCAGGCCAAACTATGGTAGGACATTAAAAAAAAAAGGACTTATGGAGACTTTTGAAGGACTTTTGAAGAAGGTGCTGGCATAAGCTAATATGATATACTTCTTTTTTTTATTTAAATTTATTTATTTTAATTGGAGGCTAATTACTTTACAATATTGTATTGGTTTTGCCATACATCAACATGAATCTGCAACGGGTGTACACATGTTCCCCATCCTGACCCCCGCTCCCACCATCTCTCTGGGTCATCCCAGTGCACCAGCCCGATATACTTCTTTACAAAAGGGACTCTGCAGATGTGATTAAGGGCATTGTGGATACTATTGTAGATTATTCAAGTGAGGGCTTCTGGCAAGTATTAGAGAGAGGACCAAAGAAGATGGAGGCATCCCCAGGTGACAGCCAGCAAGAAAACAGAGACTTAGTCCTACAGTCTCATGGAAGTGAATTCTGCCCACACCTGAAGGAGTAAGAAAGTAGATTCATCTGCAGGGTCTGTAGAAAGGAATAAAGCTCTGCCCACACCTTGTTTTTAGTCTGGTGATTACCCCCAGCATGGTAAAATAATAAACTTGTATTAAGTCATTAAATTTGTGGTCATTTATTATGGCTAGAATAGAAGAGTAATACACAAGGGCTTCCTAAAATTGTTTGCAGTATTTTGTATATTTGTGTGCAATATATTTCAGATGAAAGAAGCTGTATATTTAATCAGTCTTTTAAGAGTCAATGAGATAAACAAGGACCTATGTATAAACAGGGAAACATATTCAATATCTTGTAATAACTGCTGGCTCAGGTGGCTAAAAAATATGCCTGCAATGTAGGAGACCCCAGGTTTACTCCCTGAGTTGGGAAGATCCCCTGGAGAAGGGAATGGCTACCCACTCCAGTATTCTTGCCTGGAGAATTCCAAGGACAGAGGAGGCTGGCAGGCTACAGTCCCCAGGGTCACAAAGGGTCAGACATGACTGAGTGACCAACTCTTTCACTTCACACAGCTGAACAGGTTGCTGTATGGCTGAAACATTGTAATCCAACTGTACGTCAATTTTAAAAAGTCAATGATCACGCTGAGTCGCTCAGCTGTGTCCAACTCTTTGCGACCCCATGGACTGTAGTCTTCCAGGCTCCTCCATCCATGGGATTCTCCATGCAAGAATATTGGAGTGGGTTTCCATGCCCTCCTCCAGGGGATCTTCCCAACCCAGGGATCAAACCCAGGTCTCCCACATTGCAGGTGGATTCTTTATCATCTGAGCCACAAAAGCAAGAATGAACTATTATACTTCTTCATCCTGTAGCAGTAAATACATCCTCATTCACTATGAAAGAACACTTCTCATTTTACAATTCAACTGGGAAACATGTGTTTTGTGACAAACAACTGAACAGGAGAGCATGCAGCTTTCCACTGTCCTCTTCTTCCTCGCCCTCTGTACCTCCAAACCAAGCAACATTTAGTGCTTCTTTGTTATGTTTCCTGTGAACTGTGAGCTATTATGGATGCTCAGTGTGGATGTGTGTTCCTACAGAACAGCATCTTTTTCTTCTGCTCTGTGTTTTCTTTCAGCTCTCCACTATACCTGGTAGAGGTACACTCTATTAAAAAATGTGACATGATTGAATCAAAAGGTTAGGTCTCTTAAGACAGTAACCTGGACTACCTAACATTTGGAACTCTTTCCAGACCACTGACATGGTCTGTGTATTAGTTTATTCTTTAATATCTATCTCATTATTTCCTGCAAAAAGCAGAGTTCTCATATATTTCTATGGGAAAAATATTTCAATACCCTCAGATTAATTTCTGAGATGAGAGTCCAGATGGATCATAGGGAAATATTGGAACAGGAACTTTGATATTTCTCACTGATAACCTTGACTCTGTCTGGGATGTTCTCTATTTCACTAAGTTCATCTAGGCTCCAGCAGAATATTGCTTAATGTTCAGGTATGTAATCAGAAGCGTAGTGTTATTTATTAAACAGACGTTATAGACCTAACTCTATTTGGATAAATCACAAGATACACTGATACAAAGAAATCTTGCAGTAAATGAATACATTAAATATTAAATGGAAGAAGGTTAGATGAGAATTTAATAGTCTATTTTCTTACTAGGTTAGTTCAGAATGACTTGAAATTATGGCATGAATGAGATGAGGATGATGACTGAAAATGACTTTGCATGTGGTAATCTGCTTCACACTCAATCTTAAATATTTTTATAGGATATCTGGAATTGATAAAGTGTTAATAACACGTACACAGGTTTCTCAATAAAGTGTGCAGAGGTGTGCTGAACCCCCATACAAATGGAAAATGAGAGGGGGAAAGCCTATAGAAGTTGGAAATATGGTAACAAATTTAAAACATGAGATTCAACTTGAAATAATGTGAGGAAGTGTGTCTGCAGAAAAATAATCAGGTATTCAGTGGAAGGGAGACAGCTGGAAAGCAGTCAAACAGAACAGGACAGAGGGGAGAGGATACCAGACAGTAAATTAGATGAGACTGAAATACTGTGACAGTTTGGAGAAAAAAAGCTGAAAATCACCTTGGTGGCCATAGGACGTTACCAAACAAGAAAGTACACCTGAACTAGAATTCACTTTGAGATAGTGCTTTCTCTTTTTCAATATTGAAGAAGTTAGATGAAATGGAAGGCATTCAAAAAAGAACAGCAAATACAATTAAGCATCTAAAGGGATTGATTTACATAGTGAGAGGGAAGAAATAAAATGTGCAGTCCTCGGCTAAACACTTCTGGAGAGATCTTAATAGTCCCAAGTCTTTAAAGGATTTACATGCTGAGTCAATAGAGAGTGATTTAGTTCAGTAAGAGGGAATTTAGGCAGAAGCACAGGGAGATGAATATAAACTAATGCTGAAAACATTTTTCTGACTTTGTTAATACCAGAAACTAAAGTGTTTCAACTGGTGCTGACTCAAAGGCCTGCTATTGTTTTTGTTGGTCTTTTTAACTCGTTTTCAGATTTATCCTGAGTGATCAAGGAAGACAGTTATTGGAAAATTCTTTATACCCCTGTTATTCTCTTTCTAACAGATTGAGACCTTTCTTTCACAGTATACAAATGACTACTGATTTTATATTCCTAGCTTTATAATATGTCTTGATATCTGGTAGGGCAAGTCCTCCCATATTGTTGTTCTTTAAAAAGAACAACTGTTCTTTTCAAAAAATAAACTAGGCTGTTTATTTTGTCTCTGTATATATACTCTGTGTACTCACTGATTTTAATATATTATTATAGTAGTCTGCTCAGGCTGCCAAAATAAAAAAACACCATCAATTCGGTGGCTTAAACAGAAATGTATTATCTAACAGTTCTGGAGGCTAGAAGTTTCATTATAAAAACTTAAATATATGAGAATATAGAATAACATCATAGAGTATGGCATATTAACATGAAAGACTAAGCATTAAACCACTATTAAGAAAACTGTGACTGTTGTTTAATTACAGCAGTTATAATTTCAGTTATGTTAAAATAATTATAGTAATGAGAAGGTGCATAACAGGTATATATATATATATATGCATATATGACATATGGCTACTGCTATTTTCTTTGAATAATAGAAAGTAGAAATCAAAGTATTAATTCCATTTATTTTCTCTAAATACAACATTGTCATAATTTAAAAATATAACCCATAAGAAGAAGACATATCTCCACTAATGGCCACAACACAGAGTCTTATAAAAGTAGAAGCTGAGGTTGCCACCTGGCTACTCTGGTCTCCTACTGGAGACCAGACCTACTGGATCAACCAGCAAAGAAGGAGGTTAGTCTACTGGCAGGGGCGATGGAACCTGAGTGGGAAGGTGACACTGTTGTTAAGACACAATGTAGAGTAGAAACTGGTTGTTACTATACGATGGCAACCTGGAGGAGTATGTCTGAAATGTAGGAGATCTTCTAAGTTCTGGCTTAATATTATCCCCGTATTACAAGAAAAAAAATAAAATACTGTAAAATATAAAATACTGTCCCAACTCATATAACAACTTCATAAAGTACTATAAAGCCCATAAAATACTATAACAACTCACACTGGCTTATGAGAAATGAAGGTCTGTTTTACCCTACCAGTTAAAGAACCTAACCTCCAAAGATGTTTGCTGAGAGTAACAGGAATATGGAAAAGGAAGTTTATAATCCTCAGTGAGGAATATATGACTAATTTCAAATGAGTATTGCAATAGTTGAGTCTTTCTTATTGTGCTCTGAATATATGTGTGTGTATGCATGTACTGACCAATTATTTTTCTTTCATTTCCATTTCTTCTCCTATTCTCTAGCACTAGATGTGTTAATAGTGGTTAAACCTGTATTTTCAGTATTTAAGTTACTGGACAGCAAATGCCTGAAAGGACACATTTATATCCTGAGAGAAACTGATATAAAGTAATCAAAATACACTGGCAATATTATCATATGTTTAAACATAAGGAAAAAATATTATAGTTAATTAAGAAATATAATCAAGTCAACCAAAAGGTATAATCTCCCCAACAAGAGTTAGTGTAAGAAAGCAATCCACAAATTATCAAAGAAGGACATTCTGTTTCATGTTTTATGCCAAGTCAAGCTAACAAACACAATATGTAAAAATTATGCTTCTGGACATAAATAACAGAAAAATCCAACCTAAATTGCCTCAAATAAGAGACAGGTATAATTGAAATATTCACTGATTGGAAACCATCAATCATGGTTCAGTCAAGTCTCTCAACTTTTTCTTAATTTTTAACTTAATTTCTCTGAGATTTTCTGGGCTCTGTTCTTTCTGTGTTGATTAACATTCACAGGCTTCTAGAAGATGGCTATAAATTTCTATGCCTTATTTAAACACATAAAAATTTTTATAAAAAGAAGAGCAGAAATTGTTTTTATAGAGGCTCATTATTAAGAATAAACAATTTACTTCCATAAATCTATATTCATGGATTGGGGCTAAACTTGGTACCATAATCATTCATTTACAGATGCTTCTCTCCAGGGCACTTTTTAAGCATCTGAACAAATTCACATGTCCAGGTGATTCTATGCACCAACTGGCTTAGGCCTGGGTTCCTGAATCAAAGACTGGCAAGTAGATAAAACTTCTCTTAGACCAAAAAAAAAAAACTTCTCTTAAACCAATCAGCATGATCCCCAAACCAAGATACTGTAGTAGTAAGCACTGACTTCATAATTCAGAATATTCCATCACTTGTATGATGTATTTGTCTAATTAAAAATTTGACACAATTCTTCACTCAGTATAATGTATAGCATTGAATTTATTAACTTCTAACTAATTAATACGTCAAGCTTTTATAACTTAGAGGAAAGATGAAGATATTTTAAATATTCTGAAGAAATTAAGAAAGATACTAATTGAAAAACTATTGAAAAATGTTCCCTTTCTTAAACAGTTTCAAATACTTTTAGTTTATCATATTCTCCTCTCATACTCAACTATGGAGTGAAAAGTTATGTACGAGAGAAAAATTATTTACAACTCATTTATTGCATAACCTAAAGAAATTTAGGCCTCCAAACTTTAGTCTTTCTTAATAACAGAAGTAGCTAATTGACCATTATTTACAACCAAAACCTAATTATTTGGAAGATGTGACAATAGTATTTTTTTCAGAATTATATTTTGATATTTTTCTAAGAGATTTTGTAATCTAAACACAACTTTTATAATGATACAAAGTTATAAATACAATTTAGCATATGAATCATCGTGTTAGTTATGCTAAATCATTATGGCTAATTCTCCTTTGAAAACTTTCCAGGAAGAGTTTGATCTTTCCTTCTTAGAAGATGATCCTGTATTTAGAGAATTTAAGGGCCCTCTAGTTGAGTAACAAAAACTGAACAGCTGATGTTTTGATGGCAGTTGAACTAAATATTTTGTAGCTATTTCATAAAAAAGAAACTCTAGGGATTTCCAACTAGTAAGTGAAGGATAAGTAAAATATGAAACCTTTTGGTCTAAGAGGTCAGAAATTATATCTCAAGTTGTCTAAAGCTATGATTGCTTCTCAGATATGAAAACTGTGGATATGGGAAGACATTATAATAGATTTCTAAAAACTCATGGTTGTTTGGTAGAAATATTTGAACTTCTTCTTGAGTATATAGTTACTCTTATAACAAAAGGGTATAAGCTTTGTATATTTCTTAATGATTTATGTCCTATTAAAAGTTTTAAAATTTAATATTATTTTACACGCATTTTGAGAAAAGGTGAAACTGAATATGGTAAATTTTCAGGGTGTATTATGAACAAAATATTCAAAATCCTAGATTCCTAACCTCAGACTAATTAAGCTATGCTGCCTTGGTGAATCAATTTAGAAAGTAAGGAGAAAAACTTCGTTTTAAATTACTCACTAGGTGTGTATTGTGGGGAAAGTGTCTTGATTGCTTTAAGTCTCAATTTTCTTAAGTATACAATGGATATATTAAGGTACCAGTAAATAAACTAATTTGTTGATAAGATAGCAGTTATTTTAATCAGCAGAATCATAGGCAATACCTTAAATGCATTCTTAAAATTAAAAAGTGCTTATTTCTATGAATATCAATTCACCTATAGTGATGTTTCAGAACCTTGGGGGAATATGGGAATTCATTGGGAGCTTTAGAAATCACCGGTGCCTGGGACTCAAACCAGAAATTTGTGTTCAGTTGTCCTTATTATTATGTGGACATCAGGAGTTTTAGAGATTGACTTAAACGATTAATTATTAGAATTTATCCTTGCATAGTTTTGAATAAGAGTATGTATTTACTTTTTTTTTTTTTTTTAATTTTTTTCTCTAATTTTATTTTATTTTTAAACTTTACATAATTGTATTAGTTTTGCCAAATATTTACTTTTAAACTTGATTTGTAAATATCAGATTTAAACAGCTTAAAGTATAACTAGATACAGCAGTACATCTATATTTATTTATATACACATATAATTAAATATATTTAATATTTTATTAACTAAAAATGCATGATGAATTTTAGGCCAACTTATGATAATCCTTGTAAGAATAGACATGTATTACACTTGAGAAAAAATGCTCTCTGTCATTTTTCTTTAGATATCATTTCCTGGTGATGTAGAATCATTCATAAGCCCTTTGGGATATACAGTGAAATGCTGAAATTGATACAAATAGTGTAAAGTTATACCACATGAAAAACTGAACTTCTTTTTAAATTTTGGTCTTTAATCATGCTATATTCTCTAGTTAGTGTACTCATGATTTTTTTTTCCCTACAGTTCAAATCTCAAAAGAGAAACTTTCATTGTAAGTGCCTTAGTATATAAGATACATGGTTTATATTATTAGAGTTGGCCAGATTTGATGAGAACTATTAATCACCACTGTTCTTACAATGGCAGAAATAGATGAACTTAACTATTTTTCTTTTTGAAAGGAAGAGAAAGGGAGGAATAAAATCTTGTAGAATTTAAAATAGCTTATTGACAAATTTTGTAAGACAATTATGATAAATATGTATTGTAAATTCTCTGTCAAATTCTTTTATTATTGAAAGTCTTTAGACCTTAATATTAGTTTCTTTAAAAATGAATTTTACAAAAAAAAAAAACTAGTGTGATTTTGAGTACATGAATAAAATACATACCAAGAATAAGGAAATAGATTTTTTTAAATACTCTATAAAAATCTTTGGTCATTTCTATTAAAAATATATATTCTAAGTAGATATTATTTTCATTAAATATACTGGATTCTTTTAAATTGAAAGAACTGCTTGCATAACTCTAGATAATACAAAAGAAGATGTCTCAATTATGTAGTTTAAATTATTTTCACTTGCTGTATGAACTGATATAGTTCTATCCCAATATAGTACTTTAGGAGAACTTGGCAGATAATTAGAAGAAACATCCAATTGAATGAATTCTATTGTCAATAACATGCCAGGCTTGGCAATCCTGAAATCCTTAACTACAACCACCTAAAGATTTTTGATAAAGTATTAAAGTTTAATGAATGGCTTTTGCAAAAGGAAGAAAAATGTCCAGAAATCCTGAACAATCAGGCAAAAGAAGTCAAGTCCTAGGAAGCTGAAAACTTAATGAAAACTGTATACTCTTCACTAGGTTCTTTCAGGTCCTCTACTTTTACTGCAAAAGCCATTCTAAACTACCCAACAACACCTTGATGTAGGTACTATTACCCTAGTTAATGATACATAACTTGGCCCAGGTCACACCAGCAAATGTGCACTGGAGTCAGTAAACTTAACCAGCTCATGGGTTAGAAGTCTCTGGATCTGAGATAACACAACAGTCTCAAAATGTTCAAAAAAGATTTTAAAAAAATACACAGGAGTCATAATGAAAGACAAGATACTAAATAAGAATAAACATATTTGAAAAAAGATCTAAATAGAACTTGTAGATGTTAAAAAAAAATAACTCACTAAAAATAAAACTCATTTTACTTAAGCATTGCTTGAGTAAATTGCCACTATTCCTAGTGGAACACTGAGATTACAGGTTAGCTGAAACCTGCTGTATCTATTTTCCGTCACCAGTTTGGGAAATGAAAATGCACCACATGCTTGTGTATTGGAAGTCTGAAAGCTTCATAGCGTCCTGCTGCCTCAGCATCCCCACAAGCAGGCTGTGGGCACCCTGCCCAGATGGCCGGAGCAGCAATGTCCACAGGAACCCTTTTTTGTCCGAACTGTGACCTAGTGGAATTGCACACACCAGTGAAACCCGTGCATACCTTTGGCTAGCATGCTCCAGCCCGAGTGCCCCAGTTAAGGCAGTAACCCAAGGGCCCTCCTTCCTCCCTACTTCCTCTCCCTGCCCTCCTCAGCTCCCCCTGCTTGTCTGGCATTCTCTCCTAGAGCTCCCTCCAGGGCCCCTCTGATGGCTAGCACTGATGGTCTCTCCAGGACCTGTGAGTACAGGAAACATTGCTTTCCTTCCTCTTCTGTTTCCCCTCTTGTCAACACACCTGATCTACCATCTCAAGAAAAAAAGGAACAGCTGGCTCACAAAAACACTTGATCATATCCAACCACACAAGTCAGCAAATTACAGTCCTACAATGTACCCAGCTGGAAGAGAACCAGATTATTGGAAAATATTTATATTATACTGAAAGTATTCTTTGACATATATATATATATGCACACACACACACACACATATATATATATATATATTTAAAACTGGGGTGGGCAGGGTGGGATGAAGAAAATGAATTTATTCCCTTTCTTTTTTAGAAATAAGAATCACTTAAATGATGGAATATGTTTGGATGGGCATGCAAATTTACTGAGGGGAAGATATAATAGGAATAATTTTAAGGTTTTAAATACTGAACTGAAGTGCCCAGGTCAGTGGGCTCCAGATGCGGCTCCAAATGTAAGTTCTGACAAATTCATTTTATTATTTCCCTGAGTTTTAAGGTTAAAAGAATCTTTAGGAATTTTACAGTGTCATCATTGAATTTTCAAAAGCTTACTTTTCTTATAATTAAAAAAAATCTCACTAATAAATCACTGTACATTTTATCCACTCCCTGTCTATCTAATACAGTGTACAGATACCATGCTGCTGCTGCTAAGTCGCTTCAGTCATGTCCGACTCTGTGTGACCCCATAGACAGCAGCCCACCAGGCTCCCCTGTCCCTGGGATTCTCCAGGCAAGAACACTGGAGTGGGTTTCCATTTCCTTCTCCAATGCATGAAAGGGAAAACTGAAAGTGAAGTCGCTCAGTCATGTTGACTCCTAGCGACCCCATGGACTGCAGCCTACCAGGCTCCTGCGTCCATGGGATTTTCCAGGCAAGAGTACTGGAGTGGGGTGCCATTGCCTTCTCCGACAGATACCATAGTCACCATGAAATAATTACAAACAGAAAAATAATCATAAACTCTAATACCTATGAGAGTAGGATGCTTTTTTCCCTTATTTTGATAAAGAGGCACCTACATACTTCAAAATGATTTTACAAATGAAAATCAAAATTATCACTGAGAACATTTCAAGAGCTCAAATGTGATATTAAATATTACTATCATTACTGATTATGAATTAGTAACTGAAATAACATTTATGCAACTTTTAGTATTAAAGAAAAATGGAAGAGGCACTGTAGAAAATACTTTCTGTTCTTCTATCAGGTATTAAAATAAAGCCCTGCCGAATTTTGGCAAAGAGACAGCAAGACAGACCAGTTTGAACATAACATAAAGTTCTTAGATCTACATAGCTAGTTCTTAGATCTACATAGCTATCATGTGCAAGCCTCAGTGATTTCACTTAGCTCCATAAAATCCATGCTAAAAGCCTCAGAAGGACTGTAGAAAGCAGATCTCCTAGCCCCCTTTTAATGTTTTTTACAGTATTAACAAAATAACATTTATTTTCATCACCACGAATCCTCAATAAAACATGAACAAACAAAATCCCACAACACATAAAAAGGATCACATACCATGATCCAGTTAGATTCATTCCTGGGCCACAAGTATGGTTCAGTATATACAGATCAATCAATGCAATATGTCACATTGACAAAAAGAAAGACAAAAACCACATGAATATCTCAACAGATGCGGGAAAAGCATTTGATGAAATTCAACATCTATTTGTGATAACTCTCACCAAAGTGGTTGTAGAGGGAACATATCTCAACACATTAAAAGCCATTTATAACAAACTCACAGCCAACATAGTATTTTTTCCCCATAACTTATAATACTAACTTCTCGGGGCGGGGGGTCACTAAACATGACATACATTTTGAATAATCCTTATTACTTTCTTCAATTTACTCTTTATGTTTTAATAGAGTCAACTGAGTTACTTTTTATCCTAGGGAATTCTCTTTGATTTTTCCAAATATTTCTTTCCTAAATCACAAATCACCGTTAAATTAATCTTACACTGGATTAAAACATGCCTCTGAATGATGAATCAATATGAACGAATGACTGATTATGCATCAGACATCTGACACATCCTGCAGTAAGATGTCAGGTCCTTCCTGGGGAGATCAGGAAATTTGCTGGAGGATGCTCTAAGGGGTAAGCCTGAGAAACCAGGGTCTATGTGAGAGCAAAACTCCAACTCCTCTTCAGTCAGGCTACCTCCTGAGGTCACAAGACAGGAAGGGAGAGAAGATAGTAGGAGGAGAAGAGGAGAGAGGCATCCAGATGCCATTTGGACAAAATAACCTCATTTGAATGCCCAAGGTGCTTGATCTATAATTATTTAAACCCTCTCATCTCTTCTAACAAACATTAATTTTAATAAAAATATCTTCCATTTTTGAGTATTTTTACTTTGTTTCCATGTACACGTTACTGAGTATTGCTTAATTTATACAGCACATTGATGAGGCTGCTTCAGTTATAATTCTCAGCTTATGAATGAAGAAGAAAAAAGATTTAGTGGCCAGCCCTGTTCACATCTGACATGTAGCAATAAAGCTGCCATGAGTTCTTGAACAAATCAATGAATAAACAAACACTTGAATCTTTTATTGCTACTGCATTAGAAGGCAGGAAAGTCTCCAAATTGCAAGCATGTTTTCTGATATATTTTATATTCTCATATTTTTATACTTTTTTCAATGTTGACAGAAATAAAATTGCTAAGGAAGAGTAAAATTTGTAAAAAAAGTATTCTGAAATATGACCTATTTTAGAATCTTTTCTAAAATATGAGCTCATTTTCTAAAAATGAACTCAGAAGACAATGTCAGTTCTGATTAGTCACATCAGCACTTTTCATTTATCTGATTAGTCACATCAGCACTTTGATACCTTACCCCTTTGTGTTTCATTTATAACCTGATTTTACTCAGCTTCCTTCTCAAATCTCACAAAAAGTCCTGATTATTTCTTGGTCTCCCATGATGCTGTGCATCTGCCCTGGCAATTCTCAGGTGGATGACTGGAGTCCAGGGAGATTGGCTGACTAGCCAGAGATCACACTCAAGCTACTGAAATTTAGGACTAGAGTCTGAGAACCTTTTGACCCTGAATTTCCTCTCCCCAACAACCATTAAGATTAATTACTTCAAAAAAAGGTAAAACAACCACAAAACCTAGTATTACTTCATTCTTCTCATGACTGAGGAACTGCATCACAGACCCAACAGATTTCTAGGATCACAGTTCAATAATCAAAGGAAAGAAAGGCACACAGCACTTTGCCTTGAAAATGTAGAACTGAAATAGAGGCTTAGCTGGGAAAACTAATGGTTTACCTTAGTGTCTTCAGTCCTTCCCATCTTGTTCTTCATATTCCAGAGAGACTACTCTTCATTTTGTACTTTTCCTAAAACATGGTATCCTTGAAAGAAAAAATGAAAAAGTATAGTGTGATATGTTTCTTTTACTTTAAGTTACTCTAATTTAATTTGATGTAGTACCTGTAATTAAGCATGTAGGAAGCTTTTCTTTAACAAGCAATAGTTAAGTCCCAAATTTTTAAGAATATCTACAAAAGAGCCTCACACCAACCTTCTGGCAAAGAGTAAATAAAGGACCAAAGTGAAAGGGAAAGGGAAAGTCGATCAGTTGTATCCAACTCTTTGCAACCCCATGGACTATACAGTCCATAGAATTCTCCAAGCCAGAATACTGCAGTGGGTAGCCTTTCCCTTCTCCAGGGCATCTTCCCAACCCAGGGATTGGACCCATGTCTCTGGCATTGTAAGAAGATTCTTTACCAGCTGAGCCACCTGGGAAGCCCAAGAATACTGGAATGGGTAGCCTATCCCTTCTCCAGGGAATCCTTACTACCTAGGAATTGAAGTGGGGTCTCCTGCATTGCAGGTGGATTCTTGACCAACTTAGCTATCAGGGAAGCCCCAAATAAAGGACCAAACCAAATATCCAATACTTAGACAATGGAATGCTTGACTGAAAAGACATGCATGTATAAGAAAGAGAAAGGATAACTTCAAATTACTTGGAGTACACATGTCACATGGTTACAGGGGAATTTTACCCACTTACACATCATTAATTAACAAGTGGTCTAGACAAACATTTCACATGTGCTCAATTATGACCCACTGATATAATACCAGGGAACCTGATATTTTTAGTTTAGCCTAGAATGGGCATTTTACAATGACAGTGGTACATATATTTTACAGAAATATCAAATTTTGTTTACACATATGTTCACTGCTGTTGTTTAGTCTCTAAGTCATGTCTGACTCTTTTAGGACCCCATGGACTGTACCCACCAGGCTCCTCTGTCCATAGGATTTCACAGGCAAGATTACTGGAATGGGTTGCCATTTCTCCCCCACAGAAGGGACAGAACCCACATTTCCTGAACTGACAGGTGGATTTTTTTTAACCAATGAGCCAACAGGGAAAGCCCTTATACATATATAGACAAAATTTATAATTTACTAACAATTAATTTAAGAATATAAAAAAAACTTTTGAAACCTTTAATTTATAAAGTAAAATGATTGGGGTTATCATTTTCATTTCTTTCAAGGAGGACACAGTTTATGGTAAATGTGAGATGTTTTCTATGAGCCTGATTCCTGTACCACATCAATGCAAACTCTTTTTCAGTCATAAAGGATGTGAGTCAGGTATATTAGTATTTTTGTCATTGTTTTTTCTTGCAGTTGAGGGAAAGGGAGGATAAGATAAGGATTTTAATCAAATACATTAGTTTGAAGGAAAATATAAAGAGAATCTAAATATTTTAGGTATTCAAAAAATTTCCAACTTGGCATTACAATTTGTTTAAATTATCTCTCACTTCTCTCCTTTTCCCCCCTTGCTATGTATATTATCTTGTACAAATTGAAAACAATTGTATTGAAAGAATTTCAAGTTCCAAAAAAATTTGTGACTGACTTTAGTTGAGAATATATAATAGATTACTGACTTAGTCATATTCCAGGAAGCCTGTCTAAGATGACAGTTTAAAGAAATTTAAATACATTGTTACCACTTTTTTCACTACATCTTGAATAGTGTAGAGATCTCTATCCCAGTTATCTTAAATGCTTCTTAACTTTTTCACCCATATCAAAATATCTTCTCTCATTTCCCTTTCCACAAATAGAAAAACAGGAAATAAAAATCAGAAGTTCTTAACATTATACATACATTTTTTCAAAACAAAGCTTTTAACTATGGAGATAAAGCAGTCAAATAACAAAACTATTAACTCCAATTTAAAAATAAATATTATACCAAGAGCATATATTTATTATGTCTAAGCAGACAATTGATGTAATGTTTTTGATTAAATGTGATATTATACTTATAATAAAAACTTCTGTTTGCATTTTAAAGGACACACTTTGGGATGTACGTTTTTATAGTAAAAATAATTAACATGTTTAAATTTTATTTTTAATATACTGTCAAATATAAGTTTTATATTAATTTAAACTTTTAAAAAGGTACAGTTTTTAAAAGTATATTACAATCTTTTCATATTCAGTCATGAAAACAACTTTCTTTGAATGGTCAAAAAGACTGATATTTAGTGTCTGTTTTTATTTCAGGTTGAAACTTTGATTACTTTTCTATAGGCTTCTCCATTTTTTTCTTCATTTTTTAAAATGTATGCACCTTGGTAAAACTACAACATTTTAATGGATGACCATTTAAAAGATAAAGTATATATTTGATAATTATATAAGTTTTAAAATATACTATCATGTCATTTAAGCTTTTAATCATGTCTAACATACTTTTTTTTTGATTGTCCTTAAAAGTCCCCATGTCTCTCCTTTATAGTTTAGCCTTTTAAGTACAAGAAATTTCCATGTATCCTCTCAGCCTGTGGTGGAATATGTGACTCAGACTGAATTCAATAATTGTTTTGCGGTTGTTGAATAAGTGGAGTCCAAATGGTTTACTATGTACATAAACTACATTGTACATATTATTTCTATTCATTTCTTTCAGAACATATTTAATCATGTCTTCAATGTTGTTCTTTTGTTAATTTATTCAACAAATATTTCTAAAATATTTGGATAAGGAATCGACTCTTCCTTAATGAAGTAACAACAGCTGTCCAATCTTCTTTGTCTATGTTCATCTTCCTAAATATGGCTAAGCCCTTGCATTCCTGAATTTTAAGCATATGTCAGATCCACTCACCGGGATCTGAGCTGTGGTCTTTCTTGAGCTTGTACTATCATCTTGTCATCATGCTCTGGTATGACAAAGTTCATAATGAAGTGGAAAGAAAATTTTATTAATTAAATAATACATAAATGTTGGCTTTCAGAGTGGCTTAAGTTATGAGGCAGCAGATACCAGAAGCATCTGTCACAGAGCCTGGAGACATGAGTCTCATTTACTTTGATTTGTACGTGCAAGCTGTCTAAGCTCTGTCTTACTCATCTGCAAAAAGCAAATATGTGTAGCTTGATAACACAAGACTGCTGTGTTTAATTCATTTGTGAATATGTGAAAGCACTGAAAAACTATAAAATGATATTCATATATGGACTGGTAAGCTATCCCCTGTGGGCCAGTCACCTGCTATTTTATTGATCAATAAAATAAAATTTTATTGGATCACAGGCATACCTCTGTTGATTTATGTTTTTTCTACGGTAGACTTCAGCAGAATTGAGTAGTTGCAATAAAGGCCTTGGGTTTGCAAAGCCTAAAATATTTACTGTTTGGTCCTTTATGAAAAAACGTTGACCTCTCCTAATGATATTAACACTTACCACTAATAATAGCAACAAAAATCAATTTGTACAAGTCTAATGAAAAATATTTAAAATATTGCAAGTGGTGATGTACTGTTTATTTCTTTAGGAAACTAATATAGTTAATTTTGTTAACTGATCAATAATATCTAACAGTAAATTTTTATATGAATATGCCCAAGCTTAAATTTAACATTCACATATATGTTAATCTCTATAATGATGAGTTTATTAAACTCTTAATATCACACTTATGCACTTAATATTTATACTAAATACCATATAATACTGATTATAAAAACTAGAATGCTGACACTAGTATATAATCATAAATACATTTACGATATTTAAATTGTGGTACACTGAACAAATATCATCTACATTTACTTAATTAAAAGACTATAGATTAACATTCCCTAGTTTTATTTTTTTTAATTTAAATTTATTTATTTTAATCAGAGGCTAATTACTTTACAATATTGTATTGGTTCTGCCACACATCAACATGAATTCGCCACGGGTGTACACGTGTTCCCCATCCTGAACCCCCTTCCCACCTCCCTCCCCATACCATCCCTCCAGGTCATCCTAGTGGACCAGCCCCAAGGATCCTGTATCGAACCTGGACTGGCAATTCGTTTCTTATATGATATTATACATGTTTCCATGAAATTCCCCCAAATCACCCCAACCTCTCCCTCTCCCACAGAGTCCAAAAGAGTGTTCTATACATCTGTGTCTCTTTTGCTGTCTCACATACAGGGTTATCGTTACCATCTTTCTAAATTCCATATATATGCCTTAGTATACTGTATTGGTGTTTTTCTTTCTGGCTTACTTCACTCTGTATAATAGGCTCTAGTTTCATCCACCTCATTAGAACTGATTCAAATGTATTCTTTTTAATGGCTGAGTAATACGCCATTGTGTATATGTACCACAGCTTTCTTATCTATTCATCTGTTGATGGACATCTAGGTTGCTTCCATGTCCTGGCTATTATAAACAGTGCTACAATGAACATTGGGGTACATGTGTCTGGTTTTAAAATATCAAAAGTGAAAATCAATCAGACCACTTGATCTAAGGTAATTAGAGAAACATATTCACTTTATTAAATCTTTGGATTAGAGGCAATTGAAGCCATCAGTGACCAAGCAAGAAACCATATAAAAAACAATCTATTGGACATCAATAATACTATAAAGTCATCCTTTGTAAAGTGAAGCAGCAGAAGACACTTTACTATATATAAAAGTTAGTCATATAACTGACAAGTACAGAAATGCAATGGACTTATCTGAGTGGGAAGGGAGGCAGTGCAGTACAGCTTAGAAGATGATGTACTTGGTCTTGATACTGTTTGTTATTTGAAGAGACTTATTCTTTAAAGGCATTTCATTTGCTGATAGATCAGTTGTGATATATCACAGTTTGAATATGATATTTATTTGAATAAATTAAAATAATATGTTATTTCCTTTTGGGGCATATGACAAAAAGATAGACTTTTAAAGATTCTAACAGTAACTATAGCTTGTAGTCATTAATTGAAATTATAAAACTAACTCTACATGATGTTTAGAAATAAAACATAACCTATAAAACAGATACCCAAATGACAGAGGACTTAACATACAGGTTACCTAGTTTTAGAAGCTTATATGTAAATCATCTTGGTCTTTTGATACAACTCAAAAATGGTCCCTCCTTGGATCGCACTCAGTGTAGAATGAATCTACTGTAATTCTAGTCTGTTTTCATGAAGTTGACATGTATTGATGAGCTATCAGAAAGAGTCTCCTCAGAAGGAAAAACCATCCATATTCTTTGATTAGAAATTCAATTATTTCTTAAGATGCCATGTGACCATACAACAGGGATCTAACTTCTAAACTAGTGTCCTACAGACACAGCCTTAGCATCAAGCCAGGGTAAACAGGTATTACTTAGTAATGGAGTACCATCACTACACACAAAAATTACAAAACACTGATTATCTTTGAAGCATACAACATATATAAGACTGCAAAATCTGTGCCGCAAATCTGTTGAACTGTAATCTTCCGCTTTCTCAGCTATGTGGTTGCTTCAAAATATAAAGTCTACAATTTTCTCTTTCATTTTCCTTTCAGACACTGACTAAGTGTGACAAATAGCTTTATGTCACATCTCGTTTCATTTCCATGATGTGATCTTCAAAACCACAAACGCATCAAGAGTAGAAATGACTTTATACCACTAATTCTGGTTGTTTTCATAGGCCTAATCCTGGAGGCAGGAGCTGCTTGACAGGCAAGTCATGGCCTTATTTTAGCCCACAAGAATATTTTGCTTAACCAGCATAGTATTTTAGAAATTGGGAAATTTTGTGAATCACTCTTAATCTTTGACTTCTCTTGAAAATCAAAAAAAAAAAAAAAAAAAAATCTTTCAATATGAGTCCACAGCTCCAAATGGTAACAAGCAGTTGGATGTGATTCGTGTCTGCCACACCCTAGACCAATTCAACTGCTTCACATCTGAGACTTTTGATTGATTCAAACTGCCTACAGAGTATCTACATTTTCTGACTTTCTGAGTTTTTCAGTGATTTGGCCCCTAGCACAATTAGAACATAGCAATTAACCTTTCCCCGCATAATTGATAGGCATTTCCTATTCACTTACCTATGATTATACAGTGGAAGTGAGAAATAGATTTAAGGGCCTAGATCTGATAGATAGAGTGCCTGATGAACTATGGAATGAGGTTCGTGACATTGTACAGGAGACAGGGATCAAGGCCATCCCCATGGAAAAGAAATGCAAAAAAGCAAAATGGCTGTCTGGGGAGGCCTTACAAATAGCTGTGAAAAGAAGAGAAGCGAAAAGCAAAGGAGAAAAGGAAAGATATAAATATCTGAGCACAGAGTTCCAAAGAATAGCAAGAAGAGATAAGAAAGCCTTCTTCAGCGATCAATGCAAAGAAATAGAGGAAAACAACAGAATGGGAAAGACTAGGGATCTCTTCAAGAAAATCAGAGATACCAAAGGAACATTTCATGCAAAGATGAGCTCGATAAAGGACAGAAATGGTATGGACCTAACAGAAGCAGAAGATATTAAGAAGAGATGGCAAGAATACACAAAAGAACTGTACAAAAAAGATCTTCACGGCCCAGATAACCATGATGGTGTGATCACTGACCTAGAGCCAGACATCTTGGAATGTGAAGTCAAGTGGGCCTTAGAAAGCATCACTACGAACAAAGCTATTGGAGGTGATGGAATTCCAGTTGAGCTCTTTCAAATCCTGAAAGATGATGCTGTCAAAGTGCTGCACTTAATATGCCAGCAAATTTGGAAAACTCAGCAGTGGCCACAGGACTGGAAAAGGTCAGTTTTCATTCCAATCCCAAAGAAAGGCAATGACAAAGAATGCTCAAACTACTGCACAATTGCACTCATCTCACACGCTAGTAAAGTAATGTTCAAAATTCTCCAAGCCAGGCTTCAGCAATATGTGAACCGTGAACTTTCTGATGTTCAAGCTAGTTTTAGAAAAGGCAGAGGAACCAGAGATCAAATTGCCAACATCCACTGGATCATGGAAAAAGCAAGAGAGTTCCAGAAAAACATCTATTTCTGCTTTATTGACAGCCTTTGACTGTGTGGATCACAATAAACTGTGGAAAATTCTTCAAGAGATGGGAATACCAGACCACCTGATCTGCCTCTT
Source organism: Bos mutus (assembly GCF_027580195.1). NCBI lineage: Eukaryota > Metazoa > Chordata > Mammalia > Artiodactyla > Bovidae > Bos > Bos mutus. The sequence goes on from NC_091643.1 coordinate 37,294,220, forward strand.
GAGAAATCTGTATGCAGGTCAGGAAGCAACAGTTAGAACTGGACATGGAACAAGACACTGGTTCCAAACAGGAAAAGGAGTACATCAAGGCTGTCTATTGTCACCCTGCTTATTTAACTTCTATGCAGAGTACATCATGAGAAACGCTGGACTGGAAGAAACACAAACTGGAATCAAGATTGCCGGGAGAAATATCAATAACCTCAGATATGCAGATGACACCACCCTTATGGCAGAAAGTGAAGAGGAACTAAAAAGCCTCTTGATGAAAGTGAAAGTGGAGAGTGAGAAAGTTGGCTTAAAGCTCAACATTCAGAAAACGAAGATCATGGCATCCGGTCCCACCACTTCATGGGAAATAGATGGGGAAACAGTGGAAACAGTGTCAGACTTTATTTTTCTGGGCTCCAAAATCACTGCAGATGGTGACTGCAGCCATGAAATTAAAAGATGCTTACTCCTTGGAAGGAAAGTTATGACCAACCTAGATAGCATATTCAAAAGCAGAGACATTACTTTGCCAACAAAGGTCCGGCTAGTCATGGTTTTTCCTGTGGTCATGTATGGATGTGAGAGTTAGACTGTGAAGAAGGCTGAGCGCTGAAGAATTGATGCTTTTGAACTGTGGTGTTGGAGAAGACTCTTGAGAGTCCCTTGGACTGCAAGGAGATCCAACCAGTCCATTCTGAAGGAGATCAGCCCTGGAATTTCTTTGGAAGGAATGATGCTGAAGCTGAAACTCCAGTACTTTGGCCACGTCATGGGAAGAGTTGACTCATTGGAAAAGACTCTGATGCTGGGAGGGATTGGGGGCAGGAGGAGAAGGGGACGACAGAGGATGAGATAGCTGGATGGCATCACTGACTCGATGGACGTGAGTCTGAGTGAACTCCGGGAGTTGGTGATGGACAGGGAGGCCTGGTGTGCTGTGATTCATGGGGTCGCAAAGAGTCGGACACGACTGAGCGACTGATCTGATCTGATCTGATTCACTTACCAATTTTGAATCAACTAACTAGATTCATACAGCATGTGGTATTGAAGAGTACACGACTATAAAGGAGGAGAATGAAATCTCACTTGATGAATAACAGAAACTGAAAAAGCTAGAGTTTAAGTTAGGATGTGCCCTCTGGTCACTTGTCCCTGAAGCCTGACACTTCCAGTATGCCTCTGGATCAATCCACATACAACCTGACCTATGTAGATAATTTATTGGACAAACTTGATTCAGACTTTTCTCGAATCTTAAATTATAAGTACTAAATCCCTCTGAACTTCTTCAATGTCCAGAGTTTAAGTTGAAGTATCATCATTAGAAATTACAATAATCAGTTCAAATCCTATAATAATACCTTTCAATGGACACTAAATTATTATCTTAAGCTTTTTAAATGCATATAATGCTAAAACTGGCATTTATCTGAAGATGGTAAAACTTCTTATAATAAATATATACAATATGTGAAAATAACGTATGCCTGCCTTTCTTACCTCTACTATGCTTAATCTACTCCTGTTCACTTTTTATATTTCTTATATTATTTGAGATGACAAACAGAAACAGTGCTGTAAGATTATTTGTCTAAATTTTACAAAACCAAAGAACGGTAACAAGCTTGACTGCACTCTCCTTAGCACACAATAGTTTCTTTTATCACATGGCATGATAATTAAATGCATTAAAACATGCTCTTTGGTCTGTGTTTTTTAATTTATTACTTTAGTTTTCTTAGTTGAGCATAAATGAGCTTTATTTCATTTTTAAATTTCATTTCTGACACATTATCCATCATTCAATCATGTTGCGACTGTATGGAAATCATTTCAATAATGAGTAGATGTAAATCTTAAATAAAAATTAAAATTCTTAAAGAATTATTAAGAAATATAAATTTTCATAAAAATCCAAACCAGACACAATTATGTGTAAGTTGCTTTTCCCCAAACGAACACATAAACAAACACATAGCCATATGCAAACTCCATTTTTCAAAGATAATATTTGTAAAATTTTATATTCTCACTACATATATTAAAGTGTTTTTGACACTCATAATATGTCTTATCCATCTCTCTCTCCATAGTAAAATATGTAGATCTAGGTTATACTTCATGACTATGGAGCATTTAATTGCATGATAAACCTAAATTTATAAAACTACCTCTGGTAAAATGTGGGTTATTTGTTGCTTTCTTGTTTTTTTGACTACTAAAAAATTTAATGAATATATTTTTATATGCATCTTTTCACATAAATGACCTCTGAAAATACTACCTTAGGTACAACTTTTATCTCAGCACTAACAACAGAGAATGTTTGTCTCTCCATACTTTTGTGGACACTGAGTATTATCAATTATTTAAAATTTTGGGACCTTATTTAATCAGCCAATTTGTATCATTTGTTATTTTATCCATAAAATCTTTTTAGATGTTAGTAGATTTTTCTTTCTCATATAGGACATACTAAAATAAACAAATGTGAGCATCATTACTAAACACAACATCTTAAAAGGCAATAAATACTAATAAAGAAAAATGCTACTGTCTAATTTAACTATTCTGACCAAATCATTGCCTATTTTATCTCATTTCATAACTCATTCCCCACCACTTTAGATGTGATAGTTTAAGTGTCCTTTGAAACACATTGGTTTACACTAGTATGTGAAGACCATTTTGAATAAACTCAAATGGTGTCAAGGACCTGGGAGAGTTTGTCTCCTGTGACTTTGCAAAATACATGATTAACTTCCATTTTTCAGTCGCTCTCTCGCAATCCACCAGAAATGTTAGTCATTTATGTGTGTGGTTGCTGGTGAAAAAAAAATGGAATTTCCTTTTTTGTTCATAGATAATTGATTTTCTCATTTTTTAGGAGAGGTTTTATCTATTGAATATTATATATTTTTATATTTACACCAAATCTAAATGAACTAGAACTATATAATGAATAATTTTCTATATTCTTTTTAAGGACTTTACAGTAAAAACCTCTCTTAGATATAGAATCTTGGTAAATGAATTCTTTAGAATTACTTCATAAGGCTTTCCATACCAAAAATGATGATTTTAAAAGTTTTTGATGACATAAAGAAAATAACTACAAAACAAAATCAAAAGCTGCTAAACATGGCATTTACCCTTGGGGTCAAGATGTGTTAAGTAGCATCAGGCATTCGGGAAAAACTGTTTAAGCAGAAAGCACTATTTCATAGAACAATTTCTAGACATGGAAATAATTCAGTGATACAGGAGCCTGAAGAAGAATCAGACAGAAAAACAGAACATGACTTTGTAATAAAGTCAGGGAATTGGTATAGGACTTCTGATCCTCATTTCCCTGAATATAGATTATGTGTCTTAAATTGGTGTGCATTCTTTGACACATCACCCCAAATGTTTTTCATCATATTAATGTAGGTGTTCCTCAAAATCATCTTTGTCTCTTGATTGTTAAGTTAGCATTTGCTCCTAAATGTATATCACTTTAAAAAATCCTTACGTCAGCTTTTAGTAAAAAAAAAAAATTATCTACAAGTATAATTAATTAAACTTTGCTTCTTTTTCTAACTTCTGTGAGTTTTTCAAATCTAAACTATTTAACAGGAAAAATTAGATACTTTTTGTGAATAATTTAAGACCAACTTTTCATAAATTACAAGTTCTTTCGAAAATCATTTTATGACACATTGCAGAGAATTTCCGAAGCCAATCAGAAGTGCTAAGAAACATAAAAAAAACATACTATTCAAGAAGACAAAGAAGGGAACTTATTGTCACTATATACATTTCCATAAAATAGAATAATTTATTTACTACAGCACATACAAATTTCTTACTACACAGAATAATTTCATAAAAACTTCTCACTTCACCTCATCTTTCAACAAAAACACTTATTTTCAGAAGTAACTATTTTTCCAAATAAAAATGACTGAATAAAAATAGGGGTTCAACATAGGCAACAATGGATAAGTTCAGTTAAGTCACCAGTCGTGTCCAACTGTTTGCAATCCCATGGACTGCAGCACACCAGGCTTCCCTGTCCATCACCAACTCCGGAGCTTACTCAAACTCATATCCATTGAGTCAGTGATGCCATCCAACCATCTCATCCTCTGTTGTCCCCTTCTCTTCCTGCCTTCAATCTTTCCCAGCATCAGGGTCTTTTCAAAGGAGTCAGTTCTTGGCATCAGGTGGCCAAAATATTGGAGTTTCAGCTTCAACATCAGTCCTTTCAAGAATATTCAGGACTGATCTCCTTTAGGATGGACTGCTTGGATCTCCTTGCAGTCCAAGAGACTCTCAAGAGTCTTCTCCAACACCACAGTTCATAAGCATCAATTCTTTGGTGCTCAGCTTTCTTTATTATCCAACTCTCACATCCATACATGACTACTGGAAAAACCATAGCTTTGACTAGACGACCTTTGTTGGCAAAGTAATGTCTCTGCTTTTTAATATGCTATCTAGGTTGGTCAGAGCTTTTCTTCCAAAGAGCAAGTGTCTTTTAATTTCATGGCCACAGTCACTATCTGCAGTGATTTTGGAGCCCAGAAAAATAAAGTCTCTCACTGTTTCCCCATCTATTTGTCATGAAGTGATGGGACCAGATGCCATGATCTTAGTTTTCTGAATGTTGAGTTTTAAGCTAACTTTTTCACTCTCCTCTTTTACTTTCAAGAGGCTCTTTAGTTCTTATTCGATTTCTGTCATAAGGGTGGTGTCATATGCATATCTGAGGTTACTGATATTTCTCCCAGCAATTTGATTCCAGCTTCATCCAGCCTGGCATTTCACATGATGTACTCTGCACAGAAGTTAAATAAGCAGGGTGACAATATACAGCCTTGACATACTCCTTTCCCGTTTGGAACCAGTCTATTATTCCATGTACAGTTCTAACTGTTGCTTCTTGACCTGCATAAAGGTTTCTCAGAATAGACCTCAATTTTTCCCTATTTTTAATATTATGTTATTCTTCCCCTTTTAAAAACTCCTGGGGAAATTCTCAACAAATGTTGAGTATACATTTAAACTAAACTTTATGTAAATGCCAGAGCATATCCTTACAAATCAAACTCCAAATCATCAAGATACTGAGTAATGGACACCCCAGGGCTTCCCTGGTAGCTCAGTTGGTAAAGAATCTGCCCGCAATGCAGGAGACCCTGGTTCAATTCCTGGGTTAGAAGATCCCCTGGAGAAGGGATAGTCTACCCACTCCTGTATTCTTGGGCTTCCCTTGTGGCTCAGCTGGGAAAGAATCCACTTGCATTGTGGGAGACCTGTGTTCGATCCCTGGGTTGGGAAGATCCCCTGGAGAAGGGAAAGACTACCCACTCCAGTATTCTGGCCTGGAGAATTCCAGGGACTGTATTTATAGTCCATGGGGTTGCAAAGAGTCAGATGCAACTGAGCGACTTTCACTTTCACAGTGCTTTGTGAGTCATCCAAAGAGGGTAATGGATGTTTTCTTGGAACAATACCTACCATGAAGCCACTCCCATCCTACACTTGGCTTTGCTTCTTTAGGTTGGTGTTTATGTTTCATTTTAGCATTTGATTCTTGGCAAACACTCAGGATTTCAGCTGAGGTTAAATCAATTTCACTGATACAATCACAGAAAATTCAGCAGGGTGGGTAAAAGCCCAGGCTCAACTCAAACAGATCTACATTTACATTCTAGGCATGTTATTTACTATACAATCTTTGGCACTATATACAGTTGATCTGAGTAAAGCTTCTTCATGTAGACTATGTTTCATGAAAGAATGGTTTTAAATATTAAATGAGAAACACATGTGAATTGATTGGCTTAGTGCTGAGAATATGTTAAGTGCTCAATAAATATGGCTGTTCTATTAGTCTTGTTGTTTTTATGATCTGTCCTGAGTAGAAGACCTTAACTGTGGCTCCACTGGACCCCAGATCTCAGGTGGAGCCCCCTTGCTTGCACAGGACATTTCATTCTCTCCCCACTCTCTGAATGAGGAGAGAAGGAATCAAGTCTTACAAACCTTTCGTGTGTTCCACAGATCCAGTACTATTTGGCACATATAATAGGCACTCATCTAATATGTATAAAGTGAGGATCATGATATTCCTTCATTAATTGACTTTGAATGTGCTCTTGGAAGGAATAACAAAAATGATTCCCTTGGCACTTTATTTAGTTCCTTCAAAATACAAACCATTGGATAAATTGTATGCAGGGTCATCTTTCCACCACACAAATAAATGGCATGAGTTCATACAGGAGGCCACGTTTTCCTTCAAGAATGTCTGTAGTTGGCTGTAAACTATAGAAGAATATGTCATGAGTGCTAATTCCTGGCTACAAGCACAAAAGAAAATCCAGAATGTTTCATACTGCTGCTCGATAATCTTAAAAGTCATTGTCTACACTTCAGAGTAAAGTAAAAAAAGTTAAGCCAACCCAATACATTGACACTAGATAATTCATCTTCCAAAGGATTTGAAAAAAAAATTTTAGTCTCTGACTTAATATGGGCAATGACTAACAGTTTTTAAGACACGATCAGAGAGTGACTGTCTTATATTTTCAGAGAGTTCAGATTGCCTTTGACTGACTTCTAAAAATAAATCTTGAACCTTTTGGAAAAAGGAAAAGTTGGATCAATTCCTGACCTCACGTACCACAATAAATTCCAAGTAGATAAAATAACTACATGTAAAAAATACAACTTAAAATATACCAGGAGTAACAACATGTGTGAAAATCTCTGTAACTTATGAATGACCTATCTATGATTCAAAAATCAACCAAGATTTATACTTTGATGCTATAAAAATAACAGTATTTATTTGGAATGCCAAATACAACCATACATAAAAGAAAAAGAGAAACATAAAACTGAAAAAATTTTGCAATGTGTGTAACAGACAATGCTAATATGCCTAATACATAAAGATCCTGTGGTAGGAAGAGAAAAAATAATCAATGTCTTTATAACAATTAACCAGAATATAATCAGTTCACAATAAAAATGCAAATTGTTCTAAGACATTAAAAATTATATAGGCATGAATCTTTTGACTAAAATATTCCATTTTTGTAAAACTACTGCAACTATACATGGGAAAATAAGAGATTTATATTTATGACTAGTTACTAAATGAAAATTTTTAATAGCAGAAGATGATAACAATCCAACTATCCATCAGCAGGAGAGTGAATAAACTATGGATTATTTAACCCCAGAAGGAATAATCCTGTGGGATTATTTAAACAGGAAGCAATAGAGAAATAGATATATAATAATAAACTACCATTTCTCTAAGTGAAGGGAAAACATGACTGGATGTGTGTCTGGATTTTTAATTAAACAAATAATGAAAGAATAGATAAAAACTTTTTAAAATGCTTAGCTAAAGCCAGAGGCAAAGACTAGAGAAGATACGACAAGGTGAGATACTAGACTTTTTTGACCATATCTTGTTTTATAGATTTGACTTGTAATGATACAAAGTTTTCTAAAAACCCATATGACAATTAAAACAAAAACTCTAAAATAATATAAAATAAAATGAGACAAAGAAAACTAAATATGTATTTAGTTAATGGCAGATGATAATAAACGATGTTAAAACACATGATCTGACTGGACATTGACCAAGGTATATAACCTAAAGACTTAAAGCAAAAAAGGGAAAAAACATTTAAACTACTTTAAGCAATTAATTTTTGCAAGTGGTGTTGGTATTGTTAAGATTTTTGTACATACACTGTAGAATAAAAAAGATGTGTACTTATGTGGTATGATAAGGATAAAATATCAAGTATTATTGAGAACTAGAATTCTCTGAGAAAAAAGAAAATGCAAAATAGGAGTTAAACAAAATTCTCATGGTCTTTGTTTTGACTGCAGATATCAATATACACTGCAGATGTATTTTTATATTAAAATTATAAGCTCCTTCCACAGGAAAAAAAAAATCTCAAAACAATGATCCACTTACTTACAAGGAGCCCTGGTAGCACCAATATTTAATTTCAAGCTCTAAGATCTGTTTTTACTAAAAGGAACTAGAGATCCTTAAAATAAAACTGAATGATTCCAGGTCTTAGTCAAGAAATAATTAAGAAATCCTAGGACATCTTTCAGGACAGTTATGAAGAAAATTACAAAAGTGTGAAAGAGTCATGCCAAAAGGCCTCAGCAATTATTTTAAAGAGGTTCCCCTGGCCCATTATGGGATATTAAATATAAAAGCCATGAAATTAAAAGATACTTGTTCCTTGGAAGAAAAGCTATGACAAACCTAGACAGCATATTAAAAAGCAAAGACATTACTTTGCCAACGAAGGTCCGTCTAGTCAGAGCTATGGTTTTTCCAGTAGTCCGGTATGGATGTGAGAGTTGAATGATAAAGAAAGCTGAGATCTGAAGATTGATGCTTTTGAACTGTGGTGTTGGAGAAGACTCTTGAGAGTCCCTTGGACTGCAAGGAGATCCAACCAGTCCATCCTAAAGGAAATCAGTCCTGAATATTCATTGGAAGAACTGATGCTGAAGCTGAAGCTCCAGTACTTTGGCCACGTGAAACAAAGAACTGACTCATTTGTAAAGACCCTGATGCTGGGAAAGATTGAAGGTGGGAGAAGACGGGGATGACAGAGGATGAGGTGGTTGGATGGTATCACCAACTCGATGGACATGAGTTTGAGTAAGCTCCAGGAGTTGTTGCTGGACAAGGAAGCCTGGCATGCTACAGTCCGTTGGGTTGCAAAGAGTCAGCCATCACTGAGTGACTGAACTGAACTGAGCTATGCACTCAGTGAACATCAACATTTTAGGAATCAGTGAACTAAAATGGACTAGAATGGGTGAATTTAACTGAGATGACTGTTATATCTACTACTGTGGGCAAGAATCCCTTAGAAGAAATGGAATGGCCATCATAGTCAACAAGAGAGTCCAAAATACAGTACTTGTACGCGAGCTCAAAAACAACAGAATGATCTCTGTTCATTTCCAAGGCAAACCATTCAATATCACAGTAATTCAAATCTATGCCCCAACCAGGAATGCTGAAGAAGCTAAAGTTGAACAGTTCTGTGAAGACCTACAAGACCTTCTAGAACTAACTCCCCCAAAAGATGTCCTTTTCATTATAGGGGACAGGAATGCAAAAGTAGGAAGTCAAGAAATATCTGGAGTGACAGGTAAATTTGGTCTTGGAGTACAAAACAAAGCAGGTCAAAGGCTACCAGAAGTTTGTCAAGAGAACACACTGGTCATAGCAAACACCCTCTTCCAACACATAAGAGAAGACTCTACACATGGACATCACAAGATGGCCAACACAGAAACAGACTGATTATATTCTTTGCAGCCAAAGATGGAGAAGCTCTATACAGTCAGCAAAAACAAGACTGGGAGCTGACTACGGCTCAGATCATGAACTCCTTATTGCCAAATTCAGACTTAAATTGAAGAAAGTAGGGAAAATCACTAGACCATACAGGTATGATCTAAATCAAATCTCTTTCCATTATACAGTGGAAGTGAGAAATAGATTCAAGAGATTAGATCTGATAGACCGAGTGCCTGAAGAACTACTGACAGAAGTTCATGACATTGTACAGGAGGCAGAGACCAAGACCATCCCAAGAAAAAGAAATGCAAAAAGGCAAAATGCTTGTCTGAGGAGGCCTTACAAATAGCTGAGAAAAGAAGAGAATCTAAAGGCAATGGAGAAAAAGAAAGATATATCCATCTGAACTGAACTGAAGCATAAATTGATCAAAAATATTAAACACATATTCAAATGTTTATAAGTGACTTAAAGTAACATACAACAAACTAACCTAATTGGTCACCTCCAGATGACAGGGAATAGCTGATACATAAATGTCTGATGTAACTGAACATTTATCCAGCCTTTCCTATACATACTGTGCCACCAGATAACCAAATAACAAATTTGGTGAAGCTTCTATTTTTAGAAGTATTCCAATTAATAAATGAAGAAAGAATAATAGAATGAAAATAGTTTCACTATACAATATTAATACATGTTGAAAGATTTTGGCATTGAGCATAAACATTTCTAAGATCACAAAATAAGTAATTTATAAGCCTCATGGGACTCTTGAAAAATCACATTACCACCTGGCATTATGAAAGAATGGAAAAAACACATCTAAGTGTGATCCCTCTCTAGATCAGTGGATTGGAAGCCATGTTAAACTATAGCATAGGGATATGATCAGCAATGCGAAGCTTTGCAGGATAACCTCCTGGCTTCTTCAGCAATAAATTATGTGAATGGGGGGAAAAAGGCTGAGAGAGACAGAGAGATGAAAGAGAACTTACAGATTAAAAGAGACTTCAGAGACATTTGAATCATTATGAAATATTGACAGCATTTGAAACATCCTCCAAACAAATGTAGAAAAATTACTATATTCATGAGGTATTGGAAATTTGAATGTTGCCCTGAAATGTAATAAAAAGTAATTATTGCACATTTTAATTAAATTAATTGCATTGTGATAGATGCAAAAATAATTCTTATCTTTTAGGGCTGCATATGGAAATATGTATGGGTGTGATTATATAATACAGGCTTTGCTTTAAATAATATGGCTATGAGGAAGTGATGGGTGGAATAGATGAAACAAGACTGGTTGTAAATTCATCATTGTTGAAGCTGGATGAAGAGTACATGTGTCATGGTGAACTGCTGACTAACCTAAGAGCCACAGTTTGATCTTACTGACGCTTCATTAATAATACAGGAGTAGTGGTAACTGACTGAAAGAGAGGGTCATCTGGCAACTGTTTCTGGGAAGATGTCACATGGTTCTGCCTCCTGGTGTCTAATTTTAGAGAATTTACATTTGCATTACAAAGCTGTTTTAAGGGGTGAAAATACATACTGTAGTTTACAAAACTGGATATACAAATAATGTCATCATGTCTTTGGTGTATCTATGCATTTGCCATACATACAGCATGATAAACTGAAAATGAAAATTACATAACTCAAGTTTTCTTTGACAGCAAACAAATTACTATGGTAACAATAATAAAAGTTCATCATATTCCAAATAATAATATAACTTGATGAACTAGCTGAAAATTGTTTACATGCAAATTATAAGTGAAAAATTAAAAACAAATCACATTGCACAAAGGAGAAAATTTAATAGAAATAAACAAATACTGAAATTATGCACCAACAATATATTAGATAAAGTGATCCAAAACCTTTAGGCACCGATTCAAACCTTAATTTTTTAGGACAAACTTAATTTGAAGTGTGACATTTTTTGGCTACTGTGTGAGGAAGGAGTCTGGAGGCTTGAAACTTGCTCCTTGATTATAGAAGCTGTCAATCTAACTTAAACCGGCAGATGTGCTTTTATCGCTGAAGCCATATTGAGATCATCATATTTGGGCCTTTGAGAGAAATATGGTACATAAAACAGCAAGCACCTTTGTGAGGTTGCTTTGCAGCAAAGACAGATAAAAGTTACAGTACTGTCTTAACACACTTCTAGAATTCACCACTTCTCTTCCCTTAACCCCAATAAACCACATTGATTTTATGAGTGACTATGTCATTAAAGTTAACAAGAAAGAAAAAAAAAAACAGAGTTTTTTCACATAGCCTATCTCATGCTATAGGAAATTTTTAAAATTTTACTTTGCAAGTTAACTTATAAAATTAATTATTATTATAAAAATATCCAATGACATAAATCGTTCTGCAATTTAAGACACTTTAACACAAATTCTCAACTTAAAACACTGAAAGATTTTCTTCAACTTTCATCTTTACAGACTAGGTACCTGGAGACCATATTAATTAGTGAATGTGAGTACAGTAAATGTATAGATTTTATCAGAAATTTAAAGTTTAAAATGTTTTATCAACTATCCAGCTTTATCAACTGGAGTTTGATATTTCATTTTATTTTGTTTTTTTTTTTTTTATATTTTATTTTATTTTTTAACTTTTCAATATTGTATTGGATTTTTATGTTTTATGATAGATTTCTATTGATCATTGTCGACTTTTTAGAAAGTTCATGAGAATCTGAGTCATTTCTAAATGATGTATATATTCCCTTCCCTATGACCATCATTCACAGAAAGGTACAATATGATAAAGCCACGCTACTGTCCATCTCTATGAATTAGCACTGCAGTCTCCTGAGATAATACCCAGATAACATCCCAAGGTTTGTTTGGAGAAAAGGTGAACTGAGGTCACTTTTAACCTGGAAGGTTAAAGTTTAGGAATTTCCTGGAAAGACTGTGCTTTGTCTAGCATTTCTTTAAAGTTATCAAAGGACTCAATTAGCGATAGTAAAACTGTCTTAATCAAAGATGTTAAAAGGATGTGAGTTTAACAAAATACACTGAGAATTAGAAAGGAAGGAAAAGGAATAGTAGTGGTGAGAGTGGGCACCCTTGTCTTGTTCCTGACTTTAGGGGACATGCTTTCAATTTTTCACCATTGAGGATAATGTTTGCTGTGGGTTTGTCATATACAGCTTTTATTATGTTGAGGTATGTTCCTTCTATTCCTGCATAAATGGATGTTGAATTTTGTCAAAGGCTTTCTCTCCATCTACTGAGATAATCATATGGTTTTTATTTTTCAATTTGTTAAAAGGAAGACAGCAATTAGGAATCATAAGCAAAGGAAAAATGCTTAGACAGAGAAAGACAAATATCATATGATATTGCTTATATGTGGAAAGTAAAACAAAGGTACATATAAACTCATCTACAAAACAGAAATAGAGCCACAGATGTAGAAAACAAACTTATGCTTACCACGGGGCAAGGGGATGAACAGATAAATTGGGAGATTAGGATTGACATATGCACATTACTTATATAAAACAGATAACTACTGTATTGCACAGGAAATTCTATTCAATACTCTGTAATGGCATCTATGGAAAAAGAATCTAAAAAAGTGAATATATGGAATATATGTATACATATAACTGATTCACTTTGCTGTACACATGAAACTACACAAAACTGAAAATCAACTATACTTCAATAGAAATTGCTTTTTAAAAAGAAAGAAAAATGCTTAGGTTTATGCAAAACAAAAGTCAAGCAGTTTATGTGGTTCTCTTTATTGTACTGCTTCTTTTTATTTGCGATAATTTATTTTTCAATTATATTAGAATGGCTTTGGGTAAAATATACATAAATGATATTCCTGCCACAAACTAACACTTCTCTCCTGAATTTACTGTAACTGCACAAAATGGAATCAAGATTGCTGGGAGACGTATCAATAATCTCAGATATGCAGATGACACCACCCTAATGGCAGAAGATGAAGAGGAACTAAAGAGTCTCTTGATGAGGATGAAAGAGGAGAGTGAAAATACTGGGTTAAAACTCAATGTTCAGAACACTAAGATTGTGGCATCATTTTATGGCAAATAGATGTGGAAACAATGGAAACAGTGATAGACTTTATTTTTGGAGGCTCCAAAATCACTGCAGATGGTAACTGCAGCCATGAAATTAAAAGACACTTGCTCCTTGGAAGAAAAGCTACGACCAACCTAGACAGCATATTAAAAAGCAGAGACATTACCAAAGAGACCAAAGAGACTTTTGCCAACAAATGTCCAACTAGTCAAGACTATGGTATTTCCAGTAGTCATGTATGGATGTGAGAGTTGGACCATAAAGAAAGCTGAGTGCCGAAGAATTGATGCTTTTGAACTGTGGTGCTAGATAAGACTCCTGAGAGTCCCTTGGACTTCAAGGAGATCAGGCCAGTCAATCCTAAAGGAAATCAGTCCTGAATATTCATTGGAAGGAGTGATGCTGAAGCTGCAATACTTTGGCCACCTGATGTGAAGAAGTGACTCCCTGATGCTGAGAAAGATTGAGGTCAGGAGGAGAAGGGGCCAACGGAGGATGAGATGGTTGGATGGTATCATCAACTCAGTAGACATGAGTTTGAACAAACTCATGAGATAATGAAGGACAAGGAAGCCTGGCATGCTACAGTCCATGGGATGACAAAGTGTTGGACACAACTGAGTGACTTAACAGCAACAACAAATTGGTAATATCTGTGCTTAGTAATACTTGTGTATATCACATATCAGTTGGTACTGGTGATTCAGTCGCTAAGTCATGTCCAACTCTTGTTGATACCATGGACTATAGCCAAGGAGGTTCCTCTGTCCATGGGATTCTCCAGGCAAGAATACTGGAGTGGGTTGCCATTTCCATCTCTAGGGGATCTTCCCGACCCGGGAATCAAACCCAGGCCTCTTGCATTGCAGGCAGATTCTTTACTGACTGAATTCCAAGGCTTGGTAATACTTGTATATATCATCAGTTGAGTGAATTCAAATCCCCCAATCCATTATAATGCCATAGCAATGCCACAGCAAGGTTTCCACTGCAAGCACTTTTTTCTTTTTCAGTAGTAATTTCTATGTGTTGAAACAGACCTGCCTGGGGATGACTGTCTGACCAAATTATCTCTTTAGCTCCCTTCTAATCTTACATTTTAATCAATAACTAAACTGCACAATGTAGAATATAAAACATAAATAGTTTTTATTAGCAATTTCTATATCCAATATAAGTACTTGAACAAATCATGTGTTCAAAATACATATTCAAATTAAGTCCATTTTCTGCAAACATACTCTAGCAACTGCCCTGAATTTTCCGACTCTGTGTTCCAAAATCTCAGGTGATGGGTCAAACTCATCACTCAACTAAACTATTTGTATAACGAGGACTTTGTTCCAACTGAGCCTCATATTCATGTTACTCTTGGATATATACCATGAAATTTAAGATAATACATACTCCCAGTTTTTATTGGGGTCATGATGAATCTGGCAAGCAATACCACTATGAGTACTTAATCACTGAATTGTACTGTGAAGTTAAAATGCCTGTGAATACACAATAGATGTTCTAAATGGGTGCATCATGATAATAAAGGTCAAGAAATGTCAAGTGGACCAGGTAGAAACAATATCATTATGGCTTTTGGAGGGAGTTAGCTAAATATTCTTGTTTTAAATGCTACGTATACCTTAAAAATATGAATAATCTGCTATAATTTCTAAAAACACAAGGTCAAATACTTTAGTCAAATATGAATTGTACTTACATATTCTGAAAAAATTTAAAACTCCAGTCATTAAAGAAAAGTGTTTTGGGTCACTTATATGAAGGTCAGGCATGAAGCTAAGGCTATAAATAATAAATCATGTTGCCAGACACTTTAAGGCTTAGTTTTATAGTATTGGATCTATGGTTTTTTGTATAAGGGAAATATACTTTCTAAAGAAGATCTTTTCTCCATACTCTGTAACAGAGAAATGGGCCAACAAAATAGAAATATTGCCTATATTGGACAAATAATGCCAGAATGCATGTAAGGACGATGGGGGCAAGTAGGGTGTAAGGAAGTCTTCCATGTCTCCACTAGAGTCATCTCTCTTTTTCCTATTTTCCCTCTTACCAGTACCTGAAGTATGACGAAGACTGTAAATCTCATAAACGAGGTTTTCTTTTTAAATGGTTGTTAGGGATAGAACAGAAGCAAAATCATAGCCCAATTCTAATAATATTTAAAGTAGCACTTTTTTTGTACTTGAACACCCGCCTAATTTTATTTCCCTATTCAAATCTCCCTGTAACCAAATCTCATAATCCATCTTACTTGAAGTACTACTGAGGTAGCAGTTAAATAGATGACTAAGAAATAGATGGCAAGTTAATATTTATACACTCAGGAAGACTGTGTAGCATCTAGACTGCATGTAAAGTCAGGATAGGAGGGACAGAAGGAGCAACAGCAATCTTAGGGTGATGGAAAGAGGTTTTTCCTTCCATCTCTTCCTTCTTCCTCCCCTTTCTGTGTCTTCTCCTAATCCAGTATCACACAGTGAAAAACAGAGGGGTCTAGAGGTGAAGGAAGATGAACAAACTAACACTGAGAGAAGCTAGGAGAAAAATACTTAACAGGAACAGTAAATGTAGGTATATAAGTCAAAAACTGTGTGTATGTTACACAGATTTTCCTTGACTATTTATATAAACAACATATAGTATATACTGATTATATATTATGTATAATGCATACACATAAACACTTTAAAAGTTCAGAAAGCAAAACATTTTTATGATACTAGGACAGGGAAAATAAAGCCAGGAAAGGGCTTTCTGGACATCTTTCAAACCTAATCTTGATTAGTTGGCATATACGTTATAAATAATTTGTATCTCTCCCCAAAGCATTTGAGTCTTAAATTAATTCTGTGCCTTATAGCTAAAAATGAGACGTAACCAATGACATTCTTTTCCAGCCTCAAGCTCAGATTCTTGTTTGGGTAATTAATAGGACTTATTTATAGAAAAATTTAAATTTCTTTTTATTTTGGGGGGCTCCAAAATCACTGCAGATGGTGACTGCAGCCATGAAATTAAAAGATGCTTACTCCTTGGAAAGAAAGTTATGACCAACCTAGATAGCATATTCAAAAGCAGAGACATTACTTTGCCAACAAAGGTCCATCTAGTCAAGGCTACGGTTTTTCCACTGGTCATGTATGGATGTGAGAGTTGGACTGTGAAGAAGGCTGAGTGCTGAAGAATTGATACTTTTGAACTGTGGTGTTGGAGAAGACTCTTGAGAGTCCCTTGGACTGCAAGGAGATCCAACCAGTCCATTCTGAAGGAGATCAGCCCTGGGATTTCTTTAGAAGGAATGGTGCTAAAGCTGAAACTCCAGTACTTTGGCCACCTCATGTGAAGAGCTGACTCATTGGAAAAGACTCTGATGCTGGGAGGGATTGGGGGCAGGAAGAGAAGAGGACGACAGAGGATAAGATGGCTGGATGGCATCATCGACTCAATGGACGTGAGTTTGAGTGAACTTCGGGAGTTGGTGATGGACAGGGAGGCGTGGCGTGCTGTGATTCATGGGGTCGCAAAGAGTCGGACACGACTGAGTGACTGAACTGAACTGAACTGATGATAAACTTTATAATAAAATTTTAAACTTTATGATAAAATTTAAACTCTATGACAAAATAGAGAAAGGTCTATTGGTAGTAATTATTATATTTTAGTATTAATCTGGAATTTGATACATTATAGACAAACAAATCCACCAGATTTTCCAAGGAAAAAATTTAGGAATGCAATTCTTGGAAATATAGCCTGAATTTAAAACTATCAAAGTCTCAGTACAAATTACCATCAAATATCACAATTAAAATGATTAAAATTCAATAATTATTTTCGTTAAAAGCAAATAGGCTATTGTTTAATAAATCAAGATTGAAATCATTGATCTGAAGGATGATTTTACTTGAATGCTTTTGGTAAACCAAGTCATAGAAAAGAGTAGGAAAATTCAGGTTACTCAAAATTAGTTTTCAAAATTATTGTAAAATTAATGACTACAAAATACAGTTTTCATTTTATTATTCATTTATTACATCTTTCTAGACTTGTCTCTAATATTATAAGATCTAATTTAAAGATGTTATCACTTAGTGAACTTTACTAGACTTAGTAAGAATCTTTCAAAAGTCTAGTTTTGTGTTGAAAATTACAGGAATACAGAAGAAGTAGAAAACACAACTTCTGCCCTTCTTACTTTTAGTGACAATTATGATGCTTTAAATGCATAGACTAATCCAATATAAGTTGTAATCAAAACAATTTAGGTTAAATAATATGTACTAATCAGCTTCCGTCTGGCAATCATTCTGTAGTTAAATAATCAATTCACACAGACACATATTATTATTAGAATCTCTTCAAACATAAAGGTAGTAAATCAGGATGGGGAATTTCCATAGAATAAAATAGATAAGTAAGAGGGAGAGCTTCAAGTCCAGTGATCTTTTTACTACATTTATATTGCCTTCAAGAGCAGAAAAAAGATTAATTTACATATGGGTTTAAAGTTAAAAAGAGTTGGCACTGATATATGTAACATAATTTCCTTATTCCTTTGCCTAGGATCAATGGCAATGTTCACAATACTCACTAAAACATAAACGCTATTCCTTTTCTGCAAAAGAAAATTTAAGATACTTGCCTCAATGTGGGTAGAGATTCCCCAAAAGAACTAAATACAAGCAGAGCTTAGAGTGACAGTGACAAGTTTCTGACGTGACAATTTGCTGAAGATCTGCACTGTACCTTCAACTTCCCTGTCTTAAAAATACTCTTATTCGTAATAATGAAATTTAATTTAATAAAATAAATATACATCAGGAACTGTAAGCATAGCCCAAATATAATTTTAAACTTGCCTGTATAAACCAATTGATTTATTTTATTAAAAAAATGTCATAATTCAAATAAAACTTTAAAATTAAACTAATATATTTTTAAAAAGTACTCAACCAATAAGCAGTTAAGCATATTCCTTGGGAATGTAAGAATTCAGGCAGGATAACTAATGTTTTCTTAGTGAAGCTAAAACAGCACCAGGCACAAACAGGATTTTAAAGGACAGTAACAGAATGGAGGCTTCTCCCAGCCTGACAGCTCTTTTCTGCTAAATGCCAATTGTTTTTGTGGTTTAGATCTAATTCTCTAAGTCTATCTGTCAAAGCCTATATTAAAGATGTGTTGGTTTGTTTTACATGTAAAAAGAGAAAAACCAGGGGACCGGCTGAGTCCTACTCCATTCATCATTGATCAGAAGAGGGGTCTTTCCACACGTCACAAGAACTTGAGGTAATCATAGTAAAACTTAATCATTTTTACATACTGCATGAAATTGTCCTTTCTCGTAGAATCAGGATCCAAAATGTTCTTACTCCAGGGAATTGAACTAAACAAAATGAGCTTTAATATGGCGTCTCTCATCATGGACACTAGTCATTTCTGAAAGCATGAGGCATAATACCTTATTGCATTATTTATATCCTGAAGCACATGGCAGTTAAAATTTCCCACAAGTCATTATTCAGTACACTTCATAAAAGAGAATTACAATCAGTGAGGTCATAACAAAGAAAATATAATTGTTTCACTTTCTTCCACTGTGGCTCTTACTAGATTGAAGCATCTTGAGTCTCCAGTAAGGAGAGTTGAGACATGAAGCTCGTGTTAACAGTGTCTTTTCTTAAATATCCCAGAGTACGTATGTTCTACAGCCAATGATCTTTGCGGGATTCTATATAAGCAGCAATTCTACAGTTGCTGTTGTTGTTCAGTCATTCAGTCATGTCCGATTCTTTGCGACCCCATGAACTGCAGAACGCCAGGCTTCCCTGTCCATCACCAACTCCCAGAGCTTGTTCAAACTCATATCCATTGAGTCGATAATGCCACCCAACCATCTCATCCTCTGTTGCCCCCTTCTTCTCCTGCCTTCAATCTTTCCCAGCATCAGGGTGTTTTCTAATGAGTCAGCTCTTCACATCAGGTGCCCAAAGTATTAGAGCTTCAGCTTCAGCATCAGTTCTTCAATCTACAGTTAGGGAAATACATTTTCCCATAAATAACCTAAAGTAGATTCTTATGCCTTTTGGTGTAAAACTAAATTAATGGGGTACAAGAAATGAAAGAAAGTAAATCTATATTTCCTTCCTTTATAGCATTTCTGATTTTCACCTAAGGACTTGTTCAATATCAATTTCCTCCATTCTCCTCTGAATAACTGATTTTGTTTTGTTTTCTTTATATCCAATTTTTTAGCAGAGCCTGAAACCTAGACAATATAAGAATACATTCTGACAAATGACAAATGAATACGATCTCACTTATACTCAGTCCTCTGAGTTGTATCTTATTGTAAGACAACTGCCTAAACGTGTGACGTAACATAATACTGTGAAAGCACTGACTGAGGAACTACAAGTCAGGCATGACAGTGAGCCTTCCATTCACTCTTGTACTTAGTTTTGCCCAACCATTCTATGAGACCACTGCTATAATTGCCTCATTTAGTAGATGAAAAAAGAAAGAATTGAGAAGTTAATGGTCTCTAACTCGCAGGGTATATCAGGGCCAATGCTCACACCTAAGTATGAATTGTCTGAAACCCACTTTTGCTTGAGTAGGAAACAGTCTTTCTACCATCAAAATAAAATTATGTTTGATGTGAAGACCAGTTTTACTACTAACAACCCCATGGCATCAAAGTAGGCAAACTTGATAATCTTTCTCAGAAATTCATTAAATTTGCAAATTAAATTATTTAATTACAAAATAACAAAAATTAGTTTACAACTTCATAAATCCTCACAAATGATGAACTAGTCTGAGATTTTGGAAGACATAATTCAGAAATTGGAAATTCCTAATAGTAAAGAAAGAAACACAATCTGGAATCAAGATTTCTGGGAGAAATATCAATAACCTCAGATATGCAGATGACACCACCCTTATGGCAGAAACTGAAGAGGAACTAAAAAGCCTCTTGATGAAAGTGAAAGTGGAGAGTGAAAAAGTTGGCTTAAAGCTCAATATTCAGAAAACGAAGAGGGAGGAGCTAAGATGGTGGAGGAGTAGGACGGGGAGAACACTTTCTCCCCCACAAATTTATCAAAAGAACATTTAAACGCTGAGTAAATTCCACAAAACAACTTCTGAATGCCGGCAGAGAATATCAGGCACCCAGAAAAGCAACCCAAGTCTTCGAAAGGAGGTAGGAAAAAATATAAAAGACAAAAAAAGAGACAAAAGAGGGAGGGACGGAGCTCCGTCCCAGGAAGGGAGTCTTAAAAGAGAAGTTTTGAAACACCAGGAAACCTTCTCACTGCC
Source organism: Bos mutus (assembly GCF_027580195.1). NCBI lineage: Eukaryota > Metazoa > Chordata > Mammalia > Artiodactyla > Bovidae > Bos > Bos mutus. The sequence goes on from NC_091643.1 coordinate 37,315,010, forward strand.
GAATCTGTGCCGAGCCTTGGAAGCAGAGAGGGCAGCATAACAGGGAGGAAAAATAAATAAACAATTAAAACCCGCAGATTACGAGCCCTACAGTAACTCCCCCAGTGGAGAAGCAGCGCAGACGCCTGCACACGCCACTAGCAAGTGGGGGCTGGGCAGGGAGGCGTGGCACGGGCTGCATCGCTTAGAATAAGGATCTGGCCTGAATACCCCAAGCGCTATCTGAGCAAAATAATTTGGGTTAGCAAACCAGACTGTGGGATATCTACCATGCGAAAAGCCAGCCCTAACCTAAGACACCGCCAGGCCCATGCACGGAACAAAGGACTGAACAGAGATAGCAGGCTGCAGACCGTCCCCCTCTGGTGACAGGCAACCAGAGCTGGAAGGGGGCAATCACAGCCCCAGAGAGACATTATCTATAAAACTGTAAGCAGGCTTCTTTGCTAATTAAAATTTCTTGGGGGTCTGGATGGTCAACATCTGCCTGAGAAGCTGTGCCGGTTGTACACCTAGATAACTGAGCGGCGGGGAGGCGATAAGTCGCAGCAATTGCGCTCGCCAAACACCTCATCACCTGAGCTGCTCGGACCTGGGAAGGGCACAAAACACAGGCCCAACCAAGTCTGAGCCTCTGAGGACTACCCGAGTGCCTGAACCTGAGCAGCTTGGACCTGGGAGGTGCAAGCAGCCCAGGGCCGGACACAGATGGTTCCCGGCGGAGCAGCCTAGAGCCTGAGCAGTGTGGGCAGGGAGGCTACACGCGCTGTGAGTGGGGGCAGACCCAGTGTGGCTGAGGCACTGCGAGCACACGCCAGTGTTATTTGTTTGCAGTGTCCCTCCTTCCCCACAGCGCGACTGAACAAATGAGCTAAAAAAAAAAAAAAAAAAGTGTCCTCCACCGTCCCCTTTGTGTCAGGGTGGAAACCAGACACTGAAGAGACCAACAAACAGAAGAATCTGTAACAGGGAACCGCCTTGGAAGCTACAGGCAGTAGCTTCCCTGTGGTTAGTACCGAGTACATAGGAAAGGGCCTATAGATCTTGAGAAATATAAGTCGAACCAAGGAACTAGCCAAAAATAAACTGAACCCACAATACCCACAAAAAAACTAGAGAAAGTCCTAGATATATTTTAACTATTTTTACGATCATTCTTTCTTTTTTTTTAAAATTTTTAAAGAATTTTAAGTCCTCTATTATTCCTTTAATTTTCACTTTTATAACCTACTATTACTTAGCAAAAAAAAGACCCTATTTATTATTTTAAAGCAAAATTCATATATATATTTTTTATTTTTTTTTGACTTTTTTTTTTGTTTTTTTTTTTCCTTCTTTTCTTTAACATTGCATTTTGAAATTCCAAACTCTACTCTAGATTTTTAGTTTTAGCTTTTTGGTAATTGTTATCAATTTTGTACCTATATTTTTTTATATAATTTTTGTGACTTTTTTTTTTCTTTTTCTCTTTCTTTCTCTTCTTTTATATAACATTGTATATCTGAAATCCCAAACTCTACTCTAGATTTTTAACTTTTGCTTTTTGGTATTTGTTATCAACTTTGTACCTATATTTTCTTTATAATTTTTGCGACTTTGTGTTTGTTTTTTTTTTTTTCTCTCTTATTTTTTCTTCTTCTTCTTTTTTTTAACATTGTATTTTTGAAATTCCAAACTCTACTCTAGATGTTTAATTTCTGCTTTTATGTATTTGTTACCAATTTTGTACCTTTAAGAACCCAATCTTCAGTACTCATTTTTCACTAGGGAGTGAGATTACTGGCTTGACTGCTCTCTCTCCCTTTGGACTCTCCTTTTTCTCCACCAGGTTGCCTGTGTCTCTTCCCTAACCCCTCTCTACTCTACCCAACTCTGTGAATTTCTGTTGTGTTCCAGACGGTGGAGAACACTTAGGGAACTGATTACTGGCTGGATCTGTCTCCCTCCTTTTCATTCCCGCCTTTTATCCTCCTGGCCACCTCTGTCTCCTTCCTCCTTCTTCTCTTCTCTGTATTAACTCCATGAACATCTCTGAGCGGTCCAGTTGTGGAGTGCACATAAGGAAGTGATTACTGGCTAGCCCACTCTCTCCTCTATTGATTCCACCTCGTCTCATTCGGGTCACCTCTAACTTCCTCCTCCCTCTTCTCTTCTCCATGTAATGCTGTGAACCTCTCTGGGTGACCTTCACGGTGGAGAAACTTTTCATCTTTAAGGCAGATGTTTTATCAATGGTGCTGTATAGAAGGAGAAGTTTTGAAACGACTGTAAAAATAGGACCGATAACTGGAAGCAGGAGGCTTAAGTCCAAACCCTGACTCCAGGGAACTCCTGACTCCAGGGAACATTAATTAACAAGAGCTCACCAAACGCCTCCATACCTACACTGAAACCAAGCACCACACAAGGGCCAACAAGTTCCAGGGCAAGACATACCAAGCAAATTCTCCAGCAACAAAGGAACACAGCCCTGAGCTTCAAGATACAGGCTGCCCAAAGTCACCCCAAAACCATAGACATCTCATAACTCATTACTGGACACTTCATTGCACTCCAGAGACAAGAAATACAGCTCCACCCACCAGAACACCGACACAAGCTTCCCTAACCAAGAAACCTTGGCAAGCCACCCATACAAACTCACACACAGCAAGGAAATGCCACAATAAAGAGACCTGCACAAACTGCCAGAATACAGAAAGGACACCCCAAACTCAGCAATTTAAACAAGATGAAGACACAGAGGAATACTCAGCAGATAAAGGAACAGGATAAATGCCCACCAAACCAAACAAAAGAGGAAGAGATAGGGAATCTACCTGATAAAGAATTCCGAATAATGATAGTGAAATTGATCCAAAATCTTGAAATCAAAATGGAATCACAGATAAATAGCCTGGAGACAAGGATTTAGAAGATGCAAGAAAGGTTTAACAAGGACCTAGAAGAAATAAAAAAGAGTCAATATATAATGAATAATGCAATAAATGAAATTAAAAACACTCTGGAGGCAACAAATAGTAGAATAACAGAGGCAGAAGATAGGATTAGTGAATTAGAAGATAGAATGATATAAATAAATGAATCAGAGATGAAAAAGAAAAACGAATTAAAAGAAATGAGGACAATCTCAGAGACCTTCAGGACAATATTAAATGCTACAACATTCGAATCATAGGGGTCCCAGAAGAAGAAGACAAAAAGAAAAACCATGAGAAAATATTGAGGAAATAATAGTTGAAAACTTCCCTAAAATGGGGAAGGAAATAATCACTCAAGTCCAAGAAACCCAGAGAGTCCCAAACAGGACAAACCCAAGGTGAAACACCCCAAGACACATATTAATCAAATTAACAAAGATCAAACACAAAGAACAAATATTAAAAGCAGCAAGGGAAAAACAACAAATAACACACAAGGGAATTCCCTTAAGGATAACAGCTGATCTTTCCATAGAAACTCTTCAAGCCACGAGGGAATGGTAAGACATACTTAAAGTGACGAAAGAAAATAACCTACAGCCCAGTTTATTGTACCCAGCAGGGATCTCATTCAAATATGAAGGAGAAATAAAAAGCTTTACAGACAAGCAAAAGCTGAGAGAATTCAGCACCACCAAACCAGCTCTCCAACAAATACTAAAGGATATTCTCTAGATAGTAAACACAAAAATGGTGCATAAATTCGAACCCAAAACAATAAAGTAAATGGCAACGGGATCATACTTATCAGTAATTACCTTAAACATAAATGGGTTGAATGCCCCAACCAAAAGACAAAGACTGGCTGAATGGATATAAAAACAAGACCCCTATATATGCTGTCTACAAGAGACCCACCTCAAAACAGGGGACACACACAGACTGAAAGTGAAGGGCTGGAAAAAGATTTTCCATGCAAATAGGGACCAAAAGAAAGCAGGAGCAGCAATAGTCATATCAGATAAAATAGACTTTAAAACAAAGGCTGTGAAAAGAGACAAAGATGGTCACTACATAATGATCAAAGGATCAATCCAAGAAGAAGATATAACAATTATAAATATATATGCACCCAACACAGGAGCACCGCAATATGTAAGACAAATGTTAACAAGTATGAAAGGAGAAATTAACAATAACACAATAATAGTGGGAGACTTTAATACCCCACTCACACCTATAGATAGGTCAACTAAACAGAAAATTAACAAGGAAACACAAACTTTAAACGATAAAATAGACCAGTTAGACCTAATTGATATCTATAGGACATTTCATCCCAGAACAATAAATTTCACCTTTTTCTCAAGTGCACATGGAACCTTCTCCAGGATAGATCACATCCTGGGCCATAAATCTAGCCTTGGTAAATTCAAAAAAATTGAAATCATTCCAAGCATCTTCTCTGACCACAATGCAGTAAGATTAGATCTCAATTATAGAAGAAAAACTATTACAAATTCCAACATATGGAGGCTGAACAATACACTGCTGAATAACCAACAAATCACAGAAGAAATCAAAAAAGAAATCAAAATTTGAATAGAAATGAATGAAAATGAAAACACAACAACCCAAAACCTGTGGGACACTGTAAAAGCAGTCCTGAGGGGAAAGTTCATTGCAATACAGGCACACCTCAAGAAACAAGAAAAAAGTCAAATAAATAACCTAACTCTACACCTAAAGCAACTAGAAAAGGAAGAAATGAAGAACCTCAGGGTTAGTAGAAGGCAAGAAATCTTAAAACTTAGGGCAGAAATAAATGCAAAAGAAACAAGAGACCATAGCAAAAATCAACAAAGCCAAAAGCTGGTTCTTTGAAAGGATAAATAAAATTGACAAACCATTAGCCAGACTCATCAAGAAACAAAGGGAGAAAAATCAAATCAATAAAATTAGAAATGAAAATGGAGAGATCACAACAGACAACACAGAAATACAAAGGATCATAACAGACTACTATTAACAATTATATACCAATAAAATGGACAATGTGGAAGAAATGGACAAATTCTTAGAAGAGTACAACTTTCCAAAACTGGACCAGGAAGAAATAGAAAATCTTAACAGACCCATCACAAGCATGGAAATTGAAACTGTAATCAGAAATCTTCCAGCAAACAAAAGCCCAGGTCCAGACGGCTTCACAGCTGAATTCTACCAAAAATTTTGAGAAGAGCTAACACCTATCCTACTCAAACTCTTCCAGAAAATTGCAGAGCAAGGTAAACTTCCAAACTCATTCTATGAGGCCACCATCACCCTAGTACCAAAACCTGACAAAGATCCCACAAAAAAAGAAAACTACAGGCCAATATCACTGATGAACATAGATGCAAAAATCCTTAACAAAATTCTAGCAATCAGAATCCAACAACATATTAAAAAGATCATACACCATGACCAAGTGGGCTTTATCCCAGGGATGAAAGGACTCTTCAATATCCGCAAATCAATCAATGTAATACACCACATTAACAAATTGAAAAATAAAAACCATATGATTATCTCAATAGATGCAGAGAAAGCCTTTGACAAAATTCAACAACCATGTATGATAAAAACACTCCAGAAAGCAGGACTAGAAGGAACATACCTCAACATGATAAAAGCTATATATGAAAACCCACAGCAAACATTATCCTCAATGGTGAAAAATTGAAAGCATTTCCTCTAAAGTCAGGAACAAGACAAGGGTGCCCACTTTCACCATTACTATTCAACATAGTTTTGGAAGTTTTGGCCACAGCAATCAGAGCAGAAATGGAAATAAAAGGAATCCAAATTGGAAAAGAAGAAGTAAAACTCTCACTATTTGCAGATGACATGATCCTCTACATAGAAAACCCTAAAGACTCCACCAGGAAATTACTAGAACTAATCAATGAATATAGTAAAGTTGCAGGATATAAAATCAACACACAGAAATCCCTTGCATTCCTATACACTAATAATGAGAAAACAGAAAGAGAAATTAAGGAAACAATTCCATTCACCATTGCAACAGAAAGAATAAAATACTTAGGAATATATCTACCTAAAGAAACTAAAGACCTATATATAGAAAACTATAAAACACTGGTGAAAGAAATCAAAGAGGACACTAATAGATAGAAAAATATACCATGTTCATGGATTGGAAGAATCAATATAGTGAAAATGAGTATACTACTCAAAGCAATTTATAGATTCAATGCAATCCCTATCAAGCTACCAACAGTATTCTTCACAGAGCTAGAACAAATAATTTCACAATTTGTATGGAAATACAAAAAACCTCGAATAGCCAAAGCTAGCTTGAGAAAGAAAAACGGAACTGGAGGAATCAACCTGCCTGACTTCGGTTCTACTACAAAGCCACAGTCATCAAGACAGTATGGTACTGGCACAAAGACAGAAATATAGATCAATGGAACAAAATAGAAAGCCCAGGGATAAATCCACACACATATGGACACCTTATCTTTGACAAAGAAGGCAAGAATATACAATGGATTAAAGACAATCTCTTTAACAAGTGGTGCTGGGAAATCTGGTCAACCACTTGTAAAAGAATTAAACTAGAACACTTTCTAACACCATACACAAAAATAAACTCAAAATGGATTAAAGATCTCAACGTAAGACCAGAAACTATAAAACTCCTAGAGGAGAACATAGGCAAAACACTCTCTGACATACATCACAGCAGGATCCTCTATGACCCACCTCCCAGAATATTGGAAATAAAAGCAAAAATAAACAAATGGGACCTAATTAAACTTAAAAGCTTCTGCACAACAAAGGAAACTATTAGCAAGGTGAAAAGACAGCCTTCAGAATGGGAGAAAATAATAGCAAATGAAGCAACTGACAAATAACTAATCTCACAAATATACAAGCAACTCCTACAGCTCAACTCCAGAAAAATAAATGACCCAATCAAAAAATGGGCCAAAGAACTAAATAGACATTTCTCCAAAGAAGACATACAGATGGCTAACAAACACATTAAAGATGCTCAACATCACTCATTATCAGAGAAATGCAAATCAAAACCACTATGAGGTACCATTTCACGCCAGTCAGAATGGCTGCGATCCAAACGTCTACAAGCAATAAATGCTGGAGAGGGTGTGGAGAAAAGGGACCCCTCTTACACTGTTGGTGGGAATGCAAACTAGTACAGCCACTGTGGAGAACAGTGTGGAGATTCCTTTAAAAACTGGAAATAGAACTGCCTTATGACCCAGCAATCCCACTGCTGGGCATACACACTGAGGAAACCAGAAGGGAAAGAGACATGTGTACCCCAATGTTCATTGCAGCACTGTTTATAATAGCCAGAACATGGAAGCAACCTAGATGGCCATCAGCAGATGAATGGATAAGAAAGCAGTGGTACATATACACAATGGAGTATTACTCAGCCATTAAAAAGAATACATTTGAATCAGTTTTTTTTTTTTAATTTTATTTTTAAACTTTAAAATATTGTATTAGTTTTGCCAAATATCGAAATGAATCCACCACAGGTATACCTGTGTTCCCCATCATGAACCCTCCTCCCTCCCTATACCCTCCCTCTGGGTCGTCCCAGTGCACCAGCCCCAAGCATCCAGTATCGTGCATCGAACCTGGACTGGCGACTCGTTTCATACATAATATTATACATATTTCATTGCCATTCTCCCAAATCTCCCCACCCTCTCCCTCTCCCACAGAGTCCAAAGACTGATCTATACATCAGTGTCTCTTTTGCTGTCTCGTACACAGGGTTATTAATATCATCTTTCTAAATTCCATATATATGTGTTAGTATACTGTATTGGTGTTTTTCTTTCTGGCTTACTTCACTCTGTATAATAGGCTCCAGTTTCATCCACCTCATTAGAACTGATTCAAATGGATTCTTTTTAACGGCTGAGTAATACTCCATTGTGTATATGTACCACTGCTTTCTTATCCATTCATCTGCTGATGGGCATCTAGGTTGCTTCCATGTCCTGGCTATTATAATCAGGGCTGCAATGAACATTGGGGTACACGTGTCTCTTTCTCTTCTGGTTTCCTCAGTGTGTATGCCCAGCAGTGGGATTGCTGGATCATAAGGCAGTTCTATTTCCAGTTTTTTAAGGAATCTCCACACTGTTCTCCATAGTGGCTGTACTAGTTTGCATTCCCACCAACAGTGTAAGAGGGGTCCCTTTTCTCCACACCCTCTCCAGCATTTATTGCTTGTAGACGTTTGGATCGCAGCCATTCTGACTGGCGTGAAATGGTACCTCATAGTGGTTTTGATTTGCATTTCTCTGATAATGAGTGATGTTGAGCATCTTTAATGTGTTTGTTAGCCATCTGTATGTCTTCTTTGGAGAAATGTCTATTTAGTTCTTTGGCCCATTTTTTGATTGGGTCATTTATTTTTCTGGAGTTGAGCTGTAGGAGTTGCTTGTATATTTTTGAGATTAGTTGTTTGTCTGTTGCTTCATATGCTATTATTTTCTCCCATTCTGAAGGTGTAAAAAAATGAAACTAGAACAGTTTCTAACACCATACACAAAAATAAACTCAAAATGGATTAAAGATCTCAACGTAAGACCAGAAACTATAAAACTCCTAGAGGACAACATAGGCAAAACACTCTCCGACATACATCACAGCATGATCCTCTATGACCCACCTCCCAGAATATTGGAAATAAAAGCAAAAATAAACAAATGGGACCTAATTAAACTTAAAAGCTTCTGCATAACAAAGGAAACTATTAGCAAGGTGAAAAGGCAGCCTTCAGAATGGGTGAATCAGTTCTAATGAGGTGGATGAAACTGGAGCCTATTATACAGAGTGAAGTAAGCCAGAAAGAAAAACATCAATACAGTATACTAATGCACATATATGGAATTTAGAAAGATGGTAACAATAACCCTGTATACGAGACAGCAAAAGAGACACTGATGTATAGAACAGTCTTTTGGACTCTGTAGGAGAAGGAGAGGGTGGGATGATTTGGGAGAATGGCACTGAAACATGTATAAAATCATATATGAAACAAGTCGCCAGTCCAGCTTCGATGCACGATACTGGATGCTTGGGGCTGGTGCACTGGGACGACCCAGAGTGATGGTATGGGGAGGGAGGAGGCAGGAGGGTTCAGGATGGGGAACACATGTATACCTGTGGTGGATTCATTTCAATATTTGGCAAAACCAATACAATATTGTAAAGTTTAAAAATAAAATAAAATTTAAAAAAAGAAAAAGGAAGGAAAAAAGAAAACGAAGATCATGGCATCTGGTCCCACCACTTCATGGGAAATAGATGGGGAAACAGTGGAAACAGTGTCAGACTTTATTTTTCTGGGCTTCAAAATCACTGCAGATGGTGACTGCAGCCATGAAATTAAAAGATGCTTACTCCTTGGAAAGAAAGTTATGACCAACCTAGATAGCATATTCAAAATCAGAGACATTACTTTGCCAACAAAGGTCCGTCTAGTCAAGGCTATGGTTTTTCCACTGGTCATGTATGGATGTGAGGGTTGGACTGTGAAGAAGGCTGAGCACCGAAGAATTGATGCTTTTGAACTGTGGTGTTGGAGAAGACTCTTGAGAGTCCCTTGGACTGCAAGGAGATCCAACCAGTCCATTCTGAAGGAGATCAGCCCTGGGATTTCTTTAGAAGGAATGAAGCTAAAGCTGAAACTCCAGTACTTTGGCCACCTCATGCGAAGAGTTGATTCACTGGAAAAGAGTCTGATGCTGGGAGGGATTGGGGGCAGGATGAGAAGGGGACAACAGAGGATGAGATGGCTGGATGGCATCATTGACTCGATGGACGTGAGTCTGAGTGAACTCCGGAAGTTGGCGATGGACAGGGAGGCCTGGTGTGCTGCGATTCACGGGGTTGCAAAGCGTCGGACACGACTGAGCAACTGAACTGAACTGAACTGAATAGTGGAGAGATTAGAAACTTCTAATGTTAGGTATCTCACTCGATTTCTGAACACAGAATATTCTGTGAAATAGATATTATTATTACTATTATTATTATACTTTATGTGTGAGACCATATGTTATAATCAAGAGCACAACCATACAATTGTAATTTTCATTTTAGTTAAAGTATGTAGTCATTTTCACGTGATCGTATTTTCCACTTTCAATTCAGATGTGTTCAAAGGATGGTATGAAATAGAAACTGGAGAGAAAATTTACATAATCAGATACTAAATATAGATTCTAGCTCGTGAGGGATATCAGATTTATTTCTATTTTGTGTAAACAAATCTAGGCACCCTACCTCAGTTCCCTGTTGTGTCCTAAACACAATGCTCCTGCTGCAGATGGAGGGCACATTGGCTTAAATACGCTGGTGAGATCAAGGTTTACAAGGAGCTCTAACTGCGCCGCCCATCATCTGGGGCAGCCCCGAACACCATGGCCAGTCTTTCTTGCTGTGTCCTTATCCCAGGACATACAAGCTGTGAATATCATAGGAATCACTCCCTTTGACAGCAGATTAAAAGGAAGAGGAATATAGTAACTGCTGAATGCAGCCATTCAAGGTGCTGTTGTGAAGCTGCCATCTTGCCCTTTTCCACATCAGAGGATTGTTCACTCTCTCTAAATCATGAAACTCTTAATCACTAAATCATTACATCGTTTGGGTTTGAAAACATTCTAGTTTTTGCTAAACATCATAAATCCACTTATAACAACTGCTATAACTTCTCCTGGGGTTTTGAGGAAAGAGATACTCAATGGAAGAAATTATTCCAAGTGCTATTTAACAGACTTGTGTTACAGTGCCATAAATTACATGATTTCATGTAAAGTCAAGTCTTTTTTAAATGCTCTTTTATAGGCTTAGCACTGAAAACATTGACCTAAGTGTGAGATCATATTACATGCTTTCTTGGTAACAAGTGTTTAGGGTGTCTTCTTGAATAACGTAAAAACTAATTTATATGACATTTCTGAGAAAATTAGCTCATTTCCCATGAATCTGTAAAACAGCCTCCAGTTGATCAACAATTATCTATACTGTGCACCTTGCATGTGCCTCCCACCCACTGACCCACCACTGGACTTGACGCAGAATGAATTAATCTTAATCCAAGAAAGGATAAAGTCTGGAGAAACTTTCTTCTCCATCTAAATAAATGCTTAATAAGTATCTAGGAACTTCTTGGAATGCACATACGAATACCAAAGGGACATCTAAAGAAATATCCAAAGGAACAAGAGGCCTGTTTTAGAAACATAATTTGGCTGGACCTGCAAGAGATAAAGTGCTGAAATGCAAGGTACTTAAAGACAGAAGAAAAACAACAATATATTATTGCTCTGTCAACCCGAACAGAATAAGCTATGCCTTATTTCCATGTTGATTTTGGCATAAACCACAATACTGTTGAATGTTTTGAAAGATAGTAATAGGAGAATTTTTATTGGCAAGAAGCCAAATAAAAGCTAAGGATATAAAGCAGTAGCTAGAACTGTTCCCTATTGTCTATAGAGGCTTTGCTATCAGAGAGCAACAGGCAATTCACGTTGGAAAAAAAAATACTCTCTTAATAAGTGGCAAAAGCTAAAAAAATCTAGGGAAAGCATGAAGCGGTAACATAACTTCACACATGAAATTTAAAAGCAATATTGGAGATAAACCCTGCTGGGTGGTTCCTTCTTTGGCTTCAGGGACACCTGCCATATGGAATCTGCACAGCCTTTGATGACTGGCTTGGGAAGCAAATGTTTTTAAGGGTGCTTTCGAAAGGAGTCCACAAGTGTGGCTTCAAGAGAGGGTTTCTCTCCAAGCTGAGACTTTGCTCTCTTACATCTAAATTCAGTCTCAGTGAAACTGAGACTTTTCTTAGTGATTCAGAGGCCATCATGATAATATTAAGAATAAATATACATTCTCCAGGGCTTCCCTTGTGGCTCAGCTGGTAAAGAATCTGCCTGCAATGTGGGAGACCTGGGTTTGAACTCTGGGTTGGGAAGATCCCCTAGAAAAGGGAAAGGCTACCCACTCCAGTATTCTGGCCTGGAGAATTCCATGGACTATATAGTCCACAGGGTTGCAAAGAGTCGGACATGACTGAGCGACTTTCATACTCACTCATACATTCTCCTACATAATCATGACTAACAACATTCCATTCCAAAAGGATCACTGCATGAGTGCATGCTAAATCACTTCAGTCATGTCTGATTCTTTGTAACCCCATGGAGTGTAGCCCACCAGGCACCTCTGTTCATGGGATTCTCCAGGCAAGAATACTGGAGTGAATTGCTGTGTCCTTATCCAGGGGATCTTCCCAACCCAGGAATTGAATCCTAGGTCTCTTACATCTCCTGCATTGGCAGGTGAGTTCTTTACCACTAGCACCAACTGTGAAGCCCAAAGTATCATTAGATAATACTTATAACACCTAAAGGAAAGCAGTCACCTCCAAAACAGACAGACCTCTCTGTCACCTCCCTGACAGACCTCTCAAGCGGCCTACCTCCATGAGACAGTGGCCTGCTGGACATAATCATTACCAATATTACTAACCACCAAGGAAATTTTCAATTCTCTGTCAAAGGATAAGAAAAACAAAAATAATTACAGTAATCCAACCCAAAGATCAAACCCAGGTCTTCCACATTGCAGGCAGATTGTTTACCAGCTGAGCCACAAGGGAAGCCTAAGAATACTGGAGTGGGTAGCCTCTCCCTTCTCCAGGGTATCTTCAAACCCAAGAACCAAACTGGGGTCTCCTGCATTGCAGGAAGATTCTTTATCAACTGAGCTATCAGGGAGTTACTTTGTTATGACTGCCCTCGGAAACTTACACACTGGGTAACACATTCAAAAAAGCACAAAAAGCATAAATGTACAGCTCGGTGTATTAGTGAAGAGCAGGTACCTACATGAATACACTAGAAATGGCCCATATTGGGTGGGAGGCTTCCCAGGTGGCTCAAGTGCTAAAGAATCTGCCTGTCAATATAGGAGGCACAGAAGATATGGTTCAATCCCTAGGTTGGGAAGATACTTTGGAGGAGGAAATGGCAAACCACTCCAGTATTCTTGCCTGGGAAACCCCACGGACAGAGTAGCCTGCTGCAGTCCATTGGCTTCCAAACAGTTGGACAGGACTGAGCACACACGCACTTAATCCCCATCTCTTCCTTCTTTCCCAAAGGTAACTACTATCAAGGCTTCCAACCCTCTAGCTTCTGTTGAAAATACATTCATAAATAGACCCAGACAGTATGCATTCTTGTGTGTATGGCTCCTTTCATTCAATATCATGTTTCTAAATTTTAATCAAGTCTATACCACATTTTATGCATCTATTGATCCTTGATATTTGGCATTGTTTGCAAATAATGCTCCAATAACCTGCTGGTGTATGTCTTTGGTGTATATGCACCCACTGCTGGTTATTTAACTGGGAGTGAATTGCTCAGCCACAAAGTAGGCTTGTTCACAGCTTTCCCAAACAAGTACAAGTAACTTTATAAAATATTTGCATCAATGTGGGGCTTGCACCAAACAAGGGGCTTCCCTCAAACAAGGGGCTTCCCTTGTGCTCAGCAGTAAAGAGCCTGCCTGCCAGTGTAGGAGATGTAGGTTGGGAGGATCCCCTGGAGAAGGAAATAGCAACATACTCCAGTATTCTCACCTGGCAAATCCCAAGGACAAAGGAGCCTTGTGGGCTACATTACATGGGGTCACAAAAAAGTCAGACATGACATAGCCACTGAACAACACACACACCAAGAGGCAGTAAGTGAAAACTCATAGACTTGGTACTGACAGTCTTTTTGAATCATTATCATTCCTGAGGGAGTATAGTAGTATCTTATTACCTTTTATTTTGCACTTCCTTGATCAGTAATTAGTATTTTTTCATGTTTTTATTGGCCACTTTGATATCTATTTTGTGAGTACACAGTGGTAAAACTACACAGGTAAAGAATTTGAAAGAATAAGTAATTTGACAACAAGAAAAGTATAAAATATAATATTATTAGAAAATAATATCACTGGTAACACACATTAGTAAGTGGTTTTTGCAATATTTATTGAGATTAATCAAATGTATTGCTACATATAAGCAAAATAAATCTTTAGAAATGAGGTGAGACACACACTACCTCATCTGTCTATAAGAGGTAGCTTTGTGAAGCACATTTATTTCAAAATATGTAAAGGCCCATTGAAAATAGGCTGTTTATTGCCTGATACAATTTCAGAGTAGCATGATTCCAGTACCCATTAATTCAGTGTTCACTGAACATTACTGGACCACTCTCTACCTTCAGCTCCACAACAAAACAACTCAGCAGGGTGATGGGAGTAGCTCTCCGTGGGTACAGACAGTAAGGAGGTCTCTTTCAAATTTATAGTGAAAAGTTGGTATAATGACATTGGCTAGTCTCTCCTGTCTAATAATCTAACTGATTTGTTATCTGATGATATGCTTTTACAGCTGGAAAACTAAGTCAATGTCCTGAACCAAATTTCCTGGTTACTGTGTAATAGGTGGGGGGGAATCAAAATAATAAGCATCTTGCATTAATGCCCAATTAAATGAAAATTCTAAGTTTAAATTCCAGATGTAACAGTGAACAAGTTTTCCTCAAACCCAAGTGGGTTGTTACACAAATCTGTAATCAAATGATCATGCTTAAAATGTTATTCTATACCTTAATATATGACACTGATTAATGCCATAGTCGCACAGGGACGATCTTATTTCAAACTAGAAATACTCCTTGAAATGAGAGTTCAATTCAGTATGAGAAAAATTCCAAGATGACAGAAAGGTTTATTAAAATATTTTTGGTGAAAGCTATATGGAAATATCTAGAAACAGACTTTTTTCACTAGAATTTAACAGTTTTTTTTTTTATAAGATGCAAAATTAAAAAAAAATTAAAAAAAGATGCAAAATAAAGCCTTCACTTGTGAAGATTTTTTGTGCCAGAATTTACTCCCAGGTAAACTTCCTCCTGGGCTCACAAATATTAATTATCACCCACACCAGGATTTTAAACCCACACTTGGCAGCTTCTGTGGACACACCCAAACACACTAAGAAAATAAGTAAAAGCATGTATAACACACACACACACACACACACAATCACACTCTTACAGAAACAATCTCCCCAGAGATTCACTTGGCAGCTGAACTTCCCTTTTCTCTTCAAGTTAGCTTGATGAATGCTTCATTTCCCTGACTTCATCTCTTGCTTTCCTTAAATCTAGATATTCCTCTCGTTTGGATGTTCCACTCAACTGCTGTCTCACTGGGAGCATCTTTCATCTCCCGGTGATTCTCTGGACCTCACTTGGGTGGCAGGATCTCCCCCACCGCCTATTTGGAAGGAGAAGGGAGGACAAAGTGCGGATGCAAGTAACAGCGCTTCAGAACCAGTGCTTAGCACAGAACTCCCCTCACCTTTCACGACTGCCTCATGCTCCTCTTTCTCCCAGAAGTAAGACGGCAACTCAAAGATGTGGCTGCGGCATCCACCCTGGTCCTGTTACTCAGTCACAGATGAAGATTCGCTCAGTTAACTGGAGGTTAAGACTGACTGGCAGTTAACATCTCACTGGAAGCCCAGAAATGATCCATCCTAAACTAAACAAGTATGTTTCACCCTTCTATCTAGGATGTTTATCACATGGCCAAAACAGTAGCTTTAGATCTATGAGAAGGAAGACTGATAAGAGCTCCTATGTGGGGAAGAAGACACTTGATAAATCTTAGCCGTGGGCCAAACTGACCACCTCTAGCACAGCTCTTGCTGTGCTGAACTGAAGAAGCCAGCCCCATCATCACTCCTCCTTCACAGACAAAGAAGCAGAATCCTGTCGAGTGTGTCTGCATAAATATAGGATTCAAATTCTCTTGTGCTTGTGGGGTCTGCCTCTAACATTTTTAAAGATGCAGGTGAAGAATACAAGTGAAGGTTCACATAACATACATCTAAATATCTAACAAATTAAGTTAACCAATTTTAAATTAAATTGCTCTTACTCTAACAAATACTGCTTCAGAGAACTCAGATGATCAGGTTCAAATTTGGATCTCTAGATACCCTGGTACCTTTGGGGACAAAGCCTACCTCTTCTCACCGCTGACTCTGTCCTGTGTCACAAGCAGTCACATGCATCCATCCCTGGGGGTCCCAGCTGTCACATCCACCACACTGTCTACACACACCACAGTCACCCTTGCCTAGTTCAGAGCTTGAAGAGCTCACAGCAGTGGTGTGACCCATGCTAAAAGGACTGGGTTGGAGAAGAAACCAAACTGGGTCCTAGCAGCAGGTTAAGAGCTGTTAGAGTATAGAATTTGGTGTCCGGGTGTACAAAGTCACACAAAGAGAGGGTTTGGCTCCTTCCTTGAAGTTACGGCCACCTTGCCTCCAGAAAGCATCTCAGCCCCTGGGTAGCATCTAAGGGCCAGAATGGGACTTTCTAAAGCAGTGCTTCTCATACTTTAATTTTATTTGGATCAAAAGCCTGGAGCCGTGAGCAGAGAGCCTATTCCTGACATCTGACGGCAGTGATTCCTGCCAGATTCTAAAGGTTAAACTTTTATCTCTACTGCTACCTGCTGCCCAAAAAAGTTCAGAAGGAAAATAATACAGAAAAGATAAACTAATTAAGGCTATACAAGCATACTTAGAAAAAACAATACATATAGAAGTTTCCTGGGAAGAAGCTCAAATTATGAGGTCAATCTAAGAGAGTTTGTTTCTTTCTCCAAAACTATCCAAGCCCAGTTTTCTCTCTGCAGAATACACTGCTTTATCGCCTTATGTAAATCATTATTTGTTGGCTCTCAATGACATGGAGTGAGTGGAAATACTAAAAATACTTTGCAACTTGGCTCTAAAGAACTATGGAGAAAATTCTGGCTTGTAAGCTGGGTTTTGGCTCTAGTTCTATTGCTAAGAAGCCACTGTGGGTAAATCACTCAACCTCCCATTTGATTGTCCTTGTCTAGAAGAGCATGGCAATAGGAAAGGCACTGCAGATCCCCCAAAATGAAATATGAATCAAATATAACAATAAATATAAAATATGTATTTTGGAAAGCATACAATGGATTTATCTAGAAACCTATGCATATGTAACGTGACAAAATTTACTGTTCATGTAAAGAAAAACAATCTTTTTAACTTTTAAATACTGAAAATATTATGTTTGAGGGCATTATTTACAAAAAAAATTTCCAGGATTTATGAAGTAGGAAACAAAGAGAAGTACTTTAGGAAAACCATTTTTTTTTTTTAGGGAAACATTAATGTTAGTTTCTGTCTTGCAAAGTTTTACGCTAAAGCCAAGACATGAAATAACTAGGTAACGTTACAAGAGGCAAATTCACAGCTGAATTACAGGCAATTTCTACCACGGAAAATTCAAAACAGCTAGTTGAAAAATTTCTACCATTCAATAGTTAAAGCACATTACGTGTGAGAGAAGTGAAAATAACTTGCTTATCACAAACATGCCCAGAAATGTATTTTTAAAAGTCAACATACAAGATATCATATATTAAGGATTTGATTATATATTTTCCCAATTTAAAGGCAGAATGAAATATTTTCCCTTTTAACAAAGTTAATCATCAAACAGCTTCTTACTTCTAAACAGAACAATATAAAATAAACGTACAATTTTACATTTAAGACATCATCTTTTACTGTCCCCTTGAACTTAGTTTCTCCCCGCAAAAAATGAAACAGCTGTAGACCTTCTGAATAATTACATCAAATAATTCACATTCTCTACAATTTTATTTTGTAGAGAAGATATACATTGCTTCACTATCACCTGACATTTATCACCTATATTAACATCTTCTGCGTCAAGTCATATGGGCAATATGTCTTAAAGTAATGAAATTTATATAAAATTAAAACATTTCTTTAAAAATGTAAATGATTTTGTACAGAAAAAGTAATCCTTCATTCACTATGGTTTTTCCAGTAGTTATGTATGGATATGTATGAGAGTTGAACTATAAAGAAAACTGAATATTATATATTATTATATATAATTATTATATATTAACATATATTGATTATATATTAATATAATTGTTATATATTAATATATTATACATTAATAAGGAGCATATTATAGGTCCTTAATAAATATATCTAATTCTTCCAACCTTGAATTCTTGGTATTGATATTGCATTTTTACTTGGGCTTTAGAATCTCACCCAGACATCCATATGGGCCAGTGCCTTCCAATCCTGTAACCAAGAGCTGCATGTAGTGAGTGAGCTGATGAAATGTGGCTAGGACAACTAAACAGATCATGAACTAAACAGCTCAGATCATGAACTCCTTATTGCCAAATTCAGACTTAAATTGAAGAAAGAAGGGAAAACCATTAGACCATTCAGGTATGATCTAAATCAAATCCCTTACCACTGTACAGTGGAAGTGACAAATAGATTCAAGGGATTACATTTGATAGACAGAGTGCCTGAAGATCTATGGATGGAGGTTCGTGACACTGTACAGGAGACAGGGATCAAGACCATCCCCAAGAAAAAGAAATGCAAAAAGGCAAAATGGTTGTCTGAGGAGGCCTTACCAAATGGCTGAGAAAAAAGGAGAAGCTAAAGGAAAAGGAAAAAGGAAAGATACACCTAACTGAATGCAGAGTTCCGAAGGATAGCAAGGAGAGATAAGAAAGCTTTCCTCAATGATCAGTGCAAAGAAATAGAGGAAAACAACAGAATGGGAAAGACTAGAGATCTCTTCAAGAAAATTAGAGATACCAAGGGAACATTTCATGCAAAGATGGGCACAATAAAGGACAGAAATGGTATGGACCTAATAGAAGCAGAAGATATTAAGAAGATGTGGCAAGAATACACAGAAGAACTATACAAAAAAGATCTTCATGACCCAGATAAACACAATGATGTGATCACTCACCTAGACCAGACATCCTAGAATGCAAACTCAAGTGGGCCTTAGGAAGCATCACTACAAGCAAAGCTAGTGGAGGTGATGGAATTCCAGTGGAGCTATTTCAAATCCTAAAAGATGATGCTGTGAAAGTGCCACACTCAATACACCAGCAAATTTGGAAAACTCAGCAATGGCCACAGGCCTGGAAAAGGTCAGTTTTCATTCCAATCCCAAAGAACGGCAATGCAAAGAATGTTTAAACTACTGCACAATTGCACTCATCTCACACACTAGCAAACTAATGCTCAAAATTCTCCAAGCCAGGCTTCAACAATACATGAAACATGAACTTCCAGATGTTCAAGCTGGTTTTAGAAAAGTCAGAGGAACCAGAGATCAAATTGCCAACATCCCTTGGATCATGGAAAAAGCAAGAGAGCTCCAGAAAAACATCTACTTCTGCTTTATTGACTACGCCAAAGCTTTTGTGTGGATCCCAACAAAATGGAAAATTCTTCAAGAGATGGGAATACCAGACCAACTGACCTGCCTCCTGAGAAATCTGTATGCAGGTCAAGAAGCAACAGTTAGAACTGAAAATGAAACAGACTGGTTCCAAATCGGGAAAGGTGTACATCAAGGCTGTATACAGTCACCCTGCTTATTTAACTTATACACAGTATACGTCATGTGAAATGTCAGGCTGGATAAAGCTCAAGCTGGAATCAACATTGCTGGGAGAAATATCAATAACCTCAGATATGTAGATGACACCAACCTTTGGAAGAAAGTGAAGAAGAACTAAAAAGCCTCTTGATGAAAGAAAAAGAGGAGAGTGAAAAACTCAACATTCAGAAAACGAAGATCATGGCATCCGGTCCCATCACTTCATGGCAAATAGATGGGGAAACAGTGGAAACAGTGACAGACTTTATTTTGGGGGGATCCAAAATCACTGCAGATGGTGACTGCAGCCATGAAATTAAAAGATGCTTGCTCCTTGGAAGAAAAGCTATGACAAACCTAGATAGCATAGTAAAAAGCAGAGACACTACTTTGCCAACAAAGGTCCATCTAGTCAAAGCTATGGCTTTTCCAGTAGTTATGTATGGATATGAGAGTTGAACTATATATAAAACTGAGAAACGAGGAATTGATGCTTTTGAACTGTGGTGTTGGAGAAGACTCTTGAGAGTCCCTTGGACTGCAAGGAGATCCAACCAGCCCACCCTAAATGAAATCAGTCCTGAAAATTCATTGAAAGGACTGATGCTAAAGCTGAAACTCCAGTACTTTGGCTATCTGATGAGAATAACAGACTCACTAGAAAAGACCCTGATGCTGGGAAAGATTGAAAGCGGGAGGAGATGGGGATGACAGAGGATGAGATGGTTGGATGGCATCACCGACTCAACGGGCTTGAGTTTGAGAAAGCCTCAGGAGTTGGTGATTGACAGGGAAGACTGGCGTGCTGCATTCCATGGGATTGCAAAGAGTCAGACATGACTGAGCAACTGAACTGAACTGATATATCGAAATGATAGTGTTTTGGATATACAGACTAAATAAAATATATTACTGAAAGCAATTTCACTTATTGTATTTATTTTAATGTGACTACCAGAACCTTTTAAATTACATACATGCTTACATTGTTTTATCCTGGATAGCACTGACATGAAATATATATGGCTGACCTTAGAGAAAATCTAATCTGTCTATCAAGTTGGCTATTTGCATTAAGGATAGGCTGGTTCTCAGTACACGAATCATTTGCATTAATTATTTCTCTTTGGCTTGAATAGAAACACTGAATATGATTAAATTTTAGTGTGAACCAAGAACATCTCTGCAGCATATATTTTTATTCTGTGCTATTTTCAGTGCCACTGGCATGTTTTTAAGCTATATTAAGTAGTCCGAAACTGTTTTGGTTTTGTGGTTCTTAGTTGTATTTCTTGCTCTTTATAAAATTTTTTCTCATTTTTCTCCTTGTTCTCAGGCTATGAATTTTTCTCCCTTCCCCAGCCCCACTATAGACATGTCTCTCTAGCAGACCCTTCTTCCCTAGTCTCCTTAAACGCCTTTGGAGTTCATTTTCTGTGGACCAGGAGGTCAACTGAAGGGTCCCTTAGCATCAGTTATAAAGTATCATCAATTTGGCACCTGCAAAACATGTGCTGTTATCCAAACTATGTGTTCAAGAGATTCTCACAGAAAAGCAGGAATGGCTTTCTAATGAATATTATGTCTGCTTACAGAATTTTAATTTTTTTTTCTGTTTAAGTTCCATTTTTGGCATTGTTCTAGATATCTCATTTGGCTAAATAAGTGAATATAGGTGTTATTATTTACACATTTTCATTTCAAGTGTTATTTGGCTCAAAGGTGAGTGCACATTAATTCCATAGCTGCCACTCTCTACTAAAAATGGTAAAGAAATCATAGCAACAAAAATCCTGAAATATGGTATATTAAATAAAGAATGAAAACATTCCTTCTGCCAAATCATTTACTTCTCAATGAAAATCCATTAGAGAACGTTCAGAAAAAGACCTCTGAGGGCTCATCGTTATAAATGACTTCAAGACAGTACCCAGGTGGGTGAATTTCTTTTTCACATATTTCTATTTTGTAAGACTGTTGTTCATATTACAAAACAAGGTAGCTTTAGATTATAGCATGCACTCCAAGGTCCACTTAAAGGGTTAACCTGTGGTTCTCACACTGGTTATTAGTAGTCAAGATTAATACACTATTTTATCAATGACATTTGTTCTTTAAATATTTTAAGTTCTTTGGATTCTATGTATGTGTTTATTTCCATGTCAGAATATCCATGAATCTCAATGGTTAAGAAACAAAATTTCCACAGCTAAATTTATTCATGAAGTTTTGAGTTTTAAAAGCCTTAGATTATAAAGAAATGAAAATACAATAAAAATTTTAAAGAACTTCCAAAGAATATAGTCAAATTTAGTGCTTAAAAAAAAATCTGGATTGTTAAAAGTGACTAATTTTATAAAAGTGACTGAAAACACAGAGGTCTTCAAAGACAGCATCTCAAGCCTGTCTACTGAAAGTGAAGTCGCTCAGTCATGTCCGACTCTGCGACCCCATAGACTGTAGCCTACCAGGTTCTCTGTCCATGGGATTAAGAGGCAAGAGTACTGGAGTGGGTTGCCATTTCCTTCTCCAGGGGATCTTCCCAACCCAGGGATTGAACCCAGGTCTCCTGCATTGTGGGCAGATGCTTTAACCTCTGAGCCACCAGGGAAGTCTACTGAAGCAGCTAGCTTATTGTTATGAAACCTCGTAAGCAGCAGGCTCAGGAGTCAGTCCACGTTGTACTGCTGTGACAAATACAAGTTCCAGTGCTCTAGTCACTGTGTTCAGAGATTTCTAAAACTGGGGTTTTTTTTATAATGATGTGAGTCAGACATAACTGTCTTCCAAAAGAGCAAAACAGCATAAAGTTAGAATGCGTTTTCCAAAAAGAATAACTATTTGAAGTTGTGCTTATCATGTGCAATTTTTGATGAAATTCTGAAAACACTGGCAATAAATATCTACACAGCAGAAGACTCCCTTGACTGCAAAGCACATAACAAATATCCATGTTAATGCAGGATGGACCAATCATGCAGAGACATAGGCATTATGTTTCTGTCCTATCCACTTTTTAATCTCTGGGTCAGGACTTAAACTCTCCATTCAGGCTCAAGCTGTCCCCCTACTCTGCAATGTGGGCATTGTTAAGGCGAATCAAGCAACGTTTTTTAGACCCTGGAGCATTTTGTAGAGTATATTATTTTTCAAAACAATTTCTCACATTCTACCATATTTACTGGGAATGCGCTTCTAAAATCAACTAAAGAAAAACTTAAGCCCTTTTTAAAAATGAAAAACAAAGTGGTAACACACAAAATACCAGGGCTTACATTGTGCTCACCTTCGTGTGGAATCTAATCTTTTATTCCCCACGCTTCTTTCAAAATATATGTGCTGTTGAAATTCAGTAAGGATTGAATTCTTAGCCTTTTTTAACCCTTATCCTTGTCTACTGAATATAAAACTGAATTTCTAAAGCTTCCAGGGGCCTATATCTAGAAGAAATGTAGAACTTAAAATGGTTTATAATGTTTTAGAGTTTAGAGTTTTCTTTAAGAGTATGAAGAAACTATGTAGGCCTTCTGTGCTGAAAAAAATGCCATTAAGCACAAAATATTGCATACAATTTCAATGAATTCATAGATTTATTGAAAAGGACCTCCCAGTGGTGGTAGATTTCAGGTCAAAAAATCATGAGTTGTATTATTCTCATGAGTATACTTCACTGCTGCTGCTGCTGCTGCTACTGCTAAGTCGCTTCAGTTGTGTCTGACTCTGTGCGACCCCATAGACGACAGCCCACCAGGGTTTCCCATCCCTGGGATTCTTCAGGCAAGAACACTGGAGTGGGTTGCCATTTCCTTCACCAATAGTTCACTAGTACTACACCTACTGTGTAAAGCGTATCAGTTGGGAATGGACCATCAGTGTCTGCATGGAAATTTATTTTATGCACAATATTTTTCCCCAATATTGAAAATCTAGAATTTTCCCCTCAGGCTTCAGTCCATGGGGTTGCTAAAAGTCGGACACGACTGAGTGACTTCACTTTCTCTTTTCACTTTCATGCATTGGAGAAGGAAATGGCAACCCACTCCAGTGTTCTTGCCTGGAGAATCCCAGGGACAGGGGAGCCTGGTGGGCTGCCGTCTATGGGGTCGCACAGAGTCAGACACGACTGAAGTGACTTAGCATTCCATAGCATAAAGATTAAGTCACATATTTAGATTTAATTATATCATTAATAGTTATCAGAAAAGAAATTTTAAAAATCATGTTAATAAATAAACAGAAGGCAATTAATTACTATATAAATTCAAGGATGATTCATTCTGATTACTAATTAGGAAGTTGAAGAAAGACATCAACAGGGATAATACCCAGAAATTCACCATACCCATGATGAGAAAGAAAATAAGAGATATCAATAAGTAAGTCAAGGGAAATAAGGAAATAATGTCTGTGTACCTTACCCCTCATCTTTCCAAATTCTGGACAGTGGAGTACCCCAGGATTAATTTCTTACCTCTTCTCGTATCCATCCATATTTAGGCTCTAGGTGACTGTATCCAGTTTCAGTTTCAAATGCTACCTGTACATTTGGCACCTCATAAATTGTTATCTGAAGTCCTTATATCTCTTCTGAATTCCAGAATCATATAAGTATCTACTAGATTTCTCCACTTAAAAGTCTAAAAGACATCTCCTGTCTGAAATCCAAACCTTATTTTTCTCTCTCAAACCCTGTTGCTCCCAAGGTTTTCTCCATCTAAATAAAAAGGCATTTCCAGTTGCTCAGACCAAGGGCCCTGCTGTTCCACTACACTTCTCCTAGAAAATATATACTCACTCGGACAAGTTGTTTCCCTACCACATTAGCCGTGTAGTCAAAACCACCATCACCCCTCATCTGGATTATGGCCTGATGCTTTACCCTTTCCCTTTATTCTTCATACAGTATTCCACTCTCCACTCTCCATTTTGTAAAGTCAAAATGCATTACAATGACTTATAAGAGCCCACATGACATGTCCCCCAAATCCTTCTCTAAGTCTGTCTTCTTCTATAGGTACTGTACCCTCTGCCCACTCTGCTCCAACCACAACCACCTCCTTCAGTCACCTCACCCAGCTGCTTCCACCTCCAGGCCTCTGCTCTGGATGCTCTTCTGCCTGGATGATTGTTTCCCCAAGTATTTGCATAACTTACTCCTCCTATTCTTTCAGGATAAAATATAACCTCATGAATTAATCCTTTCTTCATTTTCCTGGATAAAATAATAGGTTTTTATTCCACTTCACCCTTGCACACTTAATTTTCTCTGTCTTACTTTATTTTTAATCACCATCTGAAATACTATATATCTAATTGTATGTCTGTTCACTATCTGAGCTCCGCAAAAGATAACTGGAAAGAGAGCAGAGATTTGGGACTCGTTTTGTTCTGTTTGCTGATTTCTCTGCAGTGTTTAGGACTGTGCCTAAGGCCTGGTAAATTCTTGATAAATAGTGATATTTAGTGATGGAGTCTTTGTCTTTAGTTTGAAGAATATAATTCAGGGAAGTGAAAGCACAAGAAATGGCTGAGGAAGTGCTCGTGGTGATGGATAACAGCCGCTTGGACTGGTGTGGCAGAAGGGAAATCGGAATTTCCAAAAATTCAGATGCATATTTGAAGTAGAATCAATTGCATTTTCTCGTAGATTAAATTTAGAAGTAGAAGGAAGAAAGCGAATCTCAAAAAAAAAAAAAAAAAAAGAAAGCGAATCTCATCTGATTTCCAGATTAATGACTAGAGTTAAGTTTGTAAACATCCGCTGGATCATCAAAAAAGCAAGAGAGTTCCAGAAAAACATCTATTTCTGCTTTGACTATACCAAAGCCTTTGACTTTGGTGGATCACAACAAACTGCGGAAAATTCTGAAAGAGATGGCAATACCAGACCACCTGACCTGCCTCTTGAGAAATCTGTATGTAGGTCAGGAAGCAACAGTTAGAACTGGACATGGAACAGACTGGTTCCAAATAGGAAAAGGAGTACGTCAAGGCTGTATATTGTCACCCTGATTATTTAACTTATATGCAGAGTACATCATGAGAAATGCTGGGCTGGATGAAGCACAAGCTGGAATCAAGATTGCTGGGAGAAATATCAATAACCTCAGATATGCAGATGACACCACTCTTATGGCAGAAAGTGAAGAAGAGCTAAATAGCCTCTTGATGAAAGTAAAAGAGGAGAGTGAAAAAGTTGGCTTAAAGCTCAACATTCAGAAAACAAAGATCATGGCATCCGGTCCCATCACTTCATGGGAAATAGATGGGGAAACAGTGGAAACAGTGTCAGACTTTATTTTTGGGGGCTCCAAAATCACTGCAGATGGTGACTGCAGCCATGAAATTAAAAGACGCTTACTCCTTGGAAGGAAAGTTATGACCAACCTAGATAGCATATTCAAAAGCAGAGACATTATTTTGTCAGCAAAGCTCTGTCTAGTCAAGGTTATGGTTTTTCCAGTGGTCATGTATGGATGTGACAGCTGGACTGTGAAGAAAGCGAGCGCCGAACAATTGATGCTTTTGAACTGTGGTGTTGAAGAAGACTCTTGAGAGTCCCTTGGACTGCAAGGAGATCCAACCAGTCAATCCTAAAGGAGATCAGTCCTGGGTATTCACTGGAAGGCCTGATGTTGAAGCTGAAACTCCAATACTTTGGCCACCTGATGGGAAGAGCTGACTCATTTGAAAAGACCCTGATGCTGGGAAAGATTGAGGGCAGGAGGAGAAGGGGACAACAGAGGGTGAGATGGCTGGATGTCATTACCAACTCAATGGACATGAGTTTGGGTAAACTCCAGGAGTTGGTGATGGACAGGGAGGCCTGGCATGATGCAGTTCATGAGGTCACAAAGAGTCGGACATGACTGAGAAACTGAACTGAACTGAAGTGTGTAAATGATGATGCCATAAATACAGCTGAGTAATTAACAGAGGAAAAAGCATCTGTCAGGAGTTGGTGGGATCACAACTCCTGTTTTGGATGTTTTAGATGTTGGTCATACATTGAAATGGCAGTGTCAAGTACGCAGTCTGATATCTAAGCCTGGACTTGAAGTAGTACTGAGGGCTGGAGATTTCACTGGGTATAAATCCACACACACTGATTTTAAAGCCGTGGATGAGATTTTCTAAGAAATAAGTTTTTCTAGAGAAGGAGGACCAAGAACACACCATGGGGCCATCCAATATTTATCACTAGGGCAGTAGAAAAGAAGGCAACCAAATGGATGAAGAGTGAGTGAGGGAGGAGGTGGTTTTACAAAAGCTAAGAGAACACTGTCTCAAGAAGAAGATGAAACTATCAAAAAAAAAAAACCAGAATTAATGTCTCTAACTTCATAAAGTTGAAGGCAGACACAGGCTGATTAGTGGATTTGGTGTTGGGGATACTAGAAAATAATTGTCTGATAGCCTCTGTTTTCCCAAGAAAATATGAACTGTGATCAACAGCTAGGACTTGGGGGTGAATAGAAGCTATTGGGGGAAACAAAGAAAACATTCTTATTACAGGAAATGAAAAAGAAAATGTACTAGCAAAACAGAAAATGTCATATCTCTTCTAGTTCTAGAATTCAATTTACTCATTTTCCAAGGAATTCCATAAACACTAAATCATATAAAAGATGAACAAAGGGCACAGAGGATTTTTAGGGCAGTGAAAACACTCTGTATGATATTATAATGATGGATATATGCAATTATACATTTATTCAAACCATAGACCATACAACTCCAAGAGTGAACCCTAAAGCAAGCTATGGACTTTGAATGATTGTGGTGTGTCAATGTAGGTTCATCCTTTTTTAAAAAAAAATTACTGTCTGGGGAGTGATGCTGATAATGGAGGAGGTTGTGCTTGTATGGGGGCAGGGAGCACATGGAAAATCTCTGTTTCTTCCTCTCAATTCTGTTATAAACCTCAGACAACTGTTAAAAAATAAAAACTCTAAAAAGAGATTAATAAAAGGAGGAAACGCTTTGAGGAGACTAGGGAAATCTTTATGACAGAGTGAGGATCCAAGGGGAGTCTTTGTGGTTTAGTTAGGACTTGAGAGAGAGAAAATGAGAAAAGAATATGCATGGAATAGAGACACAGGTGTCTGCAAAGAGGCGAAAGTAGAAATGTACAAGGTGTCAATGTTTGAGTCGCCTGCTAAAATATTTCACAAGCTACAAAACCACTTTATAGAGATATACAAATTGCCAAACTTTATCACTTGCATCATTCCACCGCTTGCTCTTTCTAACAAGAAGTCTTACTAACTCAAAGGATTATATTGCAAAGCAGATTCACTTCCCCTCCATAAATCAGCTTCTATCCCCTACATTGCCCTAAAATCTAGAAATGAGACCATGATCACCTCGTCCCGCAGCGTCATAACACGTGTGACCTCAGATGGGTCCTTCATCTACCACAGGCGGCCTCGGGCTCAGTGGCTCATCTACTCCTTCTTTCTGCCTCTCGCTGTCATCATCCATCACCTAAAGCTCACATGATGGCAAGATGGCAAGCATCTTCCACCTAATCTAGATTTCTCAAGTGTCTCACAGTCCAAATGGATCTTATAGTACTCTTGAATCACAACTCTCATCATATTCTCCCTTCAAATCTAAAACCTCTGATTTCTCCTTAGTATCTCTTGATTAAAATCTGAACTCTTCCACCTTGTATTTAAGGCAGTGTGGACACCTTATCTTTGACCAAAGAGGCAAGAATATACAATGGAGAAAAGACAATCTCTTTAACAAGTGGTGCTGGGAAAACTGGTCAACCACTTGTAAAAGAATGAAACTAGAACACTTTCTAACACCATACACAAAAATAAACTCAAAATGGATTAAAGATCTCAACGTAAGACCAGAAACTATAAAACTCCTAGAGGAGAACATAGGCAAAACACTCTCCGACATACATTACAGCATGATCCTCTATGACCCACCTCCCAGAATATTGGAAATAAAAGCAAAAATAAACAAATGGGACCTAATTAAACTTAAAAGCTTCTGCACAACAAAGGAAACTATTAGCAAGGTGAAAAGACAGCCTTCAGAATGGGAGAAAATAATAGCATATGAATCAACTGACAAACAACTAATCTCAAAAATATACAAGCAACTCCTACAGCTCAATTCCAGAAAAATAAATGACCCAATCAAAAAATGGGCCAAAGAACTAAATAGACATTTCTCCAAAGAAGACATACAGATGGCTAACAAACACATTAAAGATGCTCAACATCACTCATTATCAGAGAAATGCAAATCAAAACCCCTATGAGGTACCATTTCATGCCAGTCAGAATGGCTGCGATCCAGAAGTCTGCAAGTAATAAATGCTGGAGAGGATGTGAAGAAAAGGGACCCCTCTTACACTGTTGGTGGGAATGCAAACTAGTACAGCCACTATGGAGAACAGTGTGGAGATTCCTTAAAAAACTGGAAATAGAACTGCCTTCAGATCAGATCAGATCAGTCGCTCAGTCGTGTCCTACTCTTTGCGACCCCCTGAATCGCAGCACACCAGGACTCTCTGTCCATCACCAACTCCTGGAGTTCACTCAGACTCACGTCCATCGAGTCGGCGATGCCATCGAGCCATCTCATCCTCTGTTGTCCCCTTCTCCTCCTGCCCCCAATCCCTCCCAGCATCAGACTCTTTTCCAATGAATCAACTCTTCGCATGAGGTGGCCAAAGTACTGGAGTTTCAGCTTCAGCATCACTCCTTCCAAAGAAATCCCAAGGCTCATCTCCTTCAGAATGGACTGGTTGGATCTCCTTGCAGTCCAAGGGACTCTCAAGAGTCTTCTCCAACACCACAGTTCAAAAGCATTGATTCTTCGGCGCTCAGCTTTCTTCACAGTCCAACTCTCACATCCACACATGACCACTGGAAAAACCATAGTCTTGACTAGACGGACCTTTGTTGGCAAAGTAATGTCTCTGGTTTTGAATATGCTATCTAGGTTGGTCATAAATTTCCTTCTAAGGAGTAAGCGTCTTTTCATTTCATGGCTGCAGTCACCATCTGCAGTGATTTTGGAGCCCAGAAAAATAAAGTCTGACACTGTTTCCACTGTTTCCCCATCTATTTCCCATGAAGTGATGCCTTATGATCCAGCAATCCCACTGCTGGGCATACACCCTGAGGAAACCAGAATTGAAAGAGACACGTGTACCCCAATGTTCATCGCAGCACTGTTTATAATAGCCAGGACATGGAAGCAACCTAGATGCCCATCAGCAGATGAAAGGATAAGAAAGCTGTGGTACATATACACAATGGAGTACTATTCAGCCATTAAAAAGAATACATTTGAATCAGTTCTAATGAGGTGGATGAAACTGGAGCCTATTATACAGAGTTAAGTAAGCCAGAAAGAAAAACACCAATACAGTATACTAACGCATATATATGGAATTTAGAAAGATGGTAACAATAACCCTGTATGTGAGACAGCAAAAGAGACACTAATGTACAGAACAGTCTTTTGGACTCTGTGGGAGAGGGAGAGGGTGGGATGATTTGGGAGAATAGCATTGAAATATGTATAATATCATATATGAAATGAGGCGCCAGTCCAGATTTGATGCACGATACTGGATGCTTGGGGCTGGTGCACTGGGACGACCCAGAGGGATGGTATGGGGAGGGAGGAGGGAGGAGGGTTCAGGATGGGGAACACATGTATACCTGTGGTGGATTCATTTCAATATTTGGCAAAACCAATACAATATTGTAAAGTTTAAAAATAAAATAAAATTTTAAAAAATAAATAAAATAAAAAAAAATAAACTAAATTTTTCTTTAAAACTCAATTCCCCAATACAAGCTCAGTATTCCCTAGTACAAGCTGTAGACTGTGTCTCTGCAAAGTTGCCATGTCTATTCCCCACGCACTTGCCTATGCTGTTCCTTTTAGTTTGAGTGTGCTTCCATCAAAAAAAACAAAAAAAGACACACACACACGCACACATACGCACTGTTCTTGCCACTTGAAATCCTATTCATCAATTTAAATACTGCCACTTTCTTCACAAACTCCCCTCATAGGTACATCACAAAATGTTCTCTTGCTTCTCTGAAGTCAAACAATATTCCTTTATTATTCTCATGTTACTCTAAACTTACAGTGTGAAAATCCACACTTACATGCATTCCCTGTCTACTAAAAATTACATGACCTTGGACAACTCATTTGACCTCTCTGTGCCTCAGTTTTCACATCTGTAAAATGTAAGAGCTTTAAAATTAGTAAAATATGGCACAAGCTAAGTCTCCATTCATGTAATTGGTATTTGTTGAAGACCTTGGTGAATCATTGTTAATTTATAAAATAAAGTATTTCTCTATAAGAGGTAGAAGACAGACTTTATTTATTTAGGAATCTGGAAAGCAATTTTAACATATATAATCCAGCATTTTAAAGTTTATAATGAATAAAAGCAGCAAAAAGGCATATCATTATTACCTTAATAAACAGTAAGTATCTATTATGTGCTAAGCTACTTGAAAACAAAGTTATAAGAAATAGAAGCACTACAAGCACATTGTACAACATCTAAAGAAATTCTGTAAAAGGTAGAACATTGCTACATTGCTTAAAATGTCTTTTGTTATAGCAAAAGTAAACATTACACACATCTTTGATATAAATATTACACCCAGCATCTTGACTAAAAAATGAAAAGGCCCATCAATAAATTATTCTGTTTTCATGACATGAACAAATCCATCAGAGGAATTCTTTAATGGATTGACCAGTTGGTTGGCAATGTGAAAACACAAGCTTGCCTAGATCATAAAATAATTTGCCAAATCAATCAACTTAGTAGAAACAAAATCAAACAACGCTAGCAAAAATTTCCAAATGGATGGGTGGAACTCCCACTTTTCAATCTGTTGTTTTGGAACTACAGGCGCATACTGTAAAACTTTTAACATTCTGAAGGATCTCTTACTTCCACTTAATTAGGGAATACTTTAGAGAAGGCAGATTTTACTTTTATGATGGAATTTTCTTTGATGCACTAAACTTAGAGGAAAAGAAAAGTGTGCAGCAGATATGAGGATGACTGGAAAACTGGAAAGACAGAAAGGAGTTGAAGGAAATAATTTTTTGCTGTAAAGTATACCTAGTTGATATTCAGTGGGAGCAGAAGCAGCAGCTAAGCATATAAGCATAAACCAAAGATGGAAAGAAAGTTCGAGATGAGATTGTTAGTTTATTGGGTAGGCTGAATAGGGATCAAGGAAGAGTCCTGAGAGGTGGTCAGATTTTTCAATAATGATTTAATCTACTGGACAAGCCTAATTCACGCTCAGAAGTTAATTTTCTACCCCTTTTCTTAGCTTAGTATCTAAAAAGTGCCACTTCTCAAGTTATAAGCTTTGCCAATTCTTTTTTACACTGTTGCTAAAAACTTCACAAACAACAAAAAGAAGCTTGGTTAAAATGGATTTATTATAGTTTAAGATCCAATTATTTAGATGAAAAAAAATCAAAGCAGAGACTAGTGAAGAGAGTGTAAGACAAACATAACCTGAACTGTCAGTAATTCTAGAAAAACTCATGAGGAGAGACCAAACAAAAGAGATTAAAAGAAACTAGATCTCCCTGTGAAAAGGTCTTTCTCTTTTAACTAATAAAAACAGTCTTTCAAACAACCTTATTTAAAAGTTGAGCTTCCAGGGCTGAGCAGTTTGCCTTTACATCACCTTACAGTCATTAACTTTATAAGATCTGGGGAAAGGCATGCCAAGGAAACAGTTAGTTTACACACCACTAAACAGAAGGTGGACGAGCTAACGCAATCTCTGTCACTGAAAATAGATTTTGGGCTAAATTTGATTGTTGTTTTCTTCTGTTTTTCTGTGACAAACTTTTTTTTTTCCCTGAAAAAAAATTCATAAAAAGTATGAATTTTATATTTTTCTGAAATCTACACACTTGGCATGTTCATAAAGGACACTGGATTTATTTCCCTGTTAAAACTAACAGTAAATAGCGATTTCAAAATCTCAAGGAATTAGGATCGTTCTCTAAAGTGCTGAATGAATCTACCGAGGGAGACTGCAATTTCAAGCCAATTTCAGTTTACTTTTTGCCTTGGGCAGGTCTCTGCTAATTTTTCTATACTTATAAGCACTGTTGACTTCATATAATACACCAGTTTTTTGACAATGTTTGAAGATTTATGAAAAGTGATCTGGCATCATTATACAGAACTCCCTTTCAAAATACACTTGTGGAAACAAGCTATGATTCCTAATCAGGAGGTTCATTTAGGTTAAGATGAACTGAAACCCAGGATTCCACATCTGTTTACGGTAATTCACTGACACATGCCTTAGAACTAAGTTACTGAGACACCATTCCTGATCCCAGGGGAATGCTGAACCTTCCTGCAGCCACCATAAACAGAACTCCTGGTACATGAGGGAAAATAAACTACTACTTCTTTAAGCCACAGTAATTTAACTTTGTCTTACCTGAAGAAGAAATCATCTAACTGGTATTTCTTACCGGGGGAATGAACTACGTTATATAAACAAACAAACAAAACAAATAGAAGAAAAATAAGCCACTTGCTCAAACAGTTGTCACAATAGATTTATGGACTCTAAGGTCACTTGGGTGTTCAATACAGCCCAGCAATCCTGACCCTCCTCTTCTCAGCATGTTTTCAGGTCTCCAGAAGGGCTATTTCCATCCTCCATTCTGTTAACCCTGTCACTTGGTAATTTCCCTTCCTAATGTGTAGAGAAAACAGATCTCAGTCTCTCACCCACCACAGTCCATCTTCTATTCCTACCACTCTGTCCATCCCAATCTCACCAACCATGTTTGTGGACTCTTCTTGTTTGACCTTCATAAAGTTCCTCAAGTCCTCCTTTTTCACATTTTCTTCAACCTCTCCTCCCTTTAATCTCAGAGTCCTTTTCCAGAACACTCCTCAAAGTCTCCACATCCTGTGTTTACCCCTGTAATGTCAGTATTTCCCAGGAGTCTGTCATTTGCCCTCTATGTACTCACTCTTCCACCCAGATTTTTCTTCGCATGTGTATCTGATTGCTTACTAGAAAATCCCACTTTGATGTCTCAAAGACACCATGTTCAAATTTGAAATCATGTCCTTTTGCCCCCCAAACCTCCTACTCATCACAGAAGTCTCGGTGGAAGACGTCATCAGTAGTAACTCAGGCCAGAGATCTGGCATTATCTTCTGTCCCTTAACCTCCTTCAAACTCCAGCATCATCTCATCTTATCTGTTCTTCCACCAGATAGGGTCCAGACACTTTTCTCCGAACTCCTTGACACTTTTCTCCAATACACCATCATCTGTCTCCTAGAATATGACCACAGACTCTTAACTGGGCATCATCCCTGCTCGGCTCACCTCCACCCCACCTCCCACCATTGACTCTCCTCTGGCAACCAGCCACATGTTCTCTGTATCGATAAGTCTGCTTTCATTTTGCTTTGTT
Source organism: Bos mutus (assembly GCF_027580195.1). Taxonomy (NCBI): domain Eukaryota; kingdom Metazoa; phylum Chordata; class Mammalia; order Artiodactyla; family Bovidae; genus Bos; species Bos mutus. The sequence continues at coordinate 37,349,079 of NC_091643.1, forward strand.
TGCCCCCTTGCTTGTTTTTAGATCTCACATATATGTGAGATCACACCACATTTGTTTTTCCTTGCCTTGTTTCACTTAGCACAACACCCTCCAAGTCCATCCATGTTATAAATTTTGATAGTTTTTACTTGCTATATAATAAGATTTATTATCCCATTTAGATACCATGCATGATGTAAGAGATCCAACATTAAGATTTAAGCACTGAAACAGTGTGAAAGAGAGGGAAGTACTTGCATAAACTTAAAAAGTAATAAATCTGGAGTCTACCACTGCCCCCAGCCTCCCTCCTCACCTACTCCTCAGGTTTAAATCATTCAAAGAGATTCTATACATCTATGTATCAGAAAGCTTGATTCTTTATCTCTTATGTTTTCACATTTTGAGCTTAGGAAGAAAGGAAGTTAAGAAATAGGAGACAAAATACAATTTCTCAAAAATACCAACCACAGTCACTTTCAAAATGAGAAATTTCTAAATGACCTGGAGTAAAATGATATAATGTCATTTAAGGCAGAAAATGTGAAGCCTTGGAAGCTATGCTTTAATGCATTCAGCTGCATTCTATTATCTCATGCTTGAGAGTCAGCCCCATGGACTCCTCCATTATATTCTTCATTAAATCTATCATTAAAGCCTTGAAAAGAAGCATCCTTGCTATGCTTTTAAATGAATACATTAAATATGTTCAATGACCCAGGGAAAGTGTTCAGGAATGTCTGGAATAGAATGGAATTAATCTTTCACTTAAATAGCACTAGCAACTCTTCAAAGTATCTGTATGTTTCAGTAGAGGCTGATTCATTGGTTATAGGTTTATATACTAAATAAACCAATAAGTAGGTCTTGACTGATGTATGCTCAGCACTATTTGGCACAGGAAACTACACAAGAGAAGTAATCAATATAGTGCCTAGTTTTGGAGAAAGAATGAGACTCACATGACACTACTAGAGAATGACCCAGGCCACATATATTTAAGTCCAAAATGATCCAAGATTACAAATATTTATAGTGCTTCTCTAAAAACCTCAGAGAAGGGAGAGGTCATAGGTGCATTCATATATTTTACTTGAATTAATTTTAAAATAATATAATACCTCCAATAATATAAAATTCCCTCCTGCCCCCTTCTGTGATGACTTTTGAGTGAAATTTTATGCAAGTCAGAAAGATCTAAAATAAATATTAAGTAGTTCCTAAATAGCAAATATTTTTTATCACCCATTTTCTAGTTGTTTTGCATATATTTACTCATTTAATTAGCCATCATAACAATGCTGGAAAGCCTGTCACTTGAGCCCATGTAGGTAGTCACTGTGTACTGCTACCATTCACTGAGAAGGAAGGAAATAAGAGATTTAGCAAGAGAGTCAAGGGATTTGGCTGCTGCACCAACAATAATAAAGGGTGCCCTAGTGAGCAAAAGGACTGAGATTCTGGAGGAAAGAAACAGCCGAAGAAGAGCAGGCATGAGCAGCTTTACAAGGATCAGGCATCCGTAAGAACAGAGTAGAGCTCTTGGCAATTTTCTCATTGAAATATTTCCCTTTCTCTTTACAAGAACAGTGACTAGTATATACTTACTTGTGTTTTAATTATGTTGAAGATGAAGATTGGGTTAATGATGATACATTTCTCTGTAGCATTACCACAACAAAGCTTTCTGCCCTGTTTGAAAAAAAGTCTTTTAAAATATTTACAGCAGAAAATTTAAGATTATTGCCTTCACTTGGATTGCTTATTTTTTCTTACTCTCTTCTTGAATTTCCTATTTCACACAATCACTTGGGAAAAAAATTACCAATAAATCTTGGATACAGCAATGGAGCAAAGGAATAATTAAACAGGATCTTGTGGTTAAAAACTGAATTTCTATCCATATTTCCCTTCACTATATACCAGTTAATTGCCAGTGTATTTTGCTATTTATTTGACTATTTGAATAATTAATTTAATAAGTGTTTAATTATTAAAACAATTTAATAATTAAAGTTCTTAATGATTAATTTGTATATAAAATTAGCAGCTTTCATAATCATTACTTATTATGGATGTTACTTCTTCAATAACATTTATACATATATCACTTAAAATTCCAATATATAAGCTGCTCTTAAGCTACATTTAGAATGAGTACCTAAATTTGAAAGTGTGTAGTCAGATATTGGGAGAAGGCGATGGCATCCCACTCCAGTACTCTTGCCTGGCAAACCCCATGGACAGAGGAGCCTGGTGGGCTGCAGTCCATGGGGTCACTAGGAGTCGGACATGACTGAGCGACTTCCCTTTCATTTTTCACTTTCATGCATTGGAGAAGGAAATGGCAACCCACTCCAGTGTTCTTGCTGGAGAATCCCAGAGACAGGGGAGCCTGGTGGGCTGCCATCTATGGGGTCACCCAGAGTCGGACATGACTGAAGTGACTTAGCAGCAGCAGCAGCAGTCAGATATTAATGATAAATCTGCATGACATGCCTTGTTCTTGTTCCTTAGATTTAATCTAATGGCACCTACAACAGCTCACAATCATTGATCAGGTGGAGTAAGGTCAGCTAAATAAGGGGAAAAAGGACACTTAAAAAGGCATTTGGCTTATCAGTTCCAAATGACAAGCGAAAGTCAAAGGCAAATAGTTTTTACCTCTTAACTAGACTAAGCCACATTTTGGTACAGACCAAGCTATTATATTCTTTTTACTGTGAAGAGTCTAAGAATCTGTTCAGGAGAAAGAAAAATAGAAAATCCAGGGGTTGAACCAAAAAAAGCATTATTTTTATGAACAATGTTTTAAAGTTAAAATTGAAATGCAATAAATGGCATCTGTTAGGTGCATGATATGACACATTAGTATAAATATATGACCAAGAGGAAAATGAGCCACATGTCACTTAGCAAATCTTCCTGTGCCTCGTGAATTCATACCTCCTGCCCATCTCCACTCCACCACTACCCCTCCCTGGCCCCAGAAAACCTCTAATCTGTTGTTTCTCACTATACATTACCTTGCATTTCCTAGGATTTAATATTAATTAAATTTTAAAATGTGTACGTTTTGTGAACAAGGTTCTTTCACTCAGGATAATTATTTTGAGATTAATTTGTTAGAGGGGTTTATCAGCAATTCATTCTTTTTGTTGCTAAGAAGTAATCTGTTGTATGGAGTGATAACTGTGGATTTAAGCATTCACAAGATGATGGACATTTGGGTTGTAGCCAGTTTGGGGTTATTATATAAAGTTGCTAGAAACATTCATGTGCAATTCTTAGTAAGAAGATATGCTTTACTTTGTCTCCAGTAAATACTTAGGGATGAAATTGTTGGATCACATAATAGCTGTTCAGTTCATTTCAGTTGTGTCCAACTCTTTGAAACCCCATAGACTGCAGTTCGCCAGGCTTCCCTATCCATCACCATTGAGTCGGTGATGCCATCCAACCATCTCATCCTCTGTCGTCCCCTTCTCCTCCCACCTTGAATCATTCCCAGCATCAGGGTCTTTTCAAATGAGTTAGTTCTTCCCATCAGGTGGCCAAAGTATTGGAGTTTCAGCTTCAGCATCAGTCCTTCCCAGGGATATTCAGGACCAATTTCCTTTAGGATGGACTGATTGGATCTCCTTGAAGTCCAAGGGACTCTCAAGAGTCTTCTCCAACACCACATTTCAAAAGCATCAATTCTTAGTTTCTCAGTTTTCTTTATACTGATCAATCTGATTAGAGTTTTATCAATTTTATTGATCTTGTCAAAAAACTTTTAGTTCCAATGATTTTCTCTTTTCTGAAGGGACAGAGAAGAATGTGATTTATGTAACTCCTTTTACATCAGTCCAACTCTCACATCCATACATGACTACTGGAAAAACCATAGCTTTGACTAGATGGATCTTTGTTGGCAAAGTAATGTCTCTGCTTTTTAATATGCTGTCTATGTTGGTCACAGGTTTTCTTCCAAAAAAGCATGCATGGCTGCAGTCACCATCTGTAGTGATTTTGAGCCCCCCAAAATAAAGTCTGTCACTGTTTCCATTGTTTCCCCATCTTTTCGCTCTGAAGTGATGGGACCCGATGCCATGATCTTAGTTTTCTGAATGTTGAGTTTTAAGCCATCTTTTAATGTTGAGTTTTAAGCCAACTTTTAAGTATCACTGTAAAGTGTTTCACAAACATGTTGTACCATTTCACATCCTCACCAAGGGCATGTAAGAGTATCAACTCCTGTTTGAAAAACACTATTTCTTGAAGCTGTAGAACTGAAGACAATCCTCCAGCTATTTTTCAGCCAGAAAATTCTTAGCTCAAGGAGAATACCAGTAGGTCTCTGTCACAGGGCTCCCTCCACTGACTCATCACTACATGTCAACTTACCTTCCCATGGCCAGCAGTGTAATCCTTTCTCATGTTTTGAACCTCAGACTAAGGTTGGACTAAGGTTGGACTATTGTTTTTAAGTCTCACCTGATTAGGTCACACCTATCCAGGGTAATCTCCTTATGATTACCTCAAAGTCACCTGATTTGAGATCTTAACTACATCTGTAAAATGTCTTCACCTATGTGATATAATGCAAACTAGTAAAAGGAGTTACATAAATCACATTCTTCTCTGTCCCTTCAGAAAAGAGAAAATCATTGGAACTAAAAGTTTTTTGACAAGATCAATAAAATTGATAAAACTCTAATCAGATTGACCAGTAAAAAAGATAGGAAAGAGACAAAATTACAAATGTCAGGAATGAAAGAGATAATATCATTGCATAGCCTACTTATAATACAGCATTAGAATGGTAGAGAAATATTATGAATAACAGGTCTAGCTTTTTAATCCAATCTGACAAATACTGACTTTGTAGTATTAGACCAATTGTAGTCAGTGTGATTATTAATATGATTAAATTTAAATCTATCATCTTGCTATCTTTTTTCTATTTGTCCTTTATTCCTTCTTCCTGTCTTTCTTGCCTTCTTTCAGGTTAAATATTTGTTTTATGATACCATTTTACCTCTCATGTTTGGTTACTTTAGGGATCGTTTTAGGATTTATAGTGTACAACTGTAATGTATCATAGTCTACTTTATCAGATATTATACCACTTCACATTTAGCTTAAATATCTTAGTATTTTCTCCTTTAACTTTTGTGCTATTGTAGGCATATGTTTTAATTCTTTGTGTGTATCAGTATTTTTATCCATTCATTTGTTGACAGATACTTAGAGTGTTTCCATATCTTGGCTATTATGAATAGCCAAGATATTATGAATAATGCTGCAACAAACATGGAAATGATGATATTTCTTTGAGATGTTGATTTCTTTTTGACACATACCCAAGAGTGAGACTGCAAGATCATATGGTAGCTCTGTTCTTATGAAGGACTTTCAAACTATTTTCCATACTTGGGGCTAAGCCAAATTCTTGGGTATATGAGTTTATAGTTTTATCAAATTTGGAAGGTTTTCAACCAGTAATTCTTCAAATAGTTTTTTGCCCCACACTCTTCTTTAGGAACTCTAATCATGTTTATATGAAATTGTCCTACAGCTACTGATGCTGCTTTTTTTTTTTTTTTTAGCTCTCTTTCTCTATGTATTTGTTTTGGGTAGTTTCTATAGCTATGCCTTCAAGTTTACTAATCTTTCATTCTGAAAAGTTTAATCTGCCCTTAATCCTCTGCAGAGTAATTCTGATCTCATTGTAGCTTTCTGTATCTTCTATTTTTATACTTAACTTTCAAATACAGTATATATGAATATACTGTACAAATACAAACAAAACTGTTTGATATCCTTGTACTAATTATATAACATCTCTGTCAGTTCTCAGTCATTTTTGACCAAGTGATTCTTCTCTTGTGTTACACTTTCATACACTGAACACACCAGGTAATTTTTTTTATTGCCAGAGATTGTGATTTTATCTTACTGGGATCTGGACACTTTTGTAATCCTATAAATATACTTGTGCTTTGTTATGGAACAAAGCTAGTTACTTGGAAACAGTTCGATCATTTTAGGTTTTCAGGATTTCTTTCTAGTGGAATAGAGTTGTGCTTAGTTCAGGACTAAATTATTCACCACACAGGTGCAAGGCTCCTTATTCTTCCCAGTGCCCCATGAAGTTTTCAGTTTGCTTGGTGCACCAGTTACTATTCCAGCCCCTCTAGTTCTTCCTTCTCCCAGACTCCAGAAGTCTGGTCACACTAGGATCAGTAGTCTGTTTAATACTCAAGGGAGAACTACCCAGGTTTCCAGAGTTCTTTATCTGCTTAGTCCTCTTCTTCCTATAAATACTCTGTCTGGAAACTCAAGTTGCCTTGGCTTCCATGGTCTCTCAGCTTGGTCTCCTCAATGCAGGGGCTCCACAGTGTTCTGCCTGGGTTTCCCCTCTCTGCACTGCAGCTGGAAACTCAATCACAGCTATACACCAAGTTAACTGCAAGACTGTCTTGTTTGTTTCCTGTCTCTCAGAAATTGCTGTCTCTTGTCTGATGGCCAGTAACTTGAAAAGTATTTTTTCATACATTTTCTCCATTTAATGGTTGTTTTTGGCAGAAGGGAAAATTCAGTCCTTGCTATTACATCTTGGCCAGAAGTGGAACTCAACAATTTGCAAGTGTTATTGTTTTTAAAGACATGAGCATCCCAGTAAGAGCCAAGCAAAATGGTCCATCATCAACCATTTTCTTCAAATAGAAAAGGGAGTATATGGTGTCTAATTTAGTTTTAATTTCTACAGACTGCATCTAGAAGCAATAAGAAATATGTATGTGTTTGCATTTATTAATTTTATATCCCCAGTGTCATATAAATATGGTCTACATATTCTAACTCCCCAGGGAAATCTCTGGGAAACATAATAATTGGCAGGATACAATTATCCTGAAACCCTGGCCACCACTGTTTAAATGCCTTTGAAATCCCATTTCACAAACCTTACATTATAACATGCATTTTTTTTTTATCCCTCCTAATTATTCTGAAGAGCACGGGAGGCTGCGACGGCATACAGACCGCACAATTGCACTCATCTCACACGCTAGTAAAGTGATGCTCAAAATTCTCCAAGTCAGGCTTCAGCAATACATGAACCGTGAACTTCCTGATGTTCAAGCTGGTTTTAGAAAAGGCAGAGGAACCAGAGATCAAATTGCCAACATCCGCTGGATCATGGAAAAAGCAAGAGAGTTCCAGAAAAACATCTATTTCTGCTTTATTAACTATGCCAAAGCCTTTGACTGTGTGGATCACAGTAAAGTCTGGAAACTTCTGAAAGAGATGGGGATATCAGACCACCTGACCTGCCTCTTGAGAAACTTATATGCATGTCAGGAAGCAACAGTTAGAACTGGACATGGAACAAGAGACTGGTTCCAAACAGGAAAAGGAGTACATCAAGGCTGTTTATTGTCACCCTGCTTATTTAACTTCTATGCAGAGTACATCATGAGAAACGCTGGGCTGGAAGAAGCACAAGCTGGAATCAAGATTGCCAGGAGAAATATCAATAACCTCAGATATGCAGATGACACCACCCTTATGGCAGAAAGTGAAGAGGAACTAAATAGCCTCTTGATGAACGTGAAAGTGGAGAGTGAAAAAGTTGGCTTAAAGCTCAACATTCAGAAAACGAAGATCATGGCATCCGGTCCCATCACTTCATGGGAAATAGATGGGGAAACAGTGGAAACAGTGTCAGACTTTATTTTTCTGGGCTCCAAAATCACTGCAGATGGTGACTGCAGCCATGAAATTAAAAGACGCTTACTCCTTGGCAGAAAAGTTATGACCAACCTAGATGGCATATTCAAAAGCAGAGACATTACTTTGCCAACAAAGGTCCATCTAGTCAAAGCTATGGTTTTTCCAGTGGTCATGTATGGATGTGAGAGTTGGACTGTGAAGAAGGCTGAGTGCCGAAGAATTGATGCTTTTGAACTGTGGTGTTGGAGAAGACTCTTGAGAGTCTCTTGGACTGCAAGGAGATCCAACGAGTCCATTCTGAAGGAGATCAGCCCTGGGATTTCTTTGGAAGGAATGATGCTGAAGCTGAAACTCCAGTTCTTTGGCCACCTCATGCGAAGAGTTGACTCATTGGAAAAGACTCTGATGCTGGGAGGGATTGGGGGCAGGAGGAGAAGGGGACAACAGAGGATGAGATGGCTGGATGGCATCACCAACTCAATGGACGTGAGTCTGAGTGAACTCCGGGAGTTGGTGATGGACAGGGAGGCCTGGCGTGCTGCGATTCATGGGGTCGCAAAGAGTCGGACACAACTGAACGACTGAACTGAACTGAGATGAACTGAATTATTCTTAGTGGAAGAACGAAGAGAAGTGAAAAGTAAGCTAAGGAGGGAAAGATGCATCCAATTAAAAGCAGAGTTCCAAAGAACAGCTAGAAGAGACAATAAGTCTTTCTTCAATGAACCATGCTTAATAATAGAAGAAAACAACAAAAGGGGAAAGACTATAGATTTCTTCCAGAAAATTGGAAACATCAAAGAAGCATTCCACCCAAAGATGGGCACAATAAAGTATAAAAATGGTAAAGACCTAGAAGATGCTGAAGAGATAAAGAAGAGACAGAAAGAATATATGGAAGAACTATATAAAAAAAAATCTTAATGAACTGGATTACTACAATGGTGTGGTTAGTCACCCAGAACCAGACATTGGAGTGTGAAGTCAAGTGGGCGTTAAGAAGCACTGCTGTTAATAAATCTAGTGGATGAGATGAAACACCAGCAGAACTATTCAAATAGTTCATCATCCCTAAAGGATGATGCCATGCCATAAAAGTTTTGCATTCACTATGTCAGCAAAACAGGAAGAGTCAGCAGTGGCCACAGGACTGGAAAAGGTCAATCATCATCCCAATTCCCAAGAAGGGTAGTACTAAAGAGTATGCTAACCATTGAACAATCATACTCATCTCCTATGCGAGTGAGGTCATGCTTAAAATCTTGCATTCTAGGCTTTAGCATTATGTGAACCAAGAGCTTCCAGATGCCCAAAATGGGTTTAGAAAAGGAAGAGGAACTAGAGATCAAATTGCCAATTCACTGGATTATAGAGAAAGCAAGGGAATTTCGGAAAAACATTTATTTTTGTTTCATCGACTATGCTAAAGCCTTTGACTGTGTATGACAAACTGTAGAAAGCTCTTAGAGAGATGGGAATACCAGACCATCTTACCTGTCTCCTGAGGAACCTGTAAGTGGGTCAAGAAGCAACAGTTAGAACCCTGTATGGAACAACTGATTGGTTCAAGATCGAGAAAGGAGTAAAGCAGGGCTGTCTGCTGTCACCCTGTTGGTTTAACCTATACACTGAGCACATGATGAGATATGTCAGGCTGGATGAGTTACAAGCTGGAATCAAAATAGGTGGGAGAAATATCAACAACCTCAGACATGTGGATGACACCACTCTAATGGCAGAAAACAAAGAGGAATTAAAGAGCCTCTTGATGAGGGTGAAGGAGGACAGTGAAAGAGCGAGCTTAAAACTACATATTAAAAACACTAAGATCATGGCATCCAGCCCCATTACTGCATGGCAAATAAAAGTGGAAAAGGTGGAAGTAGTGACAGATTTCCTCTTCTTGGGCTCCAAAATCACTGTGGATGGTGACTGCAGCCATAAAATCAGAAGACGATTGCTTCCTGGCAGGAAAGTAATGACAGATCTAGACAGTGTGTTGAAAAGCAGATACATTACGCTGCCAACAAAGATCCATATAGTCAAGACTGTAGTCTTCCCAGTGGTCATGTACGGTTTTGAGAGCTGATCACAAGGAAGGCAGAAGGCCAAAGAATTGATGCCTTCGAACTGTGGTGCTGGAGAAGACTCCTGAAAGTCCCTTGGACTTTCAAACCAGTCAATCTTAAGGGAGATCAACCCTGAATATTCACTAGAAAGACTGATGCTGATGCTGAAGCTGAAGCTTCAGTATTTTGGTCACCTGATGCAAACAGACGACTCTTTGGAAAAGTCCCTGATGATGGAAAAGATTGCAGGCAGAAGGAGAAGAGGGTGTCAGTGGATGAGATGGCTGGACGGCATCCCAGATGCAATGAACATGAACTCAGGCAAACTCCAAGAAATGGTGAGGGACAGGGAGGCCTTGCGTGCTGCAGTCCATGGGGTTGCAAAGAGTCGGATATGACTGGGTGACTGAACAACAACAACAATTATTCTGAGAGTTTGAATTCCACCTTTACACCTATGTATATGAGATATTTGACATGTTTCTTAATCCGTTTAATTCTCACTTCACTCACTTATAAAAAATAGCAAACACATAGCAGTATAACATGCTATGCATTCAGTGATACAGTAAAATGTCACATACAGTGTGTGAAATTGATATGACAACTATTTAATACTATTATTTCCTGCTTGCAATTTACCCCAAGAACAAATTGTTAATATTAGCAGAATTGCCTATTTTGTTCCCTATACCAGGAAAGCTTTTAGATTCAATTTTATTAAGGTTTCACAGTCTTGCTTCTGTCGATTTTCAGTATAACTTATGATGGTTTCTAGTTTGCTGCATGCAACTCAAACAATGTTGCTTGGAGATTCAGCTTAATTATCTTTTAGGGTTATTAGAAAAGACATATAAAATAAAACTATGTGTGCATAGCATTTTAAATAAATTACATCCTAAATACCAAGATGGAATAATCTATGTTTAACACAACTGATAACAAGTAGATCATAAAATTCTGATGGCATGCATTTAACAAATACATATTTCACTTTGCAAATAAACTACTGAGAAGATTCTATAGGGCAAAGTAGCTCTATGTTGACTTCAACATTTCTAAGTATCTGATTACTAATATTTATCTTCCTCTCATGCTAGACTACAATTAGGATAAAGCCTTCATATGATACTTTGGTCTTGACTGGTTAAAATCTGATTCACTGGCATGGTCTCTAATTAATATCTTAATGGGAATTAAAATTTACACCCTGAGAACACTTTATCTCTTGTTCTCTCAAGTTAGAAGTCTTTTTCTCTCATATCCACATATCATAGGATCTGAAGGTGTGGAAGATGCCTCCTGGCTGCTTGTTGCCCTGCAGACTCTCTAACATCCTTCCTGTATTAAAAGTTTCAATGGTTTTGCAGCAATTCTGCCACACTGTGTCACTCAGTTCTCCTTTCCATGGATAGCTGCAGATATTGATCTCACTGTCTTTGCTTTATTATATCATCGATAACTTCAGTTTGGAGAATGTCAATACATGTAGATGATTCACCAAAAACTCTGGCCTCTGTCTCGCGTGACTTCCGCAGTTTTGATGAGCATTTTCCCAGTTGATATTTCACAGACCGCTATAATTATTTGTATGCATAACCACCAAAATTTACCTTATCACCCTCAGTCACAATCATCTAGAAAACTGCTACCTTGCACGAATTCAAAACACTTCTCCACTTGTTCTGTGCCTAGATCCAAAACCCAAAACCAAATGTACTGACTAATTAATGATCACAGATCTTAACTGGATTCAGCACTGTCTGAAATTCACTTTCCTTAATTAATTCTTTCACTCTCTAAGATGACCCTATCATACCTTCTGTTTTTCCCCCTCAAACATTTAATATCCCTCCTCATACCAATAGTTGTAGATTTTCATCCTCGAACAAATAGCACTATTTATAAAGTAAGTGCTTTGGCTTCATACTAACTCTTTCTGTAATCAGTCTCCAAATTCTCTCCTGTTATTCTACCTGGCAAAATATACTCTGGCAACATGCAATACTTATATAGCATTTAATGCATATTAATACTGATCCAAGTATTTTACATAATTCCTTTACTTAAGCCTACAACAATAGTATAAGCTGATTGATATAATTATACTTACTGTACAGATAAGGAAACTGAGGAACATAGGGATTAAGTAACCTGCCCAAGGTTACACAGTTAATGAGCCAAGGAACTGGAATTTAAAATAATTAACAATTTTTAGAGCAGTTTTAGGCTTATAGAAAATTAAGCAGAAAGTATAGAAAGCACCCACATTCCCCCTTCCCCTTTAACTCTCTCTCTCTCTCTCTGACACACACACACACACACACACACACACACACACACATACACACACACACACAGAGTCCCCTGATAACTTTCATTCAAACTTATGAGCCAATTCAGTTCAGTTCAGTTGCTCAGTCGTGTCTGACTCTTTGCAACCCCATGAACTGCAGCACACAGGCCTCCCTGTCCATCACCACCTCCCGGAGTCCACACAAACCCATGTCCATGGAGTCGATGATGCCATCCAACCATCTCATCCTCTGTCATCCCCTTCTCCTCCTGCCCTCAATCTTTCCCAGCATCAGGGTCTTTTCCAATGAGTCAGCTCTTCACATCAGGTGGCCAAAGTATTGGAGTTTCAGCTTCAACATCAGTCCTTCCAATGAACACCCAGGACTGATCTCCTTTAGGATGGACTGGTTGGATCTCCTGGAGATCTAAGGGACTCTGAAGAGTCTTCTCCAACACCACAGTTCAAAAGCATCAATTCTTCAGTGCTCAGCTTTCTTTATAGTTCAACTCTCACATCCATACATGACCACTAGAAAAACCATAGCCTTGACTAGACAGACCTTTGTTGGCCAAGTAATGTCTCTGTTTTTGAATATGCTCTCTACATTGGTCATAACTTTCCTTCCAAGGAGTAAACGTCTTTTAATTTCATGGCTGCAGCCACCATCTGCAGTGATTTTGGAGCCCCAAAAAATAAAGTCTGACACTGTTTCCACTGTTTCCCCATCTATGAAGTGACGGGACCAGATGCCATAATCTTAGTTTTCTGAATGTTGAGCTTTAAGCCAACTTCTTCGTTCTCCTCTTTCACTTTCATCAAGAGGCTCTTTAGTTCTTCTTCACTTTCTGCCATAAGGGTGGTGTCATCTGCATATCTGAGGTTATTGATATCTCTCCCGGCAATCTTGAGTCCAGCTTGTGCTTCTTCCAGCCCAGTGTTTCTCATGATGTACTCTGCACATAAGTTAAATAAGCAGGGTGACAATATACCGCCTTGACATATTCCTTTTCCTATTTGGAACCAGTCTGTTGTTTCATGTCCAGTTCTAACTGTTGCTTCCTGACCTTCATACAGATTTCTCAAGAGGCAGGTCAGGTGGTCTGGTATTCCCAACTCTTTCAGAATTTTCCACAGTTTATTGTGATCCACACAGTCAATATTGATATATTATTATCAATTGCGCAGTGGATAAACAAACTCTGTAGTTTAGAGTCACTGTGTTATATGGTTCTATGTGTGTACCTGCTAAGTCATTTCAGGTGTGTTCAGCTCTGCAACCCTGTGGACTGTAGTCCACCAGGCTCCTCTGTCCAAGGATTCTCCAGGCAAGAATACTGGAGTGGGTTGCCATGCCCTCCTTCAGGGGATCTTTATAACCCATGGATCAAACCCACATTTCTTATGTCTCCTGCATTGAAAAGAGGGTTCTTTACCACTAGTGCCACCTGGGAAGCCCATATACAGTTGAATAGGCTTTGACAAATGAATAATGACATATATTCACTATTTCTGTATCCTACAGAATAGTTTCACTGCCCTAAAAATTCCTTATACTGTACCTATTCATCCCTCCCTCCCCATGCCCCAAATCCCCTTCATCTCTGTAGTTTTGCCTTCTCCAGGATGTCATATAGTTGCAATCACAGTATATAGACTTTCAAACTGGTTTCTCTTACTTAACAATATGCTTTCAAGGTTCTGCTATATCTTTTCATGGCTTGGTAGTTCAATACCTTCTTTTCTGAATAATATTCAATATTGTACTATATAAACATAGCACAGTTTATTTTCTCATTCGGCTGCTGAAGAGTGTCTTGGTTGCTTCCAAGTTTTGGCAATTCTGAATAAAACTACCACAAAAATCTGTGTACATAAAACTTTTGCTTTTACGCAGACATAAGCTTTCAACTCCTTTGGGTAAATACTAAGGACTTTGACTGCTAGACTGCACATCAAGAGTTCACTTAGTTTTGTAAAAATTTCCATACTGTCCTGCAAAGTGGCTGCACCATTTTGCCTTCCCACCAACAATGAGTGAGATGTTCCACATCCTCGCCAGCATTTGGTATTGTCAGTGCTTTGGATTTTAGCCATTCTAGTAGAAAAGTACTGGTACCTCACTGTTGTTTTAAGAAACTGGGATTTTAAAGTAGGCCATTTGATACCAGAATCTGTGGTTTTTAGCTACACTCTACCATTCCCAGTTAAGATCCAATCCCTAACCTGCGGACTAGATCCCATGCTTTCCAGTCAAATCAAGGACTTTGCTCCACCCTGCAGCATCATTTTCTCCCTTTTTATTGGAACAGTCCCTTCTGAATATAAACCTGCCTTAACTTCTTTTATCTTAAAAAGAAAACCCTTAGGCTCATTATCTTCATGGCAACCATCTCAAAATATTTACTCTTCTTTGCTATTTATATCTCTTCACTCAATTCTCTTGATATTCTATATCACATTTGTATCATTTCTCTGTTAATGCTCTTGATTTCCATTTAACTCTCAACATAATCTGGCATACTGGATTCCCCATATATCCCGTAACACTTTTCCATTTGCTTTCTGGGATGCCATACTTTATAATTCATCCCCACTATGTTGGTCTATCGCAACCAAATTTTTAAAAAATACATTTATTTATTTGACTGAGCTGGGTCTTATTTGCAGCACGTGGGTTCTACAATCTTTGTTGCAGTACACGGGATCTTTAGTTGGGGCATGGGAACTCTTAGTTGGGGCTTCTGGGATCAAATTCCCTGACCAGGGATTGAACCTGGGCCCCCAGCGTTGGGAGCAGAGAGCCACTGGACCACCTGGGAAGTCCTGACTTGCTTTTATTAATTTTTCTCATGTCCTAATATTTAACTGTTTGAGAGTCCCAAGCCACGACCATTGGCTCAGTCTTCATTTGTATGCTCTACACCTAGGTGATGATATCCATTTCCATGGCTTTAAATACTACCTGTAATCTGATGATTCACAAGTATATATTTCCAACCTTTCCACAGGCCCTCAGATCAGTCTTACATCAAACCGAACAGTTGACATGTTTACCTGGACTGAATCTAATACTTTCTAAGCCCCAAACTGAATTTTATTTCTTGTCCCTGTCAAAACTTGCTTATCGTATAGTGTTCCTCATTTCAATGCATGAACCGCCTTTCACCCTGATGCTTCTGCCAAACATACATCATCCTTTATTCCTCTCTTTCTTTTTCTCACGTTCAGAATCCAAGTTGAAACAAATTCTGTTGGCTTAGCCTTCAAAATATGTCTTAAATCCAACAACGTCTCACCATACCTACTACTATTGCCTCAGATGTGGCATGCGCCATGACTTCCAGGACACCATTCACCGGAATACAGTGAAAAGTTTCCCCTAGAGTTTATGCAATGCAATGGCATTGGCAGTTCATGCCACCTCACTCTTGATAGTGCAATAGTTTCTCCATAATGTTTGCTTCTTGAGGGGAATTACATTGCAGAGTAAGAAGAAATGGCAAACCCCTCCAGTGTTCTTGCCTGGAGAATTCTTTAATCTATATTATTGGGCTTCTCAGGTGTCTCTATTGGTAAAGAACCCGCCTGCAAACACAGGAGATGAGATGCAAGGTCGATCCATGGGTGAGACTATCCCCTGGAGGAGAGCATGGCAACCCACTTCAGTATCCTTGCCTGGAGAAGCCCATGCACAGAGGAGCCTGGTGGTCTACAGTGCACAGGGTCACAAAGAGTCAGACACAACTTACACAACTTAGCAACTGAACAACAAGCAGCTTAGGAAATACTGTTATTATATTACAGCTAATACCCTAGTATCAGATATTACATTTCATCTTAAATTTAATTCACTATTTACTACTTTTCTCTGACATGTTAACATTTAAACTCTCTGTATTCAAAGAAGAAAATGATGTGTTCCTGATTAAAAGACTCTCAAGCAGTTTGGTATGATGGATAAGAGAATGAAGGCCAGAACATGGAATTTAAACAATATTGCCAAAAACACAGGTATGCAGCATTCATGCTAGTTCTGATTTCAAACATATCTTAGTCTTTAGGAACTAGTGATAGTTTTGTAGCATCCTAGGGGAGAAGAGAGAACATGATAAATTGTACTTGCCCAAAAGATTAACATTAGCAAAGAGAAAGCAAAAAAAAAACAACAAAAAAAACCCCTTCCTTCACCTAAGTAAGATGCAATCAACATAAATTCCTGTACACATCTATTTAGAAAATTGTTTATTAGATAATTAAAATGGGATTTGGAGTTGTAAGTGTGGAATGTTACAGTCAATTCTATTTTCATTCAGAAATGTTCAATTAAGCCTTTAAATATAAGGCTGAAGACATAAACCTTCATGTCTTCTTCCTGCCCCAAACTGGAATATGGAATGAAGCAGGGCAAAGGCTAATAGAGTTTTGCCAAGAGAATGCACTGGTCATAGCAAACACCCTCTTCCAAGAACACAAGAGAAGACTCTACACATGGATATCACCAGATGGTCAACACCGAAATCAGACTGATTATATTCTTTGCAGCCAAAGATGGAGAAGCTCTACACAGTCAGCAAAAACAAGACCGGGAGCTGACTGTGGCTCAGATTATGAACTCCTTATTGCCAAATTCAGACTTAAATTGAAGAAAGTAGGGAAAACCACTAGACCATTCAGGTATGACCTAAATCAAATCCCTATGACTATACAGTGGAAGTAAGAAATAGATTTAGGGGACTAGATCTGATAGAGTGCCTGATGAACTATGGACGGAGGTTCGTGACATTGTACAGGAAACTGAAAGACCTACACCACTTAAAATACTACTTTCTTTTCTACTCTAGAGAAAGAAGTTTAGTCATTTGCAGTACAAGTGAATCATGTTGTATGAATTATTTGCTGCTTAAAATACCTGCATTTTAAAAATAATAATTACTTTAAATTATTCTCTTCCCTTCTGCTATGTTAGTTATAGTATCTTTGTTGTAATTCTTGGTTGAATCAAGTAATGTAGTCCTCATGTGATTTTCTCAGACTTTCTAACAAGATCCTGTTAGTCCTTACTTTCAGATATCCTGGGACTCTGAGTAACAGGGAGTTTGGTCGCACCCAGCCTTATTTTTCCTGTCCATTCACTGTGAAACTTCTAGTAAGCCATCACAAATCTAGTTGGGTCAATGGGTTCATCAATAAAATTGTAATACTATTCTCTCATAATCTCTTATGAGATATTTAGGTGTCACAGGTTAATTGAGGAAGGTGTGTGAGATGAGAGGCTGAACATAATAGCTTCTTTCTTTCTTCCCTTTCCTGCCGGCCTCATCAAATGCTATATTAAAACAAAGTATACATCTCTCCTGATTGTTCCTTGATGGACTCATCTTATCTTTTTCTAAGTCTTCTCTTTTGATGACAAAACAACAATAAAGGAAACATTTTTTTCTAATAGTTTTCTTTTCCTTTGCATCAATAATTCACCCATTATGAATTGAAAGAATACTCTTAGTTTCCATTCAATTAAAATTTGAAAAAGACACGTGTACCCCAGTGTTCATCACAGCACTGTTTACAATAGCTAGGACATGGAAGCAACCTAGATGTCCAACAGCCGATGAATGGGTAAGAAAGCTGTGGTACATATACATAATGGAATATTACTCAGCCATTAAAAAGAATACATTTGAATCAGTTCTAATGAGGTGGATGAAACTGGAGCCTATTATACACAGTGAAGTAAGTCAGAAAGAAAAACACCAATACAGTATAATAACACATATATATGGAATTTAGAAAGATGGTAACAATGACCCTATATGCAAGACAGCAAAAGAGATACAGATGTCAAGAACAGACTTTTGGACTCTGTGGGAGAAGGCGAGGGTGGGATGATTTGAGAGAATAGCATTGAAACATGTATATTATCATATGTGAAATAGACTGCCAGTCCAGGTTCAATGCATGAGACAAGGTGCTCAGGGCTGGTGCACTGGGATGACCCTGAAGGATGGGATGGGAAGGGAAGCGGGACGGGGCTTCAGGACGGGGACACATGTACACCCATGGCTGATTCATGTCAATGTAGGCAAAAACCACTACAATACTGTAAAGTAATTAGCCTCCAATTAAAAAAATAAATTTATTAAAATAAATAAATAAAATTTCTTTAAAAAGTATAGCAGATTGATCCTGAATTTTAAGCATAATATTTCTGGTGACTTTATCACTGAGAATTGTATATTGACTGCATTTTAATAAAATGGCTCTTAAATTAGGGAAAGAACTTGAAAACAGGAATTTCACTAAATCATTTTTGGTGTTCTTTGTGCTATGGTTTTAGAACATGAGATATAGATGACTTCTTAAGCATTATCTGAACTGGTAAATAAAGTTTCCCTTAAAGTTCAATTCCCATTTAAATCAAACCCAGAACAACATTATGTTATCTTATTTGTAAGGTATGGTAGGAACTTTAAAGCTTTTAGTGTCTATAATATCTCCTCTGTAAGTCATTTGCCTGAAGGAGTTATCTATTGCCTAGAAGACAAAGGTCCTGAGGCCTTTTAACCCAGGAAAAAAGAAATATTTTCCCCAAGAAATAATTTAATGCTCATATGAGCAATTAATGTACACAAAGGAAGCAAGAATATACAATGGAAGAAAGACAGTCTCTTCAATAAATAATGTTGGAAAACTGGACAGCTACATGCAAAGGAATCAAACTGGATCACTTTCTCCATTATACACAAAAATTAACTCAAAATGGATTAAAGATTTATATGTAAGACCTGAAACCATAAAATTCTTAGGAGAAAATATAGGCAGTAATTTATCTGACATTGGTCTTAGCAATATTTTGGAGGATATGTCTCCTTGGCAAAGGCAACAAAAGCAAAAATGAACAAGTACAACATCATCAAACTAAAAACCTTTTTTACAGCAGAGGAAACAATCAACAAGATAGCAAGGCAAACTACTTAATGGGAGAAGATATTTATACTTGGTATATTCAATAAAAGGTTTATATCCAAAATATATAGCAAATATATACAACTTGATATTAAAAAAAAAACAACCTGATTAAAATAGGACTATAAAAAGAGGAACTAAATATACATTTTTCCAAAAAAGACATACAGATGGTCACAGATGCTTGAAAAGATGTTCAACATCACAAATCATCAGAGAAATGCAAGTTAAAAGCACAATGAAATAACAACTCACACTTGTCAGAATGCCTATTATCAAAGAGACAGGAAACACCAAGTGTTGGTGAAGATGTGGAAAAAAGGGAAGCCTCGTACACTGTTGGTAGGAATATAAACTGGCAGAGCCACTATAGAGAACAGTATGAAGTTCCCCCAAAAATTACAAATAGAATTATACAATCCAGCAATTCCACTTCAGGGTGTTTATTCAAAGAACATGAAAACACTAATTCAAAAAGATATCTGTACCCCTATGTTCATTGCAACACTATTTACACTAGTCAAGATGTGGAAAAAAGCTAAATGCCCACCAATAGATGAATGGATAAACAAAATGTGGTATATACATACAATGGAATATTAGCCACAAAAATGAATGAAATTTCCATTTGTATAAACATAGATGTGCCTGGAAATTATGCTCAGTGTAATAAGTTAGAGAAAAACAAATATCGTATGATTTAACTTATATGTGTGACCCATAAAACAAAACACAATGGGAAGAGACTCACAGATACAGAACAAACACAGATGGTTGCCAGAGGGGAGAGAAGGAGCGACAGACTAAATAGGTGAAGGGGATTAAGAGGTCACAAACTTTCAGCTGTAAAATAAATGTCATAGGACTGTAATGTACAACATGGGAATACAGTCAATAATACTGTAACAACTTTGTATGGTGACAGATGGTAACTAGACTGATTGTGGTAATTTTTTCATAATGTATAGAATTATAGAATCACTAAATTGTAACATAAAACTAATATAATATTGTGTGTTCATTATACTTCAATAAAAAATAAATGTTTTCTTTTCTATTACATAAAATGTGGTATCAATAAATTTTAATAATAAAATAATGATTTCAGCTATTACTATGTTTTGTTTCATATATTTTTGATTTTTTTCTTCCCCTTAAAATATCTTGGTTATTTTTTCTGTTAAATCAAAATATTCAACATTGAAGATTTAACACCAGAGATTTAGCAGTAAATATAATATTTTTGGTTTAAGATTTGGAATTCCTTCACCAAAAGAAAATTTTCCTTATCTAAGTTTGGCTAGTGTACATAGAAACATGAGAAAAAGGTGGCTGGGAAAGTTTTAATCAAATTAGGACTGAATTTGAAGACAGCTAAGGCTGGAGGAATATATAAGGAAAGAGAATGAGCAGGAAATGATAAAACCATTTCATGAAGTTATTGGCTGGTGCATATCTTAAGATAAATAAATGTGCTTATTAGTATCAATTTAATCATACTAAGTACTCTCCATTAAGAAGACATTTTCTAAAAAAAAAAGGAATACTGCCATTGCTGAAATGATTAACAAGGTCGTTTTGCAGCTCACAAGAATAATGTTTTGGTATATATTCACATATATAATGCTGTTCATGTGTGCTCAATCGTGTCCAACTCTTTGTGACCTCATGGGCTGTAGCCTGCCAGGTTCCTCTGTCCATGGGATTTCCTAAACAAGAATACTGAAGTGGGCTGCCATTTCCTCCTTCAGGAGATTTTCCCAACCCAGGGATCGAACCTGCATCTCCTGCATTGGAAGGTGAATTCTTCACCTGCTAAGCCATCAGGAGGGCCATATATTTATGTGTGTGTGTGTGTGTGTGTGTGTGTGTGTATGTATATGTATATGTTTACATAGTAACATTATGTATTAGGACATCTGTGAATACATGATACGTGACCACTGCAGAGATTACACAAAATGTACTCTACTCATTAGTATACACAAGTGATCTTTGTTTAATGCCAGCGCTGTCTACTTCTTTCAAATATTAAAAATCTAGAGCTTTTTTATAATGAAATACAAAGCGAAAAAGCTATGATGATTAAGTTTTAATTTAATAATCTTGAGCTACATTTCAAGCACCCTGATTAGGAAAAAAAAAAATAACAAGTGAATAAAACAAAATAAAGATCAGGAAAAAAAAGTTCAGCACAAGTCAGTGTGATGTCACTATCTGAGAGGAGGAATAAAAGTAGACACAGTAGACAAACCTGTACCAGAATAACATTACAGGCAAAGAAGCCAGTCTCAAAGAAGAGTGGACAGAAGGCAAAAGAGGGAATCTTCAAGAAGCATTTCCCTGGTAGCTCAGACGGTAAAGCATCTGCCTGCAATCCAGGAGACCCAGGTTTGATTCCTGGGTTCGGGAAGATCCCCTGGAGAAGGAAATAGCAATCCACTCCAGCACTCTTGCCTGGAAAATCCCATGGATAGAGGAGCCTGATAGGCTACAGTCCATGGGGTCACAAAGAGTCGGACACGACTGAGCGACTTTACTTTCACTTTCAAGAAGCACAGGCATTTTGCCTTAAAGATGATACAGACTTGTTCCCCCGACAGATGATTCCACAGAACTCACTAGCCTTGCATCCACTGATCTTAAATACAGATGTAAAGCTAGCAAATTACAGTAATTAGGGTAAGAAACTAGGTTAAAAGTCACTGTTATTAAGTACTGATCACATATCTTATCTCATCAATTCTCACAACCACACCTTGAGAGAGGTGCCATTAGCCCCATTTTATAGATGAGGAAACTGAGACTCAAAGTGACCAACCAGTCACCTTCAGTTCAGTTCAGTTGCTCAGTCGTGTCCGACTCTTTGTGACCCCATGAATCGCAGCACGCCAGGCCTCCCTGTCCATCACCAACTCCCAGAGTTCACTCAAACTCACGTCCATTGAGTCGGTGATGCCATCCAGCCATCTCATCCTCTGTCGTCCCCTTCTCCTCCTGCCCCCAATCCCTTCCAGCATCAGAATCTTTTCCAATGAGTCAACTCTTCGCATGAGGTGGCCAAAGTACTGGAGTTTCAGCTTTAGCATCATTCCTTCCAAAGAAATCCCAGGGCTGATCTCCTTTAGAATGGACTGGTTGGATCTCCGATCACCTTAGTTTACCCAAATGGAAAGCAGCAACATGGAATTCAAACCCAAACTCATTCAATTTCAAAACTTTGTCTCATGCTCATATACAGAGCAACCAAGAAAGGCAGCCTATATGGTATTTTATGATTTGTGTTGAACTCTAAAGAACAGTCAAGCTAAATAGAAGACTTTTGGAAACTAGGCTACTTGAAAAAATGTGTTTCCCTCTACTTTGCCTAGAACTAATTATAACAATGTTTACATCATTTGGATGCTGGGCCAGTGCAGTGTTACATACCTGCACTGACTGTTTCACTTTATATAGATGTGTGGCATTATATACATACAACCAGGAACTTGAGTTTCCAGTTTCTATCTTCATTTAAAAAGGAGCAAATGTAACTAAAGAAATGTTCTGTATTTGGCAGATAAATTTTAATTGAACAAGTCCTAAATAATCATATTCAATCATCAAAATGAGTAATCCATCAACCACTTTTTATCTAGGTCCCTGTAGCACAGCACCTGGAGAAGGCAATGGCAACCCATTCCAGTACTCTTGCCTGGAAAATCCCATGGGCGGAGGAGCCTGGTAGGCTGCAGTCCATGGAGTCGCTAAGAGGCAGACACGACTGAGAGACTTCACTTTCACTTTTCACTTTCATGTATTGGAGGAGGAAATGGCAACCCACTCCAGTGTTCTTGCCTAGGGAATCCCAGGGATGGGGAAGCCTGCTGGGCTGCCGTCTATGGGGTCACACAGAGTCAGACACGACTGAAGCAATTTAGGAGCAGTAGCAGCAACAGGACAGCACCACTGACTCACTGGACATGAAACTGAGCAAATTCCGGGAGACAGTGGAGGACAGAGGAGCCTGGTGTGCTACGCTATACCATCCATGAGGTTGCAGAGTTGGACACAACTTGGTGACTGAACAACAACTGCTTTTTCAATACAAATATAAGGTATTAATCTACAGTTGTGGAAAACTGAGAATGGTTCAATAGCCAGGCATTTGAATTGTCTATACATTTCCCAAATAGGACATATAATACAGTGATTGTAAGTGATACGAGCCAGGGTTCTCCAGGAGAAACAGAATTAAAGAATTGGCTCATGGGCTCATGAGGGCTTGCTTGCAGAAGTGAAATTTGTAGGGCAAGTCAGTATGCTGGAAACTCAGGCAAGAGCTATTGCTGCAGGACTGAGGTAGAATTACTTCTTCCTGAAAGAAAGTTCAATTTTTACTCTCAAGGCTTTCAACTGTTTGAATGAAGATTTCCCAAATTATCTAGTCATCTTCTTTACTTAAAGATAGCAGATGCTAACCACATGGGCAAAATACCTTTGGAGCAACATGTAGATTAGCATCTGATTTAATCACTGAGCATCATGGTCTAGCCAAGTTGACACATAAAACTAACCATCACACTGATACAGCACAATATTTCTCAAAAGTACATGTTAAGACATTCCTAGGAGGCTATAAGGAAACTTTTTAGGAGTCTGTGAGTCACCAAGTTAAGGAAATGATGGATATTAATTACAGCTTTTTTTTTTTTTTTTTTGGTAAAACCTCTCTTCAGATACACTGACGTCCTCTATTTTGCTCACTTGTGTTGATTTATTCCCACAATAATTTGACTTTCATTCTCTTTTTATACCAGTCCAATATCCTCATAAACAACCATGTACTTCGTGTTTTCTACTCTCTAGAGTGATACAGTAAGATGTCCTGACGAGAACGGAAACACTCAGAGCACAGGTAGTGACATTCTTTCCCAGGATGTAAAATGCCATTGTCTGATTTTCACCATATTCAGTTCAGTTCAGTACAGTCGCTCAGTTGTGTCCAACTCTTTGGGACCACATGAACTGCAGCACACCAGGCCTCCCTGTCCATCACCAACTCCCGGAGTCCACCCAAACCCATGTCCATTGAGTCAGTGATGCCATCCAATCATCTCATCCTCTTGTCGTACCCTTCTCCTCCTGCCCTCAATCTTTCCCAGCATCAGGGTCTTTTCCAATGAGTCAGCTCTTCACATCAGGTGACCAAAGTATTGGAGTTTCAGCTCCAGCATCAGTCTTTCCAATGAACACCCAGGACTGATCTCCTTTAGGATGGACTGGTTGGATCTCCTTGCAGTCCAAGGGACTCTCAAGAGTCTTCTCCAACACCACAGTTCAAAAACATCAATTCTTCAGTGCTCAGCTTTCTTTATAGTCCAACTCTCACATCCATACATGACTACTGGAAAAACCACAGCCTTGACTAGACGGATCTTTGTTGGCAAAGTAATGTGTCTGCTTTTTAATATGCTGTCTAGGTTGGTCAAAACTTTCCTTCCAAGGAGTAAGTGTCTTTTAATTTCATGGCTGCAATCACCATCTGCAGTGATTTTGGAGCCCAGGAAAATAAAGTCAGCCACTGTTTCCACTGTTTCCCCATCTATTTGCCATGAAGTGATGGGACTGGATGCCATGATCTTAGGTTTCTGAATGTTGAGCTTTAAGCCAACTTCTTCACTCTCCTCTTTCACTTTCATTAAGAGGCTCTTTAGTTCTTCTTCACTTTCTGCCATAAGGGTGGTGTCATCTGCATATCTGAGGTTATTGATATTTCTCCTGGCAATCTTGATTCCATTTTGTGTTTCCTCCAGCCCAGCGTTTCTCATGATGTACTCTGCATATAAGTTAAATAAGTAGGGTGACAATATACAGCTTTGACATATTCCTTTTCCTATTTGGAACCAGTCTGTTGTTCCATGTCCAGTTTTAACTGTTGCTTCTTGACCTGCATACAGATTTCTCAAGAGGAAAGTCAGGTGGTCTGGTATTCCCATCTCTTTAAGAATTTTCCACAGTTTAGTGTGATCCACACAGTCAAAAACTTGCTAATATTCCTCTGGTTGAATTATTTGTTCAAGTCAATGTTGCTAAAAGAGAGAGAGATCTTTTTAACACTTGAATATAATCTTTAAGGAAAGTCTCATGTATCAAACATAATATTTCATCTCCTCTCTGGGGAAAGATAACAAATCTACATGCCCCATTTCTTGACAGTATGAATTTTTCTACATTGATTTTTCTGGTCCTCTTCTTGAATGTTTGTTAGCCAAACACTAATACTACTGACATGATTGCTATATTCCATAGTGTATCTGAAGATAAAGACTTCTAAGAAAATACTTTTAAATTTCCTTGCTAAGTTTATCCATACATTTTTAACCTATCACTCAGTAACCCCAGTGATGAAGCAAACATTGCTCACTAACTGCTATTACTGCTTCATTATGTAGCTTCAGAAAAATTGGTTCTGACTTCAGCATTTAGAGCCTCATATGAATAAGGCAATAGCCAAGACATACTTGGAAAATGGTCACTTTTGAAAACAAAATGATAAATGGTCTTATTGTCACTTTGAACTGGTAGACTAGAATAACACTTCTTTGAGTATTCACTCTAGTACTAAGTAGTCTTCTTACTGATCTTGGTTTAGATGTTGTCCAAATACATGTCCTTTGCCTATTCTCTTTATCAATTTTTTAAAATCAAACAGACAGCTGGAATATTTAGGCGTTCCTTACAAATAATTTCTCCTATTTTTACTGGTTTTTACTGGGTTTCTTTTTTTTTGGAATTATTTCCAGTTATTTCCCACTGGTCTTCCTATATACGTTGGTCAAAATGCAAGGCATATTCTGAGTATCCAGTAAGGCAAGGCAGTAAGAAATCATCCCTGGCATAAACATTTTAAAATTTATTTTTAATTAGGGGATAATTGCTTTACAATGTTGTGTTGGCTTCTGCTGTATGGCAACGTAAATCAGCTGTAAGCGTTCATATAGCTCTCCTTCTTGAACCTCCCTCCCACCCTCCCCTCATCCTACCCCTTTAGGTTGTCATAGAGCACTGAGCTGAGTGCACTGTGTTATATATGCAGCAACCACCCATTAGCTATCTATTTCACACATGGTACTTATTAATATATGTTTCAATGCTACTCTCAATTTGTCCTACACAGCCATAAAGTTTTTAAAAATTATAATATTGTGGTTGAAGCATTCTAAAATTAATGACTATAGTTCTTTTGCTACATTTTACAGATCTGAACTGGAATTACCCTTTTGTAATGATGTCATCACAATTTTATTGGGGGGATAAGGAGAGAAATGAATTGTCTCATGTGAATGTAATTTTGCAGAAGATATGTTTCTGTGAAGGAAGAGGGGAAAGTATCTGTAGCATACCTACTTTGTCCAGGCACTACTAATCAGTATTCATTGGTTTTTTTTACTCTGCATATCAACACACACAGTTGTTATTGCAAGTACATAATCCCTTATAATGAAGTAATTCAGGCTAAATATGTCTCAAAGTTTAGAATTATTCAAGTTTTAGAATCTGAGGTATCTACTAGCAATCAATAATATTAATTTTACCTCAGTGAAATGTATAAATTACTGCACAGAGTGAAATAAGGAAGGACCATAAATAACCTCTTGTCAGTTCTGGTTAGATTTGCTGAAAATGGGCTCAGGTCAGGCCTGGTTTTGCTGCCAGAAAAAAAAAAATTATTTTCAATGATGTTTGGATTCCAGAATTATGAATAAGGGCTCCCTGTATATGGGCTTCCCAGGTGGCACTAGTGGTAAAGAACCCTCCTGTCAATGGAGGAGATCTAAGAGACTTGGGTTCAATCCCCAGGTCAGGAAGATCTCCTGGAGAAGGGCATGGCAATCCACTCCAGTATTCTTGCCTGGAGAAACCTATGGTCAGAGGAGCCTGGCGCGCTACAGAAAATCTCTTTTGTATAGTTCTTCTGTGTATTATTGCCACCTCTTCTTAATATCTTCTGCTTCTGTTAGGTCCATACCATTTCTGTACTTTGTTGTTCCCATCTTTGCATGAAATATTCCTTTGGTATCTCTAATTTTCTTGAAGAGATCCCTAGTCTTTCCCAATCTATTGTTTTCCTCTATTTCTTTGCATTGATCACTGAGGAAGGCTTTCTTATCTCTCCTTGCTATTCTTTGGAACTCTGCATTCAGATGGATATATCTTTCCTTTTCTCCTTTGCCTTTCACTTCTCTTCTTTTCTCAGATACTAGTAAGGCCTCCCCAGACAACCATTTTGCTTTTTTGCATTTCTTCTTCTTGGGGATGGTTTTCATCATCACCTCCTATACAATGTTATGAACCTCAGTCCATAGTTCTTCATGCATTTGTCTTTCAGATATAATTCCTTGAATCTATTTGTAACTTCTACTGTAAAGTCATAAAGGATTTGATTTAGGTCGTACCTGAATGGTCTAGTGGTTTTCCCCACTTACTTCAATTTAAGTCTGAATTTTTCAATAAGGAGTTCATGATCTGAGCCACAGTCAGCTCCCAATCTTGTTTTTGCTGACTGTATAGAGCATCTCCATCTTTGGCTGAAAAGAATATAATCAATCTGATTTCAGTATTGACCATCTAGTAATGTCCATGTGTAGAATCTTCTCCTGTATTGTTGGAAGAGGGTGTTTGCTATGACCAGTGTGTTCTCTTGACAAAACTCTGTTATCCTTTTCCCTGCTTCATTTTGTACTCCAAGGCCAAACTTGCCTGTTACTCCAGGTATCTCTTGACTTCCTACTTTTGCATTCCAGTCCCCTACAATGAAAAGGACATCTTTTTTGGTGTTAGGTCTAGAAGGTCTTATAGGTCTTCATATAACCGTTCAACTTCAGCTTCTTCGGCATTAGTGGTTGGGGTATAGACTTGGATTACTGTGATATTGAATGGTTTGCCTTGGAAACAAACAGAGATCATTATTTTGCTTTTTAAGATTGCACCCAGGTACTGCATTCTGGACTCTTTTGTTGACTGTGAGGGGTACTCCATTTCTTCTAAAGGATTCTTGCCCACAGTAGTAGATATAATGGTCATCTGAATTAAATTCGCCCATTCCAGTCCATTTTAATTCAGATTCTTAAAGTGTTGATGTTCACTCTTGCCATCTCCTCTTTGACCACTTCCAATTTATTTATTCATGGACCTAACATTCCAGGTTCCTATGCAATATTGTTCTTATAGCACTGCAGTTTACTTCCATCAACAGTCACACCCACAACTGGGCATTGTGTTCACTTTGGCTCAGCCTTTTCATTTTTTCTGGAGCTATTTCTCCACTCTTCTCCAGTAGCATGTTGGGCACCTACCAACCTGGGGAGTTCATCTTTCAGTGTCATATCTTTTTGCCTTTTCATACTGTTCATGGGGTTTTCAAGGCAAGAATATGAAGCGGTTTGTCATTCCCTTCTCCAGTGGACCACGTTTTTTCAGAACTCTCCACTATTACCCGTTCCATCTTGGGTGGTCCTATACCACATTGCTCATAATTTCATTGAGTAAGACAAGGCTGTGACCCAAGTGATCAGTTTGGCTAGCTTTATGTAATTGTGGTTTCCATTGTGTCTGCTCTCTGATGGATAAGGATAAGAGGTTTGTGGAAGCTTCCTGATGGGTGGGACTGGCTCTGGGGTAATCTGGGTCTTTCTCTGATGGCCGGGGCCATGTTCAGTAAAGTCAGGGATATAGAATTTAAACATAGACCTGTCTTTTTTTTTTAATTTTATTTTATTTTTAAACTTTACAATATTGTATTAGTTTTGTCCAACATCGAAATGAATCCGCCACAGGTATTCCTGTGCTCCCCATCCTGAACCCTCCTCCCTCCTCCCTCCCCATACCCTCCCTCTGGGCCGTCCCAGTGCACCAGCCCCAAGCATCCAGCATCGTGCATCGAACCTGGACTGGCGACTCGTCTCATACATTATATTACACATGTTTCAATGCCATTCTCCCAAATCTCCCCACCCTCTCCCTCTCCCACAGAGTCCACAAGACTGATCTATACATCAGTGTCTCTTTTGCTGTCTCGTACACAGGGTTATTGTTACCATCTTTCTAAATTCCATATATATGCGTTAGTATACTGTATTGGTGTTTTTCTTTCTGGCTTACTTCACTCTGTATAATAGGTTCCAGTTTCATCCACCTCATTAGAACTGATTCAAATGTATTCTTTTTAATGGCTGAGTAATACTCCATTGTGTATATGTACCACTGCTTTCTTATCCATTCATCTGCTGATGGACATCTAGGTTGCTTCCATGTCCTGGCTATTATAAATAGTGCTGCGATGAACATTGGGGTACACGTGTCTCTTTCCCTTCTGGTTTCCTCAGTGTGTATGCCCAGCAGTGGGATTGCTGGGTCATAAGGCAGTTCTATTTCCAGTTTTTAAAGGAATCTCCACACTGTTCTCCATAGTGGCTGTACTAGTTTGCATTCCCACCAACAGTGTAAGAGGGGTCCCTTTTCTCCACACCCTCTCCAGCATTTATTGCTTGTAGACGTTTGGATCGCAGCCATTCTGACTGGTGTGAAATGGTACCTCATAGTGGTTTTGATTTGCATTTCTCTGATAATGAGTGATGTTGAGCATCTTTTCATGTATTTGTTAGCCATCTGTATGTCTTCTTTGGAGAAACGTCTATTTAGTTCTTTGGCCCATTTTTTGATTGGGTCATTTATTTGTCTGGAGTTGAGCTGTAGGAGTTGTTTGTCTATTTTTGAGATTAGTTGTTTGTGAGTTGCTTCATTTGTTATTATTTTCTCCCATTCTGAAGGCTGCCTTTTCACCTTGCTAATAGTTTCCTTTGTTGTGCAGAAGCTTTTAAGTTTAATTAGGTTCCATTTGTTTATTTTTGCTTTTATTTCCAATATTCTGGGAGGTGGGTCATAGAGGATCCTGCTGTGATGTATGTCAGAGAGTGTTTTGCCTATGTTCTCCTCTAGGAGTTTTATAGTTTCTGGTCTTACATTGAGATCTTTAATCCATTTTGAGTTTATTTTTGTGTATGGTGTTAGAAAGTGTTCTAGTTTCATTCTTTTACAGGTGGTTGACCAGTTTTCCCAGCACCACTTGTTAAAGAGATTGTCTTTAATCCATTGTATATTCTTGCCTCCTTTGTCAAAGATAAGGTGTCCATATGTGCGTGGATTTATCTCTGGGCTTTCTATTTTGTTCCATTGATCAATATTTCTGTCTTTGTGCCAGTACCATACTGTCTTGATAACTGTGGCTTTGTAATAGAGCCTGAAGTCAGGTAGGTTGATTCCTCCAGTTCCATTCTTCTTTTTCAAGATAGCTTTGGCTATTCGAGGTTTTGAATCAGTGCAAAATTGGATTCTCCAAGGGGCACAAAAAATAAAGCTTTCAAAGATTATCCATCACTGAATCAGTATTTTAAATATGTGTGAACAGTTTTCCATTGTGATCACCAATCACAACACCATGGGGAAAGTTATTTTTTCCAAGTTTTAGTAGTTAATTTGTATTCAATAAAAGGAAAGCTTATGTGTGCTCCTTACTCATCTAATTTCAAATTAACTCATGGGCTATCAAGAGGTTGTTCTGACGCTGAAAGTTTGAGGTTAGATTAGATTTGAAGGGCCCATGAAGCTATTATTTTCATGGCAATACATGTGGGCTGTTTAATTAATTATGGTCTATGTTCACATCTATTCCCAAGCTACAAAAAAGGCCTCACTTTTTCAAGCCTACAAGAGTATGTAGGCTAAGAACAGGTATTAACTGGATATCACTGGTGTGTTGACAGTGCAGATTTGCCTGGGCAAGAAAAGCTGGCAGTGTACTGCAAATACTCTAGGATGCTACTCAGCCAGAACTTTGACAAGGGTTTTTAGAAAAACATGATGTTATCCTGAATACCAGATGCTGCATGCTAAAACTTTTGGACCAAGTAATCCTTTACTGGAAGGCCAAATGTTGTCCCCAAGTGTTGCAATCAGCCAGAATTTACTACACTTACCACTCTACCTTAGGTGAACTTCCATGATTACACCACAAGCAAAGAAACAGAGTAATTCTAGTGGAATGTGTTAAGCTGGAAATTAAGTGACACGATTATTACAAGTGAAAGCTTAGGTACAATTCATAAGTTCTAAGACATGGGTTCTAAAAATCATTGTCATTGCTGTTGTTTTTGGTTATGGGAAGCCATATTACAAGATAACCCTTTATAACAAAATTTTACACTATGGTCAAGTTAATTAGAGATTGGCAAGCAAATTTTTATTGCATCCACAATTTTGATATTAGTATTTTAATGACTGTAAAAACAAACTTTAATTAATTATATTTAAATCTTTACTAATAAATTTTAGAAACACAAGTAATAAAGCAATTAGAAATGCAACATTGTGATCGACATTCAGAAAGGTAGAGTTACTATGAAAAGATGTCAAATGTATCAGGCCTATTTTCTTTCTTTTCTAATGTAGAAAGTTACAATTGGCAATGCTGCAAAGGTAATTTAAAACTGAATTGAAGAGAACTGGCAGATAAAAAAATTAAGCAGTCAGTAATATAGATTTACTTTTGATCTCTTTTTGAGCTATTTGTAATATACACAGTATGGTGGACTAAAATTATAACACGTTGGTATACTTAAGCTTGCAAAATTCCACAATGAGTTTGAAATGAAAATAAACAATCCTCTCCTTATATTGGTGATTCAAGCTTCTAAAATGATATCATTCCTGAGATCCAATGGGTTTTTTTTTAATGTGCTGGAAAAATTTCTTTAGTCACAAATCATTGGAGGCCTTCTCTCATGAACAATGCAATTGTATTCATACTACTCAGCATAGTTTACCCTTGACTCCTTTTCTAAAATCTGGAATAATCTATATTTCTACTATTGTTAAACAATCCCTGATATTCTCCAAAAAGGTGTTCAGTATCTTTAACACTATGTTTTCATGGCCATTTATGGATACTTACATAAATACCTGTAGTCTGTTTAGAACATTTTCTCACTAAGCAACAATAATTTCATTTATAATATCACAAAATGCATTCACAGGGAAACTGTTTCATTGACTTTAGATATGGATGTCCTTCAAACTGCTCATGTTTATAGCTGAGATGGAAAATATATAATTATATTGTCTATTATGACAGTTATTCAGGTATAGGAATCGAAATATTCCCAGAAAAGAAATCAAAATACACAAAAAGAAATTGGAAAATGACAACTGTCTTTTTGTTTGTTTCTGGCTAAAGATAAAAATAAAGAGAACTGAATAAAATAAAAACAGATTAACTATACTGGCATTTCATTTCCTTTCAATTTAATCAT
Source organism: Bos mutus (assembly GCF_027580195.1). Lineage (NCBI taxonomy): Eukaryota > Metazoa > Chordata > Mammalia > Artiodactyla > Bovidae > Bos > Bos mutus. The sequence goes on from NC_091643.1 coordinate 37,381,460, forward strand.
GACATAAAACAACTGGCTAGCCCCGAAAAGGGAATCTCAACATACAGTAAAATATGATCAAAGTAGATTGAGATAAAGATTTGTTGCTTCTCTTTATTGAGTCATATCCTAACTACAAGACCAAATTAGAGAGGTAAGAAATGACATGTAGAAAGGAGGAAGAGTTGGCCCTCTTTTTAATACCATTCCAGTGGTTTGTGACACATTTATACCTATTCTTCCAAAGTATATAAATTCATAAAATGGCTTTGTCCTCTATGTTTGACTCATTATTTATCGAGCATTATTTATTTGAGGCAATTTGAAAGCCTCAAATATCAAAGATCCAAGGGCCAGGTTGTAAAACAGATAAACATTATACATTAGCAATAGTTATGAACTAACAAGCAGAATACTTGCATTAATATATTAGTCAAGGTTCTCCATAGAAACAGAACCAATAAAGTAAACTTCCACATTTATTATAGGAATTGGCTGAAGCCTGGCATGCTGCAGTCCACAGGGTCACAGTCAGGCACGACTGAGGAACTGAAGAACAACAAAAACAACATGTATTTTGGAGGCTGAGGAATCCCAGCATCTGCTGGCTGCAGCTGGAGACCCAGGGAAGCCAGTGTTGTGATTCAGCCTGAGCTTAAAGACCTGGGAACTAGGAGCTCCTCCATTTGAGAGCAGTAGAAGACGGACTTCCCAGCTCAAGGAAAGAGAGAAAGAAGTTTGCTCCTCCTCTGTCTTTTTGCTCTACTGGAGTCCTCAGTTGGCTGGAAGATGCCCACCCAGATTGGTGAGGGTAGATCTTCTTTACCCATTCTACAGATTCAAACACTAATATCATATGGAAACACCCTCAAACGACACCTAGAAATAATGTTTTACCAGCTGCATGCACACCTCTTAGCCCAGTCAAGTAGACACAAAAAATTAATCATTAATATTGTAAGAAAAAAAATCTGGTTAGAAACCTCTCCATTAGAAGACTTGTTAACTATTATAGAGAAGATAGAGGAATTTCAGTTCACTATTTTTTGGAGTATTTAAATCTTGGCAAGTTTAACATGGAGCCAGTATCCAGTCCTTTGGTTTTGCAGGGTGAGAACCTGATTACTTGAGTTACTCTGGTTTGACAAGAGGAGGGGATCCAGCGCTGGAAAACCTATTTATACTATTCAAACAATCTCACTCCAAAGAGAAGACAGAGACAAGAAGGTCAATTTGTTATTTTTCCAAAGGAAAATTACAGAGAGAGAATAGCTCTAATTGACCAATTATACATTAGACTGTCATTTCCTTAGTCAGTGATTCTCTATACTCCTAAATGAACTTATTCAATGTCTCTATCATCACTAACTTACTTAAGGCTAGACAACACATTTTACTTCTTTATCAAGGGCTGAAACCACTCAATATGCCAGCAAATTTGGAAAACTCAGCAGTGGCCACAGGACTGGAAAAGGTCAGTTTTCATTCCAATCCCAAAGAAAGGCAATGCCAAAGAATGCTCAAACTACCGCACAGTTGCACTCATCTCACATGCTAGTAAAGTCATGCTCAATGTTGGAAATACTACTCTTTTATTTTCATAAGCAAAATATGAAGCTAATAATTAAAACATCATGGAAATGGGTCCTAAAAAAAAAAAAATTCTCCAAGCCAGGCTTCAGCAATACGTGAACCATGAACTTCCAGTTGTTCAAGCTGGTTTTAGAAAAGGCAGAGGAACCAGAGATCAAATTGCCAACATCCACTGGATCATGGAAAAAGCAAGAGAGTTCCAGAAAAACATCTATTTCTGTTTTATTGACTATGCCAAAGCCTTTGACTGTGTGGATCACAATAAACTGTGGAAAATTCGGAAAGAGATGGGAATACCAGACCACCTGACCAGCCTCTTGAGAAATTTGTATGTAGGTCAGGAAGCAACATTTAGAACTGGACATGGAACAACAGACTGGTTCCAAATAGGAAAGGAGTACGTCAAGGCTGTCTATTGTCACCCGGCTTATTTAACTTCTATGCAGAGTACATCATGAGAAACGCTGGACTGGAAGAAACACAAGCTGGAATCAAGACTCCGGGAGAAATATCAATAACCTCAGATATGCAGATGACACCACGCTTATGACAGAAAGTAAAGAGGAACTAAAAAACCTCTTGATGAAAGTGAAAGTGGATAGTGAAAAAGTTGGCTTAAAGCTCAACATTCAGAAAACGAAGATCATGGCATCCGGTCCCATCACTTCATGGGAAATAGATGGGGAAACAGTGGAAACAGTGTCAGACTATTTTTCTGGGCTTCAAAATCACTGCAGATGGTGACTGCAGCCATGAAATTAAAAGATGCTTACTCCTTGGAAGGAAAGTTAGGACCAACCTAGATAGCATATTCAAAAGCAGAGACATTACTTTGCCAACAAAGGTTCATCTAGTCAAGGCTATGGTTTTTCCTGTGGTCATGTATGGATGTGAGAGTTGGACTGTGAAGAAGGCTGAGCGCCGAAGAATTGATGCTTTTGAACTGTGGTGTTGGAGAAGACTCTTGAGAGTCCCTTGGACTGCAAGGAGATCCAACCAGTCCATTCTGAAGGAGATCAACCCTGGGATTTCTTTGGAAGGAATGATGCTGAAGCTGAAACTCCAGTACTTTGGCCACCTCATGCGAAGGGTTGATTCATTGGAAAAGACTCTGATGTTGGGAAGGATTGGAGACAAGAGGAGAAGGGGATGACAGAGGATGAGATGGCTGGATGGCATCACTGACTCGATGGACATGAATCTGAGTGAACTCTGGGAGTTGGTGATGGACAGGGAGGCCTAGCGTGCTGCGATTCATGGGGTCGCAAAGAGTCGGACACAACTGAGTGACTGATCTGATCTGATCTGATCTGAAACCCTTGGAAATGACTCAAACATCTTTGTTCACTGGATTCACCAAATCCATATTACTCTTTCCTACCTGGTTAACTCCATTGCCTGGGGCATATGCTTGTTCAGTAAGAAGTCTGACACAATACAGTCTATGCTTAACTTAAATGATTTCTGCTCTGCTGCTAAGTCACATCAGTCGTGTCTGACTGTGCGACCCCACAGACGGCAGCCTACCAGGCTTCGCCGTCGCTGGGATTCTCCAGGCAAGAACACTGGAGTGGGTTGCCATTTCCTTCTCCAGTGCATAAAAGTGAAAAGTGAAAGTACCTTGGGCGTTTTCCTGCAATTTAATTCAAATAAATACATCTGCTGCAACTCCATTATGCACAGCAAAAGAATATAATCTGGTGTGTCATTCCTAAATGTGGTAAGTGGAAAGAGCAATGAGTTTTTAAATGAGCCTTTCTAGGCTGTCTCTACTCCTCAGTGTCTGTCAGACCTTGCACAGTTTACTCACTCTCTACATCTTTTTTTCAGCTATACATTGGATAGTTATATGTTACAGATTTTTAAAAAATGTGCATTCACCACATTTATAGATATGTTGCAACTAAAGGTAAATTACCTTATTAAAATATAATGGGAAACCAGCGCAATTCCTGGAACTCATTAGGTGATTAATAAAGTTTAATTAACTCATTCTTCTTATCCTCAATTTTTTCAATTAAATTTTTTTTAATTGGAGGATAATTGCTTGAGAAAATCATAATTCAAAAAAACACATGTACACCAACGTTCACTGCAGCACTACACTATTTACAATAGCCAGGACATGCAAGCAACCTAGACATCCATCAACAGATGAGTGAATAAAGAAGTTGTGGTACCTACATACACATGTGTTTTAAGGATAAGGTCATATGATAAAACTGTATTCAAATGCTTTTTAAAATATAAATTGTGTCAATGAAAGATACTGTAAGAAAAGACACAGGCAGAGCTTGATCTGAACACTCATCTAAGAGACTCTGAGCATCTGCCAGAGGCAATTTTTTTCTGGATTCCTGAGCCCTTCCTCAGAATGGTCATAGGAAATGGAGATCTGCTACTCACATATCATGCAGCCAGCTGTGCTCATCAGTGGGAAGGCACCTCATCAAACGTGAAACTAGGGAATTAGAGGCTTCCTCCTAATAGTAAAATAGGAAAGTGGAAAAATGAGAAAATGATTTTCAATTTCTTTAATGGTAAATTATGAGCACTGTATTAGTTTGCTAGGGCAGTCAAAACAAAATACCACATCCAGGGTGGCATAAGCAACAGGAATGTGCTGTCATAGTTCTGGAGGCTGGAAGCCCAAGAGGAAGGTGACGGCGGGTGCGGTTTCTCCTGCGGCCTCTGCCCTTGGCTTGCAGACAGCCCCCTCTCACCATTTCCTCACACAGCCTTTTCTCTGGGTATGTGCTTCCCTGATGTCTCCTTCTCTTTTTATAAGGACACCTGTCACACTGAATTAGATCAATATGGTCTCATGATCTCATTTAAACTTTAACTCTTTAAATATCCTACTTCCAAATGTAGTCACTTTGGGAATCAGAGCTTTAACACACAGATTTTGTGGAGACAAAATTCAGTTTATAACAAGGATCCATACAAATAAAGTGGTGATGGAAATAAAGTAAAATAACATCTGAAAGACATTTCTGAGATAGAATCAAGAGCATCATTTGATCAGCTGAATGTAGGAAGTGGGAAGAATAAGAAAAGAGTTAAAAAGGCTTCACAAGGCATTTGGTCCATGTCAGGTGTTTTGCTAATATGCTGAAGTTACAAGGATGAACACAAAAGACACAATCCTGCCCTCAAAAACCATGCTAATTTTGAAGTGGCAAAATGAAATCCTACATTCTAATACTACCTTAGCTACTCTGCTTCATACATAAGCCTCAAAATATATAAATTTAAAGATTTATTTTTGAGAGAATATAGGCATTGGGATTTGGTAGACCCTGTTTTAATTTATGAAAGTATAATTCACCAGCTTTGTAATCCTGAAGAAGCTAATCTATCTGAACCTCAGTTTCTTCATGTGCAACATGTGAATAATAGTATATACATTACACGGCTGATATAAGAATAAAAGGAAAGGATGTATGTAGGATGTGTAGTACATGGCCAGGTCTACAATAGACATTCTAGAAATATTTTAATTAAAAAATTCAGATAACTTTCAATAATAAAAATAATGTTTGTTTGTTTTCCGTGTGGGAGAAATAAGGAAGATAGACAAGGAGTAGGGGTGTGACATATGAGGACAGAAGCTGAGGTGAATGAGAAATCAAAGAAGCTCTGCTTCTTCACAATTATGATTAGGATCAGTCCTTTCCTTCTCCTCAAATTTATTGCAGCCCAGAGACCCCAACCGTATTTTAGTACAGTGGTTTCCAGTATCTTTTTTGGTATGAAGATTCCTACTTAAAATCAAAAAAGGATCCAAATAGTCTGGCAATTATTGTATGTTTAGTAATTACTTTTTAAGAAATACATAATAATACAAATGTACTTTAAATTCAATAAAATTTTAAAATAAATTTGTATTTTATCATATTGAAAAATACTCATAAAGATATCACTGTAATTTATGTATTTAACATACAGATATGTATGTGTGGACATGAGCCTCTTTGAAATAAGTTTAAAGGATTCCAAACATCTGTGGCCCATACATTTATATCTACTGCCTATTCATAGATCACAAACAGCAAAATCAGCAGATATCTACAACTAACCTAGTAAACTTGATCAAGTAATTCATTTAACCTCTTAGAAACTCCATTGAAATATCACTGATATTACCTGCTGTACCTCTATCATTAAGCAATTGTGAAGTACAAATGAGAAGCATTTAAAAGTTCACAAGGAAATGTCTGCTTCTCTTTCGTTACCACACTGGAAGTAACAGAAGCTATGGAAAGAGAAACTGCCATGAAAATGTGACACTATACTAGCAGTAGTGGTAGCAGTGCTATTTAATAGTAGGTGCAATCTTCCAGGGAGATTACCAAGTTATTTTTCTATACTCTAGTTTCTTTAGGACCTACACTCTGCACAGCATATGTGATATCTCCAAAATTCATGTATTCTTCAGCTACTAAATGGAAAAAAAATTCTTAAATTAGTGAAAAACTTCTATCATACTACATGATATTTTTTATTAGGGGAAATCACACAATAATATTGGCTAAATGAAGTTTTATATAGACTTTCTCACCTTCTTGCTTCCCTGGTGGCTCAGATGGTAAAGCGTTTGCCTGCAATGCGGGAGCCCCGGGTTCAATCCCTGGGTCGGAAAGATCCTCTGGAGAAGGAAATGGCAACCCACTCCAGCACTCTTGTCTGGAAAATCCCATGGACAGAGGAGTCTGATAGGCTACAGTCCATGGGGTCGCAAAGAGTCAGACACGACTGAGCAACTTCACTTCACTCTCACCTTCTTATAGAAAAATAAAATCCACAAGTGTTTTCTAGAGGAAGATCATCTGATAATGTGGAGTTACTGCTAATACTGCCCCTTTGGTAGCATCAGGAAAACAACCCAATATTTGATGGTGGCAAAGGATGGAAAGGAATAGGTATGAGACATAAATTTAGAGGATTACTTAGAATGAACCAGTGAATCTATCTGGAATGGGAATTCCACTTGCATTTATACATAAGTTAATGACCAGTAAGTAATTCATGTCCTCTCAAGAAGTTGAAGAATATAGAAATAGAGAGCCAAGAGATTTAAAGTCGGATGAGAAGCTATAGAAAAATAAACAAGTCTTGTCACTTATTTTCTATTATAAATTTTACCCTAAGCAAAAAAATTCTATCTTGGATAAATGTATTCTCCAAGGACAAAAATCAATGCTCAGTAAGGCACAGCCTTGCAAAGCTTTCCAATAATGAAGACTATTTATTCAAAAGTTAATAGCTTTTCAAATTAAAGGATCTAAAGCAGCTACAGAAGCTATTTGAAACTGTCCACAGGAAGCGCCAGAAGATTAAAAGACTATAAACTATTAGACACCTTATAACAGAAGAGCAAGTGGAAGAGACAGCCTGACTGATCCCAAAGAGAGATAAGAAGACCAGGGACACACTCCCAGCAGGACAGGAGAGTTGGGGGTGGGAGGGAGGCAATGATAAGACTGCAGGGGGAGAGGAAACCAGAGAGACTCCATAAATGCAAACATCTTTCTCAATACCTTCACTTGTTCAATCCAAAGCCCAAGCTGACACATCCAAGTGAATTTCATATCTGATTTGCCTGCTTTCTAGCTTGATATTATATTTCGCTTACAACATCTTATCAAAATTATCTTTTCAATCAATCTAGAGAGCTTTGTTTTCTAAAGATTTACTCAGTATTTTCCTCAGAGACACATTTCCAGACGACCTGTTTCTCATTAGCTGGAATAAATGGGAGTGTGTTTACAGCACAGCACCAGACTTAAAAGAGTTCTTTCCTGGGGAAGCTGGTCAGGGATCAGCAGCTCTGTCACCTAAAGGAGCTAATTTCAGTGTTCCGCTATAACATAAAACAGAGTATTGGTTCATTAACATAGTCTTCAAAAAGCAAACTGCAAAACTCTTCATGATATACAGTTTTGCTTTGAACACAATTTTAAGCAGTTCTAACATACAAAAATCTATTTATGCCAAACAGACATAATATGTAGTGACGATAAAATATTTAACCTGTGTTCAGCAAACAGTGATGGCCCACTGAGGGCAACATGGAAACTATGAAGATAAGTTAAGACATTCTTAAATTGTTTACACTGTGGTAACTAATCCAACTTTCTGTATAAATAAAATCTTCAGAAATCAATCTTTGATACCATGGGCATGCTGAGAAAAAAATGTCAGTTTAGTCAATTATAAATAATAGGGATTTTTCAGTGGAAGTCAACAATATTATCAGAAGATGTAATTAAGAATATTTACAAATATATTGATGTAAGAGAATATTTGCACATATTTTTATCATTGTAAACTATTTCTCAAATGTCTTAGCCAGCAAAACCAATAATCATAAGCAAGACAAAACCCACTTACATGAAGTCACTCTATTATCTGACATATCTTCTTGTCATGGAGCTAATTTCACTGCCACGGTGGTCCAGGCTTACTAAGACCATTAGTACAGTGAGAATGAGAAACTCAGACCAAAGATAATGTAGATAATTTACACATAACTAATTGCAAGTGTGGTATCTGATTAAAGAGCCAGTAGAATACTATTCAGAACTGAATACATATATTTTGCTCTCTTTGGGTTTACACATAACTATTAATATAATATTCCTATAATAGCAGTAGTAAGAATAAAATGTTAGAAATAAGCATGCAACTCACTCCTTTAAATAAAAAAACATATACAGAATGTATATGTTTTTTTAAAGAATGTAGTTTTATTACTATGTTTAATATTAAGCAAAAATTTAGCCTCAGATGTTTTCAGCAATATTCTAGGATGCTTCTCCTTCAGTTATTAAAAAGTGATATTAAATTACTACCAGAAGAGAATATTCAGTTTAAAGACATTATTTATTTCTCAAACAGCTCATTAATTACTTGACTATAGGCCAGTAGCCATATGACTTTCACATATATAGTCACATGACATTTAATTTTGTTATTCTTACTACTACAATATAAATTAAACTTCAAAAAATTTTTTCATAAAATTATTTTGTAAAGAAATTTACATTAACACTATATTTTTCTTGGTAAGGTAAAGTAAGTCCAAGTTCAATTTTATAAAATACCATCTCATCCTCTGTCGTCCCCTTCTCCTCCTGCCCCCAATCCCTCCCAGCATCAGAGTCTTTTCCAATGAGTCAACTCTTTGCATGAGGTGGCCAAAGTACTGGAGTTTCAGCTTTAGCATCAGTCCTTCCAAAGAACACCCAGGACTGATCTCCTTTAGAATGGACTGGTTGGATCTCCTTGCAGTCCAGCGACTCTCAAGAGTCTTCTCCAACACTACAGTTCAAAAGCATCAATTCTTCGGCACTCAGCTTTCTTCACAGTCCAACTCTCACATCCATACATGACCACTGGAAAAACCATAGCCTTGACTAGATGGACAATGGAATATTACTCAGCTATTAAAAAGAATTCATTTGAATCAGTTCTAATGAGGTGGATGAAACTGGAGCCTATCCTACAGAGTGAAGTAAGCAGAAAGAAAAACATGAATACAGTATATTAATGCATATATATGGAATTTAGAAAGATGGTAACCATGACCCTATACGCGAGACAGCAAAAGAGACACAGATGTAAAGAAAAGACTTTTGGACTCTATGGGAGAAGGCAAGGGTGGGATGATTTAAGAGAATAGCACTGAAACGTGTATATTATCATATGTGAAATAGACTGCCAGTCCAGGTTTGATGCATGAGACAGGGTGCTCAGGGCTGGTGCACTGGGATGACCCTGAGGGATGGGATGGGGAGGGAGGTAGGTGAGGGGTTCAGGATGGGGACACATGTACACCCATGGCTGATTCATGTCAATGTATGGCAAAAACCACTACAATACTGTAAAGTAATTAGCCTCCAATTAAAATTTAAAAATTAAAAATTAAAAAAAAGGGTTTTTTTCCAAGCAGAATAATTTAGTTTTATTTTTAAATTGAGATAAAATTCACATAGCTTAAACTTACCATTTTAATGCATACCATTTCAGCAGCTTATATAGTATATTCAAAATGTTGTACAACCATCACCACTACCCAATTCTGGATAATTTCCATCATCCAAAAAAGAAACCACATACCCATTAAGCTGCCATTTCTCATTCCCTCCTCCCCTGGCACTGAGCAACCACTTTTTGTCTCATGACTTCCTTGTCTCTAAATTTCCTCATTCTGGATGTTTCACACAAACAAAATCTAATACACGAGGTCTGATGTACCTGTCTTCTTTCACTTATTAAAAGTAAAAGCTTTCAGGTTTGCCCATATTTTATCATGTAGCAGTAATTCAATCTTTTTTGATGGCTAAATATATTCCATTGCATGGATAGTACACATTTTTTTGATCCATACATCAACTGATAAAATTTGGGTTGTTTCTACCTTTTGGAGATCATTAGTAATATTGCTATAAATCCTCATATATAACTATTTGCTTGAATATGTTTTCACTTCTCTTGGGTATATACCTAGTTTTGAGGAACAGCCAAATTATTCCCCACTGTGGTAGCATTTTACACTCCCACCAGATATATATGAGGGCTCCAAATTCTCAATATCCTCAACAACACTTTTTAATTTTTTTTACTACACCCATCATATTGGTGTGAAATAGTACCTCAATGTGGGTTTGATCCGTATTTCCCTAAAGACTACTAATGTTAAGCATCTTTCATATGCTATTGGCTAAAACTTTTTAAGGGAAATGTCTGTTCGAATCCTTTGCTCATTTTGTAATTTTGTTGTTGAGTTGTAAGAGTTCTTTCTGTAGTTTAGATACTGAATCCTTAGAAGATATGCTTCAGTCCAGTCATTACATGACAATGGCTGTGGGCCTTTCAGGAATGCCCTTTGTCAGGTTGAGAAGGTTCAGTCTGAAGGACTTTTTATTTCTGCACTTTCTGTAGGGTTGGCCTACTAGCAATGAACTCTTATGTATCTGGAAATGTATTACTTTCTCCTTCAATTTATTATTATTTTTTAAATTTGGGTTTTTTTCCCCTTTATTTATTTTTTAATTTTATTTTATTTTTAAACTAGAAATTCAAATGTGTTAGTCCACTGTCTCCTGGCCTCACAGTTTCCAAGGCATTACCAGATGTTATTCTCTTATTGAGGATTCCTTTCTTGTATGTGACAAGATGCTCCTGTTTTCAGGATTGCCTTTGGTTTTTGAGAATTTGAGTATGATATGTCTTTGCTTTTATTACCTCTTCAAATATTTATTCTGCCTCCTTTCTCTCTCCTCTTCTGAGCCTCCCATTATACCTATATCAATAAGCTTGATGGTACCTCACATGACTTTTAGTCTCTGTTCATTTTTCTTAATTCTTTTTTTTATATTTCTATTATTCAAACTTGACAGTCTCAATTGACCCATTGTCAGGGTCACTGATTCTTTCCTCTCCATATTCAATTCTGCAGTTGAGCCCTTCTATTGAATTTTTCATTCCAGTTTTTGTAGTTTTCAGTGCCAGAATTTCTGTTTGGTTTCATTTTATAATTTTAATCTCTTCATTGATATTCTTTATTTGGTAAAACATAATTCTCATGTTCTCCTTTAGTTCTTTGGCCATGGTTTCCTTTATCTCTTTGAGCTGATTTTAAATAGCTGATTTAAAGTCTTTAGGTGTTAAACTCCATATCTTGGCTTCCATAGAGACAGTTTTTATTAACTATACTCTGTATTGGCCATATCTTCTTCTATAGATATCTCTCTTTTGAAAATTGGATATTTAAAATACTATAACATGGCTACTCTATAAATCTATTCTTCCCTTTCCCAGGGCTTGTTTTCTGCTACTTAGATTTGTTTGCTCAGCTATTTTTCTGAATTTATTTTGTAAAATCTGTATCTTCTGTCATATTTAGCCACTAAAATCTCTATTCTGTTAGCTTACTGTCAGCTAGTGATTGGATGGTGTTTGTAGACCCACATTGTGTGTTTGAGGCATGCCTTTACCACTCAACTAGTTTGAACTCTGCCTTAGCTTTCACTTCCTGCTTGTGCAGAACTTGAAGGTCAGCCTGAAGTGAAAGTGTAGGGCCTTCTCATGTCTTTCCTGAACAAGTGCACAGCCTGGGGCATCCCCATGACCTTGAAGATATCCAGGAATATGTCAGAGATTTTTAAAGTTCTCATTCCCTCAAAAATCTCAATCCCCAGACGTTCTTCCTAAGCTTTTTTGGTTAGTCTATTTTTTGCTCCAACTTTCATCCACTGCCCCAGGCAGCAGCAACTAATATGTTGCCTGTAATGTTTTAACAAACATTGCCCTTTTGTCCAGGTACTACACTGATCAAAACCAAAGAACAACAATCCTTTGCAAATGAGATCCAATCTGCTGCCTCCAAAACTGGCATCCGTAGACAGAATGTGGGCTATTATCTTCAAGGCCACTACCAAGGTGGCGAGTAGGAAATGGGACCTGACTAAGTTAAAACACCATCACACTCTGCGGTCTTACTGAGATTCAGCTTCACCCCCTCTTTTTTAAATAAAAGCATTTCACTGGTTGCTGCAAGCTATTAGTTAGATTCCAGATTTCCAACAATGCTGATCCTGACAGTGTTTGCCTGGATTGTGTTGCTTTTATGGAGGGATTGATGTAAAGGTTTCAGTGAGCTAGTTAAGGCTCTTTTCTTCCCTTTTTTTTTTTTTTTTGGATAACATTTTTTTGTTTACTTTTTATTTAATCAGGAGAGGATGCTGAAATCATTTTATAGAACACTTTACAGAAAATAAAAATTGGTAGAGCAATTCACCTATTTTTTTCTAAAATCAGTCACCTACATACTCTGAAAATTATTAAAAATATATGATGTAAAATATATTATTCTAGTATTAATGCATGTGAATTATGCAACTGACTCTTATCTCAAAAACATGCCAAAGATAGTTACTGGCCCAGTTACATTACTGATCAGATTGCTGACTACAGTAGTTCATCGTGGACAAACTCTTTTGGGTAGAATATAAATGAAATATGTTGGTATGAAAGTATAAAAGTGATTTTCAAGCCAATTTTAGAATTGTAATAATTCAGTTCTTATTTTTCCATTATCTCATTATATAGTAAGCTATAAAATTACTTGTAATGAAGGAGTTAAAACTATGATCAGACCCAGTATTAGAGGTATTCTTTTTTTTTTTTTTCATTTTTTTGAAAATTGTGCATTGTGAAACTTACTTAAGTGGTTCTCTGCCTCTGGATGTTTGGTTCACAGCTTTGACTATAAGGATTTTTGGTAAAGGTTTAAGCACATTTTGGTACAGAATGTGACAAAATTAAAAACACTAAATTCACAACAACATACACTAAGTGAGTTTCCTAAAGGCTAAATCAACTATTTCATTGCATTTGCACTATGTACTTGGTCCATTATAGAAGTGTCTTTCGACACAATAATAATAATATATTGCCTTCTATGATCTATACTCACGAAACAAACTGTTTAGACTTTCTAGTAAGAATTACTTTTCCTTTATGAGATCTTGAACAGTCAAATTAACTATGTCTCATATCTGTAGCTGGATATGACTTAGTCTAGACATTGTTACAGAACCTGAAGTCTCACTTTCTGTTGACATTCTCCTGGCTAAATATCACACTAAAATTATACACATATATAATTTATATATACAATGTTTACAATAGAAAACATATCCTATACACATATTGATCAAGATACATGTGTTCATGCCTTTGGCAGAATGCACCTTGAGAAACATTACCCTCCTATGCCTATACAATTGGCAGAATTTTGCCATTTTCTCCAAGTCCTGAGCCTGATTTCTAGAGCTCTAACAAACACCCACTGATTTTCACTATCTTCTTTCAAGTCTAGAAATTCCTTAATTACCCTGAAATTGGCCTACTTTTCCTCTTGTTTCTTTTCAAACTAAGCTACCAGACCAAAGCTTCAGCAGATTTTGAGCTCATTTCACATGCCAGAAAGATGTTGCTCAAAATCCTTTAAGCTAGGCTTCAGCAATACATGAACTGAGAACTTTGAGATGTGTAAGCTGGATTTAAAAGGCAGAGGAATCAGAGATCAGATTGCCAACATACGATGGATCATAGAAAAAGCTAGGGGATTCCAAAAATCATCAACTTCTGCTTCACTGACTATGCTAAAGACTTTGACTGTGTGGATGACAATAAGCTGTGTAATATTTTTATAGAGATGATAATATCAGACAACCTTACCTGCTTCCTGAGAAACCTGTACGCAGGTCAAGAAGCAACAGTTAGAACCAGACATGGAACAATGGACTGGTTCCAAATTGGGAAAGGAGTACATCAAGGCTGTATATTGTCACCCTGCTTATTTAACTTATATGCAGAGTTCAGTTCAGTTGCTCAGTCATGTCCAACTCTTTGTGACCCCATGAACTGCAGCACACCAGGCTTCCCTGTCCATCACCAACTCCCAGAGCTTACTCAAACTCATGTTCATCTAGTTGGTGATGTCATCCAACTATCTCATCCTCTGTCATCCCCTTCTCCTCCTGCTTTCAATCTTTCCCAGCATCAGGGTATTTTTTAATGAGTCCGTTCTTCACATTAGGTGGCCAAAGTATTGAAGCTTCAGCTTCAGCATCCGTCATTACAATGAATATTCAGGACTGATTCCCATTAGGATTGACAGGTTTGATCTCCTTGCTGTCCAAGGGACTCTCAAGAGTCTTCTCCAACATCACAGATCAAAAGCATCAACTCTTCAGCCCTCAGCTTTCTTTATGGTCCAACTCTCACATCCATATATAACTACTGGAAAGTCCATAGCTTTGACTAGACAGACCTTTGTCCGTAAAGTAATGTCTTTTTTTTTTTTCCTAATATGCTATCTAGGTTTGTCATAGCTTTTCTCCCAAGGAGCAAGCGTCTTTTAATTTCATGGCTGTAGTCACCATCTGCAGTGATTTTGGAGCCCCCCAAATAAAGTCTGTCACTGTTTCCATTGTTTCACCATCTATTTGCCATGAAGTAATGGGACCATATGCAGATGCATCCTAAGTACGTCATGTGAAATGCCAGGCTAATGAATCACAAGCTGGAATCAAGACTGCCAAGAAAAATATCAACAACCTCAGATATGCAGATAATACCACTTTAATGGCAGAAAGTGAAGAGGAACTAAAGAGCTTCTTGATGAAAGTGAAAGAAGAGAATGAAAAAGCTGGCTTAAAACTCAACATTCACAAAACTAAGATCACAGCATCCAGTCCTATCACTTCATGGCAAATAGATAGGAAAAATGTGGAAACAGTGTCAGATTTCATTTTCTTGGGTTCCAAAATCACTACAGATGGTGACTGCAGCCACAAAATTAAAAGACGTTTCTTTCTTGGAAGAACAGCTATGTCAAACCTAGACAGTGTTTTAAAAAAGAGACATCACATTGCCAACAAAGGTCCATATAGTCAAAGCTATCGTTTTTACAGTAGTCGTGTATGGATGTGAGAGTTGGACCATAAAGAAGGCTGAGTGCCAAAGAAGTGATGCTTTGAACTGTGGTGTTGGAGAAGACTCTTGAGAGTCCCTTGGACAGCAAGGAGATCAAACTAGTCAATTATAAAGGAAAATCAACCCTGAAATTCATTGGAAGGACTGATGCTGAAGCTCCAATACTTTGGCCACCTGATGCGAAGAGCTAACTCACTGGAAAAGACTGTTGCTGGCAAGTATTGAGAGCAAGAGGAGAAGGGGATGACAGAGAATGAGATGGCTGGATGGCATCACTGACTCAATGGAAATGAATTTGAGGAAATTCATGGAGATAGTGATGGACAGAGAAGTCTGGTGTGCTGCAGTACATGGGGTCACAAAGAATCTGACACGACTTAGTGACTGAACAGCGGCAGCAACAACCTTCTTCACTGTAAGTTTAATTTGTAATCTGTTTATTCCTAAAAGGAGAGACCATGTTGGAACCTTAACAGATGCGAGAAGTAACTGAGAGTGGAAGTACTTACTTAATCTATTCTCTGAACCCTGCAAACTCTACTTTGTTTTTTGTTAGCGGGAAAGAAACATGAATACTGCTCTCTCCCCATAAACATTCGCATTCAATAAGGAGCACACATACACCCAGCACTCTCACCATAGAGCCTTTCGAAAGAAAAAGGGAGTAAACTTTCAGCAGCATCAAAGAAGAAAGAAAATTCTGTAAATTCATTTTCTCACTAAGGTTATAACCTTGTTTCCACCCCCAGACCTCTAATCTATCCATATACCTTAAATCTAAGCCCCTAAATTATTTTTCCTCCTTTATATAAGTGTGTATTTTACTTCTATTATTTTTGTTAATTTATATTGAATAAAATACATCTAATTCTGAAAGTTATTATTTCTCTAAGTTGTTCCTAAAAGTTCAAGGCAGTTAATCTTCAACAGACTTTCCCTGTAGTTTTAGCCTTTAAAGACAGTAATTATCTGTAAATCAGCATATGGTACTGTACATAGGATACCCCCAGATAACACTGATACATCTAATACCTACTAAAAAAAGAAATATTCTACAGGTGGTCTACTTGGTCCATGATAAGCTACTTAGCTTTCTATGTCTCAGGCTAATCACTTGCAAAATAGAGTGGTGTAGGGGCAGAGTGTTAATTATCTAACCCAGAACTTATTTCACTTTGTGCCTGAGTAACAGAAACAGTTTTATTTGGATTAGTCATGCACCCAAATACAGATTACTGTTCCAAGTCTCTTGGCAACAGCTGACTCCTCAAATATCACTGACACAAAAATCAAAGATACATAGAACAATGTTGAGTCTATTGCTTATGTGGTGAGGGGGAATACCACCTTAATAAACTTTGGCAGTGAGAGCTGAAAGTTTGATTTAAGGCAGGTCTTGAAAAGCAGGAGTTTGATTAAGACTGTTACAAATCAAGACACAATCATCCAGGATTGGTGAAAACAATAAAGCCAGGATTTTTAAAGAGAAAGATCCAAATAATCTTAAGGTGTAAACTGTCTCTGGATGCTTCCACTGAAAAACTGAAAGGTTTTTAGGAAAGTCCCTGTAAAAACAATCAAGCTATTTGTTCGAGGAATTCTAGGAAAGTAAAGAAGTGCTAATGAAGACAATTGCATAGAAAAATCCTGTTAACATAGCCAGCAAAAAATTTCTGTTGCCATTGTTCAGGCTGAGTGTGTGAACAGATTAGATTATCATTCCTTTGTGACCAGCTATGGTGTTATAACTATTCTTTTGTATAACAGAGATACTCAAAGTGCTCTATGGACCTTCGGAGAATTTTTTTTTTAATGGAGAAGTCACTATATCTTCCTACCTGATGCCTAGAATTCAGCTGTAATGTCTGAAACTGGAGCAGCCTTGGCCTGCATGGTGAAGCACAAGGCGAAGAACATGTTGTCTGCTGCTGCTGCTGCTGCTGCTAAGTCGCTTCAGTCGTGTCCGACTCTGTGCGACCCCATAGACGTCAGCCCACCAGGCTCTCCCGCCCCTGGGATTCTCTAAGCAAGAACACTTGAGTGGGTTGCCATTTCCTTCTCCAAGGCATGAAAGTGGAAAGTGAAAGTGAAGTCGCTCAGTCATGTCCAACTCTTCGCAACCCCATGGACTATGTTGTCTACCCAACAGTTACTCACTCTCCCAGTTTTAGATGACCTACCTCTGCATCTTCTATATGAAAAAATAAACTCTCATATGTATAGGTCATTCTTATTACTGTTAATTAGTTTCATTTTAATTTTCTGATGTATATATCAAACCTGATGGTAACTGATACAGGGGTGGTAACACACTTATATCTTTGCATAGTTGTGATGATTAACAGATGGATATATGTGGGGCCCTTAGAATGGCATCTAATTTTCAGTAAGTGTAACACTATTGTGTTATCTAATTCGCTCCTTAGTTTTGGAGTTTAGGAGTAAGGAAACAAGTTAGATTTAACTCCTAAGAAACCTAGAAGAGAAAGGATAAGTCAGAAAGAGAGGAAATTATTAACAGATATAAACAAGAAAAAACCATTAAATATTGAACTCATTTTTTCAGAAACTCAGAGATTTTTAACTGTATTGTTGTTTGAATTGCTAAACTGTGTCCTACTCTTTGTGACCCCATGGACTGTCACCCACCAGACTCCTCTGTCCATGCGATTTCCCAGGCATGGGAGTGGGTTACATTTACTTCTCCAGGGGATCATCCTAGCCCAGGGATTGAACCCACATCTACCCACATCTCCTGCATTGCATGTAGATTATTTCCCGCTGAGCCACTGGGCAAGTACATCATATGAAATGCCAGGCCAGATGAACTACAAGCTGGAATCAAGATTACAGAGAGAAGTAACAACCTCAGATATGCAGATGATAACCACTCTATCGGAAGAGTGTGTAATTTCCTTGGTTCTGTCTCACTGCAACAAAGATTTGAAAGAGCGGACCAGTGTTACAGCTTGGTTACAGCTGGTTTACAAGGCATGAGGGCAGGCTGACCTCAATGGAGAGGCCCCAACCAATCTTGGCTCCCTCTTTTTTAAGTTTTGTCTCCTCCCCACTGAGCCAACCCTATGCAAATTAGGGCTGGCCAGGTAGGGGTGTGTTTGTTTCACCTGAGTTTCTCACTCCAGCGGGCAGATTTTTCCTTTGTTCCCTTTTCTTGGGCTTTTCCCTTTCTTTGTTTTTTAGCCACTGCCATTTTAGACTCCTTTTTCCTATTCTAACTGCCTAACAACTCTAATGGCAGAAAGTGAAGAGGAACCAAAGAGTCTCTTGAGGGTGAAAGAGGAGAGTGAAAGAGCTGGCTTAAAACTCAACATTAAAAAAACTAAGAAATAGCATCAGGTCCCATTACTTCATGGCAAATAGAAGGGAAAAAGTGGAAGCAGTGACAGATTTTATTTTCTTGGGCTCCAAAATCACTGCAGACAGTGACGGCACCCATGAAATTAAGAGAGGCTTGTTCCTTGGAAGGAAAGCTATGATAAACTTGCTGCTGCTGCTGCTAAGTCACTTCAGTCGTGTCCAACTCTGTGTGACCCCATAGACGGCCTCCTACCAGGCTCCTCTGTCCCTGGGATTCTCCAGGCAAGAACACTGGAGTGGGTTGCCATTTCCTTCTCCAATGCATGAAAGTGAAAAGTGAAAGTGAAGTCGCTCAGTCGTGTCCAACTCTTAGCGACCCCATGGACTACAGCCTACCAGGCTCCTCTGTCCATGGGATTTTCCAGGCAAGAGTACTGGAGTGGGGTGCCATCGTGGAGTGTCTGTTATTCAAGCTGGGTCTCTCAGCCCATACCCTTAGGCCATATTTGATAGTTGACGCTAACAAGGTGACTCATGATGGACATTTAGACAGTTCATGCTAATAAGATGCCTCAGGAACAAAGAGCCAAAAAGATCCACCTCATGGTTAGAAGGTTGAGGTATTGTAATGGGGTCGCAAAGAGTTGGACACAACTGCATGACTGGGCAGACAGACAGACAGACAGACACACAAACACATATCACACACACTCATGCAGACACACTGTGATTTCCACCTCACGGGGGAAGGGAGGAAGGCTGGAGACTGATTCCATCAGTCATGTCCAGGTAAGGCAGCCCCAGTGGGAGCTGTGGGTGCTAAGCTTAGGTGAACCTCCCTAGGTAGCACCCTCTTGAGTACTGTCACCAGTTGACAGGAGGTTATGCCATAGGGGTCCCACAGAGAGATGAGGAGGCGTCATGTTTGCCCACCCTCACCTCCCAGATTTCACCCTGTGACTCTCCCCCTTTGGCTGGCTCTGATTTGTAATTCTGCTCTAATAAAACTGTAATAGTAAGTACAGCACTTTCCCAAGTTCTATGAGTCATTCTAGTGAATCATTAAGTCTAAAAGGCCAGTGGAAACCCCCAAATTGGTTGCCATCTTGTTAGAAGTGAGGACAGTATAGTGGCTGGTGTCCAAAGTGAGAGTGGTTCTGTGGAGGGCTGTGTCCTTAACCTGTGGAGTGTGACTCAGAAGTCACTGCAAAGACAGAGGAAGCTGAACTGCCCATCAGGCAGTTTTGGGAGGATGAGTTTTGCTCTGGACTCAAGTCCTTCCTGTCCTCAGCCCCACTGTGCCCAGCTGGCCCCATACCCGTGCATCTCTTCATCTCTCAGGTATTGTGGACTCACACTAAACAAGATAATTGTAATAAATACCAAGAATTTAACATTTAAAACTGAAGAGGAAATACAGCAGTACTTAATGTGACTTGGGATTATACTACTTTACAGAAGATAAAGATAACAAGCTCCTAATTTTAAAGAGCAAACATCTAAAACAGCAATGTGAATTATCAATGAAAATTCTTAATCAGAATAGAAATTGTGCCAATTTGGAAATAGTTCTTTTTGTAACATAGCTCAAAACATCTGATTCAAGAGTAATTTTAACCAAAGGAAAAAAGTAACATATTACTTTTTAACCAAATTTTGGCTAAGGACTTAATTTAGGTCTACTTTACTGGAGAATAAAATCCTTACAAGGAACTAAGATACTTGTTTGTGGGTTTTAGTTTTGACTCAGTAAATAGCAATCAGCTAAGTTATTTTTCACAGATGGTCATTTTAATTAATTATATTTTCCATTTTCATGTATCCATTTTCTCTGACAGTACATCTCCATGAAAACTTTCTGCGACTTTCAGAAAATAAAATTATTTACATAAGAATTTAGCAAATGTTTATTAAACTGATGGCAAAAAGTAACTAAGCAGTGTGTCTCCCAGCATGTCAGTATTTATACACTCTACTCCAGACAGCCTGCTCATCAGCCATCCTATTTTATTTCCAAATATTCTCAAACATGCTTAACACAAAAACTCGTTGTTCTGACAAAGTTTTGGCAAAAGTAAGATAGACAAGTTCCCTAGAGGTGAGGTGTCATCAGTGATGCTGAGCAGGCATAGACCAACTCCCTAATCCAAGAAACTTGGTATTCTTCTTAAATTTTCCCTTATTCCATGGGTCCAGACCAGCAAACTTGATAGTGTGGTTGGTGTCCGATCCACAGGCGAGGGGTCATTTAAACCAAACAGGAAATCACAGGAGTGAGGAGCAGGGTGTGAAGTGTGAGCTGCAGACTAAGTCAGACTAAACGCAGTGGCTCCTGAGCTATGATGGGACTTTCTCCTGCTCCATTAACCTAGGCTCAGATGATGGTCAGTAGTACGCATGGTCTGAAAAAACATCTGGTGAAAGTTACACACTCTTTCCCTTCCTTAGTTTCAAGTGGTACCACTCTGCATCTTTCCTGATCCTAAATTTCTCACTGATCAGCTCAAAACTGTCCCCAAAACCAACCCTACCTCTCTATACTACACTCAGAGTTTGGGGTTAACCCACTTACAACACTGCTCTGATCACAATCATATCATTTCAGACACAGTTAGTGCTAAAACAGCATCATTAAGATTTAAGTGTACTACTTGGCTGATTTCTAGACACTCCAAAGTTGATTTTTTTTTTTTTGGTGGGGGGAGGGGGGGAGGTTATCTAACACTTATAAAGTTCCTACTATGTGCCAGGCACTATATTAAGTGTTTTACAATTAATAACACATAAGATTATTTTCACATAATCATTCCTAATTTACAGATGAGATAACTGGTGCACAAAAATGGTTAAATACTTGTTCCATGTGACCCAGCAGCCACTGGTAGAGTAGGAATTCAAAACCGGCTTCCAAGCCCCAGACTTCTGAGTTGGTTTCTTCTGCTATGTAATCATCCTGGACTTGAACAGATTGGGCTTTTTTAAGGCAAGGAATGTGGGTCTACTAGTTATCTTGGTAACAGTAACTTCAGTTCAGTTCAGTCACTCAGTCATGTCCGACTCTTTGTGACCCCATGAACCACGCCAGGCCTCCCTGTCCATCACCAACTCCTAGAGTTTACTCAAACTCATGTCCATTGAATCGGTGATGCCATCCAACCATCTCATCCTCTGTCTTCCCCTTCTCCTCCTGCCCTCAATCTTTCCCAGCATCAGGGTCTTTTCAAATGAGTCAGTTCTTCGCATCTTTGGCATTGGCCAAAGTATTGGAGTTTCAGCTTCAACATCAGTCCTTCCAAGAATATTCAGGACTGATTTCTTTTAGGATGGACTGATTGGATCTCCTTGCAGTCCAAGGCACTCTCAAGAGTCTTCTCCAACACCACAGTTCAAAAGCATCAATTCTTCGGTGCTCAGCTTTCTTTATAGTCCAACTCTCACATCCATACATGAGCACTGGAAAAACCATAGCCTTGACTAGGTGGACTTTGTTGACAAAGTAACATCTCTTTTTAATATGCTGTCTAGGTTGGTCATAACTTTCCTTCCAAGGAGTAAGCATCTTTTAATTTCATGGCTGCAATCACCATCTGCAGTGATTGACCATCTTTACACTTACACAAACTATTTTTAAACAGTAGTTATAGTTTTATAAACTATAGCATCATTATGCCAAGTAAAATGTTTTATCTGACAGAGCATTATTAACTATTTTAATGTTGAAAAAAAATAACAGCAACACACTAGCATTGCACATGATCACTGGTCAACAGTGATTGATGTCTGATTATCTTTGGAAGAATAAGTAGATTTTTTTTTTCTTGTGGGATTCATTTGGTAAGAAATAATAGAACTATAAATGAATTCTTAAAACCATATTTTTCTTATATGTCACAATGTATGTGTATTCCTATATATTCCTATACTGAGATGTAATCTATGTATAAATGTATCACCAATTCTCAAGCTCACCTTACTTTTTTGGTCTCTTAAAATTTCACACACATTGTACTATCACCAGAAGAATACCAATACCTAGCCTTAAAACTTAAATCTTGCTTCATAAAAGCATTTTTCTGGTTAACTCAGCCTCAAATGTATGTCCCCTATAACATTATGCTCTGCCCATTTACTCTGATTTCAAGGCAGGTACAAAAACCATAATTTGAAATTTAATTTGTCATTTAAATTTTTACACTTTTGTTACTGTTGTTGTTGACTTCTCATTATATTGCAATTTTCTGAACTTAGGGACTTTATGGCAGAGTTTTCCACTTCCTAAAACAACATTTCATTTTGTTTATAGTAGATATTCAATCAATGACATGAGAGAAAAGGATTTACCTTTACTGAAGACTAACCTTGAATGTGGCAACACCAGGCACCGGAGCGCATACTGTTTGATATAAAAAGTCCCTGCCCTCACACAGGTTGGTAGGTGCAGAATATGCTACTGGATCAGTGGAGAAATAGCTCCAGAAAGAATGAAGAGATGGAGCCAAAGCAACAACAACACCTAGCTGTGGATGTGACTGGTGACAGAAGTAAAGTCCAATGGTGTAAAGCGCAACATTGCATAGGAACCTGAAATGTCAGGTCCATGAATCAAGGCAAATTGGCAGTGGTCAAATAGGAGATGGCAAGAGTGAATGTCGACATTCTAGGAATCAGTGAACTACAATGGACTGGAATGGGTGCATTTAAATCAGAAGACCATTATATCTATTACTGTGGGCAAGAATCCCTTAGAAGGAATGGAGTAGCCATCATAGTCAACAAAAGAGTCTGAAATGCAGTACTTGGATGCAATCTCAAAAACGACAGAATGATCTCTATTCATTTCCAAGGCAAACCATTCAATATCGCAGTAATCAAGTCTATGACCAACCAGAAATGCTGAAGATGCTGAACTTGAGTGGTTCTACGAAGACCTACAAGACCTTCTAGAAATAACACCCAAAAAAGATGTCCTTTTCATTATAGGGGACTGGAATGCAAAAACAGGAAGTCAAGAAACACCTGGAGTAACAGGCAAATTTGGCCTTGAGTACAGAATGAAACAGGGTAATGACTAATAGAGTTTTGCCAAGAGAACGCACTGGTCATAGCAAACACCCTCTTCCAACAACACAAGAGAAGACTATACACATGGACATCACCAGATGGTCAATACCGAAATCAGATTGATTATATTATTTCCGGCCAAAGATGCAGATATAGTCAGCCAAAGCAAGACTGGGAGCTGACTGTGGCTCAGATTATTAACTCCTTATTGCCAAATTCAGACTTAAATTGAAAAGTGTGGAGAAAGCCACTGGACCATTCAGGTATGACCTAAATCAAATTCCTTACCATTATAAAGTGGAAGTGAGAAATAGATTCAAGGCATTAGATCTGATAGGCAGAGTGCTTGAAGAACTATGGATGGAGGTTCGTGACATTTTACAGGAGGCAGGGATCAAGACCATCCCCAAGAAAGAGAAATGCAAAGAGGCAAAATGGTTGTCGAAGGAGGCCTTAAAAATCTCAAAAAAAAAAAAAAAAAAAAAAGAGAGAGAAGTGAAAGGCAAAGGAGAAAAGGAAAGATATATCCATCTGAATGCAGAGTTCCAAAGAACAGCAAGAAGAGATAAGAAAGCCTTCCTCAGTGATCATACAAAGAAATAGAGGAAAACAATAGAATGGGAAAGATTAGAGGTCTCTTCAAGAAACTTAGAGATACCAAGGGAACATTTCATGCAAAGATGGGCTCAATAAAGGACAGAAATGATATGACCTAACAGGAGCAGAAGATATTAAGAAGAGGTGGCAAGAATACACAGAAGAACTGTACAAAAAAGATCTTCATAACCCAGATAATCATGATGGTATGATCATTCACCTAGAACCAGACATCCTGGAATGGAAAGTCAAGTGGGCATTAGGAAGAATCACTGGGAACAAAGCTAGTGGAGGTGATGGAATTCCAGATGAGCTATTTCAAATCCTAAAAGATGATGCTGTGAAAGTGCTGCACTCAATATGCCAGCAAATTTGGAAAACTCAGCAGTGGCCATAAGACTGGAAAAGGTGAGTTTTCATTCCAATCCAAAAGAAAGGCAATGCCAAAGAATGTTCAAACTACTGCATAATTACACTCATCTCACACGCTAGTAAAGTAATGCTCACAATTCTCCAAGCCAGGCTTCAACAGTACATCAACTTCCAGTT
This sequence comes from Bos mutus, assembly GCF_027580195.1. NCBI lineage: Eukaryota > Metazoa > Chordata > Mammalia > Artiodactyla > Bovidae > Bos > Bos mutus. The sequence goes on from NC_091643.1 coordinate 37,406,069, forward strand.
GTTCAAGCTGGATTTAGAAAAGGCAGAGGAACCAGAGATCAAATTGTCAATATCCACTGGATCATGGAAAAAGCAAGAGAGTTCCAGAAAAGTATCTATTTCTGCTTTCCTGACTACGCCAAAGCCTTTGACTATGTGGATCACAACAAACTGGAAAATTCTAAAAGAGATTGGAATACCAGACCACCTGACCTGCCTCCTGAAAAATCTATATGCAGGTTAAGAAGCAACAGTTAAGAACCGAATATGGAACAACAGACTGGTTCCAAATTGGGAAAGGAGTACATCAAGTCTGTATATAGTCACCCTGCTTATTTAACTTATATTCAGAGTACATTATGAGAAATGCTGGGCTGGATGAAGCACAAGCTGGAATCAAGAGTGCCAGGAGAAATATCAATAACCTCAGATATGCAGATGACACCACCCTTATAGCAGAAAGTGAAGAACTAAAGAGCCTCTTGATGAAAGAAAAAGAGGAAAGTGGAAAAAGTTGGCTTAAAACTCAACATTCAGAAAACTAAGATCATGGCATCTGGTCTGATCACTTCATGGCAAATAGATGGGGAAACAATGGAAACAGTGACAGACTTTATTTTTTTTGGGGGGGCCCTCCAAATTCACTGCAGATGGTGCCTACAGCCATGAAATTAAAAGACATTTGGTCTTTGGAAGAAAAGTTATGACCAACCTAGACAGCATATTAAAAACCAGAGACATTACTTTGCCAGCAAAGGTCCATCTAGTCAAAGCTATGGTTTTTCCAGTAGTCATGTATGGATGTGAGAGTTGGACTATAAAGAAAGCTGAGTGCCAAATAATTGATGCTTTTGAACTGTGGTGTTGGAGAAGACTCTTGAGAGTCCCTTGGACTGTAAGGAGATCAACCAGTTCATCCTAAATGAAATTAGTCCTGAATACTCATTGGAAGGACTCATGGTCAGGCTGAAACTCTAATCCTTTGGCCACCTGATGCAACTCATTTGAAAAGACTAACTCATTTGAAAAGACCCTGATGCTAGGAAAAATTGAAGGCGGGAGGAGAAGGGGATGACAGAGGATGAGATGGTTGAATAACATCACCAACTCAATGGGCATGAGTTTGAGTATACTCCAGGAGTTGGTGATGTACAGGGAGGCCTCGCATGCTGCATTCCAGGGGGTTGCAGAGTTGGACATGACTGAGCGACTGAACTGAACTTAACTGAACTCTCACATAGGCTTTCCTGGTGGTTCAGCAATAAAGAAGTCACCTGCAAGGCAGGAGATGTGGGTTCGATCCCTGGGTTGGAAAGATCATCTGGAGGGCATGGAAACCCACTCCAGTATTCTTACCTGGAAAATCCCATGGACAGAGGAGCCTTGTGGCTACAGTCCATGGACTCACAAAAAGAACATGACTGAAGTGACTGAGTATGCAGGTTCTCACACATCTTACAGTTTAGTGGCAAGGGACAGTTAGTGATCTTTGTATTAATCCTATACTTGAAACTGAATTTCAACTAGACAGTGCAGGTGGTGTTGCCATGGAGATCCAGGTTGGTTTAGCTGTCACTGTGGCCCTAGAAGGGTAGCAGGAGGACTTGAGAAGTAGGATACAAGAAAGCAGCAGACACACAGGAAGCCTCTGAAGGGAGCTCCTCAACCAGGCAAGGCGGCATGGGCCTTGTTTAGCTGCCGAGTGATGCAAAGAGGTCAGAAATCTAGGGCCTGATCCCGAAAGGGAGAGGGATGGACAAGGAGTCTAGATGGTACTGAGTCAGATAAGAGGGCTCTGGGGATCCAGAAAGGGTTTCAATATTTTCTAAGTGTGACAGGGTATTTTAAACAAGCCAATACCAATCTCATTTTCCTTATAAATGCACCTTGGCTGCAATGTGTCGAAAATTTTGCATGTGGTTTTCTTAGACTTGTCGGGTACATAAGTTCCGAAGACTGGAAAGTCCAGGGTGCAGACACAGTATCTGGTGATGGACACCTTCCTAGTCCACAGGTGGCTTCTCTTCTCTGTGTCCTCACATGGAAGAGGAGGCCAGATCTCTGTGGGGTCTGTTTTATAATAACACTCATCCCACTCACAAGGGCTTCACTCTCATGACCTAATCACCTCCCCAACATCATCTTCCCATCATTACCCTGAGGAACAGAATCCCAACACACAATCTTTGAGGGTAGACATTCAGTCCACACCAGTGGTGATTTACACTGGCCTCAAAGTGCAGTGTTTTCCTTCCATTTTCTCAAGAGAGGAAACAAATAACACCCTTAAATTCACAGAACCAGTGACAGGCAGAGCTCTGATTCAAGTTCAGGGATGTATAACCCAAAGCATCTAATCTTTGATGAGAGAGGTCTCAATACTCTCTTAAACTGATCACTTACCTCCATGTTATCAGTCAACTTTAAGGGAAGATGGGGTTTATTTTTAAAATGCTCTTAATCCACACTGTGTAGACAGACACAAGGCTCAGAGGGGAAAATGTAGCTCTGTAAAGTGTGAGCTCCAGGCAGGGCTAACTGACCTTTCAGAAGCCTCCTGGCAGATACCTGGCAGCTCAGAAGCAAAAGCCCCCAATCTCTGACCCCCAGTCAGTAATGAGGTGCTTACCCCTGGATCATATATTTAACTACAAGCAAAAGTGAGCCAAACCTAAATTTCAATGGAGTATCTCTAATGCTTCTAAAATAAAAGACTACATTTCCTATTTTATTCTTGATATATCTTATCGTATTTCCATTTAACATGGCTGTTCTGTGATAGTTCCTATAGACAAAATATCAGTGAGTTTGTCACCAAAATTATGTGCCTTAGGCCACTTGGGGGAAAGGCATTCAGTGCATGCTGTGTAGTGTTGAACTTATCTCAACTTCTGAACACAATTACTGTGACACTGATGTATTCGAGACTATTGTGTCTGTATCACTGAAGAGTCACTTTAAAACACAATTTTCTCTTTAAGAGACTCTCAGGCAAAATGGGAAGTAAAGATCCTCAGGAAAATGAGAGCTAAGTGTCTAGAAAACAAGATTAGCCTTCCTCACGTAATCTTCAGTGAAGAGAACTGAGCTGTTATGGTGCTGACAGGTTTAGGGAATTCTGCTTTTTCTTTGCCTTTACAAACTCGAGGATCACAGTCCACCAGGATTTCTGCTCCTTCCTTGTCTTATGGTTCCATTGTATTTCTACTTCGGTGGAAAGTGACCTAATGTGACTGTAACTGGTAAACCCAGCATCACTAATCTTGATCAAGGTTCAGGGGGAAATGCCCTATATTCTTTTCAGGAGCCATTATATAAAATTCATCCTTATGATTAACCTCAGGTAACATGTTATCCAATTCTTCAGTGTACATAAGCATGAAAAGTAAAACATAATAGTCATTTAGGAGGCAAGTACATCACACTGACGTATTTTGCTGTTTGAATTATCCCATGGCATGGGTACTAATGGCTGGTGTAATGTGTCCAAACAGTTACAGGAAGATTTAGGGGCCAACATGAAAATTATTGCTGCTTTCTCAGTCCCACAGTTACTTTGAAAAGCAATGTGTAGTCGATGCTTTTATTAGGATTCATTTCCTATAAGACCTCATTTCTTATTTTAGAATATTTATCTACGATCAATATGAAAAACCAAAAGTGAAAGTATTAGTCTCTCAGTTGTGTCAAGACTCTTTGCAACCCCATGGACTGTAGCCCATCAGGCTCCTCTGTCCATGGAATTCTCCAGGCCAGAATACTGGAATGGGTAGCCATTCCCGTCTCCAGGGGATCTTCCTGACCCAGGAATTGAACAGGGGACTCCTGCATTACAGCCTGATTCTTTACCTTCTGAGACAGCAGAGAAGCCCAAGAAAAACCAAATGTCGTACTTAATACTCAAACTTTTTTAATAGAAAAGCACTGCCTGCCTACAGACTAAAAAGTATATACTATATAGTACATAGTCTCCAAGCATGGTGTGTCAATAAATTATTTTAATCAGTTGCAGTTAAAAGAACATTGTTAAACAATTTTTTGAATTTCCTATATCATTCCCTAATAATTAATAAAATTTATCCTTAAACATGATATAGATTTAATTATTAATCATATTTGTCAACACAAGTTTGGATTTAATTTGTCTATGTAAATGAAAAAAATACATCTGGTCTTTCTCTTTAGCACGTCCAACTGGGTAAAGCAGGTTTGCTCTTCTTTGATAAATTCATAATAAACATCATGGCCCCACACAGGGATAAAGCCCATAATATAAGAACACGTGCATAAACCTTTATGTTCTGCTTCATCACATGGAAAGCCAAAAAGATCATAATTCTTTCACTAATGAAAATAACATGATTGCACTTTCTAGGATAATCCCACTAACTTGGGAGTGATCATCATATAATTCAGACACCATTGCTCCTGAATTAGAAGCGCCAGAATTCAGGAACACCACGTTGATGCTGGAGGACATTATGGAACTGTCAGGTGCTCGTTGGTTACTCTGGATCAGATACTGCCAAACTAGACACCAGAAGACGATTGTTGCCAAGTCCAGCTTTAGGTTCCACTTACTCACAGCAAAGAAGCCTTAAGAAGCTCCTGACATTGCCATAGAAACCTGATGCACAGAGCAGTACTGGTTACACAGCCCTCAGGAGAAAGATCTGGAGAAAGAGTCACCATTGCAGTACCAAGTATTGCATGTGTATACCCCGCAATGCTGTGCAGTTACGGTCATCTCCCTGCTGGTCTAGAAAGACCTCTGAAAGGTAACTCTGGGAGGAGAGAGAGGTAAGTGGATCTCCTTGCTCTGCCCCCTTCCAAAGTTACTCTTAGCGATGATCATGCTATATTTTTAGATATCTGGAGTCCTACCTTTATATTTAAAAAAAATAATAGTTTGTTCATGGCTGTTAAACACAAAGCAAACTCTTAACCTCAGGCAGGTAGATAAAGACTGGACCCAGAGAGATTTCTGACTTCAGGACTACTGATTCCACAATCCGCCCTTCCCCACAACAATCTAGGTCTTGAATCTGTGCTAGTTTGCCAGGTTCAACTCCCTCTCTATCAGGCTGGGATCGCCAATGAGAAAACTCAAAGCACTCTTTCCTGTCTACTAGTCTCTGAGGCTATTTCCATAAAAGCAAGAAGAAATAGGATCTTGATTCCAGCTTGTGTTTCTTCCAGCCCAGCGTTTCTCATGATGTACTCTGCATAGAAGTTAAATAAGCAGGGTGACAATATACAGCCTTGACGAACTCCTTTTCCTATTTGGAACCAGTCTGTTGTTCCATGTCCAGTTCTAACTGTTGCTTCCTGACCTGCATACAAATTTCTCAAGAGGCAGATCAGGTGGTCTGGTATTCCCATCTCTTGAAGAATTTCCCACAGTTGATTGTTATCCACACAGTCCAAGGCTTTGGCATAGTCAATAAAGCAGAAATAGATGTTTTTCTGGAACTCTCTTGCTTTTTCCATGATCCAGCAGATGCTGGCAATTTGATCTCTGGTTCCTCTGCCTTTTCTAAAACCAGCTTGAACATCAGGAAGTTCACAGTTTACATATTGCTGAAGCCTGGCTTGGAGAATTTTGAGCATTACTTTACTAGCATGTGAGATGAGTGCAATTGTGCAGTAGTTTGAGCATTCTTTGGCATTGCCTTTCTTTGGGATTGGAATGAAAACTGACCTTTTCCAGTCTTGTGGCCACTGCTGAGTTTTCCAAATTTGCTGGCATATTGATGCAGCACTTTCACAGCATCATCTTTCAGGATTTGAAATAGCTAAACTGGAATTCCATCACCTCCGCTAGCTTTGTTCGAAGTGATGCTTTCTAAGGCCCACTTGCCTTCACATTCCAGGATGTCTGGCTCTAGGTTAGTGATCACAGCATCGTGATTATCTGGGACGTGATGCTTCTCAAAATCTTTTCAAAGAATAAACAAACCTGAAATATTCTTAGACTATGAGGAGTTAAAATAATTTCAATATTTACTAAAAATAAGTATGAATTATTTTTTTTAAAGTTTAACATTACACCTGTTTCACCAATCCTTTCCTAGCATAGCAGGATGGCCTCCTGAGGGTGGGGTCAGAATTCCTTCAGGATCTGCTTCTTACAGGGTAAGCTTTCATAGCCCTCTTAGCTCCCGGCAGTTCATTTAGGAGAGTCATATTTTCCTTTTCAACCAAAAAATTACAGAAGACCTAAAATTACATGTTATTTCCAGGAAAAGTAGGCTCAATTGTCCTGCATTCATCCCTCTGAGTGAAATTTTCTTCACTGATTCTAGGGCCCCTGTATTTCCCTCTTTCCAAAGCATCAGTGGAAGTTTTCAGTGAATCACAGTCTTTTTCAGGTACAATCCTTCTGAAAAAAAATGGAGCAAGGCTAGATTCTGACAAATTCAGTCTCTCATGAGGCTCCTTGATAAATTTATTTTCCTTTGTATATTGAGAATAACTGCCAATTTCTAAAAATGTTTCTAAAATGTGTTCTACTTTAAAATAATGTCTGTGAAAATTTTATATAGGCAATGGAGAGCTAATAAACTGCTTCCAGCATAAGGATAACAGAATCAGTTTTATAATTTACAAAGAGGTGTGTTCACAGCAGCCTGGCAAGTGGTCTGTCACCTGGACCCACAACAACCCACAACAACCAGTACTGATGTCATTTGTAATAGTCTACAGGTCAGGACCTGAACCAAGACACTGCCTATGAATGGAGAGAACAGAGGAGAAATTCAAGAGAGATTTCTGAAGTAGAAGTACCAGAACTTGGTGACTGATAGGTCACTTCATTTAAGAGCTGTCTTACTGTTGTCATACCTGTAATCTACCCACAGGAGCAAACTGCGGGTGTTGACAGAGGTTGCTGGCTGCCCACTCTTTGGTATCCTGACATTTTCTGGGAAAGAGCTGGGACACTCTGCTAAAGAGCAAGGAGCTGCCTGTGAAAGAAACAATCAAGATTCTATTTCCTCTTCCTTTAGAGGAAATCCCCAGAGATTAGTAGGCAGGACCGATCACTGAGATTTCCTCTTGGGAGATCCCAGACTGAAAGTCAGAGAGTTGAAACTAGCAAGGAGACATAAGATCAAGGGTGAAGGGACACAGTTGTCAAAGGATAACTCCCAGTTTTCTATTTGGGGAGCCTGATAGGGAAGACATTAAGCCAGAGAGAAAATGCAAGACAAGGAACAGAGAAGGCGATAATAACTGGAAAAATCAAGGAGGACACAAAACTATGTGGGCTAAAGACATAAGATAGGACTGGAAACCATGACACTCGAGCTAGCAGAAAGTGTAATATTTAAAACCTTGGAGCTGATGAAATCACCCCGAAAGGGTTATGGAGGCATGTGGCAGCTTGAAAGGAAGCTGAGCTAATCCTAGCATGTGGAGATATCTGAGCACCTTTGAAGTAAAACAGTGTAGACAGGTCTATTAAGGGTCTGTCAGTAAAGAGGAAACAAGAGAATACAGGCAAAGCACACATTCTGAGGGAATGCCACATTAAGAGAGGCAATTCTTAGTCCTGCGAGACATCTGTTCCTTAGACCATCCTCAGACCTGGCTCTTTGAACTTGGACCACCCAGGCTCGATAAATAAATGTGATGAGGCAGAAGAGAGGGAATAAAAGGAGGAAGTGGAGGGTTTGAAGGGCTGTATTCTTCACGTGGTCAAAGAGCAAAGACAAGGCACCAGCCAAGTGGAAAAGATGGGCCTGAGAAGAGCATAGCCAAGCGTGACCTCAGAGGAGTGAAGGCTCAGTGAATGCAGTCCACCGCACAGCCCTCAGGGAGAACTGAAAAGCTGAGGAGAGATGAAATGAGTGGATTTGAAGAAACCAAGGAACCGAAAATTGGAATGTGCGTTGCTCAGGAATAGAAACATTGAAATCTTGTAGCTACTTCAGAGTTAAAGTGAGGGATGAAAAATGTGAATTGGGTTATGGCAGCCACGTGGCTACTGAATACTTGATATGCAGCCAGTCCAAACTGAGATGTGCTGTAACTGTAAAATACACACCAGATGCTGAAGACTTAGTACAATACAAGGAGAAGGAAATGGCAACCCACTCCAGTACTATTGCCTGGAAAATCCCATGGACAGAGGAGCCTGGTAGGCTACAGTCCATGGGGTCACAAAGAGTCAGAAACGACTGAGTGACTCCACTTCACTTTAGTGTGATACAAAGGCTGTAAAATAAGCATCTGATTAATAACTTTTTACAGATTTCAGGTTGAAATGAGAATATTTTATATGTGTTGAATAAAGTAAAATATATTATTAAAATTAATTTCACATACTTTTGCTTTTTTAATAAGATGGCTATGAGAAAAATCTAAAATTATCCTTGTGGCTTACATTATATTTCTAAGAACAAGGGTTGATATAGAATTTTAATGACTTCAGGTAATCATTTTATTCTTTATTCTCACTGAGTGCTGATACGTGAAAAAGCCAGGGTTAGTTTATTTACGTAATTTTGATATGTAGCCTTATAATTTATTAAGAAAATTAAAAGTTATTAAAAGTAGATGAGGGCTGGCTAGGGCAGCATGTTGGGGATAAATTTCAGGCCCACTCTGTCCCAGATTCAGGGTTTGGATTGGGGTAGTATTATAAAATCAGAGAGTAAAACTATAATTAACTTTATTGTACCAAATCCTGTTCCTGCTTCTCCATCCTCAAATAAGTTCCTACTTTGATTATTTCTTACCTAGAAAGAGGATGTCAACCTGGGTCATACAACATGTTACAGATAATTTTAATATTGATATATCCATTAAAAAAAACTAAACTTTTAAGTACTATATATTACTAAGTTTCAGATCAGATCAGATCAGTCGCTCAATAGTGTCTGACTCTTTGCGACCCCATGAATCGCAGCACACCAGGCCTCCCTGTCCATCACCAACTCTCGGAGTTCACCCAGACTCGCGTCCATCGAGTCAGTGACGCCATCCAGCTATCTCATCCTCTGTCGACCCCTTCTCCTCCTGCCCCCAATCCTTCCCAGCATCAGAATCTTTTCCAATGAGTCAACTCTTCGCATGAGGTGGCCAAAGTACTGGAGTTTCAGCTTTAGCATCATTCCTTCCAAAGAAATCCCAAGGCTCATCTCCTTCAGAATGGATTGGTTGGATCTCCTTGTAGTCCAAGGGACTCTCAAGAGTCTTCTCCAACACCACAGTTCAAAAGCATCAATTCTTCGGTGCTCAGCCTTCTTCACAGTCCAACTCTCACATCCATACATGACCACAGGAAAAACCATAGCCTTGACTAGACGAACCTTTGTTGGCAAAGTAATGTCTCTGCTTTTGAATATGCTATCTAGGTTAGTCATAACTTTCCTTCCAAGGAGTAAGCGTCTTTTAATTTCATGGCTGCAGTCACCATCTGGAGTGATTTTGGAGCCCAGAAAAATAAAGTCTGACACTGTTTCCACTGTTTCCCCATCTATTTCCCATGAAGTGGTGGGACCAGATGCCATGATCTTTGTTTTCTGAATGTTGAGCTTTAAGCCAACTTTTTCACTCTCCTCTTTCACTTTCATCAAGAGGCTTTTTAGTTCCTCTTCACTTTCTGCCATAAGGGTGGTGTCATCTGCATATCTGAGGTTATTGATACTTCTCCCGGCAATCTTGATTCCAGCTTGTGTGTCTTCCAGTCCAGCGTTTCTCATGATGTACTCTGCATATAAGTTAAATAAACAGGGAGACAATATACAGCCTTGACGAACTCCTTTTCCTATTTGGAACCAGTCTGTTGTTCCATGTCCAGTTCTAAATGTTGCTTCCTGACCTACATATAAATTTCTCAAGAGGCAGATCAGGTGGTCTGGTATTCCCATCTCTTGAAGAATTTCCCACAGTTGATTGTGATCCACACAGTCCAAGGCTTTGGCATAGTCAATAAAGCAGAAATAGATGTTTTTCTGGAACTCTCTTGCTTTTTCTATGATCCAGCGGATGTTGGCAATTTGATCTCTGGTTCCTCTGCCTTTTCTAAAACCAGCTTGAACATCAGGAAGTTCACAGTTTACATATTGCTGAAGCCTGGCTTGGAGAATTTTGAGCATTACTTGACTAGTGTGTGAGATGAGTGCAATTGTGCGGTAGTTTGAGCATTCTTTGGCATTGCCTTTCTTTGGGATTGGAATGAAAACTGACCTTTTCCAGTCCTGTGGCCACTGCTGAGTTTTCCAAATTTGCTGGCATATTGAGTGCAGCACTTTCACAGCATCACCTTTCGGGATTTGGAATAGCTCAACTGGAGTTCCATCACCTCCTCTAGCTTTGTTCGTAGTGATGCTTTCTAAGGCCCACTTGCCTTCACATTCCAGGATGTCTGGCTCTAGGTCAGTGATCACACCATCGTGATTATCTGGGTCATGAAGATCTTTTTTGCACAGTTCTTCTGTGTATTCTTGCCATCTCTTCTTAATATCTTCTGCTTCTGTTAGGTCCATACCATTTCTGTCCTTTATCGAGCCCATCTTTGCATGAAAGTATAGTTTGTAAAAATAATAATTTCACAGAATATTTTCTTAGAAGCAGTCACCTTTTTTAAAAAAAAAACTTTTAGACATAGTTACTCTTTAGAGACAAATATTGACAAAAATAAGACATGGTAACAATCTAAAGTAACATATAGTGTGACTTTGAGAGCAGGTCAAGAAGGACCAATGGCCACAGAGAAAACAATAATAATGAAATAATATGCAGTTAAGGAAAAGCTGGGTCAATACTATTTAATTTACTTCATCATTGCAGGAGGTAGGCTAAACATTTGGCAATGAGCTTTATGTTAGACAGAGAAAAGGGAGAAAGATAATCTGATGAACTAGTCATAGTGACCAAAGGATAAGAATCAGCCAGTTACTTTGGCAAACCGTGTCTGTTAGTAAGAGTGAGCCTGAAGAAAACTTCCGGCTGTGGTTCTCTAAAAGGAACATACTATGTGATGTTGTTTATTGAGTCCAAGAGGAAATTTAGTTTTTAAAAATTCTGTAATGGAATCTCTGTATTTATGCGTACACACAGACACACACACGTCTCCCTTAACCTTTTCCTTATCCTTACCTGGCCCCATAGATAATTCTCTGATGGTTCAGGTTTCTCTACTACATATCAGAGTTGGGCCAGTCTTATCATGGTTTTTCCTATTAAAAATTAACTTTCTAAACTAATTTTTCAGCACCCTGATCTAAGAGGTGAATCTGAAAAACTATTTCCTGGAAGCAATAAGGGATAATAAGTTAATATGTTACCTCTCCTGAGAACTATATGTAATTTAACAGCTTTTGGTTACTTGCCACACTAGAGATTTTTAACCTTTTCCTTTATTTAGCAGAAACTAGTATTTTTTCCCCCAAAAAAGCATAAGTGGAACTCTAATATACCAGATGGGCACAGAAGGAGCTGCCCAGGGTGAAGCAGGGAGCCACCTGCCTCAGCTATGCCTGTGACCCTCAGTAGGACACCAGCACCTACAGAGCATGGTTTCAACACCACTGTTTAAATAAAAGGGATGCCAAACTCCTATAATGGTAGTGGAGACATCTGGGGCTTATTAACCCCTCAATCCCCTCCACTTGGAGAGCTGTTACTCTGACTAGAAGCACCCCTAATTCCAATGCTGTATAAAGTATCTCAGACATATGAACTCAATGCCATCACTGGGAGGTATCATGTTGGTGAGGATACATAAGGATGATGAAGGGGAGAGAGGGGTGTGCGTCATAGGGGAGCCAGGCAACTCATCAAGAGCTCTCATGATTCTCTAGGGGGCTTTTAAGAAACAGTTAACATGGTATGAATCACCTGGGGGATCTGGTTAAAATGCAGATTTAGACTGAGTGAGTCTGCAGTTGGGCCCTGGACCCCAAAATTCTAGTAAGTTTCCAGTGATGCTCAGGTTATTGGTTGGAAGACCACCCTTTGATTAGCAAGGCATCTCCTGATAATGCCTTATCTAGTGGTAAGAAGTTTACTGAAACATACTCTTATAATACAATCTATAATCACACTTCTTGGTATTTACCCAAAGGAGCTGAAAACTTATATCTACACAGATATTTGCCACAGATCTTCATAGTACCTTTATTCATAATTTCCAAACCTGGGAAGCAACTAAGATGCCCTTCAGTAGGTGAACGAATAAACAAACTGTGGTCCATCCAGGCAGTGGAATATTATTCAGTGTGAAAAAGAAGTAGGCTATCAAGCTAAGAAGATGTGGAGGCATTTTAAATACATAACATTAAATGAAAGAAGCCAATCTGAGAAGGTAACATACTGTATGATTCCAGCTATATGACACTCTGGGAAAATGCAAAGCTAAGAAGACAGTAAAAAGTTCAGCAGTTGTCAGGAGTAGGGAGGGGATAAGGATGAACACGCAGAGCACAGAGGGTTTTTAAGTCAGTGAAAATACTCTGTACAGTATTACAATGATGGACATATGCTATTATATATTTTGCCTAAACCCATAAAGTGTATAACACCAAAACTGAACCTTAAAGTAAACTATGGACTTTGGGTGACTATGATGTGTCAATTGAGTTCATTCATCCTTAGTAAAAAAAAAAAAAAATTACCACTCTGATGAATGAGGTTAATAACAGGAGATGCTGTACATGTGTGGGGGCAGGATGTATATGGGGAATGTATCTATCTACTTCTTCTCAATTTTACTACATACCCCAAAAATACTCTTTTTTAAAAATAAAGTACCTTTTCAAAAAGAAAAAGTTTATTAAAGGCTACTGCAACACACGGAGGCAGAACCAAAACGGGCTCAGGATTTTCGGGAATAAAAGTTTAGGTTATAAAGATTGAAGGCGGGAGGAAAAGGGGATGACAGAGGATGAAATGGTTGGGTGGCATCACCAACTCAATGGATATGAGTTTGAGTAAACTCCAGGAGTTGGTGATGGACAGGGAGGCCTGGTGTGCTGCAGTCCATGGGGTCACAAAGAGTCAAGACACCATTGAGAGACTGAACTGAACTGAACAAATTCTGACCAGCTGGCATGCTACCTGAGGGCAAAAGAAATACAAAGTGCAGAGAAAAGGGGAAAGTGACAAATAATGATCATGACTCATTGTGTCATGAAATGAGGACCCATTGGTCTTCTGTGGTACTATTTCATGCCAATTTATTTTTTGATTCCATCCTGTGCCTAAGGTGGGTCATTGACAGGTAACTTTACAATTCAATCCCTGAGTTAAAAGGTATCAAATAGTGATTGTGGCTAAAACACTAGAAATCAAAAACCATAAAATATACTCTCAAATTTTACAAACAGAAATTATAGATTCAATTTTACATGATCTTTAATAGAATTGTATACTGGGCAGCAATCATTATAAATTGTGAGGAACAACAAAGTCAGTGTAATCTAATTCACTTTTATAATAGAATGAAGCCCCCAGCTTGACTGATGGATATAAATTTAGTAATTCTTACATAACCATTCACAATGTAATGTTTCTGTATCATATACTAGTCTCCACAAAAATGGGAAAAAAAGTTTACTCCAGAACATCCCCAAGGGTCAGATTAACTTTATAAAATGTTGAGTGAAGCAAAGATGGATCTATATACAATACGTATGTGGTCTATTCTGGACTGTATCAACATAATAATTATGGACAGCTAATCCTTAGGTTATTAATTTTATTTTTTATTGTTACCACTGAGAATTTTACTTCAAATCCCTAGTAACAAAACAGCTTCCTGAAACAAAACAGAAAAATATTCACAGAAGAAATTTAGAGGAAAAGGACCATTAATGTTTCCTCGTGTTGATTTTGAGAATACCTTTCTCATGATCTAATTACTGAATGGTGTTCAAAACGTCTGAGATGATCACTGTTCATGTTTTATCTTACTTTAAATTACAGAAAATATCATATGCATACAAAAAAAATGTAGTGAGTTTCCATCTTCCATTACTCAGCTGCAATAATTACAGAACTGTCTTTCTTACATCTATACCTTGATTGATTTCCTACTTTCCACTCATACTATCAACAACAATAATAATGATAATGACAATCACTTTGTGGGTGTGAATAAGGACTATTCATATTCATATTATTATTATAGGTCTAATTTGGGCATAAGATACACAAAAAGGCACTGGAATCTTTGCAGTAAGATTTGACAAATGAATACAGCTATGCAACCCAGACCCAACATGATACAGAACATTCCATTTGTCAATAAAATGTTCTTATTTCCTTGCTCCCACTGCCAAGGACATTGTTCTAAAATTTTTCTGCTTAAATTAGTTTTATTTGTTCTAGAATTTCATATAAATGAAATATAATTTTTTTCAAAATTATTTCACACTAGGTTAGAGTGCTCAAGATAATGACTGATTCAGTTCAGTTCAGTTGCTCAATCGCTCTTTGCAACCCCTGGCAGCATGCCAGGCCTCCCTGTCCATCACCAACTCCCGGAGTTCACCCAAAACCATGTCCATTGAGTCAGTGATGCCATCCAACCATCTCATCCTCTGTTGTCCCCTTCTCCTCCTGCTCTCAATCTTTCCCAGCATCAGGGTCTTTTCCAATGAGTCAGCTCTTCGCATCAGGTGGCCAAAGTATTGGGGTTTCAGCTTCAACATCAGTCCTTCCAGTGAACACCCAGGACTGATCTCCTTTAGGATGGACTGATTGGATCTCTCAAGGGACTCTCAAGGGTCTTCTCCAACACCACAGTTCAAAAGCATCAATTCTTGAGCACTCAGCTTTCTTTATAGTCCAACTCTCACATCCATACATGACCACAGGAAAAACCATAGCCTTGACTAGACAGACCTTTGTTCACAAAGTAATGTCTCTGCTTTTTAATATGCCATCTAGGTTGGTCATAACTTTCCTTCCAAGGAGTAAGCATCTTTTAATTTCATGGCTGCAATCACCATCTGCAGTGATTTTGGAGCCCAGAAAAATAAAGTCTGACACTGTTTTCACTGTTTCCCCATCTATTTGCCATGAAGTGATGGGACCGGATGCCATGATCTTATTTTTCTTAATGTTGAGCTTTAAGCCAACTTGTTCACTCTCCACTTTCACTTTCATCAAGAGGTTTTTTAGTTCCTGTTGGCTTCCTGCCATAAGTGTGGTGTCATCTGCATATCTGAGGTTATTTTGATATTTCTCCTGGTAATCTTGATTGCAGCTTGTGCTTCATCCAGCCCAGCGTTTCTCATGATATACTCTGCATATAAGTTAAATAAGCAGGGTGACAACAGACAGCCTTGACGTACTCCTTTTCCTATTTGGAACCAGTCTGTTGTTCCATGTCCAGTTCTAACTGTTGCTTCCTGACCTGTATACAGGTTTCTAAAGAGGCAGGTCAGGTGGTCTGGTATTCCCATCTCTCTCAGAATTTTCCATAGTAATGACGCATACTGTTCCATTTATCAGTAGCTCATTTTTAATAAGTAGAATCTTATCATACAAATTTTTTTATCCATTCTCCTAACAACAAATAATTTCCTAATTACTCCTTTAATTTTCTCTTTGACTCATGAGTTATTCTGAAATGTATTCCTTTTAAAATAACCAGATAGTTTGGCTTTTTTTACTTTAAGATATCAGACTGTTAATGATTTCTAATCTAATTCTATCACAGCCAAAAAATATACCCTGGAAGGTTTCAATTTTTGAGAATTAACTGAAATGTATTAGGGCAAATTTTAGGGCTTGGCGCATATATATATATATATATACACACACACACACACACACACACACACACACATACATGATTAATAAACATGATTAGTAGCATCAATTAAGCCAATATGAGTAATGGTGTAATTCACATCCTATATATCATTATGGAATTTTTTTGTTTCCTTGTTCTACTGAAAAGGTGGTGTTGGAGTTCCCAATAATAGCTGTGGATTCATCTATTTGTATTTCATCTTGTTAGTTTTTCCTGCATGTATTTTGAATCTCTGTTATTAGTATCACACATATGTATAACATGTGTTTTCCTGATATATCGATAATTTTATCAATATCCCTCTTTACTTGTGGCAAAACTTGTTGTTTAGAAGTGTTTTTCTCCCACATTTAATACAATACAATCACTCTGGATTTCTTATTATTAGATTCTGCATGACATTTTTTCTTTTAAATTCTAATTTTAACCTGTTTGTGTTTTTATAATTAAAGTATGTCTCTTATAGACAATGTACAGTTGGGTCTTGCTTCTTTAATCAGTCAGAAAATTGTTGCCTTTTAACTAAAATATTTAATCATTTACTTTTAATATAATTATTATTCTGATTTGATTTAGATCTGCCATTTTACTATTTGTTTTCTTTTGATCTTATTTGATTTCTGCTCCTCAGTTCCTCATTTTCTGGCTTCTTTTGTGATAATTAAATTATTTTTTAGTATTTCATTTTGATTTCTACATTGGTATTTCAGTGCACCTTTGCACTTGGTCCCATCACTTCATGGGAAATAGACGGGGAAACAGTGGAAACAGTGTCAGACTATTTTTTTGGGGCTCCAAAATCACTGCAGATGGTGACTGCAGCCATGAAATTAAAAGACGCTTACTCTTTGGAAGAAAAGTTATGACCAACCTAGACAGCATATTCAAAAGCGGAGACATTACTTTGCCAACAAAGGTCTGTCTAGTCAAGGCTATGGTTTTTCCAGTGGTCATGTATGGATGTGAGAGTTGGACTGTGAAGAAAGCTGAGCACTGAAGAATTGATGCTTTTGAACTGTGGTGTTGGAGAAGACTCTTGAGAGTCCCTTGGACTGCAAGGAGATCCAACCAGTCCATTCTGAAGGAGATCAGCCCTGGGATTTCTTTGGAAGGAATGATGCTAAAACTGAAACTCCAGTACTTTGGCCACCTCATGAGAAGAGTTGACTCATTGGAAAAGACTCTGATGCTGGGAGGGATTGGGGGCAGGAGGAGAAGGGGACGACAGAGAATGAGATGGCTGGATGGCATCACTGACTCGATGGACGTGAGTCTGAGTGATCTCCGGGAGTTGGCGATGGACAGGGAGGCCTGGTGTGCTGCGATTCATGGGGTCGCAAAGAGTCGGACATGACTGAGCGACTGAACTGAACTTGCATTTTTAAAAGTAGTTGCTCTAGAGTTTACAGTATACATCTTTAAATGAACACAATCTACCTAGTGTTAATATTGTACTACTTCATATAAAATAAAGGAAGCTTGCTATAGTATAGTTATATTTTCATTTACTCTTTGTGTTTTCCTTGTTAAATATGCTACAACTATCCACATTATAAATGCCTCAATATATTACAATTATTGTTTTCTCTAAGAATATGAATATGGGTGAGCATTTACAGATTTTTAATTTTAAAAAAATACTTAATTACATACTTATAGTTCTGGTGATTGCCATTCGTTTCTAGAGCCAAGTTCTATCTGTTGTTTAATTTCCTTCTAGCCTAACAAGCTTCTATTAGCATTTCTTATAGTGTATGTTTGTTTCATTTTGTCTTTGGAAAGTAGATACTCCTCCAGTTTCCACTTTATTTTGGCAGGGTGCTCAGTGACTTCAAATAGTTGGAAGTTTTGAGGGAGTAAGGGAATGAGACAGATTGTATAATTGTTATCTGCAGCTGGCTTAGTCCATAGTTACCAGAAGCTAAAACCCCCATGTTTATATTGTAATACACTAAATGGTGGCCTTACCCATTCATTAAAGAAATACCTATTAGAAATAAAAAATGTGCTATACATTATCAAAGGCAAAGCTTATTCAAAGAATTGCAAGTGATTTAATATCCTTAGAAGACTAGCCATGCTGGAGAGCAATCTATGGAAAAACAGATACACATGCATTTTTATCTCCGACGAAGAGCTGCTGATGGGATTTAAGCAAAACAGAAACATAAGCTGATATGAATTTTTGAAAGACTAATAGTATGGATAAAGGAATTTATAGAGTAAAACCTATGGGTAAAAATATAAGCAGGAATAGAATTCATACAGGTTTTGGAAAGGAGAAGAGGAAATCAGAGAAGTAGGAGGTAGAATCTGGGGACTGATTTGGGTATCAAAAGCAAAAGTGATCTGATGACAGGTACTGATCCCAAAGTGATCATTAAAATTAACAGGTTCTGAGTATTTGTTCCTTCTAAGCTTTACTGTTTCAACTGTCTGAACATGCTAGTACATTTCCTTGACCTATATAACAAGAGCTCCTGTCATTCGCTGGGTACAGAGGATATTGAGCAAACAGGAACACAGATACATCATATGATCAGAACTGCAGTATCTCAGACTTAGGGAATTACCTCCTGGAGTAGTGATTCTTAATCAAAGCTGCACATAAATGACAAGGGAGTATTTTAAGGAACATTGATATTCAATCCCCACCCCTAGAGTTTCTGATATAACTGGTCTGGGGTTCATCTTGAATGTTCGGATTTTTAAATCAGTGGTTCTCAAACTTCACTGTCCATCAGATTCACCTCTGAGATTTGTTCAAGACTGCTGGGCCCCACTCCAGGAGTTTCTGAGTTAGTAGACTTCTGGAGCTGGGCTAAGAGGATCTACTTCTAAGAAGAAATCTTCTCTAAGAAGATTTCAGGTGATGCTGTTGCTGTTGGTCTGGGGACTCTACTTTGAAATCCACTGTCCTAGAGAGACTTAAAGTCTCAACAGAGTTAAATAATGCTATAGTTACTGTCTTATTAGAAATAAAAGTTGCTCTGGTCAGTATGAAAATAGTAGGATCAGTTTTGAATTAACTTGTAAAAGTTTAAGTGATATAAGCCATAAATACAAAAAATAAAAAATAAAGACCCAATAAAGATATAGAAGCATCAACTAAAATAATACATTCAAGAGACTATAATTAACAAGAAGCTGAATATAAGCTATCCTGGTGATTAAGAGTAAGTTGAGTAAACTTTCTTTAAAGGAGTGTCTGTGAGTGAAGATTCAAGGTGAAATTTACTTTGAGATGTTGATAAACTATTTTAGACAAATGTAAGAAACAATTTTTCTCAAAGATGGTGATGAAAAAAGCTTATCAAGGTTGTTTCTGAGGCAAAGTATTTATGTATCTTAATTTCAAAATGATTTGAATATAGGCTTTCCCAGACTCTGTGCCTGTGACATCTATAGTTTCCACCTGTACTTCTGTCCACAACGTGTTCTTTCGTTCTATCTAGATGAGTTTAGGAGCTCGGATTATACATGGAAAAGAAATGAAAAGGCACAAGCTTAAAAGATTACTTCAAAATTAAGAAACTCATGCCATATTTTATGCCAATCAATAATCTGAAAGGGATTTTCATTTGCCAGCATGACTTGCTTAAACTAGTTTATAGATATTCCGAATGCAGAATTATTAATGTCTTCTTAGATATGATCATTTTTAAACATGACAATGTTATGTGAATTTCTCTCAAAATAAATGTTATTTTACTAAACAATAGATTACTGTAGGAAAAATAAAGTACACTGTAATTGTTCATGTACGCTGTCAACTCTAAAGGACCTATTCAACGCAAATGGCAAGTGATGTTATCTGTAGTATTTTACAGTGTTCGTTCAGAAAAGAGGCATTTCCTGTTATTTCCTTTGCAGCTTATCTGTATCCTAAAACATAACAACTATGGATGAAATCATTCCAATTCTAAAACAACTATATATTTGTGTACATGCCATTTTGTTATATTGAAATTCCTAAAATAATCTTGTTTTCTTTAAAACAAAACCTCAAAAATAACCTGTGAAAAAATGAATGGTTAAATATATTCTGTAATGAATTTAAGGTTGTATTTATACATAAACAGCCACTTGACTATTTGACTGACTACAAATAATGATCACTGACAGAGTAATTCAGCTATATGTGACACTTATTCACATATTTTTATTCTTTACTCTTTAGTCCTTCTTCATTATATTTTCCTAAGCTTATTAACCTGTTAATTGACTTAAACTTATATACTGTTGCACTACTACAAACTGACATAAATTCTGTAGCAAAAAAGAGAAATAAAAAAAAAATTTTTTTTTATATAGGAGCATAGTTGATTAACAATGTTGTTTTAGTTTCAGGTGTACAGCAAAGTGATTCACTTATACATATAAACGTTTCCTTCCTTTTTAAAATTTTTTTCTCATTCAGGTTATTACGGAATATAGAGCAGAGTTCCCTGTATTCTACAGTAGGTCCTTGTTGATTATCTATTTTCAATATTGTATATTAGTATACACACATCAACCCCAAACTCCCAATCTATCCCCTACCCTTTCCCCTGGGAGAAAAACAGATAATAGATGGATAGATGAATGTTTATCTAAATGTGTGGAATACAGAGATAGATAAGAGACAAGTTATAGAAGAAAGAAGATAAGAAGGAGGGAGGAAGGGAAAAGGAAAGATGAAAAGAAAGAAGGAATTTTCATTAATAATTTTGGGTAATAAAATCTTGGGACTGGATTCAAGAAATGCCATTTAAAAATTGCAGTCATCCCCGAGTAGCTGAAGGAGATTGGTTCCAGGAAGCTGAGGTCCCAAAATCCATGGATGCTCCAGACCCTTATATATTAAATAAAGGAACTTCGTATTTGCACACAGCCTACACACACCTTCCCATATACTTTAAGTCATCTCCACGTTAGTTACACAGTCCTCACCCTTGAACGATGTGGTGGTTGGGATGCCAGCCCGCAGAGCAGCCCTATAACTTTACGGTCGGCCCTTTCTGTCTGAGGTTCCTCCGCACGTGAGGCCCACCCTCTTTAGACTCAACAAACTGTTGATTGTGTGGTATATGACTGTATATATGACAGTCTTATTTTATTTCTATTTTATCCTGAAAATTTGTCCATAAAAATTCCAGATTCATTGACAACATGATTCTAACACATACATAATATTTCATTTAAGACTAATGTAGCAAAATTTGACCTTAGTTCCTACTCTGGTTACCCCTGAATTCTCTCTTACCCTTCCTCTGCACATTTTTCGAAACATCTTCTACACTCACTGTGTTTATCTCCTTGTTTCCTTCTGTCTTCTCAACCTACTGGAACAAGCCTTGGACTTCCAACTTTACACCAAAATTTCCATTAGTCAGCAGAGTGTTCCAGTGCACGATGCTCAGAGCCTACCTTACTTACTCTCCTGCCAGCCTTTGACTGCCAGTGGATACCTCTATCTTAATACACTCTCTTTTCTTGACCTCTTTGACAACCCCATCTCCTAGCTCTCCGTCCAACTCAGAGGCCACTCCCTGTGCTCCTTTGTAGGCTCCTCCTCCTCTTGATTTTTTACCATAGCGTCCACCTGCACTTTTTGAACTGTGGTGTTGGAGAAGACTCTTGAGAGTCCCTTGGACTGCAAGGAGATCCAACCAGTCCATTCTGAAGGAGATCAGCCCTGGGATTTCTTTGGAAGGAATGATGCTAAAGCTGAAACTCCAGTACTTTGGCCACCTCATGCGAAGAGTTGACTCATTGGAAAAGACTCTGATTGGGGAGGGATTGGGGGCAGGAGGAGAAGGGGACGACAGAGGATGAGATGGCTGGATGGCATCACTGACTCAGCGGATGTGAGTCTGAGTGAACTCCGGGAATTGGTGATGGACAGGGAGGCCTGGCATGCTGCGATTCATGGAGTCGCAAAGAGTCGGACACGACTGAGCAACTGATCTGATCTGACCACCTGCACCTGGTCGCAGACTGTTCCATTCACATGTAATACTTTCTCTGGAGGTGGTCACTTTCACCTCCCAGTGTTAATGATCACACACTGCTGACTCACAAATGTATATTTCCAGCCCAAGCTTCTCTTCTGGGATCTCATCTCGCATTCTCACTAATATTCATCATTTCCACGTGGATGAATCATGGGTAACCAAAATTCCATGGATCCAACATGGAACTTGTAATCTTCCTGCATATACCAGACCCTACTCAGCTTTTCATATTTTGCTGTATGTACCATCATCAATCCAATCATAAAAGCCCAAACCTGAGATTTAGCTCTAAAACTTTCTTGTTGCTCATTCTTATGTCCAAGAAAATACAAAGTTCTATAAACTTTAACTTTTTTGAATGAATCCAGCTATTTCCATTTCTGTTTCTACCATCACGGTTCGACTTATAGCCTATCTGAACTCTCATTATCGTATCCTGACTCTTATTTGCTCATAAACTCTTCCATTCCATTTTCAGCACTGTAGTACAGATTTAAAAGCAGAAATATAATGCTGTTATTGCATCACTGTGAATTCCTACGGGGCACTACAGGATCTGGCTGAGAACTAAGTTAAAGCTGTCAGCTGGAAAGGTAATAAATTCATGCAGTTCAGGCAAACTGCAGGTGTAACACCTGCATCGGTACAAGGGATCTGCTCTGCACATCGGCCAAGCTCAGAGAATACTGCAGGTAGGCTATCAGGCTAGTAAAAATCAAGAGCTGATTTTCTTCCTTCGCTCCCCATACCCCTCTTCTTTTCCTTTCCCTTTCCCTATCTTGACTTCAAAGTATCAAAAACTGCAGCTAGCAAGACAGGGGCTGAGGAGCAGCAACACAGAGCAACTCTATCCACCCCTTTCCTGCCACTGGTAGTGAGACTGCAACAGGACCAGTAGTGGAGGAAGGCTGCAATTTTAACAAAGACAGGAACTCTTTTTCAGACATGATTATGAAACTGAATTAGAGTAATAAATTACAAAATTCAGACTGTTTCTATGTCTAGAAGAAATTAAAAGACTATTGTCTAACAATGATCAGAAAACTCGTTGACACTGGCTTAATTTTTATGCAACTGCCAGCAATAAGTTTAAGCAGGTACTAGTGAAAAAAATAATAGGGATTTCTAATTATACACTGTGAATCTTTCTTGTTCAGTGCACTAGTTTGGATAAAGAAAATATGCAGAACTTTGTAATTTAATGACCAGTGAGAATGAGAAATCCAGGGCTTTGAGCATGAAATTCAAGCTCTTATCTTAAGAGCAAAAGGACAACCTTGAGATAGGAGCCTTGAGACAGAGAGCAAAGCAGAGAGACAGAGCAGCTCTGACCTTGGTGGAAGTGCAGCCACTACATGAGTCCAGTACTTCTCACCTACAGACTCATATTACATCAGAAAAAACAGATCTCTGCCACTTTTTAAGTAGATTGAATAAATGTACCAGTATTTCCAGGACAAGTGAGATTTATGTCTATTGTTACAGTGTAATTATTATCAGAGCCCCTTTTCACTCTCAAAAAGATCCTTTTTTTGAATAAAATATAACATACACAAGAGAGATTAAAAATATATGAAAAAAACTGATGCAACTGCAAAGGAGAAATGGACAAACCCATCTGGAGGTACTAGTGCTCCTCTCTCAATAACTGATAGAACATGTAGACCAAAAATCAGAAGTGATACAGAACAACTGAACAACACCATCAATCAACTTGACTGAATTGACACTTACAGACAATTCCACCCTACCACAAAAAATTATATATGTATTCTTTTCAAGTGCATATGGAGCATTTACCTGAGTAGATCACATTCTGAGCCAGAGGAACAAGGCTTAATAAATTTAAAAAGATTCAAGTCATAATATGTTCTCTGTTCATAATGTAAATTAGATATAATAGAAGGAACTCCAGAATATCTGAAAATTTGGAAATTATAAAACACAATTATAAATAATATGTGTCAAAGAAGAAATCAAAAGACAAATTAGAAAGTAACTTTCACTGTATGAAAATTAAAGCCCTACCTATTAAAATTTGTGGTAGATGGTTAACATAGTACTTAGAAAATTATAGCACTAAAATTTTATATTATGAAAGACAAATCTCAAATTAAGGACATCTGTTACCTTAGGAAATTTTTTTTAATGCATTAAACCCAACCTAGATGGAAGAAAATAATGAAGAGTAGTTATCTATGGAATAGAATACAAAAAATTGAGAGAAATCAATGAAATAAAAGGTTGTTCTTTGAAACAATCAATGAAATTGATTAGCCTCTAGCCAGCCAGATCAGGAAAAAGAAAAGTGTAAGCTATTAATATCAGGAATGAGTCCATCATGATAGATGATACATATTTAAAAAGGAAAAATATGACATTAAAAATGTTATGTCAGTGTATGTGTTACAACTTAAGTGAAATGAAAGAAATCCTTGAAAGGTAAAAACTACCAAAACTCATTCAAAAATAAATCAATAATCTGAATAGACCTACATCTACTAAAGAAATTGAATTTATAGTTAAAAATCTTACCACAAAGAACACTCAAGGTCCAGATGCTTCAACTGTTAATTCTACCAAACATTAAATAAAGAAAAAAAAATACCAATTCTATACAAACTCTTGGGGTTATTCAGCAGCAAACAGTGAGTTTAACACCTAAAAACTAATCAGTGTTACTCACCATATTAAGCAGCTAAAAAAGAAAAACCATATTGATCATCTCATGAGAGCTTTGTCCTCTTGTCATACTAAGATCTGAATATGAATGTTCGTAAAAACTTAGCTTGTAACAGCCAAAAACTGGAACACAAATGTTCATCAGCAGGTGAAGGGACAAAGGAGTGGTGTCTCTGTCCACACCACAGAATACTAATCAGTAATGAAAGGAGTGAACTTTACATGTATTCAACAACATGGATGAATCTCAGAATAACCATGCTGAGATCAGACCCCAAAGAGTACATACTGCATGGTTTCCATTACGTGCATAGTTTAGATGTGCCATTTATAGTATGTTACTTATATTTCAAAAAACCTGTCAAAATAATAAATGAATGAATCAATCAAGTGATAGATACATTAACAGATAAATAAGTTTTTATTTAAAATTACTTGCTTACTTTTAATTACATTCAACACACCACTGCACTAATGCTACAAGGAAGAAAAGATGAGTGAGATTCAGTTCTACATTTAAACTGGTTAAAATTAAACACAAGGACTAAGTAAGACAGGGGCAAATATAATTTTTATCAGAGTGTGATTTGGAGAAGAAGGTGGAGAATAATGATGGGAAGGAGGAGGAAGAGCAAAGAAGAAAGACAATGAGAAGAAACAACTGTGCTTTTGTTAATCAGAAAAATAAGAGACATACTCATTGTTCAAGCATTTATGAAATGTTTATAATAGCCCAGGCCATATGCTCATCAGTGAGAAAATACCCCTAAGAAGTAAGCACACAAAGAGATAAACATGCATGTAGGTGACAAAATACAAAACAAAAGTTAAGATTTATATTTGAGTGCTCAGAGACAAAAGGAGAAAAGAATTCATTGACGGATTAGAAAGGAACATTTGACCATGACCTTAACAAAAGTATTTCAATGAACATCAAGACTGGAAAGAATTCTTCCTACCATGGAAATGGCATTAAAAAAAAATTCCCATATCTGAGATAGTTTATCTATTGTGACTGGAGAATGAAAATTCTTAAAGCAGTGTTGGCAAATAGGACACATAAAAGGAAAGTAACTGGAAATAAAGCTTGAAAGGTGGGGCGGTGATAATATTGTGAAAGAAACTGCCTCCCACAGGAAGCAGTTTGAAACCAATTAAATAAGAACATGGATATTTTAAAACAGTAGCATGACCAACAACTGTTCTAATCAGTTGTGGATTTAATAATTATTGGGTTTAATAATAATAATTTAATTATTTAAATAATATTTATAATAATTAATAAAATTATTTAATAATTAAACCCAATAATGTGCTAATTATAATGATTACATTATTCATGCTTATAAACTATGCTTTTAAAAAGTCAATCAAAATGTTCTCTATCATAACATGATATTCAATAACTGATTTTCCAATATTCGCTAATGAGTGTGAAAGTAGGATGTATACAATCACAATTGGTGAGAGGTGGAATTTCAAAATACTTTAATAAGCACAGAAATCTGTCAAAAAAGTGAATTATAAAACATATACTATGGCAGAAAAATTATGTATGTATATATACATAGAAACAGAAGAATCATTGATATAAACAATGTGAGGTGTTTCAAATCATATGAAAAGTTCTAGAATGCATGAGGACAGGATGAATAGGTGGAATGAATACAAGAAAAGTTAACACATATGAAAATAAAGGTAAAAATGTCAATGTCTATAGGCAATAAGTTCTAGAAAAATATAAGGAGACAATGTATCAGTTTTCATAAGGTATTTGAAGACATGTGACCTATAATTTCACAGCTATATCACACACTGAAGAAGACCCTGATGCTGGGCAAGACTGAAGGCAGGAGGAGAAGGGGACAACAGAGGATGAGATGGTTAGACGGCATCACCAACTCAACAGACATGAGTTTGAGCAAGCTCCAGGAGATGGTGAAGGACAGGGAAACCTGGAGTGCTACAGTCCAAAGGATCAAAAAGAGTTGGACACAACTAAGTCACTGAATAACATCAATAATCACACACAAACACACATAAGCAAACATGAACTCAGACTGAAAGATCCCAAAGTGTGCAAAGAAGTGATAAATAAATCACAATGGACATATTATTGCAAAATTCTAGTCACATCAACCCGATGAACAGTATGAAAAGGCAAAAAGATATGACATTACAAGATGAACTCCCCAGGTCAGTAAGTGCCCACTCTGCTACTGAAGAGTGGAGAAACAGCTCCAGAAAGAATGAAGAGACGGAGCCAAAGGAAAAACAACACCTATTGTGGATGTGACTGGTGATGGAAGTAAACTCCGATGCTGTAAAGAACAACGCTGCATAGGAACCTGGAATGTTAGGTCCATTAATCAAGGTAAACTGGAAGTAGTCAAACAGGAGATGGCAAGAGTGAATATCCACATTTTAGGAATCAGTGAACTAAAAAAAAACCTGAATGGGTGAATTTAATTCAGATGACCATTATATCTACTACTGTGGGCAAGAATCCCTTAGAAGAAATGGAGTAGGCCTCATAGTCACCAAGAGTCTGAAATGCAGTACTTGGGTGCAATCCCAAAAATGACAGAATGATCTCTGTTCGTTTCCAAGGCAAACAAGTCAGTATCACAGTAATTCCAAGTCTATGCCCAGTGTCTACACATGGACATCACTAGATGGTCACTACTGAAATCAGACAGATTATATTCTTTGCAGCTGAAGATGGAGAAGCTCTATATAGTCAGCAAAAAGAAAACCGGGGTCTGACTATGGCTCAGATCATGAACTCCTTCTTGCAAAATTCAGACTTAAATTGAAGAAAGAAGGGAAAATCATTAGACCATTCAGGTATGACCAAATTAAATCCCTTATGACTATACAGTGGAAGTGAGAAATAGATTCAAGGGATTAGATCTGATAGACAGAGTGCCTGAAGAACTATGCATGGAGCTTTGTGACACTGTACAGGAGGCAGTGATCAAGATCATCCCCAAGAAAAAGAAATGCAAAAAGGCAAAATGGTTGTCTGAGGACACCTTAAAAATATCTGAGAAAAGAAGAGAAGCTAAAGGCAAAGAAGAAACGGAAAGATATAAGCATCTAAATGCAGAGTTCCAAAGAATAGCAAGAGGAGATAAGGAAGCCTTCCTCAGTGATCAATGCAAAGAAATAGAGGAAAACAATTGAATGGGAAAGATTAGAGATCTCTTCAAGAAAATCAGAGATACCAAGGGAACATTTCATGCAAAGATGGGCTCGATAAAGGACAGAAATGGTATGGACCTAACAGAAGCAGAAGATATTAAGAAGAGATGGCAAGAATACACAGAAGAACTGTACAAAAAAAGAGCTTCATGACCCAGATAATCATGATGGTGTGATCACTCACCTAGAGCCAGACATCCTGAAATGGAAAGTCAAGTGGGCCTTAGGAAGCATCATTAGGGACAAAGCTAGTGGAAGTGATGGAATTCCAGATGAGCTATTTCAAATCCTAAAAGATGATGCTGTGAAAGTGCTGCACTCAATATGCCAGCAAATTTGGAAAACTCAGCAGTGGTCACAGGACTGAAAAAGGTCAGTTTTCATTCCAATCCCAAAGAAAGGCAATGCCAAAGAATGTTCAAACTATAGCACAATTACCATCATCTTACACACTAGCAAAGTAGCGCTCAAAATTCTCCAAGCCAGGCTTCAACAGTATGTGGACTGAGAACTTCCAGATGTTCAAGTTGGATTTAGAAAAGGCAGAGGAACCAGAGATCAAACTGCCAGCAACTACTGGATCATTGTAAAAGCAACTGAGTTCCAGAAAAACATCTACTTCTGCTTTATTGACTATGCCAAAGGCTTTGACTTGGTGGATTACAACAAACTGGAAAATTCTTCAAGATATGGGAATACCAGACCACCTGACCTGCCTCCTCAGAAATCTGTATGCAGGTCAAGAAGCAACAGTTAGAACTGAAAACAGAACAACAGACTGGTTCCAAATTGGGAAAGGATTATGTCAAGGCTATATACTGTCACCCTGCTTATTTAACTTATACACAGAGTACATTATGCGAAATGCTGGACTGAATGAAACATAAACTAGAATCAGGATTGCTGGGAGAAATATCAATAACCTTAGATATGCAGATGACACCACCCTTATGGCAGAAAGTGAAGAGGAACTAAAGAGCCTCTTGTTGAACGTTAAAGAGCAGAGTGAAAAAGCTGGCTTAAAACTCAACATTCAAAAAGCGAAGATCATGGCATCTGGTCCCATCACTTCATGGCAAACAGATGAGGAAACAATGTAAACAGTGACAGGCTTTATTTTCTTGGGCTCCAAAACCACTGCAGATGGTGACTGCAGCCATGAAATTAAAAGATTCTTGCCCCTTGGAACAAAAGCTATGACCAATCTAGAGAGCATATTAAGAAGCAGAGACATTACTTTGCTGACAAGGGTCTCTCTAGTCAGAGCTATGGTTTTTCCAGCAGTCACGTATAGATGTGAGAGTTGGACTATATATAAAGAAAGCTGAGCACAGAAGAATTGATGCTTTTGAACTGTGGTGTTGGAGAAGACTCTTGAGAGTCCTTTGGACTGCAAGGAGATCCAACCAGTCCATCCAAAAGAAATCAGTCCTGAATATTCATTGGAAGGACTGATGCTGAAGCTGAAGCTCCAATACTTTGGCCACCTGATGCAAAGAACTTAGAATCATTGCAAAAGACCCTGATGCTGGGAAAGATTGAAGGCGGGAAGAGAAGGGCATGCCAGAAGATGAGGTGGTTGAATGGCATCACCAACTCGATGGACATGAGTTTGAGCAAGCTCCAGGAGTTGATGATGGACAGGGAGGCCTGGTGTGCTCAGTCCACGGGCTTGCAAAGAATCAGACACAACTGAGTGACAAACTGAACTGGACTGAGTCACATCAAAGACAAAGAAAGCATTTTAAAATTTCACAACAATAAATGGCAGATCATGTTACCAGTTAAAACTTCGAACAACATTCTTTAGGAGGCAGTAGGATGTAGTGCTCGATATTCTAGATGCTAGAGCCACAGGTCTTTGAATCCAGGGTCTGGCCAACACTAGCTCTAGCTCTAAAATTAGACAAGATATGTAACTTCTCCACAGCTCAGTTTCCTCATCTATATAAATATCATAATAATAATTTCTATGTAATAAGATTATTAGAAGTACTAAATATACTAAAATATGTGAGACACATAAAAATACAATCAGGCATGTTAGCAGGCATTTTACAGCTATAAAAAATTATTATTCTCAGACTTCTTGGTAGCAATATTTGATGGAGGAGTACCACAGAAGAACATTTTCAAATTGCTTAAGAAACAATGGTGCTTGTTAGAATTTTGTATCTATTTTAACAATCATCTTAACACATGGGTGGAAGAACAGAAAAAATATAATAAATATAAAAAGAAATCAAGATAAATATATCAGACATGACATAATAATTTATACATTAATTTGTAACTATTATTCATGCTCCATCCAAAATTTAGTGAGGGATTATTAAATGCCAACTATTACTAAGTTCTTTATGCACACGTGCATGCTAAGTTGCTTCAGTAGTGTCCGACTCATCTCATGTCTACTGCCTTGCTCAGTGGAGTCCTTACCATTAGTGCCACCTGGGAAGCCCCTCTTTATATATGTATTAACTAATATACTATTCATATTAGCCCCATGTGGAAAAGAGAGATTCACCAAGGGTCACTCAGGGTAGACTGTCAGGCAGTCAAGGGTTACCTCCACAGTAAGCCTTCTGTGTAAGATCTGTAAATGTGAGGCAGGTCTTAAATATAAACCATCTGTTACTGATTCCCTTTCTGAGTCTTTCTTCCATGAAAGTTTGTTTATAGATGTTATCTCTGAGAAATGGACCCTGAGTGCGCTTTCAATGGAGGCAGAAACCTTTCTTTCTAAGGAGTTTTTAATTTTGGTTACCTGTGCTGTAGTGTTCTCTTTCACACAAAAAGCAAATTTGTGGTTGAGTACAATTATGGATAAAACCAAATACTTCCTAACAAAAGATTGCCACTAGCTGGCTAACCCTCACAGGGAAATGTGTGCAAAGCACAGAGCTTTAGTAACTAATAAGGACCTATTGTATAGCACCAGGAACTCTACTCAGTACTCTGTAATGGCCTAAATGGAAAAAGAAAGTTCAGAAGAGTAAGTATATGTATAACTGATTCACTTTGTTGTCCAGCAGAAACTAACACAGCATTGTAAATCAACTATGTTGTTGCTTAGTCGCTTAGTCATGTCCAACTCTTTGCAACTCCATGGACTGTAGCCTGCCAGGTTTCTCTGTTCATGGGATTTCCTAGGCAAGAATACTGGAGCAGGATGCCATTTCCTTCTCCAGGGGATCTTCCTGATCTAGGGATCGAACTCAGGTCTCCTGCACTACAGGTAGATTCTTTACTGTTGAGCCACCAGAAAAGTTTTTTAAAAAACATAGAATTTTATTTTTGTTGTTGTTGTTTTGGACAAAACATGCATGCACGTTCTCCGGTATGTGAGTCATAGCAAGGAAGAACTAAAGAGAGAGGAAATAATATTAAAGTTAGAGACTATGATATTCCACTGGTCATCCACATTACAGGCAGATTCTTTACTATCTGAGCCACCAGGGAAGCCCTAAGAAATAACAATGGCTAGTTAACTACTCAGAACCTTAAGGCTACAATCATGTAAGAAAATAGTTAAGGAAAAACAGGTTAAGAAAGCAAGCATGCAGATGCAAGCAGGGCCACAGTCATCTAATTCTAATTCTGTAGGCTTGGGTGGAAGCTGGTCATATCTTGCAAACTCCATCTTGACACAAAGCTCACTGGTGGAAGTTCTTTCCATCCAAAGACCACCTGTTTCTAAAAAGTTCTTAAGAATTTCTCATTTTAAATGTCCTAAAGGTATGTTAATTCTGTTGTCAGTGAGTTAAACCCTGTGTCTTTTATAGCTGGGACACACGAATGTAGGTTTTCACTTTCTCAAGTTTATCTACTATTGTAGCAGTCAAAATTACCTGACAGTTCCCTTCCATTGTGGGTCCTAAGCCTTTTTTTTTCTTTTCATGGTGTCTTTCCCAGATGACAAAGTCTCTGTTTCTTAGGGCATGTAGAAGCTACTTCGAGAATATGAAGGAAATGCAACTCATACCTGATGGTGATAAAACTAGTTATACTGCAGGAAGCCCTTGCAGAGTTTTGTCACATCTTCAAGGTGGAGCCCCAAAACTGGGGGAGAAATACACAACCTTAAACAAAGACCTGTGACGTGCTTTTATGATGAGAGTCAGTGAGTCCTCATTTGAACTTAAAAATACCACTGACTTTCTCTGCTTTTCATGAGGATTGGAACTGACAAGGACGATAGGACTTCTGAGTAAACATCAAGGATGCACAAAGTCCTCCAGGAACTATCCCAGGACAATGAGTGCCTCCGTTCATGCAAAGGGAGGTTGAAATTCTCCAGGTTGGAAACACAAAGTCACGCAACTTTTTGCTACCCTCAGAACCCTACTGTCCTGCTGTTCATTCCCAACTACGCCAATTGTCTAGCTGTATTTCACTGTGCAAACTGTTCGCTGAACCCAAGATAGACAAGCAGTCAGGCTGGAATAAAATGTGGAGAGCAGTTAAGAACGCAAATATTCTTCATTCGCAGCAGCAAGGCAGACATGCTTTACTCTCTACTGGCTGACACAGCAGCAATGATGGCTATGCAACTCAACTCAACCCATCTCGACTGGACTGGACTGAACTCGACTCAACCCCACCCCGCCAAAAACTTTTGAGGTTATGCTTATACAGGGCAATTTTCTCAACAATGCTGATACAGCACAGTGTTCAGTTTGTCCTCCTTGGGGTGGAACACACGGTCTGAACATGAACTGCCTGCTGTCAACCAACAACAGGAAATAATGAAGAGCAGTGACAAAAAGCAATGTTGTTAGTAACAGGCAGCTTTCCACCAGGGATACACTGCTTTCAAATTTGATCAAAGCATTCCTGAAAAGGGATATTAAGGGACACAATACACTTAGCATCTGGAAGCCTAATGAAGAGAAATTGGAACTGAGATTCACTGTGAGACTTACCCCATCACCGAAGGCCTCAGTTGTTTTCCCTGTTTCTGAATTAAGGGTCCTGGGCTTCAGGAGCCACAGAACTATCAACAGGATCTTGGTAGGACATCCAGGTTGTTGAACTTCTCAAAATATCATCAGCAAACCTTTAAACAAACAAAAGTTACATTTCATTTAGTAGAACTTACAGCAGTAGGAGAGAATACTATCTGACAGAGCCTAAAAAGGTGTCTCAAGAGAGTTAAGTCAGAAACAGAATAATTGTAGGATTTGGGGACTCAAGTAGGATAAAGTAGGTCTGCAAAAGTGCAGAACTAAGTAGGGCTGGCAAAGTTCATGAGGCAGTAGTTTAGGGTTGGCTGACATAGGGGAGTGAGGGTCTTGATCAGCAAACTGTCATTGATAAGCAGGCTGTTTGGCAGCGTGAGATTGCTGTCTTCAATATATAGATTTGTGGGCATTTCCTGAAGCACGAGTGGACTTAATTATTAGTTTACAATCTTATCTTTCTCAGGCTAAAGCTTTAAAGCTTTCTAGAAGGAACAATTAAATTACATTGACATAAGTCCATCATTTTATCTAAGTCATAATCACAAATGGTCTCAATTCTCAAAGACTAAGATTTTAATATTAGAGAAAGCAGAATTTCAAATAAAATCATTAGAAGTTACAAAACTGGACATTATACACTAAAGGAAAATTAGATTTAAAAATATATCATCATGAACATCTCAGACTAGCAATACAGCATCAAATTATATAAAGAAAAACTGAAAGAATTACAGTCAGAAACAGAAAATAAAGTCAATAATTCTAATGAGATTTTAACAACTCACTTCCAACCAAGATTTGAATACTAAAATTAATAAGCTCAAACTTGATATCCAAGAAAAGAGAGCACACAAAGAATTAGCTCCAGTAATCAACTATGTACAAAGACACAAAGAAAGCTTAAGTGAGTTTCTAAAATCAATATCATTTATAGTACAATTAAATAAAATTAAAATTAATAACAAAAATTCCATAAGCCTATAAAGTACAAAAATGAAATAATTTTTCAGGTAAAGAAAAAGGGTCATAGGGAAATTAAGATAAATTTACAACTGCTCAACAAAGAAAGCACAACAAAAGTGGCAAATATATACGTAAAGCAAAATTTAGATGGAAACGTTTTTTAAATAAGTTCATCAGAAAATAGACAAAAGACAAACTTTAGTCTAAGCATTCAGCTAAAGACGTTTGAAATAGATCAGCAAAGTAAAATTAAAGAAGCAAAAATGAAGAAAAACTGAAATCAGAAATAAAGATGGTCAGAATGGATACTGGAGAACACAGAATGAAGATACTATAATCATTATATGCCTTCAAACAAAACAGAAACCCAATATTTAAATCAGACAAGAGGTGTCACTCCAGCTGGGCTCTAGGGAGAGGGCAACAGGAACACTGCTCCCTAACTCCCCTTCTCAATTTCTTCCCCCTGGGGGGCACTTTTTGGAAAATCATTATTTAGAAGCCCTGTTATTAAACAGGTGCTGTCTGAAACTAATAAAGGACTCACAAGCCAGGAAAAATGCACTTCTTACACTTCAAAGTGGGCTGGTGGTAGAAAGAATTTTCCATACGGTAAGCAAGCAAAACCGAAACATACAAACAGGGAAACAGATAAGCCCTGAAATGACTAATGCGGGATTGTTTTCTGAAATCATCGATTTTTTTTTTCTTTTTCACTCAAGTATACATTTTGCCAGCATTTCCTGTACTTAATAACCATAGCAGGAAGATAGTATTTTCCAGGGGGGCGGGGTATCCGGTGATTATTGCTCTATTTCAAATAAAACAAATAATATACTTACTATATTTCAATTCTGTTGATTTCACAGTCCTCAGGGGTAAGCCGGGCTCCAGTTGGAGATGCCAGAGATTCTCAACTTGGTTGCCTAACAGGATCCTGAGGCTCACGTCTTAACCTAGACCAATTAAGTAGAGTCTCATGATGGTGCACACAGGCGCAAACACACTCAGGTGTGGTTTTGAAATCTTTTGGTATTCTAGGTGCAGTCAAAGTTAACAATTACTAGAATGGTTAAAAGGAAGCTCCAGTATCTACTTAAATCCTACCCAGGTCTGTCCTTAGCTCTTCCCTTTCAGATATTTTATCTGAAGACAAACATAGCAAATTAATCAAAAAGGCAAAGAGCAGGAACATAATGAAAGAACTACTACGCCGGTGGGCTCAGTTTTCCCAAATATCTCAACAAGCTACAGTGATGGACTAAGTCTGAGAGGACAGCGTCTAATAAGAGAAACAACAACGCTCAAATCTTGGGCACCGTCTACCGACTTCACAAATGTAGGGAACCGTGAACATGACTACACAGCAGTACACGGATAAAAAAAACCTTAAGAAATTTAGTTGATTTTCAGTGTAACGTGACTCAACACTGATTTGACTGCCAGAAAGTAAACTCCATCCAAGGCGGCATCAACACATGTAGGATATCTGGGCAAGGAAGGCCATTTTCTCAAGCTTGCTGGAATACTTTTAAGTACTGAGTCACGTTCTGGGGAGTATACTAGCTGAAGAACATGCAAAATGAGGTTGTGGTTGAAGAGGGAACTTTAAGGGGTCTTTAAAAAAGAGGCGTGCAGGGGGGGTTACTATGACAGACATTTATCAATGGTTTGAAGAGCTCACAGAAATAAGTTAGACTTGATTTATGGAGCCAAGTCCAGAAGTCAAAGCAATGGATAGGTGGAAGAAAACACTTTTCAGTGACGTTGACCATCAAAAATGTTAACGACGATGGGCGGCCACGCAGGGCGGGGTGGTGGTGGGGTGGGTCACTCCTGGTCACTGAGATTTGAGGCTTCAAGTAAATCAGGGATTTACTTGAGGGGAGTTTCAGAACTTATGGGTGGACTCAAAGTCTCATCACCTGAGATTTTATGATCTGTGTATTGAAACGTCGCCCCAGGTAAATGTGGGGCTTTCCCACTTTGGGGGCGCTAAGGAAACCCTGAGCGCGGGGGGCGTCTGCACTCATGCCACCCGAGCTAAGGTGAGCGCCGGCCGGCAGGGCGCTCTGCCCGTGCTGACTTTTCCGACTGGGAGAAGCCGTTGGCTTCTGCAGACTTCACGTCCGACAACGAGCTTCACACATGTCTCCCGCGTCCTGCTTCCTCCTTCAAACCCACTCCCCCACAGGCGCTGCTCCTGAGGCGCCCGGCCCGGCGGCCCCACAGGCCACAGGCCCGAGCTTCCAACCGCTCCAGAGCCTTCGCCCCATAGTCCGCCCACATTCCCATCCCCCGGCGGGGTGGGGAGCCCCGAGTCGCCCACCGAGGGAAGACAGGGAGCCCGGCGGGCTCTCTGCCCCGGGCCGACTTTCTCGCACCTTCTATTATCTGGAGCTCCCCTGCCCCTCGAGCGGGGACGCTGGGGGCCAGTCTAAGGGGGACTCGGGCCGGAGCCGGGGCGCCCGCGCCCCCTGAGCCCGGCGCCTCGGAGCCCGCGCGCCGGCCGCACCCCCCCAACCCCGCGGGGGGCTCGCGCCGCGGGGGGCGGGGGAGGAGCGGCGCGGGCGCCGGGAGACGCCGCCAAGGCCGGCGCGCGGGGAGGCGGCCGGGCTCGGCACGCGCCCTCCCTCGGCCGCTTTCTCTCACATAAGCGCAGGCAGAGGGCGCGTCAGCCATGCCCTGCCCCTGCGCCCGCCGCCGCCGCCGCGCAGCCCCGCGTTCCCCGGCCTCGCCGCCCGGCGCCGCCGCCGCTCTCGCCGCCCGGCCACCCGGCTCGCCCCGCCGCGGGGAGGGGGAGGCGGGGGCTCGCGGGCCCCGGGGGCGCCGCAGGGCGCGAGCCTCGCGGGGCGTCTGGGCTCGGCTATCCCTCGCTCCCCGAGCAGCCGAGCGGGGCGCCGTCCTCCCGCGCCCTCGCCTCACCTCGCGGGCCACGGTCGCGGGCGCTCGGATGTCCGGTTTCCTGTGAGGCGCTGCCCTGACCCCTCGGCTCGCGGGCGCAGGCGGTAGAGCGGCTCGCAGCGTCGCGAGCACCGAGCCCGGACCCGCTGCCGCCGCCCCGGCTCCGCGGGGTCCCGGGCGGCCCTCGGGGACAGGGCCGAGCCGCGAGGCAGCCTCGCCGGGGCGCCCGGCCCCCGCGCCCGTGGCCCGGCCACCATGCACTTGCTGGGCTTCTGCTCTGTGGCGTGTTCTCTGCTGGCCGCTGCGCTGCTCCCCGGTCCGCGCCGGGCGCCCGCCGCCGCCGCCGCCTTCGAGTCGGGACTGGGCTTCTCGGACACGGAGCCGGACGCGGGCGAGAACAAGGTGGGTGCGCTCTGCGGGGACCGTGGGGGCCTCGGGGACCGTAGGGACCCCGGGGAGGGGGTGGGGTTCGGGTCTCAAAGGACCCAGAACCTGTGCAAAGGATGGGCTTGTGTTTCACCTTGTGTGCGTTGGATCCAAAGTTGCTGAGCTGAGTGTAGAGTTTCTGAGAGAAAAGTTTTCTCCTTTTTTTCCACAGAAAGTTGTTACTAGATAGGAAAGCAATTTACGCCGAGTGCAGGGCTCGGAAGGTGGCTGGTGACCGCGCTCCAATAACCTACCGGCTGGAGAGCGGTCCCCGCCGGGGAGCCGAGCTGTGCTGGAGCCCGGGTTAACCCGCCGGGAGGGTTCTTTTCTTTCCTAGCAAGTGAGTTATGACCTCAGCAGCTCCCAGGGCTTGGATGACCAGTCATCCGAGGCTGCTTTTTCTGGAGAGTTCCTCTTCTGTGGGATTAGTAATTGGGCTTGAGGGCATCAGACTTCAGATTCACCTGGAGAAGTTGGTCAAACTTGAGATGCAAGAGCATCTCAAATCACCATCAGGCATGGCTTTTGGACTTAGTAAACGCTGCATTTCTGAAATGTGGTCAAGAACTGTGAAAAGTAAGGTGGATTTTCTTGTTTGTTTGTCAATGAGATGTTTAACTCTTTGCCTGAAAAATGTTGCCAAGATGCTTTGGGGACATTCTGATTCCCAAATGTCATATATTATTTGTGTCTGCTCTTCTAAAAAAAAATGTATGTTTACCTTAAAAGCTCAGATCTGACATAAGGATGGAGAATATGTTTAATAAAGTTCTTGAATTCATGAAAAAATTTCCTGTTCCACATAAGATGGGAAGTCTCACTTCACGCACTTTGCTGTACCCCCTGGCTGGAACTGCTGCTGCTGCTATTGCTAAGTCGCTTCAGTCGTGTCCGACTCTGTGCGACCCCATGGACTGCAGCCCACCAGGCTCCTCCGTCCATGGATTTTCCAGGCAAGAGTACTGGAGTAGGGTGCCATTGCCTTCTCCGTGGCTGGAACTACATTGCAGCAATTTATTTCATCTGATGGCAGGAGTAGTGCTGGGCTTGTGTAACTGCTAACCTTGAGTTTGCTTTACTGTTTAGCATATATTGAATGTGTACAAATTAAATTGCCTCCCCAGTTTTATTTTGAAACACACTTTTAAGATTGAGAAGACTGATTTAAAAAAAAATACCTTTGTACTTAAATTTTGGGGGAAAAAATTAAATGTTGGAATTTGTCATTCAGTGGGGTCAAGGAAAAAAACTATGGAGTAAAAACATATACACTAAAGTGCAGAAAAGGGTGTTTTATGTGACTTGTAAAATAATTTTCAACACATATCTTTACATTGGTAAAATTACTGCCATAAGAATGTCTTCCTGTCCTCAGATGCCACAAGAAAATGTAGTCTTAGACCCACTAATGCTTCCTGCAGCTTAAATGCCTTGGATTTCATGATATTGATTCACTTTCTGTTTCCTCAGAGTTAAACTATTTCTTAAAAGTATGACTTAGGAAGAGAATTCCTCTCTACTGCCTAGGATAACTTACTTTGGTTTACAGTTAAGAAACTGTGAAATAGCAGGTCCAGTTAGAAGCCTATCCTGATAAGCCAAGAGCCTGTGTAAGAGTCACTAACTCTGTTGGATGGATCTTGAGTGGAGGGGACCATATGTGTGCATGTGCATGTGTTTATATACTTCTCTGTTGGTTGGAGTTAATTTATTCTTAATTTTCAAAACTGTCTTCATTGGTGATTTAATTAAATTTTCCCTTTGCTGTGAAAACCTTTATGAGTTTTGTTGGCTTTTCATGGTTGACCATCCATAAAGCAGAATATTATTCCCTCACTGAAGTGTTCCCCAGCGGTTGAGTATAAGCTTGAGAGAGCCTTCAGCGGAGCTGCTGTATCCTTGCCATGAAAATGCCAAGAGACATGGTCCAAAGACTCCATGTCTCTCCCTAGTGGACAAAACAAGTGCCTTATTTGGATATAAGCCCTGATAACAATCAGGAGCTAACTGTTAATTTTCTGTGCTCTACATAAACCTTAAGAAGAGAATTCAGAAGGTTAATAGAAGACTCTACATATACATAATCCCCAAGAAATGCAGATTTTTGTTAATTTACACTTCAGAATTATTTTTTTAATATTAAAATAGAAGACAGCTCACAAGGTGTGAATCATGTTTAACTATCCCATCCTTCACCTCACCCCCAAAGCCCCAAAGTGAAAGTTACTCAGTCATGTCCAACTCTTTGCGACCCCATGGCCTATATAGTCCATGCAGTTCTTCAGGCCAGAGTACTGGAGTGGGTAGCCTTTCCCTTCTCCAGGGGATCTTCACAAAAAATTGGGAGGTAAAATCACAAATGGAAACAAGATCTCTTTGTTCCTAGACTTAGGTTCCTTTTCTAGTTATTTATGGTTGTGAGTGAAATGATAGTCTCTCAGTCATGTCTGACTCTTTGTGACTCCATGGAATATACATGGAATGCTCCAGTCCAGAGTACAGGAGTGGGTAGCCTTTCCCTTTTCCAGGGGATCTTCCCAATCCAGGGATTGAACCCAGGTCTCTGGCACTACAGGCGGATTCTTTACCAGCTGAGCTACAAGGGAAGCCCAGGTATGGTTGTATGATTTACTAAAAACTTCTAAATTGTTTTTCCCAAGGATGTGAGTACAAGCAAGTCAATGTCAGAAAAGTAAGGCAGGTAGTTTTACCTAATTATGTAATTTAAATTAACTAGACATGTTGGGGTAAAATAAGGAAATATTTAAAATTACAAGCAAACTAAAAAAAAAAACCTGAAAAACCTAAAAAAAGCACTAGATTACTAACTACAATTATTTGCCAACATGAGATTAGATAAGAATTCACTGTAGTTGAAGTTGAGTTTGTTTTTAAAAATTGATTTATGGAGTTGAGTATGAGGTACCATTTCACACCAGTCAGAATGGCTGCAATCCAAAAGTCTATAAGCAATAAATGCTGGAGAGGGTGTGGAGAAGAGGGACCCCTCTTACACTGTTGGTGGGAATGCAAACTAGTACAGCCACTATGGAGAACAGTGTGGAGATTCCTTAAAGAACTGGAAATAGAACTGCCTTATGATCCAGCAATCTCACTGCTGGGCATACACACTGAGGAAACCAGAAGGGAAAGAGACACGTGTACCCCAATGTTCATCGCAGCACTGTTTATAATAGCCAGGACATGGAAGCAACCTAGATGTCCATCAGCAGATGAATGGATAAGAAAGCTGTGGTACATATACACAATGGAGTATTACTCAGCCATTAAAAAGAATACATTTGAATCAGTTCTAATGAGGTGGATGAAACTGGAGCCTATTATACAGAGTGAAGTAAGCCAGAAGGAAAAGCACCAATACAGT
Organism: Bos mutus; assembly: GCF_027580195.1. Lineage (NCBI taxonomy): Eukaryota > Metazoa > Chordata > Mammalia > Artiodactyla > Bovidae > Bos > Bos mutus. Next base: position 37,446,341 of record NC_091643.1, read on the forward strand.
ATACTAATGCATATATATGGAATTTAGAAAGATGGTAACAATAACCCTGTGTACGAGACAGCAAAAGAGACATTGATGTATAGAACAGTCTTATGGACTCTGTTGCAGAGGGAGAGGGTGGGAAGATTTGGGAGAATGGCATTGAAACAAGTAAAATATCCTGTATGAAACGAGTTGCCAGTCCAGGTTCGATGCACGATACTGGATGCTTGGGGCTAGTGCACTGGGATGACCCAGAGGGATGGTATGGGGAGGGAGGAGGGAGGAGGGTTCAGGATGGGGAACACATGTATACCTGTGGCAGATTCATTTTGATATTTGGCAAAACTAACACAATTTGTAAAGTTAAAAATAAAATTTTAAATAATTTAAAAAATAAATAAATAAAAATTGATTTATGATTAACAAAAGGAAGAATTACTTCATATCATGAAATTCCACTTTCATTTCAAAAAATAGAAGTATTTTATTGGGTTAGACAGTTTAAATACCTAGATCCTTATATATATTTTTGAGTTCAATAAATGCAGGTGTGAGAGAATGAGGACTTGCTGTGTCTCAGCACTGCTGTCTTTTTTGGTGACCATAGAGGTCTTCACAAGTTCAGATCACCCCCTGGATACCATGCATACCTACACTGAGAGTAGGTGTTTAAATAACACGTGTTTAGGTTATATCTGCAATATTGTGATTACCTATACATTTATTTCATTTTGTTTTCCACTACATCTTCGTGAGATGGGTGTTATATTTTTTATTAAAGATGATGAATCTAAGACTCAAATGATTTAACCAGGAGCAAGAACAGAGCTTTTTCCTTAAAAAAAAAAAAAAACTTTTGCAGCATATAGTTTAGAAAAGCGTGGTAATGGGTTAGAGCCTTCAGGGTTGCTAAAGGCCTATTACTCTCTTCCTCTTGTAAGTGGACCAGTATGCAAGGAGGCAGAGGAAGCATTGCTCTGCAGCCAGGATCCCCTCTTACATTCCCCACAATGGAACAATCTGAAAGAAACTGGGACTTTCTTCCAGGGTTCATCCCAAGATGCTCTCTGATTAAAGGTGGATCATAATGGCCTAATCCATAGTACTGTTAAAAGAATGGCTGTAGAGCTAGAGGCCTAATAACAATTTCTGACAATTACTATTTCTAAGTTGCACTAACTGTACAACTTAGAAATAATTCCTGTTTCTAAGTTCCACTAATGTAACTTCAGTGAAATACAGGGATCTTACCTATGTGACCTTTCAGGAATAATAGGGTTTGAAAGAACAGACTTTAGTTGCAGAGGAATGATATGTCCTCCAACTTCTAAACATTACATTGTAGCCCCTTTTACCTGTTACATTATTCCTGCTACATTCTCTAAATACTTCAAAGGTCTACTTTTTGTTGCAGAACACCAATTTTAATAGTTGTGAATTAAGGTATCATTGATTTTTCACATTGGAAGTATAAATGTAGCAGAGAACTTTAAACAGTAAGAGATAATGATTGATTTATATTGCTAAAATTTACTGTAAATATTTTAGATTTGTCAGTGTCATCCTTTCTTCTGAAATTTACTCAAATGCAAATTATTCAGGAGGCTCCTATCCACAATTGATTTACTTAATTTGTAGTTTAACTGTTAGAGAAAAATTGCATTCATTTAATTTGTTTTATTGGGCATCCATCACAGAATCAAATAGGTGCCTTAAAATACCTTTTGTTGTGGGCTCTCACCCCTTCCTGGTACTGATAGCACTCCAGTAGCTGTCAAGTGTTAGAAGGGATCCCTGATGATTCCTTTTCTGCATTTCTGAAACCCCAGAGCTCATTTTCATACATTTATTTCGTTCTATAACCTTGACCTGATCTGACAAAAAGCTACATATAGTCTTTACTTACCCTCTAAGTTTGAATATATCTAAGCTTCATTGAAGAAACAGTAATATATTTATTTATGAGATGCTGCCACAGACCGTGCTGGGTGTGGAGGGAGAATTAAAATACATATGTACTGGGTTTCTTGAAAAATTTTGGAATCTGCATTTATGTAATCCGCAGGGCTTGTGGTAAAAGATTGGAATGGAGAACTATTTTCTTCCAAAGGGCTTTCTTCCTCAGTCACCTGTTGCCTCATAACAGCCTAGAAGGAAAATTGAAAGACTCAAGAAGAAGGCCCTATGGACACCCCTACCTCTTACTTTACCCATTAGAACCAGGTTTATATACTTTTTACTCCAAAGTCTCATATTTAAATCTACTTCAATTCAGGGATGTTTTAATTAATCCTCACTAGTGGCAGCTTCAGTTATAAACAGGAAATTACTGTGCAGTGAGTGATGGAAAAAATGTAGAGTGAGTGATTCCTGTCTATAACAAGTATATCATCGTTTTTAAGAAACCAGAAACTTACTCATTAAAAATACCAGAAATGAGTTAATCTATAAATGTAGACAATTATAAGACATTTTGTAAGAGTCTCTTGCTTTACCAGAAGTCAGTGGCTAGGCTTCTGGGGGATGCATTGGCAGTCACGGGAAAGATGGGGTGATGTTGAGTCAGCTGTGAAAAATGGTTAAATGCTGGTTACAGAAAGGAGAGTGGGAGGGATATTTTGGATATTGAAGAGTGAGAGCAGAGGACAGAGGCTAGTAATGCCAATGCAGTCAGTGGGTGTTTGGGCAACTGGGAGCAGACCCATTTGGCTGAAGAGTCCAGAACTTCATGAGAAACAGAAATATTGTAGAAACTTCAGACTTCTTCAGAGTACCTGCTGTCCTCATTTGTTGACCACCCATACATATTGTCTGAGTTCCTCTATATGCTCTGGACTTATGATGATAGTGATGACCACTTAACTTATGTAAGCGCTCATCACTGTTCTACTCAGAAGCATTTATAAAATACACTAATAACAGTCATCTTGGCTCTTCTGGCTTAGATTCCAAGCAGAACAAGCAGTGTAAACAGTGGTCATGCTTAGATACACAGATACACACACACAGACGTACACATTCACCTCTTAATGGTTCTTCAAGCTGCCATCAATGGCTTAGATGTTCTTTCTTACCAAGTTAAATATTTTTAGACAGTCTGTTGAAATAATATATAAAAAACTTATATAAGATTGGATTTTCCATTGTTTATACACTTATTCTCAAATAAGCTAGCAATTAAAAGAGAGAGAGAGAGAGAGAATCCTAAAGTGTCCTAGCAATTCCTTCATTTCAATCTGTTTACAAGTATCCCTATTAAAAGTAAGACCAGAATAGGGGCAGCAATGAACTATCACGTAAATAACACAATTACTTTGTACTCGCTGTTTTAATTTTTTAGTGCAGCAGAAAATTTACTCAAACCCAAAAGTCAGTTATTATAAAATGGATGTAATGAAAGAGGTATTCAGATGCATACCCTTCTGTAAATAGCAATGCTTCAGAGTTTAAAAGTCAGACTTCTCAGCAAGGTCAACTTCAGTACTGTCCTGGTTTGGATAGATCGGGAGGAGATGAATATTTTAGAGTAAACCAGGAAGATGTAATTTACCATTTCTATACTTGTAAAGATTGTAATTAGCCATTTATTTTGTAATTTATTTCACCTTAAAACTTGGTCCTCAAAATACCTCGGCATATGAAGAAACAGTGATATTCTTTAGCGTGATTCTTCAGCTCTTTCCCACCTAATTTACTACATGTTTTCTTTTTATAAGCTTACTAGCAATTGTCCTGATTTCTGTAGTATGGGAACAGGATGTTATATGGATGTTTGATTTTGAGACAGTTGGGGGAAATCCAAGGTATTTGATCATTCAGTGTAGGAAGATTATGTATTGTAGACCTGCTTATAATACGCTTCCACCTGTCCTGTGTGCCAAGTTTGTGTCTGTCCCTGGAGGGGACATATCTAGCCGTAGACCACCAAGGCATGATGGTCGTTCCCTAAACTCCATACCTAAGTCACTGGGTAAAATGCCATATAATATCACATGAACTCATCCTGAATACTTTCAAAGCTCAAATACTTTGATGTTTATTAAAGAAACATACTATTGTTGCTACTTTAATGTGCAGACATCTCATTCCTATGTTATTAATTTGCACAAGATAGAAATATGCATTCTACATGATAGTGAAATCATCCCAGAATAGCTAAAAGATGAAAATATACTTTCACCAAATTAATGGAAAGACAATGGTAGAAGCTTATGTGCAAGAGTTAAGGGACTTCCCTGGTGGTCCAGTAGTTACGACTTCACCTTCCAGTGTGTGATGGAAGCAAGTTTGATCCCTGATCAAGGAGCTAAGAACCTTCATACATCACAGCTAAAACAAGCAAACTAACACCCTGCAAGAGCAACATTGCAACAAATTAAATAAAGACTTTAAAAATGGTATACATAAAAAAGCATTAAAAAGAGTTAAATTTGTGTAAATTTGTTCAGAAAGTATGATTGCCTTGCCTCTTTGGGGGTGCTTTTCTGAAATGACAACCGCAAAGCATCCAGTCTGTGCTGTCACTGAGATGAATCTCAGAGTAAATACCTTCCTTCTCCTAGGGTGAGGCTGGGTTATCTCAGTTCCCTGATTGGCTCAAGAGAGTGGATTTTGTCTGATGGTTCTGTCTGCCAGTTCCAGACACTGAGGAAACTATGGATTTCTGGCACTGAACACTTGATGGTGATGGGGGTGCCACTGGAAGTGGTAAACAGACGGAAAGAGGAAATTCAGAGTAAGTGGTGGATACAGCTCCCAGCTCTTCAAGAGATAGTAACATGTTTTTACTTAATAACATTTTGAAAGTATCCACTTCCTTAGGATTCCAGTACAGATGTTAGTTGGAATATTTTAGGAACTTTTGATCAGATACCATATTTCAAAGCAGAGGAAGTTTTGCTGACTAAATCTGGAAGGAAGGATTTAACACTAAATAGATAACTCAACCAATATGTACATGAATAAAGAATTAGAGAATACATTATCTAAACATATCTACACATATCCAGGTACATTATCCATACAAATCTACATGCAGGTACTGAGATGATCTATTTTTAAAGTGATTTTCATATTTCTATCTCAGGACTTGAAAAACTGTAATTATAGAAAATGAAGCTATATTTAAGTGCTGATATATTTCTTCAGTTATAGGATGCAATTTTAAAATTTAATTTTCTTCACAGCAGTTTTCCATTCTCATTCTAATTTATTTTTCTAGTAAAAGGGCTATGCTTATTTTAGGGGGTCAGAAACAAGATTAAAATAACATTACTTTTTAGATATTCTTTTATAAGGAGAGGCAGTGTTCATGAAATTAATAATATTTTTGCTTCCAGTCTGCTTAAATACTTGAAATGGGTGAAAATTTTCTTTCAAAAAAACAAAAAAAAAAAAACGTGGTGTTTTAGAAAGATTCTCCAATATGAGTTGGTGCCACTTGGAGACAGGCAATGCTTACTCCCTCCTGGGACTGACTGGGAGAAGGACAAGTAGGCCATTTATCACCTCTTCAGCCAACTGGCGCTCAGAGGTTTAATACCTTTTTCGGAGATGACAAAAATAATTACCTTATTTAAAAAGAAGTGTTGGTGATAGCCCTGTAACCTTTCCTCAAGAAAATAGTGCATTTTTTCTCTTCCTTGTTTATGTTTAAATGGAGTCTTTTCTTCCTCCCAATATCAAACCATCTCCTCTGCAAGTCCGAACAAAAATGGATGAGATTGGCAAATTACATTAGACCAAAATAGTAAAGAAAAGGATCTTGATTTTCTTTTAATTGGAATGACCACCCAGGTGCCATGAATTATATGATTAAATTCCTATAACCTGTAAAACAGAGTATTTCCTCTTTACTCAAAGTTCCTTGGAAATCGTTAATATCAAATACCAAATGTGAAGCTGTTTCAAACCACTGTGGTTTACTTTACTACAATAGCATTGCCCACATGGAATATTTTTAATTCCTTCTTTTTTGTTTGTGTCTGTTGTTTGTATTTAGTTACTTTATCCTTTTGAAAGTCTTCTTCCCAGTTTATGTTTGGAAAAATGGAGCACTTATGTAGATACATGTTTGCTTATGGGTCATGACATTTATGACTTCCCTAAAAAACAAACTAATTCTTGTGTCTCAGAGCCAAAATTTTAGTTTTGGGCTGATAGTGATTCACTGTTTGTTCTCTTTGAATCCTAAGTCTTTTAATTTGGATGTCCATCCATTCCAAATTAGAATTTTATCAAGGTCAAGATTATTCACGAGTCATAACCACTACACTTAAAGTTGGGTAATTGGAAGCTGCTTTAGATACACAGATTAAGCAAATAATGATGTCATAAATTAGTGCAAATGGTTTCCCCCCCTAAACATTGGTAGCAGTGAGGCCTACTTGTTGGAGACCTATTCAGTGTTGCTTTAGGAATACAGGCTCTTGGGTCACAGCGACATGAGCATAGCATACAGTTGGACCCCTGCATCTGACCCCCGGCGTCTGAATCACAGTTGAGGAGTCAGTCCCACTAGGTGGTTGGATACAGGAGAGCCAACTGTTCTATGCTGTTTATAGAATAAGGACTTGAGCACCTGTGGATTTTGGTGTTTGTGAGGGAGCTGGAGCCACGCCCCCAGATACCAGGGGATGGCTATGGGTAGTTACATTACTGTCACATGGCATACCATGGCGCGTAACTTACTGAATTCAGGATGAAGGCATTTGGAATCGGGGTTACCTTTTTGTATCATGCTTCTTGACAGTACAGGCTCTTCTGTAATCAATGGGGATAGTCACACTAGGGACCCTCAAGCTTCCTCTATCAGAAAACACTGAGATTTTAATTTTGCCTTCATATGTCAGTTTTTTAAAATTACAGTTTCCCTTAATGTTGATGTTCACTTTCTGACACCTCTGTAGTGACAAGAGGAGGAGATTCATGTACCTGATTTGCTCTCCTCCTCTTAGGGCTGAATGTGGGTTTCCTCCTCCCAGGACTGAAACTCAGACTGGCATAAATTTAATTTTCTCTTCAACATTGGAATGGTAACTCATAAACTAAGAGATGTGCTAGTGAAGTGAAAGGGGCTCAGTCATGTCTGACTTTTTGCAACCCCATGGACTATACAGTCCATGGAAATCACCAGGTCAGAATACTGGAGTGGGTAGCCTTTACTTTCTCCAGGGGATTTTCCCAACCCAGGAATTGAACCCAGGCCTCCCGCATTGCAGGCAAATTCTTTACCATCTGAGCCACAGGGGAAACCCAAGAATACTGGAGTGGGTAGCCTATTCCTTCTCCAGCAGATCTTCCCAACCCAAGAATCGAACATGGGTCTCCTGTATTGCAGGCAGATTCTTTACCAACTGCACTGTCAGGGAAGCCAAGGGATGTGCTAACGTGATATTAAATCAAACATTAAATCTGTGACACTCAGATGAAGCGTACGCTCCACCATGTGCATTGCTGTGTGGCATGTGCTTAGTGAATGGGTTATAATTGAGTTTTAATAGGCAGCTCCGAAAACTGCCAGCCTGTCAGGTGCCATTAGTCTGCACATCAAGAGTTCCCATTAAATATACTTATGTTTAAAACTTTTCAGTTTTTAATAAATTCTCACCAAGACATGATTATGGATTTCAGTGTGTGCTACTATGAGTTTCATTGGGACCTAATGGTATATAAATCTCTGAAGCTATATGATTTTTACCATAGTTCACTGGAACATTGCAATCTAATCATATTTAGGTTCAGTCTTTTTTCAGAACAGTTTCTGTTTTGCTAAAACTAAACTATTATCACTGTTCATTAAATCCATTTTTTAAAACTATCTAGGTGCTTTCCTTTCCCAAGGATGTGATCTGTTGTGTCCTATGTACAGTAGAAAAAAATGTACAGTAACTCCACGATCGTGATCTTGAAGGTCAAAAAGGCTCCTGATCTAGAAATCAGTATTCACTCCAAAGCATCCAGTTTGATGACATGCCCTTGGGTGCTGATAGATATGATAACACTGAAGTTTCAGACTTGCGTTACATACCCTTCAATGTAAATTACACATTCTTTTTTTTCCATTTCTTCCATATTTTTACTCATATGATATTTTGCACATAAATATTTTTGAACACACTATAAACAACTATTGCTCATTACAAAAATAAATGCCCACCACTGTCAGGAGTTATTCATCGTTTATACCACTTTGTGGTGGTGGTGATAGTGTCATTCATTCACCAAGTTGTGTCCGACTCCGCGATCCCATGGACTGCGGCTCACCAGGCTTCCCTGTCCCTCACCATCTCCCAGAGTTTGCCCAAGTTCATGTCCATTGAATTGGTGATGCCATCCAACCATCCCATCCTCTGTGATATATCCACCTTGTGGTACAGTATATAAATTTCATGCTACAAAGAACAGTGATGTCAGATTTTCTTAGAGTAGACTTAAATTTTTTTTTTCAAAATCAGATTCTACAGTCTCTATTGTCATTTTACCTCAATACATCTTCCCACTATTTTGATGCATAAATTATGCTTTTATATTATGGTGGTTTCAATTTTAATATAATATTGCTAACTTATGGCTTGATAAACATATTGCACCCATAAATATAGAAATTCACAGTGTGTGTGTATGTGTGTGGTGTGTGTGTATATCTATGGCATTTAGTGTGAAGAACCAGAATTTTTTCCATACTCATCAGTTTTTTTGTTTATGTTTCTGGTGGTAGGGAGGGAAGTCAGTCTTTGCCAGCATGTAAAATGTATAATAATTTTGTCAAGCTAACTCATTTCATTGCTACAATTTGAAATCAGGAAGTTGTGGGGGATCGATCTAGAGTTTATGAGGAGAAAGAATATGTGAAAATGAGGCACTCTTGGGGAATTGATAAGGTGAGTTACGGTGTGTGTAGAGAAGAGGGTGTTTTGGATCAGAGAAAAATTTTGCAGCAGAGAGTTGAAGCATGGTTAAAATACATTTGAGTTATGTTTAGTTATCAAAACCTGACTGCAGTGAGACTGATAATTAAAAGATGGACATAGTTTATAATAGCCCTTGTAAATCTTTAGATGTTCAACAAAATGACTTGCTCTTGAGGCCAGATGATTTAATCAAAATTATTTAATTAGGTAATTCCTGCTTAATCAACATTTGATTATAATAAATGTCATAGGACTAAATAATTTGGGATTGCAGGTTCTTATTGCTGGAGAAAGAATACATTTTTTCATTTATTAGGCCATCTTAAGGGAAAGTTTTCCCTCCAGTAGCATTTTTATCTCTTGAATAATAGAATAACAGAAGAGGGTCTTTTTTTTTTTTTTTTTTTTTAGAAGAGGGTCTTATTATTTTATTTTTTCCCTAAATATATTTTTTCTTTACTTTTGGCATTATCTTTATTGCTTCCAATTATGACTGTGAGCAAATTGCAATAGAAATGCTTTGTAACTTCTAGCTTGGTTTAGTCATCAACGCTCACCAGCAAACGCATGTATTGTGAGAAAACTGAGTTAGCCACAACTAGACCATCAGCGGCACCCCACTCCAGTACTCTTGCCTGGAAAATCCATGGACGGAGGAGCCTGGTAGGCTGCGGTCCATGGGGTCGCGAAGAGTCAGACACACGACTGAGCAACTTCACTTTCATTTTTCACTTTCCTGCATTGGAGAAGGAAATGTCAACCCACTCCAGTGTTCTTGCCTGGAGAATCCCAGGGACAGCGGAGCCTGGTGGGCTGCCGTCTATGGGGTCGCACAGAGTTGGACACGACTGAAGCGACTTAGCAGCAGCAGCAGACCATCAACACGTGAAGACACAATGTCTTCTGTTCCCCAGGCGCCATTTTGTGCCTATTCGTGCATTATTCTGTTTAAAGTTCAATATTTTGCTGATTATAATTGTAGGCAAAGTGAAAATCTATTTCATTTTGAATTACAAATAGAAAAGACATCAAGTTCTTAGATCTAAAGACTTATTTAGACTATGATTATAACTTAAAGCAAGATGAGCTAAAGAAGTAGATTTCTGGGCACATTTTGACTACAAAATATATATACTTTATGTATACCAAGAGTAGCTTTTATCTGTATCTGTCACTTTCTAAGATTCATTAATTTGTTCATCAAGCAGTTATTGCTTTCTGTGTATTAAATAAAGTCTAAGGAAAACAATTCTATAAAATTTCAAAGTATAAACTATTTCATATCATTACAAGTTTTATGTGTGTATAATAGTGACTTGTTTTTTGACAAATATAGACAAGAAATTAGACTTCTGTGAAAAGTGACAACTAGTTATCTATTACAGTGCCCATACAGTGCCTTTTAAAATTCAGTGAATTTAAAACACCTCCTGTCCAGTAATGCCAAATAATAAGTAGCAAAGTATGGCATATTTTTTAATGAAATGAACAATACTGTGTTGTCCACAGTTAGAGACTAATTAAAGTACATAATCTGATCATTCCAAATAGTAACACTTTATGAAACTTATAACAACAAATCCAAGTTGTTCACTTTGATATATTAAAAAAAAGACAAAGTCAAACAAAATATGATAAAACCCAGATAAAAATAACCTAATGACAGTACTAATCACTGGATCATAGCATCGAGTTTTACTTACTACCAGTCCTTTATCCAGGGCTTGATTCAGGGGCTCAGGATCAGGCAGGGGTGATCTTCTCTGTCTTGCTTCTTTCCTTTCCCTCTTGCTGCAGCTCTTGGAAGACTGGTCTGTACGTGGCCTCCACAGTATCTATGAAACATGGCAGGGGGCATAAGTACAGCTCTTTTCTCCTCTCAGACTTGATCATTATGCCTAGGCCCTGCTCCTGCTTATTCATTTTCTTCGTGTCATTCAAATGCTTAACTGGAAATTTTAAATGTAGTTGTGACCCAACTGCGTTTGAGGTCTCCTGTATCCAGTTTAAAAAAGTTTTTTTCCCCAGCTCTTTTGCAGCTGGCACACCCTAGCCAATTGGCCAATGAAATCCAGAAGACAGAAGCTAGTGCGGATTTAAGGGAAAACTTTCGCTTTTGTAATAAGGTACTGCCTGTCTTCCCGTTTTATTTTCTCCCCTGGAAATCAGAAAATCCCTTATAATTAAAAAATTATATTTATCAAAAGAACACTTTCAAGTGGACTGAAATTTTTATAATTATTAATATGAGCTTGTGGCTATGGAGGGACTTTATAAATTTCTTGTTGTTTAGTTGCTGTTATCAACTTGTGTTCTTAATCTGTTGATTCAAAATAATCTGTATTTTGTATCTAACAATCTTTGCCTTGCTGATGGATTCTTTTAAAATGTTATGCTTATGTTTTGTACAAAGTTTAAGAAGCCGTATTTATTAACCACATTCCAAATAAAAAAACATTCTGTTAAGAAGGCTTTATCTTTTGTCCCTTCTTGCTGTTAAAAGTGTAATATGTTGAGAATGACCACAGACCAACACTAAGTGTTTGGATAGTGGTAACTGGAGGAAACACAGGGAGAAAGAGGATTCTCAAAAGATCTAGAGAGAGAGGAAGTTAGAGATGAGAAGTCTCAGAACTGACAGAAAAAAATGTGCAACCAAGAATATATTTTCCTGTCTTCAGATTAATGAATAAACACCTAGACTATTTAAAAGTTGTATTTAATTCTAGGCTTTTACAAGCCTGAATTTGTCATCATAGCATCAAGATGGGAAATTAAGAAAGAATGCTAATTTAAATTTAAAACAGCTGGAAATACAATACATGGTATGTATGATAATCTTCTCATCTAGCAACAAGTGCTTACTGATGCCACATGAGCTATTTTAACTGCAATTATAAATCTCAGTGGAATGTGTAGAGGTGATTGGCTAACAGAGTACTGGTTCTTAAATACTCTGTCCAACACAAACTTTAATTGATGCAGCCCCTTTAATACTAATGAAGAGTTTCACGTTAACCTTTGGGAGGAAAATTCACCATCAAATAATAAACAAGGCATATATAACCTTATTTTAGGAGAAGGCAGTGGCACCCCACTCCAGTACTCTTGCATGGAGAATTCCATGGATGGAGGAGCCTGGTGGGCTGCCGTCCATGGGGTTGCTGTGAGTTGGACACGACTGAGCGACTTCCCTTTCACTTTCGTGCATTGGAGAAGGAAATGGCAACCCACTCCAGTGTTCTTGCCTGGAAAATCCCAGGGACGGGGAAGCCTGGTGGGCTGCTGTCTATAGGGTCACACAGAGTCGGACACGACTAAAGCGACTTAGCAGCAGCAGCAGCAGCAACCTTATTTTAAGTTGCTTATCTTAATAGTTTATTTATAAACACAGTTTTCTTTCAGTTAGATATATCTTTTTTTCCTCAGCTACAAGATTTTGGAGCTGTAGTAATCTGGAATGATTAAAGATTTTATACTTGACAAGTCTTCTCCCCGAGGGTTACTTGCTTCCCTCAGAGCTGTGGATTTATCATGCTCAACCCCAGGATAAATGTCTTAAATTCTCTTCTGCCACATTATTTTCCATATGGTGGATTGTTAGATTCTCTGTTGGTGAACAGTATTCCTACAGTACACTCCTCCTGCCCAAGGCTCTTTGACTATCAGTCAATCAATCAGTTCAGTCGCTCAGTCGTGTCCAACTCTTTGCGACCCCATGGACTGCAACGCTCCAGGCCTCCCTGTCCATTGCCAACTCCAGAAGTTTTACTCAAACTCATGTCCATTGAGTCTGTGATGCCTTCAAACCATCTCATCCTCTGTCATCCCCTTCTCCTCCTGCCTTCAATCTTTCCCATCATCAGGGTCTTCTCCAATGAGTCGGCTCTTTGCATCAGGTGGCCAAAGTATTGGAGTTTCAGATTCAGCATTAGTCTTTCAAGTGAACACCCAGGACTGATCTTTAGGATGGACTGGTTGGATCTCCTTGAGATCCAAGGAACTCTCAAGAGTCTTCTCCAACACCACAGTTCAAAAGCATCAATTCTTTGGTGCTCAGCTTTCTTCATGGTTCAACTCTCACATCCATACATGACCACTGGAAAAACCATAGCTTTGACTAGATGAACTTTTGTTGGCAAAGTAATGTCTGCTTTTTAATATGCTGTCTAGGTTGCTCATAACTTTTCTTCCAAAGAGCAAGCATCTTTTAATTTCATGGCTGCAGTCACCATCTGCAGTGATTTTGGAGCCCCCAAAAATAAAATCTGTCACTGTTTCTACTGTTTCCTCATCTATTTGCTATGAAGTGTTGGGACCGGATGCCTTGAGCTTAGTTTTCTGAATGTTGAGTTTTAAGCCAGCTTTTTAACTCTCCTCTTTAACTTTTATCAAGAGGCTCTTTAGTTCTTCTTCGCTTTCTGCTGTAAGGGTGATGTCATCTGCACATCTGAGGTTGTCTTTGACCATATCGGTTCTTGAAACCTGATCAATCATGGTTTGGTACTGAGGCACTGAGCAATCTAGAGAATACAAATCAAGACATGTCATGTGCAAGAAGCAATGTTAAGTAAAACAATGTGTCCTAATGTATTCCTTTAAGACATAATCTGGACTGTGAAGTATATATAATTTTATATACAGCATTTATGTGAGATCATTTTGATTTCTAAAATTGGTCATATTTTTTTCATTTTTGGACTCTGATATTTAAATTTTCTGTTTCATATTGTGTTTTACATGCTGTAGCCATTTTACATAAGCAAAGATAATTTTTTTGCAATGAAAGTAAGTGTTCCGTAAACTCCTCACAGGTAGACTACTGGGTATAACCAAATACAGTTAAGTCATAAGCACTCTTCTGAAATAATTCTTTGACTTCAGCTTCTGAAGTTATTAGTACCTATGTATAATTTTCTATCATATTTTAAAATCTAACACACACACACATATATATACAATGAAATATTACCCAGCGATAAAAGGAATGGCATAATGTCATTTGCAGCAACATGGATGTACCTAGAGATTATGAAATGAAGTAAGCCAGAGAAAGACAAATAGCATGATATAACTTATATGTGGAATCTAAAAAGATGATATAAATTAACTGATTTACAAAACAGGAACAGACTCACAGACTTTGAAAACAAACTTATGGTTACCAAATGGGAAAGGTGGTAGAGGGGAAGGATAAATTAGGAATTTGGGATTACCATACACACACTCCTAGATATAAAACAGATAAACAAACAAGGACCTACTGTTTGGCAGAGGGAACTCTACTCAATATTCTGTAATAACCTATATGGGAAAAGAATCTGAAAAATAATGGATATATATGTGTGTATATAACTGAACCACTTTGTTGTACATCTGAAACTAACACAACATTGTAAATCAACTATACCTGAATACAAAATTTAAAAATAAAATCTAACATGCATTTAGCTAATTTTTCACAATTATTGCTGTTTGATAATTCAGAATATCAGAATTGTTACTTAATATGCAATTTCATTCTATTCAAACTTATATACTAAATTATCCAAGAATTGCAAATAATGGCATGTCTTAAATCACCTGTATATAATATGTTATCAATTTTATTTTAAAAGGCACTGACATTTATTCAGTAGTCCAAATAAATTATGTCTTCATAAGTGAATTTTCTGGACTCCTGAAAGTTAGCATAAGTATAGTAAGTCAAGTTTATTGTGTTGATAAAATTATACATAACTTCATCTTAATGACTCATTTATAATCAAACAAAATTTATTGCATGTTGCCTCTTCTCTTCCTGCCACCATTGTTTACCACCTCTGCTATGTGAAATTGCTTTTGCACTTTTTACAAATTTGCATTTATTCTTCTCTCTTTTGTCCCCTTTCCCCAAGGCTTCTCCTATACTTTTGTCCTTTGATGCTAGAGAAATGTTTGTTTTTTATAGCTATGGCCTCATCATAAAATACTGTCATTTCAGCGTTGGTGATCTCACCAACTACTTAGAGAATATCATTTAAAATGGGGTTTAACTGTATGAAACAAGAATCTAACCTCAGTGCTTAAGCAAGTTTGAGTTTATTTTTCATGCCAATGGGCAGTTAAGGGCTGGTGCCACATGCAACTCTTTTAGGTTATCAGTGTCCCAGGCTCTCCCACATTTTCTCCCCCAAAGTTGCAACAAGACTGATTCCTCTATCACATTATGTCAGATCTTGAGGAAGGAGGAACTAGGAGATAGAAGTCTGGTGCCTTAATAACGAAGCTTTCTTAAATCTAGAAGATTTGCACTTACTCTTATTGGACAAAACTGCCTTATGGGCATCCCTAGCTGCAAGAGAAACCAAAAAGTAAAACATAGGCAACTTCAAACAAGATTGAAATCCCATTTTATGGAAGAAAAGGAAAATGGATTTTGAGTAGCATTGTTTGGTTTGTAACATTGTATCAGCATAATTTCTAATTTTGATTTCTTTTTCCCATACTATCTCACTTTTTTTCTCATGCTTGCAAACTTGGTGGCTTCCTTGTACATACTCATGTGAATGACTACTGTTTTTGAAGGATTGAATTTTAAGTTATATGAGTGTTATCATATAAGACCTTTCAACCGTGCAAAACATTTAAAGTTTAATTTGGAGAAAGACTTCTTACACGAAACATTTATAGAAAATGAGAATTTAAACTTGCTAATTTTCTTGTATCAAAAGTAGATGTAGTAACAGAAAGGGAAAACTTGAGAAAATTAGCAAGTTTAAAATGTCTTCACATTATCAATAAAACACCAGGCACAGATTCAGCTGTGTTGTCCTCACAAAGGAACACAGGGATCACTTCTCCCTGGTGGAGTGTCCACAGTGTCATAACCAAGGTACAAGAATCTTCTTCATGTGTGGTCTAGTTTCTGCCTGCCCTTCTTCATGTGTCTTACACATTTACTAAGAAGGAGAACAGGAAACATAAGCTCATAAGCACGTATTTAGTGCATTTCTGATGCTAATGAAAACTTAGGGTGCATTTCTCTGTTTTTTTCTCTTTAGCTTTAATAGTTCACCCCACTGATTTTGTTATTCAAATTTGTAATTCTTTAAGTGTTAAACACATTTTTTTTTTCATAAGCAGACCATGTATCAAATGTAATGGGAATTTGACACGAAAAGATATTTCAAACAGAGAAGAAAACAACTATTATAAGAATGTTTGAAGTTTGAGTATTTACCTTGTTTAATTTCCATAAATCATCATCTGATACACTGATAATAAGATACATCTGATACATCTGATAACAATATTGGACAAGTTTGTATTATTTTAAACTTTTCCCCCTGCAACTGGATTATTTATCCTTAATGTTTTGAATTATTCTTCTTAATCTGCCTTAGGGGCAATCATCATACATGATGATGTTTCAAAGTAGTCCATATTAGAATTTAATTGTTTCATTCCAAGCACTGATTCTTGTTTTTTGGGGTTTTTTACTAAATTTCCTTGAGAGAAGTAAGTTTTGCAAATTCCTTGGTTATTTGCACTTTCATTTGGATGAAAGATGAAAGTGTGTTGCACTAGGGCAGAGGGGATGAAGGAAGGGGTATTCTTATGGGTGCCTCAGAAGCCCGTCATCCTCAGCCACTCTGAGGGTGGAGGAGGGGTGTGGAGAAGATGATCATTTGAAAAAGCCAGTGTTCATCGCAGCACTGTTTATAATAGCCAGGACATGGAAGCAACCTAAATGTCTATCAACAGATGACTGGATAAGAAAGCCGTGGTACATATACACAATGGAGTATTACTCAGCCATTAAGAAGAATACATTTGAATCAGTTCTAATGAGGTGGATGAAACTGGAGCCTATTATACAGAGTGAAGTAAGCCAGAAAGAAAAACACCAATACAGTATACTAACGCATATATATGGAATTTAGAAAGATGGTAACGATAACCCTGTACTCGAGACAGCAAAAGAGACACAGATGTATAGAAGTCTTTGGACTCTGTGGGAGAGGGAGAGGGTGGGATGATTTGGGAGAATGGCATTGAAACATGTATAATATCATATATGAAACGAATGGCCAGTCCAGGTTCGATGCATGATACAGGATTCTTGGGGCTGGTGCACTGGGACAACCTAGAAGGATGGTACGGGGAAAGGGGTTCAGGATGATCACTTTAAACCAACTCAGGGAGCATCTGTTGCTAAAAGAGGAACTCAGTTATTTTTCAGGGGCCATGGGCCAGAAAGCACGATAATCGAAATAGATAATGTCAACATTGACTATATATTAGATACTATTTTATCCTCTTTTTGGAAAGCCTGCATTGAGACTTTATTCCATTCTGCTTCCTCAGGGAAATAGCCTGTTCAGGTCATTGGAAATAACATGTCAGATTTGAAAAGAGACTTCATTTGTAGCCAAAAAACTGCTAAATAAATTTAGAAAATCTGGTGACTAATACTTTAAACTGTTTCCACAATAACAATGTTGGTCATGTTAGGATTTACCATTTTGCATTGGAAGTGACTTGTCAAGTCTGAAAAGAGACTCTGTGGGCAGCCAAATGTACTTGCTAAGTGTGGTTAGAAAAGATTTTTACTAATATAAAGTTTTTTTTAAACATAGCGTATTAATTTTAAGCAATACTACTGATCGAAATCATTAGGTAGCTTCGGTAGCTGTAAGAGAAGTTAATTTGGTGTTGTTCATGTTAACATTTCTAACCATTTCCAGTTTAATGGGAGAAGAGGAATAAGACTCACCTACAAATATTGGAACTTTCAATATTTAGGGTTATCATGAAACAGTATTTCCAGGGAGTGTAGGGCCCATATTTTCTTCCCAGATGGTATGCCTGCTTTGATTATCCTACTTTATTTTATCTTTAGAGAGAGCATAGGATAGTTGAGCCATCATGGACTTTGGGGTCAGTATAGGATTTGAACTAGCACTGCACTAGGAGGTGTATGATACCAACACTTCTGAGTCAGTTTCTCACCTATAAACTGGGGGAAAGAGTGTATACCATCTAGCTTTGTAACCTCAGGTGAAACACTGCCTCATATTAGCTACTGGTAAAGTATTAGTTCTCTATCCGGGGCCTGTCAAAATTATTAAATCCCTCAGTGTGATCCCCACTCTTACCTTCAGGGTCTTCATCTAAGGTTTGGTGAATCATGTCCACAGATGGAATAAAGTTCATCTGAATATCCGTTTATTAATGTACTATCTGCTAGCTCAATACCTATTTAATTACATATGAATAACACATTGTTCTTTTCAACATAGCACTGATCTCCCCATTGCCAAAGCCAGTGTACAGTGATCAGAACTCCACATTCCATGTTGGTTTACACAATGGTCCATCAGGTGTGGGGCCACAAGAGGAGTCACATGAGAGGCACAGGAAAACAAAGTCTGTCCTACTAGTAGGAAGGGGTCCTGGGGAGGTTCTGGTGAAGAGGCAGAAAGCAGGGGTGAGGGGAAAGCTGAGACCGCAGCCTTTACTGGGACAGAAATGCCATTATTTCTTCCGATATCTCTTCTGCCCTCCAGTCTCTACCCTCCAGTTGAATGTCCATTGGTCCTCTCCACTGTCCCCTCTGTGCCCTGTTCTGTGTGGTCTGTGTCTGTTGCGCTTTTTCTCTAGTTTTCTCAGGATGTTCTCTACTGATCTACATACCAGTTCACTAATCCTCTCTTTTCCTCTAATACTATCAATCCAATCTGTTGAGATCTACTTTCAGTTATTGCATCTTACAGTTTTCAAATGTCAGTTTTTTCAGTAAATTCAGTTTTTTTGATAACATTCTTCATTTTGTCATCCGTTTTCTTAAGCATACTAGTCACCATGTTTTACAGTACCTGTTTCAATATCTGACTTATCTGTGTTTTGATTTGTACTGTCTTTTTTTTTTCTAGGTTTCTTTCCTCTTAGTCTTGTTTGTAGTATGGTTGAAATTTTTACTAAGTGTCTCACATTGTACATGAAAAGTTTTAACGGTCATAAAATAGTGTTTTATCCCACAGAGGGTTTACTGCATCCTCTGATCATCAGGTTGGCTTCCCTTGTGGCTCAGCTGGTAAAGAATCCTCCTGCGATACGGGAGACCTGGGTTTGATCCCTGGGTTGGGAAGACCCCCTGGAGAAGGGAACTGCTACCCACTCCAGTGTTCTAGCCTGGAGAATTCCATGGACTGTCGAGTCCGTGGGGTCACCAAGAGTCGGACTCAACAGAGACTTTCACTGGGCGCACTGATCATCAGGTAGGTTAGAGACAGACAACTCCAGTCAGAGTGTGATGTGGCTGGAGGCTCGTCTCTAGTCTTTGCAGGGGTCATTCTGCTCCCATTTCCCCACATCCTAGGGAGCTGTCATGCAGAAGAACCACGTGAGAGCCCATGGGTTTATACACTCCCTCTTCCTGGCCAAGTCCTAAGCTTCGATTTTGGTTTCCTCAGCACAGTGATACTGATGAAAACATTCTTATTCTTTTCAGATTTTTACATGGCTACTTTGCTTCTTTCCATAAGCAGTTCAAAAATTAAGCCAGTGCCTCAAGAGAAAAGACCATAAGTTTCAGACTTACATCTCTTATCTCACCTTCTCTCCAGGATCTGAGCCCCTCAAATCCTGACTGCAGCCTCAAATGTCACTGTTCTGTCTCTCTAGTCAAAGTAGATATTGTGCCAGACAGACAGAATGCCACAAGTCTCACTTTTTTTTTTAATAATGTCTTTGTTCTTTGCCTGGATTCTCAAACTTTTTCTCATTCATGGACCGCATGTTACCTGAGGGAGAAAGTAGCCCTTAAAATGTCCATTCACCCCTCTCAGCTATTTTTCCCCCCTGAAAATCTTGGCCACTAAAGCCCAAGTGCCTTCACAGTTTTATCTTCAAGTAGGTATATGTAGTTTTTAATTTTATCTCACATTTTCTAGTTTTCATTTTGTCACAAGCTGTTCCACCATGGTTAGAAGTGGAATTCACTCAGTAAGCCGTCTTGATAATTATCTTGAGGTTAGTATGGCTTAATGACTAAGGGAACAAGGGTTTTGACCATGGTTAGAAGTGGAATTCACTCAGTAAGCCATCTTAATAATTATCGTGAGGTTAGTATGGCTTAATGACTAAAGGAACAAGGTTTTTGATAGGTTCATGGTTTAAATTCTACTTACTGTGTTTGAGATGTTTACCCATTGAAAGTTCAATTTTATCATCTGTAATTTAAAAAACCGACCTTTTTAGATTTTTGTGAGACTAAATTGGGAAAAAATGGACATAATTTTTTGTCCAAGGTGAGTATGACTTGCGTGCTTATGTAGTCTGTGATTTCCCTCTTTAATTTCAATTTTTGCTTCCTAAAAACACTCACTTTCTTACTAGATATTCACTATTTAAGGAGACACATACATATACACATATATGTATATATGTGTATATGTATGTGAAGACAGAAAGATGGATGGATCTACTTTTTCAGAAATAATCTGTTCTACCAATCTGTCAGAAACATAAGTAACCAATTTACAAGAGATTTTAGGATTGTTCCTATGATCTGCTGACTTTAAGACCCAGAGCCTGCCTCTGACATCAACTGTAGTGTGCAGATGCCAACCGCACAGCTTTGAGCATCTTTAATCATAGACATAGTGTGAAATAGAAGATTCTCACTTCCTCTCTGAGCTTGGTTGGCCCAAATGCACGGGAAATGTGGGAGATTGCTTAGTTGTGGTGAATAAATTTATGCTAAATAAAACTAATAGGTCAGAGACAGCTGAGTCTACTCCCTATCACTTTCTCAACTTTATCTTCCTCTGACCAGATTTTCTTCCCAATTATTTCTTCCAATTCGGACTGAATTCTAGTACCCACAGTCACCTTATTTTATACTCCATGCCCTTCTGCTTCGACCTTCTCATCTGTCCAAGAGAAGCTTGCAAGTTCTTCCTTTTGTGTCCTGTAATATATATAAGTAACACTGGTGCTAAGTATGTTTATTTTTTTACTGGTACATATGCTGTATATAATGTTCATGGAGGAGCTGACTGACCAAGGCAGAGACTGCACGCACACACACAGTGATTTTCATTATTGTCCTTGATGCAATATTCAACATTACAAATCCTGAAATCTTCATAAATCTATGAGAGTTTTGGGGGTTGCTTTTTCATTTTTTAGTTAACACCTGTAGAAACTGTATATTTGTTTCCCAGAAAACTAACATATGCATATGTTACTAAAGAGTTTATGTGATATCATCATATTCACTGACAGTAGATTAAAGATACTTATATTAGAATGTCCACTGATATTTGAGGGAAAAGGTATAACAAGAAGAAGTATGTTTGCTTATCAATTGTATTAATTTGCAAGCAATTATAGGACAATTCCATAGGTCAGTAGTCATAAGACTTCTTTCTTTATTGTTTTTAATTGTCATTTGCTTTTGTTAGATCAATAGCAGGATACTTTCACTTTAGGGAACAAATCATCCTAAATTCCTAGGATCCCTGACCTTGCTTATTGGGCTGGACTTACACAATTCCAACCTTGTTTATACTGACCTTGAGTGATTTTTGTCATATGCAAACCACTGGTACTGGTACTGGTCCTGTAATATTAAGCTTAAATGACATCTCAACCAAGATAGATGCTGCTTGCAGCTGCCTCAATGTGGCATTTGTTCAATGCTGTAAAATATAACTCTAGGGCGAGGGTGTGATGATTTGGGAAAACAGCATTGAAACGTATATTATTATCATGTGTGAAACGGATCACCAGTCCAGGTTCGATGCATGGGACAGGGTGCTAGGGTCTAGTGCACTGGGATGACCCAGGGGGATGGGATGCGGAGGGAGGTGGGAGGGGGATTCAGGATGGGGACACACGTACTCCTGTGGCAGATTCATGTCAATGTATGGCAAAACCACTACAATATTGTAAAGTAATTAGCCTCCAATTAAAATGAATAAATTTATTTAAAAATAAATATATAATAAATAAAATATAATTCTTTGTTTTGAAATCAGCAGATTATTAATGAATGGCATGTTTCTGGGTAATAAATAGAACTTTTTGAAAGCTCATGCATGGGAAAAATGTTGTCCAGAGAAAGAAATATTTCTTTCATTCCATATTCATCCAGAAACTTTAGGTTATATGGAAAAACTTCCAAAGTAGACTTGTTTTCAAGTGCTGGATAAGAAAAGGACACAGTAAAACTTGCTATAGTGTGGAATTCTTGTTACAGCTCCTTCTGACGCACTACTCTGAGTACCCTTTAAAAGTGCGTTGGCTTATAAATGTTTATTAAAAATGTATAGACAGTGTAACCTATAATCATCAGAAGACAGTTAGCTAGTTTTAATCAGATTAATCCTACCAGGCATTAAAATCTGGTTTTGTCTGGAGAAATTTTTTATTCTTTGGAAGTAGCTATTGGAGAAAGCCCAGTGCTTAGTAACTTAGTTGAAATGTCAGCATACAATTCAATTAAAAATAGCCTTCACTTTAAATGGTTTTCCTAAATATAGAAAATATATAAGGTCTTTGTAGGTAATTTTTTAAAAGCAGAAATATATTAAAATAACTACCTGTAACATTACCATTAGCGCCTACATATTCTCAAGGTGTATTCAGAGAAAATAAACTCATGCTTAAAGTATTAATTCATAGCCCACTTTTGAAGTATAATATTCACTATTATCCATATCCTGAACTATTCCTTAAGAATAAGAATTTTAATGACTGCATTACCTCATTTCTACTTAAATGTTTTGTTTATGATATTATTATTAACTTTAATATTAGTTCCTCAAGTGATGCCTCGTCTCCAACTCCTCTTTTTCTATGGAATTCCCAATTCTCCTAGAATTGTTTATAATATTTCTATTTTTTTCCTTATTTTTATAATTCACCATTTTCCTCTTAATTTTGAAAGACTTTGCAAGGATTATTTTTACTTCACTGATTTTTTTTTCCCCCACAGAATGCCTCATTAGTGATTTTGAATTAAGCAATTCAACAGTTATCTTACTTTGGGCCCTTTTTGTGGAGACAGTGTGATATTTTGAAATAATCTCCTGTGTTGTATAGCTTTATAAAAAAGTCATTTAGTCTGATTTTCAAAATGAATTTTTTGAAGCTGTTTTGTAATTTCACAGCTGATCATTTTCTCTAATCTTCAGCGTATAAATGAATGAAAATTAACCCATAATGGAAGTTGAGGTGGCTTTTGTTAGAGGATATATGAGTTCCTGTTAAACAGAACATTTTAGGCCCGGTTAAACAAGAACATAGCTGTAAGAGCTTTAAATTCTTTCAGCTTCTGTCCCTTGTTGTATACAATTAAAACTCCCTCTCTCTATATTTACATTCAGTGAGAATCTTAGAGGAATGGAGTTAAAAATATATACTCAAGTCACATCTGTATATGTCATATATAAGATTATAATGTGAAAATAAAACATATCTATGTATGAACTGTTTCAAACGCTTCACTCATTTTAAAATAAAATATCCTAGTGGTTAGATTTTTCCACAAATATCTTTTATTCCCTTACTCTACTAAGTGAATTGGCTGAACCCCAAAAATACCAGATGTAATAAATCTTCCCAAAGAGAAGCCTATTAAATTTAATATCTAAATATAAATTGAGAAATATTTATCCTGACAGTTCTAAAATTCAAAAAACATTATAGTTATTGAGTTTTTACTTGGATGAGATATTATTTTAGCTTTTCTGTATTTATAAAGTTTTTCAGTTCAGCTGTAAACTGTGAACTGGCTTTCTCTTTCAGAAAGGTGGATAATTTTCATAACATTGAAAACTGTCCTTTCAGAGGGAGTTTCTTAGCATTTCAGAAAGCCTCTTAATCATTTCAATAGGAAATTCTTCTAGCGAATTTAAAATATAATTCGGTAACAATGAATTTGAACAGGAGTTATCTTGGCTGTCCTATCACTGGGTTTGGACAACTGTGGGATGACCTTACAAAGGTTGGGACAGCACCCAGAAAATGCCAGTCAAGACTAATGCATGCAAGACCCAGGGTCTCTTCTAGCAATGGCCATGTGATAGTGCCAAGACGTGGAATACATAATTTCAGATTTATGAAATACAATGTCCAGGGAAATTAAGCTTTCACTTTTATGGATTTTTCATAGTTACATGACTATGAATATGTGTATATCCATGGAATCACATTATTTCTAACTGTCTTAATTTGGGCTTCCAGAGAAGTAGACTTTGAGATGGGGATTTGAGGCAAGGAGTTTATTTGGGAGATCATCCCAGGGCACACTGATAAGGAAATGATAAGAAGAGACAAGATAGGAGAGGGTCCAATAAATGGCCCTTTATCAAGGAAGCTACTGCTATGAGCGTCTGGGGTTTAACTCCATTGGGGAACTCTGGGAAACAGTGTAGAACATGCACTAAAATGAGCAGTGATTTACCCCAGCAGCAATGGGAAAATCACGTGCTACCTAATCTAACACATGGCTGCTTGTGTCACCTTGAGTAAAGAAAATTTGACCTGCATTTCAAAAATCAGATCAATTTCCAAATATATCTGTGGTGGTAAATACTGAGTTTTGAATATTGGAAAGAATTTGGATTTTAAGAAAGCAGAACTGGTTTGGAATTCTGCCTAATTACTCTCTTATTTGATCTCCGTTAATGTTTAATATCTCTTCGCTTTAAGTTCATCATCTGGAAACTGGTGACAGTAATATTCTTGCATCTCTCAGGAGTTTGTTGTAAGAATCACTTTAGACAATTGACATGAAAGTACGTACTAGACCACAAAATAGTGCATGCAGTCTTAATTGTCTTTACTCCAAATGGTAGTGCCAAAGAGAATCTCAGAAATCAAAAATACAAAAAATATAAGTTAAGATACATGATTTTAGTGTTTCTGAACAACTATGGCAAGTATATATTATATTTACACTGAATAAGCAATGACTATGTTAAAAGATTGGCTATTTAAGGAGAGTGAAAAATCACGTATTTTTCTATTATACATTTTAAAATTGCATTTTTTCCATCCCTTCATTAGAAACGTTTCAGACCAATTCATTAACATAGGAATAAAAGCATCTCAGCAGTCTATCAGACACTGAGCTCTGCATCATCTACTTTGGAGGGGTTATAAGACTGGGTTCTGATTCATAGCTTTTCTAAAACTTTGGCAAAATCAGATTCTGAGTCTTCCTTTGCATCTATCCTAACATTAGCAGAAATTCTTTGGGGGCACAGAAAGAACAAACTGTCTTTGATGAAAGGGTCATCCTCGCTGCCAGACCAACAGAGCTGCCTGCTGAGCAGCTTCACACAGACTCCAGACAGACAGGGACCCAGAGGTGAGGAACACACACACACCAGCGGACAGCAGAGGGGCGGTTGCTGGCTTCTCGCTTCTTCAGTCCTAGACAGAGAGCATTGGTGCTCAGCTTTTCTCACCCTGTAGGCGACGCATCATTATTCTTTGACATGTCCTGCCTTTTCCCACCCCTACCAAAAGCACGCCCTGAAACAAAACAATAATAAACAACTTGCTGTTTGAGTTTTAGACAGCAGGACCATCAGACAGCCCTTAGTGACCCACAGCTTCACACCTGTCATTTAGTGTTTCAGCAGGATGGGCTGGAGGCAGCAGCAAGAGGCAAAGAAGGCCAGGGTATGTAGAAAATTTTCCTTCTTATGGATTTGAGTTCATTGCAGTCAGTATCAGTCAGCTGTGTTGGACCTGTTTCCATGTGTTTAGTCCCGCCCTTCATCAATAAATGTAACTAACCCATTCACTGAACAGGCTGGCAGAAAGTTTTTGAAGGAAGACTGGGTTATGATATTTCTTTAAAAAATGGTGGATTTGTTTTTAGCTAATTTATCTCTCCTTTTATTTTTGCTGTCATTAATTATTGAAAATAAGACTGTTGTCATCATTCCTGTGTGTGTCACTCAAATCAGTCTATTTTAGTGCACTGCCCTCATGAAGATCCTATTCGACTCAAAACTTCAATTTGAATCTATCTTGATTAGTTTTTAAAAAGTGCATCACACGTCCCTATGCTTCCACTTTCAAAGCATACACAACCATGGTGTCGAATTTCACACACGCTGTCACAGGATACAGTCCCACGATATATTTTCATGATGCCAAAGCCTTGAGTTATGAACCGGGAACCATGAGGCAGAAGCATATGCCTTACTTTGCATGTGTGCTGTGCAGCGTGCTGCACAGGGAGGTGATGCCGTGTGTCCCCCATCTACATGTTCTCAAAGTGCATGTCTCCCTGGAAGCTAAGCGCTCAAGCAGAGAGAAAATGTCTGTGTCTGGTTCATAAATTAAGCAAACAGGAGCTTGTCAGCATCTGGTGTCTGCCTTACTTTACTGACTTTATATGCCTGGTGACCTTTAATAATTGAGGGATTGCTCAAAATTTCAGTAGTGGATCCATAGTGTTGGTGTGCTGTTGTGGATTTTGATATTGTAATCAGCATTCTCTTGGTACTTTACTCGTGCTGGAAATCACAGCATCTGTGAAGCCTTCAGTTTTAACACAGATACTCTACCTTGCACAACTTTCCAAAATATTAGCACCAAGAGGGAAAACAAGTCAATGAAATATAAGAATGATGATGAGGAGAGAGAGGTTTTCAAAAGGATATCATTCAACAAGTAACAGAAACTGAATCTTACTAACTGCTAACTTAAACTTAGTTAAAAGGGATTTTCCCCCTTAAAAAACCTGTTACTGGTGTACTGCAGAGGACCAAGTAAAAACTGCACGATCAAGACTGGAAGGTTCCTGCCTGCTTTTTGGTCTCAGCAGTAGAATGTCATGTCTTTCTCTGATATATTTACATTCCAGTTGTTCAGTTCCAAAGACTGTCCTCCTCCATATTTTCTTTATAAGTTTGGAATTCCTAGAAGGGTGAACGTACGGGTGGATCATGGGTTAGCTGACTTCATTGCTCTTATCCTGGTATCACTGCGGTCTCAAATTAAGAGACATTCACCACCTGCCATTTCTAGCACCTGGCCCCATTCTTGCCAAATAAATATTTATTGGAACAAATTTTAATGTTTGGCCCTTCACATCTTTATAGGCAAAACTTATGCTGCCTATCATGGAAGAATTTGAATAGAACTTCCTAAGAGTAGAGTTGTTTTTAAAATTTTGCAACAATAATTAGTGCCAAGAAAATGCATGAGGATGATGACACGCAGTTATGGAACACACTGAGCGTTTAATCTTCAGAACAGCCCAGATGATAGTTATTATGAAACATTTAGACATAATAAAACTGTAAGACTCAGGATGGTTATTAATAGTGATTTGGAGATAAATCAAAAAGTAAGTAGGAAAACTGGTATTTGAACTGAGATATATCTGATCCCAAACTCATGATCTTCCCCTACATCATGCACTTAAAGATAAGGAAGAAAGAGAAGAAAACAGAAGGAACACTTCACTAAATAAGAGAATCAATTTGATCCTACATCATGTATAGATTTTGTTCCTAAATATGGTGGTTTTATGTCAAGGAAAAACATGATTATCACTCTGGCTCACCTTTTTTTCCCATTATGGAGATCTTGGGTACAGTCCATAATTTTTATCCTCTAATGATGCTGGGAGGGATTGGGGGCAGGAGGAAAAGGGGATGACAGAGGATGAGATGGCTGGATGGCATCACCGACTTGATGGACGTGAGTTTGAGTGAACTCCAGGAGTTGGTGATGGACAGGGAGGCCTAGCGTGCTGCGATTCATGAGGTCACAAAGAGTCGGACACGACTAAGTGCCTGAACTGAACTGAACTGAATGAACAGTATGATCAGTAACAGTTGCACTAAACATTTCAGTTTAAAATACACATTGAACAACTTTTCAAGTAAAGGTTACACTTTATCTTTTTTATTCTTCACAGCATAGTGTGTTTTAAGATGTCTGGGACAGTGCACATTCTTATTAGTTTAAAATTAGGAGCTAGAGGTCTAAGTCATCACATGCACAGCATAATTCAGTAGCAATTTGGCAGTTTCCCAGTTTGCTGTGATACTAAAGATAACCATGCCAGATAAATCAAGCCCCAGAGTAGACAGCCTGGATTTCTCACATTTTAATGTGCCTGCAGAGGGTCCCAGTATGATCTTCATCCACACTGATTGTTCAGCTGGTGCAGTCCTGGGCACTAAAGTGATTTACATAAACTAAGTCATTATTCCAACAATTAAAACAGCTGGACTTAGTATAAGAATTTTTTCTGTTTCTTATGTTACGAATGCTTTCATGCTACAGATTTAGGATTGAAGTCGAATACATCCTTCCCTATGTTCTATAACTTTCCAATTTACTGTAAGATGATGATTTGACATAGATAGTACAACATATGAAGATTCTGGTCTAAAAATGAAGACTTTTCCATGTGTCAAAAACATCAAATTATGAAAGATATTGGATAGTGACAAATCAAGAATGAAAAACAAAATATTTATTAGCTCTTTGTATGTTTTTGGTTTATCTGCCAAATTCAGGGAGTTCTGATTGAGATTAATTAATGGATTAATAACTGGATACAGCAAACATTTGTTGAGCACTTGCTGTTCAGTTATCAGTCATTGAGTTATTTAAATGAGTAAGTCCTACTTAAATGAGGCCCTATTGTATATAAAGAACTATTTAAGGGGCAGTAAAAAAAAATTACCTGCAAGTGGAACAAATGAGATGTTTTCTTTTGCTTAAGGCATTTTTGGAACATTTACTTTTGAAAATGTCTCCAATGCCTATAGCAGTTTATTTCTTTTCAATAATCTAAATGATGCCATATACAATAACTGCCAGGTTATTTGGAGCCAAGGGTGTTAAATACTGTGAGTATGCCAATTACTACAGGTTTGATCAAAGTACCTCTGTAACTATAAAGTGATGAGATAATTTTTTCATTTGCGTTCTGAAAACATTTTCACATCAATGGTTGTCACTTGTTCCTAGCCCTTTTCAGACTCTGAGGGAAATTCCCCAGACAAATTATAAGAGCAGGAACACTCAGTTCAGTTCTGTCGCTCATTGTGTCTGACTCTTTGCGACCCTGTGGACTGCAGCATGCCAGGCTTTCCTGTCCATCAGCAACTCCCATAGCTTCCTCACACTCATGTCCATGGAGTTGATGAAGCCAACAAACTATCTCATGCTCTGTGTCCCCTTTTCCTCCAGCCTTAAATCTTTCCCAACATCAGGGTCTTTTCCAATGAGTCAGTTCTTTGCATCAGGTGGCCAAAGTATTGGAGCTTCAGCTTCAGCGTCAGTCCTTCCAATGAATATTCAGGACTGATCTCATTTAGGATGGATTGGTTGGATCTCCTTGCAGTTCAAGGGACTCTCAAGCGTCTTCCCCAACACCGTAGCTGAGAAACATCATTCTTTGGTGCTCAGCTTTCTTTATGGTCCAACTCTCACATCCATACATGGCGACTGAAAAACCATATAGCATTGACTAGATGAAACTTTGTCAGCAAAGTAACATCTCTGCTTCTTAATATGTTATCTAGCTTCGTCATAGCTTTTCTTCCAGCAAGCGTCTTTAATTTCATGGCTGTAGGCACCATCTGCAGTGATTTTGGAGCCCAAGAAATTAAAGCATGTCACTGTTTCCATTGTTTCCTCATCTATTTGCCATGAAATGATGGGAGTGGATGCCATGATCTTAGTTTTTTGAATGTTGAGTTTTAAGACAGCTTTTTCACTCTCCTCTTTCACTTTCATCAACAGGCTCTTTATTTCCTCTTCACTTTCTGCCATAAGGGTGGTGTCATCTGCATATCTGAGATTATTGATATTTCTCCCAGCAATCTTGATTCCAGCTTATGCTTCATCCAGCCCAGTATTTCACATGATGTACTCTGCATATAAGTTAAATAAGCAAGGTGACAATATACACCCTTGACGTACTCCTTTCTCAATTTGGAACCAGTCTATTGTTCCATGTCCAGTTCTAACTGTTGCTTCTTGACTTTCATACAGATTTCTCAAGAGGCAGGTCAGGTGGTCTGGTATTCCCATCTCTTGAAGAATTTTCCACAGTTTGTTGTGATCCACACAGTCAAAGGCTTTAGAGTAGTCAGCGAAGCAAAAGTAGATGTTTTTCTAGAACTCTCTTGCTTTTTCTATAATCCAGTGGATGTTGGCAATTTGATCTCTCATTCCTCTGCCTTTTCTAAATCCAGCTTGGACATCTGGAAATTCTTGGTTCATGTTCTGTTGAAGCCAAACTTGGGAGGATTTTGAACATTACTTTACTAGCATGTGAGATGAGTGCAATTGTGTGGTAGTTTGAGCATTCTTTGGCATTTCCTTTCTTTGGGATTGGAATGAAAACTGACCTTTTCCAGTCCTGGGGCCGCTGCTGAGTTTTCCAAATTTGTTGGCATATTGAGTGCAGCACTTTCAAGCATCATCTTTTGGGATTTGAAATAGCTCAGCTGGAGTTCCATCACCTCCACTAGCTTTGTTCTTAGCAATGCTTCCTAAGGCCCACTTAACTTCGGCCTCCGGGATGTCTGGCTCTAAGTGAGTAATCACACGATCATGGTTAAATGGGTCATAAAGATCATTTTTGTACAGTTCTTCTGTGTATTCTTGTCACCTCCTCTTAATATCCTCTGCTTCTGTTAGGTCCATACTATTTCTGTCCTTTATTGAGCCCATCTTTGCATGAAATGTTCCCTTGGTATCTCTAATTTTCTTGTGGAGGAACACTATTCCTAGCCTAAAGCTTTCTTACATTTTCTTGCACAAGATTAAGGGACCATGGGGTTAATTTATTTGAGGACCTGATTCATCATCATCAAGCTATAAACAAATGGATAGTGTTATAAATCGGTGTGGAAACTACCAAGTCACCATGTAGTTAATTGTGCTATTGGAACAGACTCTGATGCTGGGAGGGATTGAGGGCAGGAGGAGAAGGGAACGACAGAGGATGAGATGGCTGGATGGCATCACTGACTCGATGGACATGAGTCTCAGTGAACTCCAAGAGTTGGTGATGGACAGGGAGGCCTGGCGTGCTGCGATTCATGGGGTCGCAAAGAGTCAGACACGACTGAGCGACTGAACTGAACTGAACTGGTGAAAACTCCTGTGAAACTAGCATCTTATTCTGCCAAGTGCAAGTAGACATTAGAGAGACTTTGTTATCATCCTCATAACCAAGAAACTTATTCAGCAACGACAGAATATGGAACAGTTTCAAAGTTTGCAAAACATTCTGCTCATTTTTTGCTTTATGCATCTGCAGCTCATAAAGATACAGTAATGTATTTTGAACTAAATTTGGTAAAAGGCTCTAATTTCATATCATGGGAAATATGGATTGTTTTTATATAGTCACTAAGAAATGTGAAAAAATAAATTATGAGGAATTGGTATGATTTTCTAGAGTGTGTTTTATTGGGGAAAAAAAGTGAAGTTATCCTGCAAAAGTTTTATAACCAAACTATCTTTATGATTATTCTGTTTAGAACACTAATTTATATTGCTACTTGTGGTCTTTTTTTATGAGGTAAAAAAAGACATTACTCCTTTTCAAATATTTTTTAATTATTAGCATTACATGAATACTAAAAGATTTTTTAATTCGAATAAATCCTGAATTAGTCTATATCTTAGTGATCTGAAAAACATTTGAAATTTAACATTTTTGTGTTACACTAACAATCACAGAGTATTTTCAAACACATTTCTTTTATAATAATTCCCACCTCCTTAGTGCGTTTTTTAGGTTCATTTACCTTTGTTTTTCTATGTTAATTACATTTTATGTAAGGGTGTTTAGTAGTTAATGTGACAAAGTGGGTGGTCTTTTAATTAATACTACTACATTTGTAAATAGGGCATGTTTTGTGTAACTAGAATTTGTATACTGATACATTAGATATTTTAAAAATAGTTTTTTTAAGAAACAATTATCATTTGTTGAGCTAGAAGAATCATTTTAAAATGCATCTTTAAAAATAAAATGAGTTATGCTTCACTATGTAGTTCATTGATAAATATTTAGTCTATAGTTTTCTTCTATCTCTATGTGTTTAGCTAAGAATTGTTTTTAACTTGGTGAACATTACCCTATTTAGGAATATGAAAAATGCTGACGCAATTTCAAACTACTTTGAGGCACAGAAAGACTAAATAATGTAGATGCAACTAAGTTTTTAATTTTTGAGGCTAGATCTAAAACTCTAGGCTTTTATATATTGAGTGAATAGACAGACTAATGGTTATTGGCAGTTACAATTCAAGAAAAACACCAGAAAATCTAACTATTGGCTCATTAAACAAAATATAGTCACTTTATTTGAAAAGTTTGCTTGAAATATGGGTGAACATTAACAGCTATCCATTGTCCAAAAGCATGCAACCTTTTATTTTTGTATTAGCAATTTAGGTGCAAATTATTCCAATAGTTTTCTTCTTATTCAAGAAATGATTTTCAGCACTGGACCCCTTAGAAAATTCTCTGCTTACAAAAATAAAGGTGTAAATCTTCTTTGGGGAGATATTGCTTGGGGTAGAGCTAGTGCCTCTTCTCTAGCAGAAAATAAGTAAAGTAAATTCATTTTTGAATAAACAAGTACACCTTTTTCAAATAAGGCCAATTAGTTTCCAAAGCCTTTGCTATTTTAGATATTACAGAAAGCTATTTAAATGTGCCAGTTATATAAGATAGATTTCAAAAGATTATGAGAAAGAGTTTTACATACCTCACAGAAACAATTTTATAGTCCTTTCAAATAATAATTTTGGAACTGAGCCAAATGGCAAGCAGCTCCTGAAGAGTACCTGTGATGCTAGTTGATCCAAGGTCCCTTCACACTTTCAGGTCAGTATTAGGTCCTCCAAGATTAAACCTTGCAGTATTCTATTCAAACCATCAGCAGTTGTAAGAAAGCATTTACAAGCTCTTACATGTTTCACAATCTCTTGCTCCATTGAGTTCCTATGCACTGAATAGGCAAAGATAAGAATTTAGTTTCTTGGAAGACTTCCTCTAAGCGCCTCTGTCCAATGCATCCAGTGCTGACAAAAAGAAAAGGTGGTGGTGGTTCAGTTCAGTTTAGTTGCTCAGTCATGTCCAGCTCTTTGCAACCCCATGGATGCAGCATGCCAGGCTTCCCTGTCCCTCACCAATGCCCACAGCTTGCTCACACTCATGTCCATTGAGTCAGTGAAGCCAACTATCTCATGCTCTGTTGTCCCCTTTTCCTCCCACCTTCAATCTTTCCCAGCATCAGGGTCTTTTCCAATGAGTCAGTTCCTTGCATCAGCAGGTGGCCAAAGTATTGGAGCTTCAGCTTCAGCATCAGTCCTTCCAATTAATATTCAGGACTGGTCTCCTTTAGGATGGATTGGTTGGTCTCCTTGCAGTCCAAGGCACTCTAACACCGCAGCTGAGAAACATCATTCTTTGGCGCTCAGCTTTCTTTATGGTCCAACTCTTACATCCATATATGACTACTGAAAAACCATATAGCACTGACTAGATGAAACTTTGTCAGCAAAGTAATGTCTCTGCTTTTTAATATGTTGTCTAGGTCGGTCATAGCTTTTCTTCAAGGAGCAAGTGCCTTTTAATTTCATGGCTGCACGCACCATCTGCAGTGATTTTGGAGCCCAAGAAATTAAAGTATGTCACTGTTTCCATTGTTTCCTCATCTATTTGCCATGAAGTGATGGGACCGGATGCCATGATCTTAAGTTTTTTGAATGTTGAGTTTTAAGCCAGCTTTTTCACTCTCCTCTTTCACTTTCATCAACAGGCTTTTTAGTTCCCCTTCACTTCTGCCATAAGGGTAGTGTCATCTGCATATCTGAGGTTATTCATATTTCTCCCAGCAATCTTGATTCCAGCTTGTGCTTCATCCAGTTTGGCATTTCACATGATGTACTCTCCATATAAGTTAAATAAGTGGGGTGACAATATACAGCCTCAATGTACTCCTTTCTCAATTTGGAATTAGTTCATTGTTCCATGTCTGGTTCTAACTGTTGCTTCTTGATCTGCATACAGATTTCTCAGGAGGCAGGTCAGGTGGTCTGGTAATCCTATCTCTTGAAGAATTTTCCACAGTTTGTTGTGATCCACATATTCAAAGGCTTTAGAGTAGTCAGCAAAGCAAAAGTAGATGTTTTTCTGGAACTCTCTTGCTTTTTTCTATGATCCAAGGAATGTTGATCTCTAGGTCCTCTGCCTTTTCTGAATCCAGCTTGAACATCTGGAAATTCTTGGTTCACGTACTGTTGAAGCCTAGCTTGGAGAATTTTGAGCATTACTTGACTAGCGTGTGAGATGAGTGCAGTTGTGTGCTATTGGCATTGCCTTTCTTTGGGATTGGAATGAAAACTGAGCTTTTCCAGTCCTGGGGCCACTACTGAATTTTCCAAATTTGCTGGCATATTGAGTACAGCATTTTCACAGCATCATCTTTTAGGATTTGAAATAGCTCAACTGGAATTCCATCACATCCACTAGCATTATTCATAGCAATGCTTCCTAAAGGCCCACTTAATTTGGCCTCCAGGATGTCTGGCTCTAGGTGAGTGATCACAGCATAGTGGTTATATGGGTCACAAAGATCTTTTTTGTACAGTTCTTCTGTGTATTCTTGTCACCTCCTCTTAATATCTTCTGCTTCTGTTAGGTCCATACCATTTCTGTCCTTTATTGAGCCCATCTTTGCATGAAATGTTCTCTTGGTATCTCTAATTTTCTTGAAGAGATCTCTAGTCTTCCTCATTCTATTGTTTTCCTCTATTTCTTTGCACTGATCACTGAGGAAAGCTTTCTTATCTCTCTGTGCTATTCTTTGGTACTCTGCATTCAAATGGGTATAATTTTCCTTTTCTCCTTTGGCTTTAGCTTCTCTTCTTTTTTCAGCTATTTGTAAGGCCTCCTCAGACAACCATTTTGCCTTTCTGCATTTCTTTTTCTTGGGGGTAGTCTTGATCACTGCCTCCTGTACAATGTCACGAACCTAAGTCTACAGTTCTTCAGGACTGAATCAGATCTAGTCCCTTGAATCTATTTGTCACTTCCACTGTATAATCATAAGGGATTTGATTTAGGTCTTATATATATCAACGAATATCTTTTTTCTTTTTCTTTTCCTTTCTGTATTATCATATGTAAAAAATAGAACTGGGTCGAATACCTGTGAGTCAGAATTCTCTTTTTATCCCCCAAATCTGGACAGATTTACACTGTTCTGAATAATGTAAGTTATTCTATAATGTTGAAATTTAAATTGTTAACATAAAACATGCAATCACCTATTTTACCAAGGTTCCTTTATATTTTGGAAACAAGTTTTATCAGATATGTTTTAAGTTAGCTGTTCATGCCTTTTTCATCCACTTTCATGGATTCCGCTAAAAGGCCAGATGGTTTTGAAATCTATTCTCAATAACTGGAGAGTCTCAGATCTTGGATTTTGTAATTGTTATTAGTCATTCGCTCCCTTGAAAACCTCCTGCTGCTGTGTTTTTAGTAGTCTCTTTCTAGTTAGGATTCCTCAAACCTATGTCTTTGAAATCCCCAAACCCAAGATCATTCTTTCAGCAAATTAGCAAGAACTGGTTAGGAAAATCCTCATCTCTCGGGTAAGTCACCTGTCAGCGAATCACCACCTTTTTGTTACCTGCACTGCACCCTCCTGGATCAGTCACTGCTCTTGCTCAGGTGCCCAGTGACCAGACTTTCCAGTTTCATTTTACAGGATGTGCAGAAGAACTAGACTTCAAACCACTCCTTCCTTTCAGAAACACTCTGTTACCTGCAGATTTCATGACAATGCCTGTTTCTGCCTCTCGCTTGGCTGTGTCGCTGGTTCACCCCCTGGACTCTGAGTGTCAGGTTTTATAGTTCCCCAGCCTAGGTTCTGTGCTGCCCTCTGCTCACGCTGTGCCTTCTTAACTGCACACGTGGCTTCATTTTCCAACCAGACACACAGACAAGTGTCAAGTAGGTTTTTCCTGATCAGTAGAACCACATATCCTGCTTCCTCACTTCCACATGGATGCCTTAAATGCCCCCAACTCTCACATGTCTAAAATAAATCATTTTCCCCTAGTCAAAACGCATCCCTCCATAGTGTTCTCTAGTCATCCTGTGTCACGCACACCAGAAACTGGTATTCACAGGGACATTTTCCCCTCTTTCTCGCTGTGCAAATATAAACCAAATACTCTAGATCTTAGTACCCAGTAGCCCTCAAACTTTTTTGAGGTTTGCCACAGTTTACCAGACTCCACATCCACACACAGAACAGTCTGTCACACACAAGGCGACATTAAGTACTTGTTGAACGATGATGACTACAATTTGATCCCTTGTTAAAAGTGAATAAGCAAGAGCCAAGTGATGAACTTAAAAATATTGCTTAAATAGCTAGAGAAAACAAAAATGCCTCTAAGAAATTGCTTGTATGTGTTTAATCTCACTTTGGTATCAGTAATAATGGTCTCATTGAATAAAGTAGGTCATGTCTTTTTCGTACTATATTTAAAAAAAAAAAAAAAAACCACTATTTCTTCAAAGTGTTTGTGTATGTTTGGTATTATTTCTTCTGATGTTAATGTTTCATAAGTGTAATTCTTCTCTAACAATTTCTAATAATACTGTAGGGTTTTTCTCTAAGAGTTTTACTTCCCATATTTCCTGTTTTTGTTAGATTCTGTTTGTTTGATTTTTCTCTTTTTTACTTCAGAGATTTTCCTCAAATTTCTTATCATCCTTTGTTGTTGTTTTTGTTTATTCTTAAGGTTGAATCACTGAAAGAAATCAATAGAAGTTCATTCTGGATTGTAGAACTAGTCAATAGATAGGATTTAATACAGAGCAAGTGGATAGAGATCTGGTTTTGGTTTTTTGTTTTGTTTTTTTTTAATTTCCCACTGGAGGAAACATCTCTGTGTGTATATATATATATATATATATATATATATATATATATATATATATAATATATATCTTTTCCTGTGGTACAAAGACTCTACAGAGAAAAAGCGTTCTATGACTCGGGGAGGGAAGTAGGTGTGCGTGAGTAGTGGTGGAGGGCCGTTGAGGTCCTAGCTAGCATGGTACCAAGCAAAGTAAGAAACGTGAAAATTTACTTTTTTCAGTGCAGGCTTTTTCTTCATCCCCTTATGCTTTCATAAGTCTTGTCCTGCTCTTTGCTGTACTTGGTGACCCTGGAATGAGCCTCTGGATCAGGCTAGGGTTTCAAAGGTTAGTTGCTTAACTGGATACACTTCGTAAATGGAGAATCTGAGGGTTAAATTTGGTCTTTATGTTTACAACCCGTCTGTCCATTTTATGTTTCTTCACCTCCATTTTGCATAGTACCTGTGCGTAGCTCTATTTGAGGATCTGAGGCATAAAATGACTTGCTTCTTCTAGCCATCCCCAGCTATTCCCAGCATGGTTTTCAGCTCTGTCTCCTCTGATAACACCTCTATGTATTTCTTAAAAAAAAAAAAAAAAACAATATCTTTCTTTCATCTCTTATTCTCTCCTATCCTGTTCTTTTTACCTCTGTGGCAATGATACATTACCCCTATTTTAGCGAAGTTCTGGGAGGAAGCAGAGCTATACACTTGACTTAAATTTGCCAAATTTAACTGAAGTTGAAAGATTAATTTTTCATTCATGACTGACTTGGTTGTAGCTCTGTTTCCAATGAATATTGTTAATAAACTGAAAAAAATGCATGTAGAAGCATCTGTTCTATAGGAAAAAGTAAAAGCAACTAGACACCTGATTTTTATATTGTTAGTACCTCATCATATATTTGGAGAAGGAAATGGTGGCCCACTCCAGCATTCTTGCCTGGAGAATCCTGTGGATGGAGGAGCCTGGTGGACTGCTGTCCATAGGGTCGCACAGAGTCAGACACGACTGAGGTGACTTAGCATGCATGCATGCACTGGAGAAGGAAATGGAAACCCACTCCAGTATTCCTGCCTAGAGAATCCCAGGGACGGAGGACCCTGGTGGGCTGCCGTCTATGGGGTCACACGGAGTCGGACACAACTGAAGCGACTTAGCAGCAGCAGCAGCATACATTTGTCATGACCCATGATTGCTTTTGCTCATCAACTGATCTAAAAATTGACACACTAGAAATGTTATGTCCATCATGATGTATCACCACAAAGGGAAGGATGATAAATTAAATATTTAATTCTCACTGATATTGAACTCATGATTGTTACCCCCAAATTTTCTGTGAACCCTGTGGTTGTTGATTTTGCTTTCTCATTTGGTACCCTTTTGCTTTGAGTTTTTTGTAGCCACCTCTATCTTTATGTCCTTTTCACCTTTATTTTGGTGTGGCAAGACTTCCATTCTGATGAAATGGGGATAGTTACTTTTACTAGCTAATAAGAGGTTGGGGCCAGACAGGAAACGTGACGGTCCAGTCAGGCTCTGTGTACTAGAGACATCGAGGCAGGGAAAGGAGATGATTCTCCAAGATCCTGGACTTTTAATTCCTGAGTTTCAGGGAAATGCAGTAAATCAATGGTAGTCTTACAGAGTCTGCATTTGATAACCTTTATGATGTGGGGAAGCAACAGTTAGCACTGGACATGGAACAACAGACTGGTTCCAAATAGGGAAAGGGGTACATCAAGGCTGTATATTGTCACCCTGCTTATTTAACTTATATGCAGAGTACATCATGAGAAACGCTGGGCTGGAAGAAGCACAAGCTGGAATCAAGATTGCCAGGAGAAATATCAATAACCTCAGATATGCAGATGATACCACCCTTATGGCAGAAAGTGAAGAGGAACTAAAGAGACTCTTAATGAAAGTGAAAGAAGAGAGTGAAAAAGTTGGCTTAAAGCTCAACATTCAGAAAACTAAGATCATGGCATCTGGTCCCATCATTTATGGGTAATAGATGGGGAAACAGTGGCAGACTTTATTTTTGGGGGCTCGAAAATCACTGCAGATGGTGATTGCAGCCATGAAATTAAAAGACACTTACTCCTTGGAAGAAAAGTTATGACCAACCTAGATAGCATATTCAGAAGCAGAGACATTACTTTGCCAACAAAGGTCCATCTAGTCAAGGCTGTGGTTTTTCCAGTGGTCATGTATGGATGTGAGAGTTGGACTGTGAAGAAGGCTGAGCGCCGAAGAATTGATGCTTTTGAACTGTGGTGTTGGAGAAGACTCTTGAGAGTCCCTTGGACTGCAAGGAGATCCAACGAGTCCATTCTAAAGGAGATCGGTCCTGAGTGTTCTTTGGAAGGAAGGAATGATGCTAAAGCTGAAACTCCAGTCCTTTGGCCACCTCATGCGAAGAGTTGACTCATTGGAAAAGACTCTGATGCTGGGAGGGATTGGGGGCAGGAGGAGAAGGGGACGACAGAGGATGAGATGGCTGGATGGCATCACTGACTCGATGGATGTGAGTTTGAGTGAACTCCGGGAGTTGGTGATGGACAGGGATGCCTGGCGTGCTGTGATTCATGGGGTTGCAAAGAGTCAGACACGACTGAGCGACTGAACTGAACTGGTAATGTGGGGGGAAAAAGGAGCTACAGGTGTAATATTTCAGTTGCAACATAATTCTGTCTTTCCTATTCATGCCCCAAGCTACTGACTTCAGAATGTATTTTTGAGGCTATGTGGTTTAATTCACCTTACATCACCTCAAGGGAGAAATGCAATCAAGTGCTAAAAAACTTTCCACTTAAAATATAAAATGAATGGGATCTTCATTAATCCAATTTTCACTTATTAATCTTTGAATGAATAATCACTTCTTTTGTAACTTTTTATGAGATCTGTGTGAATCAGACTTTCTTTTTTCCTTCTTTCTTTCTTATTTCTGGATTTTTAAATTTTTCCCTAAGCACTGATTGTCTGTATTTGATTTTTGAATGTGAAAATAGAGGAAAATAATTCAGATTAAAAGGGTATGGATTTCTTATATTTACTGTCTAACCATTGACTTAACCTTGTCAGCATGTTTAAATAGTTAAAATGTACTGTTTTTCAATATTACTTTTAAAAGAAAATTGTGTTTTTTTTTCTTATTCCTTGATTTAGACTAAACAGGAACATTTTCCTAAATGATACCTTAGTCACTTAAGAAAAAATATATATCATTGTCAATAATTACATTGGGACTATTTTAATAAGATTTCAATTGAATTACCTTTAAATATTTTTCTAATGTTTCTCTTTGGTTTTAGGCAAGCCTTATTTGTAGAGTTCTTCCATGACATGAAAAATGATAGGAAACTGCTTTTATTCCATCCTCCTCTTTCATTTATTCTTTGACTAAATACCATATACCAGATATTCTGCAAAAGGTAGGCAATAAAATAGGCATGATAGGGAGTAAATAAGAATAAATATGCTAGTGTTTACAATGTCTGAAATAAATATGAAGGAAACAAAAAGTTGCTAAGCATATGTCAATCAGGTTATTTAACTACAGTGGATAGAAAGCTGCAGTGATTACGTGACCTTTCAGCTGATGTCTTAATAAAGAGAAAGCACCAGCTGTGTATAGTACCGAGACATACAATTCTAGGAATGGAATAAAGTTGTCTAAGGTTTTAAACTTGAACACATCATGACATTGTGAAGATATCTATGTTCTATGACTTAAGGTGGCAAGGGTATAAGAATGGAGCATTGATGGGAGTCATATCACTCATCGCCTTAGACTGGATTTTATCTGAAGGAGAGTTGGGTTTTATTTGAAGTCTAAGCCACTGAAACACAGGTGTATGGGATCATTCAATCAATAGGTGTTTATCGAGGATTCTTGTGATTTGTGGGTGAAGAGTCAATTGGAGGGGTAAACAGAGTGGAACAGATCAGTTATGAAGGTAATGCAATAAATCAGGTGAGAGATATTGGCAGCTTAAATTTGGAGGTCAGCAGTGAACATGGAGAAAAACTACTGTATTTTAGAGGAAAATTATTAGTACTTGCTGATAGACCATATTTAATATGACATAAGTAAGGGAAGGAATTAAAATAAGGGTTAATTCCCAGACTCCTAACTAAACAACAGGTTAGTAAGTTTTAATGAACTGGGAAAAGCCCAAGAGGAAATGCATTTGGAGAGGAAATTCATCAGTTCCGTTTTGCGTGTGCTCAGTCATTCAGTCCTGTCCAACTCTTTGTGACTCCATGGACTGTAGCCTGCCAGGATGCTCTGTCCATTGGATTTTCCCAGCAAGAATACTGGAGTGGGTTGCCATTTCCTCCTCCAGGGGATCTTCCCAATTCAGGGATCAAACCCACACCTCCTGCCTTTGCAGGCAGATTCTTTATTACTGAGCCACCAGGGAAGCCCAGTTCCATTTTACTTATGTTAAGAATGAGACCTTGAGAAATCTGATCATGTTTTTCAGGGTTGGGGAGAGATGAGGATACTTGGAAAGAAGTATAAGGAGAATGTCAGGAAAACTATTTCTGAGCCCTGAGAATTCAGACATTCAGGATAATGTACAAGATAAGTCAGCAAAGGTCACCGATAATAACTGCCAGTAAGGGAGAAGGAATAGCAGAAGAGCATGGCTCAGGGAGGAGAAGAACACATTTGATGGAATAAGAGCAGGGTGATCCCCAAGACAGAAGTGAAGTGTGACAGGTCACAAGGGCTCACACAGAAGTTGTGGGGACTCAGTTCCAGTGTAGTGACTGTGGGGGCCTTGACAGTTGAGAAACACTGGGTTGGATGAAGCACAAGCTGGAATCAAGATTGCTGGGAGAAATATCAATTACCTCAAATATGCAAATGACACCACTCTTATGGCAGAAAGTGAAGAGGAACTAAAAAGCCTCTTGATGAAAGTGAAAGAGGAGAGTGAAAAAGTTGGCTTAAAACTCAACATTCAGAAAACTAAGATCATGGCATCTGGTCCCATCTCTTCATGGCAAATAGATGGGGAAACAGTGGAAATAGTGGCTGACTTTATTTTGGGGGCTCCAAAATCATTGCAGATGGTGACTGCAGCCATGAAATTAGAAGATGCTTACTCCTCAGAAGGAAATTTTTGACCAACCTAGACGGCATATTAAAAAGCAGAGACATTACTTTGCCAACAAAGGTCCATCTAGTCAAGGCTATGGTTTTTTCCAGTAGTCATGTATGGATGTGAGAGTTGAACCATAAAGAAAGCTGAGCACTGAAGAATTGATGCTTTTGAACTGTGGTGTTGGAGAAGACTCTTGAGAGTCCCTTGGACTGCAAGGAGATCCAACCAGTCCATCCTAAAGGAGACCAGTCCTGGGTGTTCATTGGAAGGACTGATGCTGAATCTGAAACTCCAATACTTTGGCCACTTGATGCGAAGAGCTGACTCATTTGAAAAGACCCTGATGTTGGGAAAGATTGAAGGTGGGAGGAGAAGGGGACGACAGAGGATGAGATGATTGGATGGATGGCATCACTGACTCAATGGACATGAGTTTGGGTAAACTGTGGGAGTTGACGATGGACAAGGAGGCCTGGCGTGCTGTGGTCCATGGGGTGGCAAAGAATCGGACACAACTGAGCAACTGAACTGAACTGACAAGTGAGACAAAGAACAGCACAGATATAGAGAGCTCTCTCCAACGTGGAAGCCGTGACCGAGGGCAGAAAAATGACAGCAGCTAGGCAGGGATGTGGGCCTAAAAAGCATTTTCGTCTACTTTTGATAGCTTTCTTTGTATACAGTTGCCTAAGCTAATAGGAACACTACAGGAGAGAGAGACAGAGGAAGACTTAACATGAGGAGATGCGTTCCTAGACAAAGATGAACCCAAGGCCCTGCAGAGTTACTGGCTTTGCAGAGGATGAGGAGAAGCGCTTTATTCATTTTGTATATAAATTGCTGTTTGTCCACTGGATGCGAGATTGAGAAAACGGTTTGAAATTAGCATGGAAATAAATTGGCATGTGATAAATGGACCGGTGGTGAGCATTGATAAAGAAAAAATTATTCTCACACTTGTTAAAATGCATAGGAAGGAAGATTATTCTTCAGGACTTGATCAGGGTCAAGCCAAGTTGTTCCTGAACTAAGCAGTGAGGGATCTGTAAGTCTTGATAAGAAGTGGCTGTGGTTTCCCCAAAGCTCAGAGATACTGCCCTCAGAAAAACATTCCAAATCCTATTGCATTAGATTTGGCAACAGACTGTCATCATTTCTCTAACTTGGTTATTTACTGAGTGTATATCCTTTGCATACTCTAACCACCCACCACAGACACATACATGTACCCCCTTCCAGAGCCAGAATTCAATTGTGGTCCAAAATCAGTACCAAAGGAGATAAGCAGTTGAGTAAATGAATTTATAAATAAAAGAATGCATAGAATTTATGCTTTTGCTATTTAAAAAAAAATCCTTGAATAGGTTTTAATTATAAAGAATTTAGCAGCTCAAGGGTTAGTGAAAATGCAAAATGAAATTTTTGTATTTTTCAGACACAGTACTTCTGGTTAAATAATTCAACTTTATTTTACTCAACATTGTTTCATAGCAACAAATTCCCCTCCCTGACACTTTGGTAAATAATCTGGAATCTTTTAGACATAGAAGTACATAAGGAACAAGAAATTCGTCTGGAATTAATTGCAGCATACAAAATAGGTACGCCTTAACATTAGCAAATTCTTTGGGCAAAAAGAAATTTGAGAATCTTACAATTAATATGCTCATCTCTTAAAAATTATAATCTCTAGCATGTAGACTCAAAAAAAGAAGAAATCTTGGTTATAAATAGCATGCCTAGAACAGTTCTTTGGCACATAGGAGTCATTCAATAAAAGTTTTTAAAATCATAAAAATTTTCCCTTCTTTGCTATTTATTTAAAATATTTTATTAGGGACAAGTAACTGCTTAGTATACCAGCCTTCTTCCTTTGTACTTCACCTTTCTAAGTACTGTCTTCTTAACACAGAGAAGCTTTGCACAACACATTTTATTATCTACATTTATAAATGGGAAACCACAGGCTTGGGATATTATTAATATCATTTTCTACACTTATTAAAAACTTACTATAAACAAACACTGGCCTATTTACCAAAACCTGAAGAAATCTTCAGGCTCTGCCAAATAACGCTGGGGTAGGGGAGATCATTCCTGGCTGAAAGCTACTCTCTATAGTATGTATATAAGAATATTTGAATAAGGTGTGTGCTCAGTCACTTCAGTCATGTCCAACTCTTTGTGATCCACTGGCTGGTAACCTGCCAGGCTTCTCTGTCCATGGGATTCTCCAGGCAAGAATACTGGAGTCGGT
The DNA here is from genome assembly GCF_027580195.1 of Bos mutus. NCBI lineage: Eukaryota > Metazoa > Chordata > Mammalia > Artiodactyla > Bovidae > Bos > Bos mutus. Next base: position 37,490,570 of record NC_091643.1, read on the forward strand.
TGCCAGGACCCCGTCCTTGGGATCTTCCCAACCCAGGGATTGAACTCATGTCTCCTGTGTCTCCTGCATTGCAGGTGGATTCTTTACCTCTGAGCCACTGGGGAAGCCCTATTTGAATAGTAAGTTTTAGTTTTTTGGCATTTCTTTAGTAGTCAGTAAATGCATTCACTATTTATGGCTTCACGTGAACTACCTGTTGCTATTAGTGTTGGAATTAATATTTTTGCAATCTTTTCACTATCCTAAGGGGGAAAAAGTCAATTTCATTTGAGAACAAAAGACAAGCAAGAGGTTTTCAGTGTTCAGTGCAAGGATCTGTGTACAGAGTATCATATCCATTGCGCTGATAATGCAGACTTGTCAGTCTACACTGACATGAGAAAGTTGTCTCAAAAATAACATGATTAAAAATGAATGTTTAAAATATTTTCTAAGAGTCTAACTTAGATTTTAATGAAACATTTGACTTTTTATTTAATTCATATATTTGGTAAACCAGAAAAGTAATTTTTATTTTTAAAAAAAGCTTATGCTACTTGTAATGGATTTTAAAGAATCCATTCTTTATTATTAGAGAAGGAAATGGCAACCCACTCCAGTATTCTTGCCTGGAAAACTCCATGGACAGAGGAACCTGGCAGGCTACAGTCCATGGAGTTTCAAAAGAATTGGACATGACTGAGCAGACATGCACGCATTCTTTTTATGGCACTGTTTTTCAGCACTTACAATAAAAAGGTCAGAGGATTAGGCAAAATTTAAAACTTCCAATTAGTAACTTCTAGTATTAAACTCAAATTTAAATACCTGCCTTCCAGGGTTACCTATCTGTGGCACATCAGGTGGGTGTAGACATGGATGATGGGTGACCCGTGGGAAAGAGAATCCCGACCTGACACCTTCACTGAGACATTAGGTAACATGATTTGCTAAGGTTATGTAAAACATCTACAAACTTTTATTCCTTAGAAGGATGCCATTTGATTTTCCAGAATTATTTGTGATTTTTACCAAAGGATGATTTTTAAAGTGATTTATATAACTATGTATTGGACAATTTCTCAAATCTAAACTCTCTCCAGGATGCCACTTAGCCCAAATTTTGTTTTTAAAGCCTTTAAATAATTAGAACATACTTTTACAATTTATAAATTTGACCACAGTGGGTGGTTACCTGAAGGAAACAGAATGATCCACACGTTCACCTGTCCTAATAAATGCCATAATTAGATAAGAAAGATTGCATAAGCAAGTTCCTTTGCTATTTTAGGGGCAGAATAAATAACTTCAGTGACAGATTATTCTAGAGCTTCCCAGATGGCACTAGTCATAAAGAACCCGCCTGCTACTGCAGGAGACATAAGAGACTCCAGTTTGATCCCTGGGTCGGGAAGATCCCCTGGAGGAAGGCATGGCAACCCCCTCTAGTATTCTTGGAGAATTCCATGGACAGAGGAGCCTAGCAGGCTACAGTCCATGGGGTCCCAAAGAGTCGGACATGACTGAAACGACTTAGCATGCACCATGCAAGCACTTATTCAACTGATTTGATTATACCCTATTTTCAAAGAAGAAAGGAAGAAAACCGAATAATAGTGTAAAGCTCTTTATCTTGATAACTGCTTTATTTTTTTTTGCTATTTTGGTTTCATAGGACAAACATGATTGTATATGACTACTAATATGACAAATAATTCCTTTCCAAACTTTTTAGTTGGTTTCTTATTAAACTGATAATTTAATCATATCATCCTCCCTTTGCTTTATGTTATGAATTTGTCTATGAAAACATACACTTATTTCAAATATAAAATTTTACTTGAGCCAGACTTTTAAAAATGACATATGGACAGTTTAAGAAAAAATATGTGTCCCTTATTTTCTAGTTTGAACATTAAGGAATTTTTCTCCCTGCCTTCCCAATATAGATATATTAAACAGCTAATCAGATTTACCTATGATCCTTTTATGGTCACTTCATGAAAATCCAGTAGTATGGTCAAAACTTTCTTTGATGGACTCTTGCCATTCTTTTGATTCTGATTGTGAATATCTGATAAGAGTATATGCTTTTAGGTGAAAGGAAATTTTCCATAATTTAATTATGTGCATTTCCCCATGAATTTTTAACTTCATAAAATATTAAATAAATGCCTACTTTATATACAGCATAGTAATTAACTTAAGATTGTTGTTCAAAGGGACTGTAGTTTTATTAACAGCTAATTTCTACTCACTGGCAAATCTAGGGCCACTGCCAACAATCCTAGATGAATGCCATGGCTTTCACCTCTCATTGACTCTCTGGAATCACTCAGGTCTTGGAGGAAGGGCAACCTACATGCACTTGGGTCTTCTTCCTACCTCTGAACAACTCCTAGTGATCACAGAGCAGCAAGAGGAAAACTAGTTTTTACCAACTATGTGTATATAGTTGATCAGAGCCTACTTTCAATATCATCTCAGGTGTTCATTTCATGTTATGATTCTTATGTTACAGAGGATTGTAGAGTGTGGGTAAAATCCCAAAGCTCTTTCTCATCATGTAACTTCTAGAATCAGAGATCTTGCTTCATCTGGCTCTTGGCAGAGTAAGGAGGAGGTGTGTTTTGGCTGTAGGAATCACCAAAGGAGTTTATGCTTGGTTGTAGCTCTGCTTTCAACACTGCACTCTCAGCTTTTATTGCCACAGCATCTCAAAATCTTCCAAAAACTGTCACATGGGTTATAGTCTACAAATGTATACTTGCTGATGATACAAAGGAGTAATTACAGTATTCTCCTAATTGATCCCTCCAAGACAGAATGCAAAGTTGGATTCATTCTTAGATTATGTTAGGCTTTCCATTACAGTTGAATATCCATTAGTAAGACACTATTTTAAGACACACCAAATCCCTTTGGAAAATAAAAGGAATATATTAATATTCAAGAAAATGACCTCAGCATTCTGGAAAACACTGGTGAAGTAAAGATTCAAGAAAGCATTGACAAAGGACCAGCTTTTCATATGGATAGAACTTCTGCTTGAAGGAATTTAGTGTTTCCTTGGTTCAGAACTCATTCTAGGTTGCTGCAGCCTCTTTTACTTCTTGAAAATAAACTATCAATGTGAATGTGCCATGGTTAGCAGGTAATACCTATTCTCAAGATTTTGTTCTTCCTGGATTTATAGAAAGCACTATAATGCTTAACAACTCAGTATCTAGATCACTGCTCATTTAGAACAAAATTGCAGAAGGCAGATCTAAAGAAGTTCTGCCCTAGAGCTGGCACAATACTCAGAGTTACAGTTTGAAACTCAGTTTATCTAAAACCGTAGTCTCCGTACTGTGCTTCTGCTCCCCAAAGATGGTAAAATGACAAGTAATCCCACTCCCAACTATGAAATGTATAATATACATTCATATTAAAGGTCTATTTGAATCATCACAAAAACTCCATGAGGAAGATACCATTATTGGCATTTACGGGGTAAAATGAGGTTCAGAGTAATGAAATCTGATGTTACTCAATTAAGTCTGTAGACTATACTACAAAGCTATGGTCATCAAGACAATATGGTACTGGAACAAAAACAGAAGTATAGACCAATGGAAAAAAATAGAAAGCCTAGAGATAAACGCACACACCTATGGGCACCTTATCTGTGACAAAGGAGGCAAGAATATACAGTGGGTAAAAGATCGTGTCTTCAATGAGTGGTGCTGGAAGAACTGGACAACCACATGTAAAAGAATGAAATTAGAACACTTCCTAACACCATGTACAAAGATAAATCCAAAATGGACTAAAGACCTAAATGTAAGACCAGAAAATATAAAACTCTTTTAGAAGAAAACATAGGCAGAACACTGTATGACATAAATCATAGCAAGATCCTTTGTGACCCACCTCCTAGAATAATGTAAATAAAAACAAAAGTAAGTGGGACCTAATTAAACTTAAAAGCTTTTGCAAAGCAAAGGAAAATATAAACAAGGTGAAAAGACTACCCTCAGAATGGGAGAAAAGAATAGTAAATGAAACAACTGACAAAGAATTAATTTCCAAAATATACAAGCAGCTCATAGGACTCAATAGTGAAAAACAAGCAACCCAATCAAAAAGTGGGCAAAAGACCTAAACAGACATTTCTCCAAAGAAAACAGATGGATGGCTAATAAACACATGAAGAGATGATCAACATCACTCATTATTAAAGAAATGCAAATCAAAACTACAGTGAGATATCACTTTACACTGGTTAGAATGGCCATCATCAAAAAATCCACAAACAATAAATTCTGGAGAGGGTGTGGAGAAAAGGGAACACTCTTGCACTGTTGGTGGGAATGTAAATTGATATAGTCACTATGGAAAACAGTATGGAGATTCTTTAAAAAAAAAAAGAAAGAAAGAAACTAGGACTAAAACCACCATATGACCCAGCAATACCACTTCTAGGCATATACCCTGAAGAAACCAAAACTGAAAAAGACACATGTACACCAATGTTCATTGCAGCACTATTTATAATAGCTAGGACATGGAAGCAACCTAGATGTCCATTGACAGGTGACTGGATAAAGAAGCTGTGTTACATATACACAATGGAATACTACTCAGCCAATAAAAAAGGAACACATTTGAGGCAGTTCTAATGAGGTGGATGAACCTAGAACCTATTATACAGAATGAAGTAAGTCAGAAAGAGAAAAACAAATACCATGTATTAATGGATATATATGAAATCTAGAAAGATGGTACTGACGAACCTATTTGCAGAACAGCAGTGGAGATGCAGACATAGGGAACTGACTGATGGACAGTGGTAGGGGAGAGGAGGGTGAGGGTAAGCTGAATGGACAGAGCAGCATGGAAGCATATACGCTAACATATGTAAAGAGGTAGCCAATGGAAATTTACTGTATGACTCAGGGAATTCAAACTGGGGCTCTGTAATAACCCAGAGAGGTGGGAAAGGGCAGGAGGTGGGAGGGAGATTCAAGAAGGAGGGGACATATGTACAACTATGGTTAATTTATGTTAGGTATGACAGAAAGCAAACCAACATTGTAAAGCAGTCATCAATCAATTAACTATATATATATATGTATTTTTTAACTTACAATAAAAAAAAAAGGTCTGCAGCCAACATGAATATCTGGATCTTTTGATACTACAGCTTATTTTTCTTCCATGCAAATATGGCAACTAAAGTCTAGTGGGAATAAGTAAATTACTCATTATCAAGCTTTTTTATAACATTTGCCTGTGATAGCTTCTTCTTTAGCCAATGGTTTTTTGGTCTTATAAAATCATATTATTTATTGAGGGGCTCTAGTCCCAGAAGTGGATTTGTTTTAAATCAAATAGTATATCAAAGGCATGGTCTGTGCAGATATAAGAAGAGTGAAGTAAATGAAAGGCTGAAATGAGAGCAAATACTATAGCCTTCCAACATGCTTAGAGATGATTACTGTTACATATTTATTCAGATAATAAAGCTTTACATTTAAATTTTAAGATATAGAAATATTTTTGTTGTTGTTCAGTCCCTAAATCATGTCTGACTCTTTGTGACCCCACAGACTCTAGCCAGACTCCTCTGACCATGAGATTTCCCAGGCAAGAATACTGGAGTGGATTGCCGTTTTCTACTTCAGGGGATCTTCCTGACCCAGGGATTGAACTCATGTCTCTTGCGTTGCAGGCATATTCTTTAACACCGAGCCACCTGGGAAGCCATAGAAATAGATAAAGAACATAATAATTAACTTAATCTTACAACTTGAAGAAGATAACTTTTTTGCCACATATATTTTACTCTTGAGAACACATACACACATGCATGCAATCTGTCTAGATATATTGTTTTCTGAAATAAAAATTGTACCTATATGTACATATATGAACAGTGTGTATAGGGGTATATTATATATAAGCTGTGTTTTCTCCATTTTCATAGACTGTATTATGAGCCTCTGTTCACATCTAGATTACATATTCATATCATCAGTTTATAGTGACATTACTTTCTGCGCTAGTTTCTGTATTGTACGTTATTCAATCAATTTGTAATTATTGTATGTAAAGCTGTTTTTTATATTCACTATCATAGACGGCCTCATGATAAATATGTACATATTTCTGGCATAATTATATTATCACTCCTGTTAGATAGGGAATTTAATTCCAAAGTGCATTCGCTGTCTAAAATGGAGCTTGTTTCTAAGGCCTTTTAAGTTGAAATAGCACATTTTCCTTGAATAGCTATACAAATTTATACTCTCACCAGGACTGAAAGGGACGCTAGTTTCCTTCATTTCTGCTGTCAAGTACACATGAATTGTATTTACTCTCTGTGAATATGCAGTTCAAGCACTTTGTCTATTTTTCTACTGAAGTGTCTGCTTATATCTTCTTCATATGTTCATATAATATTTTAAGAATATTAGCCCTTTTCTGTCATGTGTATTGCCAGTGATTTTTCTACTTTATTGTCTGTCTTTTGTTTAGTGTTTTCTACCATAAAAATAGTTTACATTTTGTTTTCCTGTTCACTTCTAGAAAGGCCTTTTTTCAATCTAAGAGTATAAATAGGGTAACTTTTATTTTCTAGTATCTTTTTCATTTTTTATACTGCATTTTCTCTATTGTGAGTTTATATGCTTATGTTTTTCTTCTGTTTCTCTACTGGGTAATCAATTGTTTTCTCTTACAGATGTAATTATTGTTAGAGTTATTTTCCTTTTTAAATTTTACAAAAGTGATTTGCCATGAAACTTCACATAATACTTAACTGAAAGCCCTCTTCACCAACAGCCTTCTCAAGCAATAGTTTGGTGTGTACCTTTCACTGTGTCACACAATGTTGGTGTTGTATTGCAGCTCCTTTTGGTAAAGAGAACATTCCTGCCTGTTTCTTGTGAGACTCATGTGATCAGGTTAGGTCAAAACCTGGCTTTGATTCCAGCTGAGTCATGGGGGAAAGTAGTACCCCAGGGCCCAGGGACCCACCAGTTACACAGTCTCGCATTATTCTGGGTATTCAAGGGCTAGTCATGCAAACAGGCAAACAGAACCCCACCCATGACATGTTCCTCCAGGTGACAGTGACACAGATACACCTATGCATTTTGCCATCTTTCTCTTCAGTAGTAATCCTTTCAGATTCTGAAGTGTTGATGATTCTTGAATCTTGTGTCTCATGTGCCATTTTCCTGAGAAAGATATTTCATACACATTTAATTGGGAGACTGTGAGAGGATATTTTGTCACTTTTGTGTAAGCTAAGATCTCCTGTCCACCTGACTCTTGATGTATTCAGTAGAGTAGTATTTTGTATAACTGCCTGGTGTATCATCCTGTAATCTTCAAGAAAACCATGGATTACTATCAACACCAGGCTTGAAGAGATGAATCCATATGCTCAATTCACACAACAGTGAGGAAGAGGGAAATGCTGAACTGCACGGCCAGTTTTATTATCTAATAGGAAGGAACCCATTTCATAAGCTACTGCCTAGGAGGCTCTGTGATAACGTAAGAAAACTATCTTAGATTATGTTTCTCAAAATGTAGTACAAAAATCACCTACATCAGAATGACTTGGGGTGTGGTGGAAAGACTTTCATTTTAACTGTATTTTGCTTTTTAAAGCAAATAAATTAATTTTGTACTTCAGAAATTAGAAAGGGAAATCTGTAAATTGTTGGAATGTAGATTCCTGATGTCATACAAGATACCTGGCAGGGGAGGTAGGGGGCAAGTAGCTGCATTTTTAACACCTCTTTGAGACTTAATGTCCAAAGTATTTATTTCTATAGTTAGACTTAAGATGGGATAATCATGGAAATATAAAAATAAACATCTGATGATGTATTTCACTTTGCATATAAAGTTAAACAATGTCCCATTTTCCATAGTTTCGAGGTATAATTTAGGAAAAAAAATGTATTTTTTTTAGATATGGTAACTACTTCAGTATAACTTGGAATGTTCTACTTAATTGAATACACCAATATAGACCGTTAACTAATTAGCAGAAATCATGTTCTCTGAGCTATTGTAGCATGTCTTTTTACTGGCAGAATAAATCTTGATGATCAGACTTTTTGGAAATACTGGAAGGATCCACCAAAATGTAAACCTTATTGTGATTCTGTTATTAAAATCTATGGGATCTTTTGTTCTAAAATAGTTTTCATAAACTAAAATTCCTAATTTCAAGCATCCTGCTTAATTATATTTTATTGGTGTTAATTACTAAAAGTGAAACAAAGAATTATCATAGACTGGATTTTTATCTAATTTTATTTATGTTGGAGGGTAATAGAAGCTTAGATAACTTTTGAACTTACACATTCATCAACTTTGTAAAACAATGAGAAATAAAATAAGCTACTTTAGAAATTATTTTAAAAATTGTGTCTCAAAATTTTCTATCCTAATGACCAAATGTGTATTTTATATTTTAATTGTGATATTTAAATTGTGTTATTGATTCAAATCAAAAGATGAATATAATTTTACCAAGAAAAGTTAAGCAATTTGGGGAAAATAAATAATATTTTAATAGAAATCTATCATGTATTTATATATATATGCGCATATACATATTTATATCAAACAAGCCTGAAGGTTTTCTAGTGCATCTGTTTCCTTAATCTGAGAAGTACTATGTTGCATTCTTCTTCCACAGGCTTATGCAGGCAAAGAAATGGAGGAGCAGCTGCGGTCAGTGTCCAGTGTGGATGAACTCATGACTGTGCTCTACCCTGAATATTGGAAAATGTACAAGTGTCAGTTAAGGAAAGGAGGCTGGCAACATAGTACAGAACAGGCTAACACCAACATAAGGACAGGAGAGACTCTAAAATTTGCTGCAGCACATTATAATACAGAGATCTTAAGAAGTAAGTATGGGAAAAGAAAATATATAATAAGCTTCATATGTCAACCCAGTGCAAATTGCCGTTCTGATCCTTTAATTTCAGCATTTGTAGTACTATTGAATACCTTTAAGGCCAAAAGTAAAACAGAAAATAAATAATTATTTTCCAAATACAGAACTTTAAGATTTCACTGTGAGTGGTTAAAGTGGTTTCTTGAAAAATAAAGACAGGTGCATGCATATCAGCACACTGTAATTTTTTTTTAATTGAGATGATACCCCATCAGAAAAACTTTAAAACATACAAACAAATTTTATACACTATAACACTTCAATCACTTAAACATTCTATATCACAAAAAATAATTGCACATAACTTTTCTTTTGCTTTGGATATAGAAATGCTTACTTTCCACATCATCCAAAATCATCTTGTCAACTGCTATTTGTTTCTTGTTGCTTTGGATGGAACTTAACTTGAGAGCTAGACTTTGGTAAAGTTAGTGAGACATCTCTAAGCAGCAGTCACAAAAAATTATGGTGTTGCACAAAGTGGCATAGACCCCCTGGTGGTCTATTGTTGGGCTACTTAAAAAATAACTCCTTTCAGTTGTTAGATATTAACTGATATAACGGTTTGAGATTGCAAATTATTTTGAAAACAAAAGCAAACAAAATGGCTTCATGACTGAATAACCCACAGTTTATATCTTTTTTTCCTAGAAACTTTATATTAGGGGAAATAGGAGAAAAATAAACTAGAACATGTAAGAAGTACATCATCTGTAATGAGGTCTTTAAAGAGTCAACAGTGCCATAGGTAAAACACCAACTCACTGGAAACAGAATTCCAAGAGAAAGCATGAAAGGAATAGGAAGTTTTGACTTCCCTGAAAAAAAACTTTGTTCAGGATACATGTCCCAGTTGCTAGAAAATACCTTCTCATTTCAAGTAGCTATCACCAAGACATGGTCACCAGCCTAAAAATGAGTTTCCAAACCAAAGCCATCATCTCATTCACAACTCAGTTTAAAAAGAGAAATTAAACATGTTGTTTATATTTGTTTTGCAACATTAAAAATACTACATATAATAGCAAATGAGCATGATTCTATCTCCATGGGTTTTATAAGCATCTACATGTTAAATTTTCAGGGATCTCCCAGGTGACTCAGTGGTAAAGAATCCACCTGCCAGTGCAGGAGCCAAGAGACAAGGGTTCGATCCCTGAGTTGGGAGGATCCCTGGAGGAGGAAATAGTAACCCACTCCAGTATTCTTTCCTGGAAAAAAACCCATGGACAGAGGAGCCTGGAGGCTAAGTCCATGGATTCATAAAGAGTCGGACATGACTGAGCACACATGGACAAGTAAAGTACTGTAGAATCTATTCTAATTGTCTTATAGAATCTATGATATTTGTACGGTAGAATTATTCTAATTGTAAGGAAGCATAACACTAATGTAGCTTGTTACATGGTACTAGACATTAGTGTTTGTTTGTTTGTTTTTTTAATGGAAAATACCTTTAGCTGCTCTGTTAAAGACCATATCCTATTCCAGCTCACAAGGCAATGTAGGATCCCGTCAACTATTTCTTTAAAGTATTATATATCTAAATCTTAACTCTGCAATCCATTGTGAGTGACTTCCAACTGCTGTGGGTTTTTCCACTTTGGCATCTGAGTAACTTACGGCCTTCCCTGTGACCCGACAGGTATTGATAATGAGTGGAGAAAGACTCAATGCATGCCACGGGAGGTGTGTATAGATGTGGGGAAGGAGTTTGGAGCAGCAACAAACACCTTCTTTAAACCTCCATGTGTGTCCGTCTACAGATGTGGGGGCTGCTGCAACAGCGAGGGGCAACAGTGCATGAACACCAGCACAAGTTACCTCAGCAAGACGGTAGGTGCGCGGCTCCGGCAGGGCGCTCCGCGGCCCGGCTTCACCTCTGCTCCCTTTCAAGGAGCCCTGGTTCAGGGACTTCCCAGAAGTCCAGTGGTTGCAACTCTCCGCCTTCCAATACTGGGGGCGTGGGTTCTGTCCCTGGTCGAAGACCTAAGACCCTACATGCCTTGCAGCCAAAGAACTAAAACATTAAAAAAAAAAAGAAGCAATATTGTAACAAACTCAATTAAGACTTTAAAAATGGTCCACATCAAAAGAAAAAGATTTTTAAAATAAATTAGCTCAATTCAGAGCTGCTTCTATTGTCTGTGAAGAATGAAGTTAATTTTTCAATAGTTGTGTTTTTGATGAGAGACTGTCACCAAAAAAGTAACTGATACTTTGTGAACTCTGTTTATATAGTGGCATCAAAGCCATGTTTTAAAAATCAAATGGAAAAACTTAATGACAGTATCATATTCTCCAAAAGGTAGTATTGATTTTTAAAAGATACTTAAGATTAAAAATAATGCTGTTTTTATATTCAAGTTAAACTCTTATTTAAAAGGAATTTTGGTATTCTGAGTCTGATGAAAAAAACATGTTGACTTTTTTTAAAGTTACAGAAAATAAACATGAGGAATTTAGGAATTATTGTAAAATACATTTTTTTAATATCTTTAGTTGTGTATATTTAAAAATATTTCAGTCAAGTGGTGTGATATGCGTCCTAGACAATATTGTTTATTACTGTGGTACTTCATTTAAATGAAATATCAACTTGCATTGATTTTTTTTTAAAGGCATAGATACACCAATTGAGTTTTCCAAAGAATAAAGGGCTATGTCTCTTTTAAAATTAGGATGATATGCAATACACTCAAAGGATAGATTTTAGAAAAATTATTTTACCAAATGGAACAAAATGTATCTATTAAGAGCTCATAATTTATCGTTTTAGAGCTGCCTTATTGGATTTAGTTGATGAAATTTTATTTTTTAAGTGCTTATATCATATAGATTTGAATGACAGCTGTTTTAGTATTAGAATTTTCTTGTTCATTTCTGGAAATTCCTGTTTTTTCAATAGTTCACTTATTTACTTGGCGAAAATAAGTTAACGGTTGACAACATCCAAAGATATTTTTCATTACTTAGTTCAGTTCAGTCACTCAGTCGTGTCCGACTCTTTGCGACCCCGTGGACTGCAGCATGCCAGGCCTCCCTGTCCATCACCAACTCCCGGAGCTTACTCAAACTCATGTCCATTGAGTCGGTGATGCCATCCAACCATCTCAGCCTCTGTCATCCCCTTCTCCTCCCACCTTCAATCTTTCCCAGCATCAGATTCTTTTCCAATAAGTCCTTCACATCAGGTGGCCAAAGTATTGGAGTTTCAACTTCAGCATCAGTCCTTCCAATGAATATTCAGGACTGATTTCCTTTAGGATGGATTGGTTGGATCTCCTTGCAGTCCAAGGGACTCTCAAGAGTCTTCTCCAACACAACAGTTCAAAAGCATCAATACTTTGGCACTCAGCTTTCTTTATAGTCCAACTCTCACATCCATATATGACTACTGGAAAAACCATATAGCTTTGACTAGACGGACCTTTGTTGGCAGAGAAATGTCTCTGCTTTTTAATATGCTGTCTAGGTTGGTCATAGCTTTTCTTCCAAGGAGTAAGTATCTTTTAATTTCATGGCTACAGTCTCTATCTACAGTGACTTTGGACCCCAAGAAAATAAAACCTCTCACTGTTTCCATTGTTTCCTCATCTATTTGCCAGGAAGTGATGGGACCAGATGCCATTATCTTAGTTTTCTGAATGTTGAGTTTTAAGCCAACTTTTTGACTTTCCTCTTTCACTTTCATCAGGAGTCTCTTTAGTTCCTCTTCACTTTCTGGTATAAGGGTGATTTCATCTGCATATCTGAGGTTATTGATATTTCTCCCAGCAATCTTGATTCCAGCTTGTGTTTCATCCAGTCCAGCGTTTCTCATGATGTACTCCACATATATAAGCTAAATAAGCAGGGTGACAATATACAATCTTGACATACTCCTTTCCCCATTTGGAACCAGTCTGTTGTTTCATATTATTGTTTCATTACTAATTCCCCACAAATTCTTCTACTGTGTGTTAATTAGAGAGTGTTTTAAATGAATCTGGTTTTACAATGTCTCAAGCTTTATAGAGTAACATTAATGATTACTTTAATATTTACATTAAGTAATTCAAAATATATCCTTTAGATATCGATGCCCAACATTTTGTGTAAAGTTCCTCAGTCAGGCTTTTTCTCTGAGACATCAAACAAACCCCAAACACCACCACCACCATAAAAAGCACCTTCTAGTTTTCCCTCTTACTGCATGACGTCATTTCTAGTCAGAAAGAAGGAAATCGTCTCTAACGGGACTGTCACCAAATCAGATGTTAATGTGTTAATTTTATCCCCTAAGTGTCTCGAATCCCCATGTCCAGCACCATGTCTCTCATCCAAAACGCTTCTGATTCATTTTCTGACTTAGGAAACACCATCCCCCTTGCTCTCCCGGCTTCCCCGTCCCTGCTCCGTAACCATCCTGTACACCGCCCCCGAGGATATTTTCAAACACATAAGACTGATGCTATCGGTTTCCAGAGTAAGAGGCCTTCAGCGATTCCCAGTTGCTCCTACAATGAGACCAAATTCTCTATCATTACCTCTGCCTTCCTCCACCGCATCCTCTAACACGACTCTCCCTTGACCTCCCTCTTTCTAGTCCCTGTGTTCTCGGCTTCCTTCAGTTCCCCCTCCACCCCAGACCTTTGCACACACCTCTGAGCCGTCCTGGCCTTCTGGTCTCCTCCTGCTAAGATCCAGCTCCTCAGACCTCAACTCAAGTACCGCGTGGCTCCAGGAAGTCCTGGGGGAGATTTTTATGACTGGTTTACACTCAGTATTCTTGAAAATTCTTTGTGGTTTCTAATACTTTTCTTTCAAAGCAACAACTATACCTTATAATAATTGAGTTCATAATATAGGGTCATCATTATTTGGTTAATGTCTATCACCTCCACAAAGGGAAGAACAGGTCTGTTCCGTGCATTGATCATCTGGGTGCCCACCACAGAGGGAGTGCATACCCCCCATAGGACCCCCAAAACCGTGGACCCTCTCACCAGAAAAAAGATGAAGATGTAGACACGCCCACAGCACTAATCATCCAGGTGCCCACCACAGAAGGAGTGCACACCCCCTTATAGGAGCCCCAAAAAACCATGGACCCTCTCACCAGAAAAGAAATGAAAATACAGACACACCCACAGCATTTGCCCTACAGTTTTAGGGAGTTGGTTCTCTGACCCTTAATCCTTAAGTGTTCAATCAGACTTTAAAACAATTTCTTAATGTTTAATAATATTAAAACAGTTGATTAACTCACTTGCGTAATTTTTAAGTGATTCTTTTACCAACCAAAAGTGTATACCATAAACTGCAGCTCCATCTTTTTTTTTTTCCACAGTTCCATCTTTTAAAAAGATCTATTTCTTTAACAAATTGAAAATAAATTTTTCCTTTTTTTCCCATTTATATTTAATACAAGCAAAAGACAACATTCTATTTCTCTTATTATCAGCTTACTAAATATGTGTTTACATGTGTGCTAAGTTGGAGTCCCTTAGGTAAAAGTCTCATTTTGAGAAACAAAAAATCAGTTCTTTGTTAGTAAGCAAAACAAATATATTTAGTCTTCAACAAACCATTAGTAGTTTTCTGTGACCACTGCATATTTATTCTCTAATTAGGTCACTGGTCTAATTAGGTCACATATTCACCTAATTGGTATCAGAGTGAAGGTTTTTATGTACGGACAAGTATTAACACAGCATATAAATTGCTCTGCCATGTTGGAGGCCTTAAAGGGGTTTGCTGCTAAGTCACTTCAGTCGTGTCCAACTCTGTTTGACCCCATAGATGGCAGCCCACCAAGCTCCCCCATCCCTGGGATTCTCCAGGCAAGAACACTGGAGTGGGTTGCTATTTCCTTCTCCAATGCATGAAAGTGAAAAGTGAAAGTGAAGTCGCTCAGTCGTGTCCAACTCTTCGTGACCCCATGGACTGCAGCCCACCAGGCTTCTCCATCCATGGGGTTTTCCAGGCAAAAGTACTGGAGTGGGGTGCCATTGCTAAAGGGGTTTAGGCTTCAGAAATTCTAAGTCTCCAGGGCTAAGAGCATTTAGTGCTAAGTTTAAGTGCTGCTGCTGCTAAGTCGCTTGAGTCCTGTCCGACTCTGTGCGACCCCATAGATGGCAGCCCACCAGGCTCCTCTGTCCATGGGATTTTCCAGGCAAGAACACTGGAGTGGGGTGCCATTGCCTTCTCCAGTTTAAGTGCTATGTTTAAGTAAAACAGAATTTGATCCAGTAGCCTCAGTACTTAAACATCAAACGTGGTATCTTTTTCCTGGAAGAAAATTAAGTCTACTGTATATCATATGGAAATAGTTCTGGCTGTATTTCACCTTCTTTCGCCTCAAGACCACAGAATTTAGGATTATTTTATAATACATTTATGATGTTACTATTCATTTTACCCGCTTCCTCCCTATTATCTGCTCACAAGAAAAACAATCGGAATTTGCTGCACCATTTTAGAAGTCTGTCTGGTTTATTGTTGTTGGTTTATGTTGTTTTCCCATTTTGTTTGGATCCTTTTCAATAGACTTGATACTTACAATAATCACTTTTCACAGTTCTTATAAATTCTGATCTGAAAGCAGCAGTTTTTAACTGTGTAACTATAAATAATAGGGTAGTTTTCATTTTAGTACTTCAATTTTTAAAAGATTTTTAGGAGTTTACAATTAAAAATTTGAAGTCAGTTGGGAAGGAGGCACTTAGTCTTCTAGGTCCTGCCCTGGGCACCCTCCTGTAATTGCACATGCTCTCCTTCCTCAACTTCTCTCTCTGCTCTTCTGGGGATCCCTCCCCCAGGTCTTCATCTCCACCTCAGACTTCTCTTGTGGTTTCCCCACAACCTACTCAACCTCCTGACTGGGCTTCCCCCAGACAGTCAGGGTCAGTCTGATCCCATCCTATCCCATCCCTCACACACCAGATCCCATCCTATCCCTGCCCCCAATCACATCCTCACAAATAAGTAAATAAATCTTTTTCTTTCTTCAGTATTCTCAGTCTTAGTAAATAATGCCATTCTTTTATTAGTCCATTGATCTGATTTTTCTTCCTTTCACTAAAAGCCCAATACCTTTCCAACATCTCTGGGATCCGTCAGTGCCTTTAATCTGCTGACCTCACCCTGGTCTGGACCACATCCATCCATTACCAGGACCATTACGCATGGACCAGCTGCAAACTGATGTCAAAGCCCCCTTCCTTCTTCCCTTCAATCTCTTTGCCACATTATAGCAGTGTTTCTTCTTTCTAAATGATAAATCTGACACTGCTCAAAACTCTCCAGTAACATTGCCTATTGACACTGAGCCAGCATACAGCAAATGTGTAGGTAAACTTGTCTTTGTGTTTGAAACATCTCCTTACACACCACTCCATATCCCCACTTGTCTAGCTAATTTCTACTCGTCCTCAAGCCTGGACATAAATGTCATCTTCACAGCATCCTGTCCTATGCTTCAGTAGCAGTCTTTATTGCTCATCCAACATAGCATCATCACCTTACCAGTCAGATCATTTTACTTCCCATGCTCTAAACCCTAAGAAAGCAAAGACTGTGTTTGGTTATCACTATGGGGCATAACAGTGCAGTAGTTGGTACACAGTAAACACTGGGCACTAAATAGAATGAATCCTTAGATTAAAAGGAACAGATTTGAGGTCAAAGGTAGAGTTTTAAATAGGCTGATTTTGAATCATCTGAGTGGTAAGTAGGTGGAGATACCAGAGGAATGCTGCCAAGTCGCTTCAGTCATGTCTGACTCTGTGCGACCCCATGGACTGCAGCCTACCAGGCTTCTCCGTCCATGGGATTCTCCAGGCAAGAACACTGGAGTGGGTTGCCATTTCCTTCTCCAACCAGAGGAATATTGGGCACATAATTTTAGAATCCTACAGCACTGATTGGATCTTCAGCTATAGATCTGGGAAGAAACCTCACATTGATGAATGGTTTTTTGGAGCCTTGATGTGGTTGTTACTGCTTAGAGAATTCTCATATCAGGAGGGACGATTGAAAGCCAATGCTGAGGGATGGCCAACATTCAGTCGTTGATAGTCCCATCTGTTTCTCTCTTTGGTTTTGTAACTTCATGCCCTTCTCCAACCTGAAGAATCCACTCAGATTTTTTTTTATAGGAAAAGGGAGAATTTGAATTTGAATTCAATTAAGCAAGTGTGGCGAAGCACCTACTATGCAGTGCCTATCAAGAAGGTTCACAAACCAAGGAGAGCAAGACATGAAACTGCTGAAGGCACTGTTTCTGTCTTTGACATTTGACCTAATATAATTATCTGTTTTATTTTCAGAGTAGTATAAATGGGAGCATGTGATGATTGTTTTCAAACATAAAAGGAAGTTTCTTACTTATATTTTCTGAAGAAGAAAAAAAAAAGGTTTTGTTTCGTTACAGGAATTCCAGACATCTTTTGGCACCAAATCACCAACTAGAATCATATAAACTGTAAGGACAATGTACCTTAAGTAATGTACAACCCAAGTTTTTAGTAGAAATTTACAGAGCATTTTTATGGTGCTTCACGAAGGGGGCAGGTTATCAGCATGTGTGAGGAAGCCAGCCGTGAGCTGCAAAGTAAAACCACATGCACTAAGCATTCCAGAGTGAGCTAATCGACAACAACTGCTTCAAAGTCCTCCCCAAACAATATCTAAGCAACTTTGAAAAGTCACACAGATCGGATGTCCTCCTGACCTCGTTCCTAAACATATGCTTCAAGTGTATTTTCTCATGAGAAGTTGTATGTTTAAGGCAGATAACCAAAAAGCAGAAAGTAGGTTTTGAGGAATGTAAATTATTTGATGGCAGAAGCAGAAGGCATCTGCTTTCGAGCCAACATTTGAATAAAAAGTTATTTAAATGTTGGTATGCCATTAAGCAGCTTCACTGAAGATGGGAATGAAAAAAGAATTGCTAAATCCATGGGTTTCCCGTGGACATCTTGGAGTTAGAACCAAAGAAACAGTGCATGTTCATTCATGCTGACAGAAGAAGCGGCTCAGTCTGGGCGCTAAACTTCCTTTCCTCATTCTTGTGTACAAGAACCACATTATTTAAAATTCCATATTGCCATCTTAAAAAGAAACAGCCATTTTATTTTTTTGTTATTTTATAAGGAAATTAAGCATACAGATTAGCAAAACTGCTACAGATATGTTGGAGTTCAAGTAAATGTTTCCTAAAATTGTCTTTTACTGCAAAAGGCACTTAATCCTAAGTAAACTGCAGCAGTGGAGTGAAACTTGGGAGGATTATTTTGCACTGCTGACAGGGATAGTTCCTCCATTAATTAAACAGAACACTAGCAGTCTGAAGGATTCATTTATTACATTCATATGCATTTAACAAGTGGAACGCAATTTGTTTTGAATCTTTAGCTAAGTAGTATTTGGCAAGAACAGTTGTTGGAAATCAGGTTTTTTCCAGATGTGGGAAAAGAACTCGACCAATACCAGTTATCAGAAGTTTCTTTAAGAATAACATTTGCCTTCAGAAGAAAATTAATGCATCTATTAGACATAACACTTTTTTCCGACTTAAGGTACTGATCATGTCCACAAGTTTTATTCATTAATTCTAAAACTCCTGAATTGGCATTTTTATTTTAACTGTATTACTGTATGTACATTTTATGTATAAAAACATGTAAAATGAATTCAATATCAGATGTCCTAATAAGGACCTGCTGTCTTCCCAGACCTAACTTAAGTTCCATAACCTCTTGATACCTGGCCATATGGTTAATATACTCAGTTGAAAGGTTAAAAATAAACCCTCAATTTTCCTCTTTCCCATTTGGAGGATGATTTGTTTAAATGTTGTGTAGTTTTTCTATTGGATTTTGCAGTTATTAGTCTTTAAGCCGTGTTGGTGGCTCAGGCGGTAAAGCGTCTGCCTACAGTGCGGGAGACCTAGGTTTGATCCCTGGGTTGGGAAGATCCCTGGAGAAGGAAATGGCAACCCACTCCAGTACTCTTGCCTGGAGAATCCCATGGACAGAGGAGCCTGGTGGGCTACAGTTCATGGGGTCACAAAGAGTCGGACATGACTGAGCAACTTCATTTCACTTTCTCTGCAGTTATTAGCCATGCTTTCTGGGGCTACACATTGTGTCTATGTTTAATTAACAGGCTCAAAGTTGGAATATTTAAATTAAATCCGGTAGTGAGATACTAGTCTCTGAAGAAAAACTGGTCATATTTTGAGATAAAAGGATGTTGTAAAGAAAGGCATTTTTTGTGTGTGTCATATCTGTAGCTAAATATTCAAACATTCTTTAGAATTTGGTACTAACCTGTAATCCAGGATCTTCTCAAAAAAGGAAATCCTATACAATGGCACCCCACTCCAGTACTTGCCTGGAAAATCCCATAGACGGAGGAGCCTGGTAGGCTGCAGTCCATGGGGTCGCTAAGAGTCAGGCACGACTGAGCACTTCCCTTTCACTTTTCACTTTTCTGCATTGGAGAAGGAAATGGCAACCCACTCCAGTGTTCTTGCCTGGAGAGTCCCAGGGACAGGGGAGCCTAGTAGGCTGCCGTGTATGGGGTCACACAGAGTTGGACACGACTGAAGCGACTTAGCAGCAGCAGCATACCTTTATCTTACATAGCCTGCAAGAGAAGTAGAAAAAGGAATTGTTGCTTTACAACTGTTGCTACGCTGGGGTAAACAACCTATTGTTTAAAGCTTTATTTGAAGTCCATTCTTGTTGGTGGGAATGGACCATTAAATATTCTTATTAAAGAATTCCAGTTGATAACAAATGAGGACCTCTCAGTTGGAAATGTTTGTCATTTCCTCCTATTACAGTTTTACTGAATACGCAATCAAAAAAGTTTTTTCAATTTCCATCCATGTTTAAATGCCATCTTTATGTAAATTCTTTTCATCTTCTCAAACCCGTGACTCTTAATGAAAGGCATATACTGATAGTATAGCATCAATCCCCATGGTGAGTTTTAGATGCCAAATTATATACAAGCTAAACATCCATTGTTCAAGAACAATTCACTGTATGACATCAAACTATTTTGGGAAACTCATGTCCAAAATATCAAATTATAATTATCATCATCAATTAGTATTTACTAGGCATATGTATATTCATAGAATTATTAGCTAAAACTGAACACAGTGCATAAACTTTGCACTCTATGAGTTTAAATTTAAAGTAGAAAGTACTGTTGTGCACACATTAAACAATCTGACGATAGTACAAAGATTTTTATTGTATTAAAGTATAAAGAATCTATTGTTTGAAACACTAATATGTTTGGCTACACCTTAACTCTTTTGAAAGAAAATTATAGTCACTGTGTGGGTTTCAGCCGTTATGTAAATAGCAGGCAAAGATTCCATAAAGGAATTAAACTGCAGGTTCGTGTTTACCAGCAGCATTTATGGTAAATTATTTGGTATGTTTATAATTCTAACCTAATCTCATTATACATATACAGAGATTTATTTTCCAAATTCGCTCTTATTACTTAACTATGGTTTTCAGTCATTGATTGATGAAACTGTTATCTTCAGCTGACATAGGTACAATTACTCATTAATGCCCACACCTACAGCACATCTCAGTGAATGTTTCTAATTTTTCTAAAGTTGATGGATGATTATAACTAATTATCAAAAATCTTTCTCCTTTTAATATTGGTCAGAGCCATCTTTCTCCGGGCCCTTAAATTGTTTCCACATTGGCACAAGTCAAGTAGAGAATTAAGGAAACCACTTGAAAACTCTCAGGTCAAAATTTGGAGGTGGAAAATGTGTTTCAAGAGAAGAAAAGGTGTTTTACTTTAATTTTCAGCCTATTTCTTCCTTTTGATCAAATTAACTTAATTCACCTGGCCAATTACCTACGTAGACTCAAACAAGAAACATTCCTATAATATCAATAATTAAATTTTTATTTCCCTTATTTATAAATAATTTCTTCTCCTAAACTCCTCCACAGTTCTAATGCTTATGAAAATGTTTAATTTACAGGAAATACACAGTTCTCTGTAGTGACTTTTTTTTTTAGTGCCCCTTCACCTGTCCTTTTATCCTTATAGCTAGTCTATTCACCAACCAGAATCCCTTCCACCCTTTGAAAGTATAGGGCCAGGCTTACTTCACTGGGAAGATGCTTCTCAATGTGCATTTTACTGATCTCTGTCTCACCAGACCAGACTTCTGTTCCCTGGTACACACCTGGTGCTTTGGGGTGGGTCCTGATTGTGGACATTATCCACCCAGGAATGGCTGAAGTCTGTACGTGATCACTGATCATGCTTCTTTACTGTGCCGTCTCCCCTTTGGAGGTCATGCCAGGGTGGAACCTGGTTTTGCAATAATCATTGAATGGAAGAAGGATGCAGCTGAGCTCTGGGGGTGGGAAACCATCATGTACTCTTCTGCAATAGCTGTTATCTCAAATGGGGCCTTATCCTTCACTGTCAGGCCTTGTTCTGCCTTGTGTCACTTGAGATAATGCCAGATCTTGCAGTGTTTTTTATATGCAGAAATGCCCTTGTGGTCTGAAATGTCTGATCCCTCCCGCCCCAATCATATGAGGCAACCTTTATTGTTTCTCCATCCCCACCTGATCCTGCCCTTTGACCCCTGCCTGCTACAGCCCACAGAGCTGCCTTGTTACCCAGTTATCTCCACTCAGTCCTTATCACACTTGAGGACGTGTGACCCTGTGACCACACAGGGTCCTCTTCCCTCCACTCAACAGTACCCTATCCTGGTTCTCCACGTCAGGTCATAATTCTTCCCAGGCGTGTTTACTAGTTCATGTATCTTTCTTCATCTTTTACATGTTCCCTGTTGCCCAGGTTTCTATTATTAGACATGTTCTGTTTTCATTCAGAATGATCTCACCAAGTAATGTCATCAGTGTCCAAGACTTTAATTCCAATCTTAATACCAATGGCCTTTAAGTGGCTCTCCTAAGCTCTGGGTACATATATCTGGGTACAGAAGAATTAGACATAAATTCTTAGGTTTTTGTGAGCTGACCTATACATCTTCCTATCATTTCCACTATGACAGGGTTTAATTAATTTGTAAATATAAAAATTAAATAAAATTAAATGAGTTTAGAAAATGCTTATTTTCTAAACCACTTTATATTTTTTCTACAATGCTGTTTCCTAATGTAGGATCCAGAGATGTTATAAGAAGTAGAAAAACTATAGTATATATAGATAGTACAGAATTATATTCTCTTAAAATAATTAGGCATAGTGCAAAAGATTTCTGCCAATGTGGTATTTTACCAAAAAAAAAAAAAGAGGTTTCCTCCAAACTACATAGACAAATGTCTTTTTAGAGAAGAAACTGGTCAAAATTATAATACTAGGATATGTTGAGATCGTATGTTGAGATTTCTCTGCAGAATAGAAAGTACTCTGGAAAATATCTAAATTCTTGAGAATGTGTGGAAATAACTCACATCTACAGAGCAATCAAAATATGTATCACAATCATGTACATGAGCTTATATAATTTTTAAAACAGTCCCATGAATTAATGGGTGAAATGTTGTCCTGTATTGACTGATTTTAAAAGAAATACTCAGCTTCGAGAAGCTTAAATGACTTTTCCAAGATCACACAACTTATAAGTGTGGTTGCTGATAAAGTGCCCTCTCTGTATGTGAGCCTGTGCCCAAACTCCTCCCAAGGCACTGATGCTAAGAAAGTAGCTGAAGTTTTACATGAATATATAATAAGTACATTTCAAGTGAAGAAAATGTACATTTATTATTTAGGTATTTCTGTATTTCATTCTTCAAACTTCATTTCAATAAATCTCCCTCTAGGCGTGAACAAAATGGACAACTAATTCTATTCCCTAAATATTTGCCATGATCTTTAATGGTTGCCATGAAATTACAGCAGAAGATGGATTCACAAGGCTCTAGAGTGTTGTCTTTTTTAGCACTACTCAAACATCCATAAAGATACCAAGTAACACATGGTGTAACTGTACTTAAAATACTATAAACTGATAGTTTCAAGCAGGTAATGGCCAGGATTTCGCTTTTACCATTATTCAGTTCAGTTCAGTCGCTCAATCCTGTCTGACTCTTTGCGACCCCATGAATCGCAGCACACCAGGCCTACCTGTCCATCACCAACTCCCGGAGTTCACTCAGACTCACGTCCATCAAGTCAGTGATGCCATCCAGCCATCTCATCCTCTGTCGTCCCTTTCTCCTCCTGCCCCCAATCCCTCCCAGCATCAGAGTCTTTTCCAATGAATCAACTCTTCGCATGAGGTGGCCAAAGTACTGGAGTTTCAGCTTTAGCATCACTCCTTCCAAAGAACACCCAGGGCTGATCTCCTTTAGAATGGACTGGTTGGATCTCCTTGCAGTCCAAGAGACTCTCAGGAGTCTTCTCCAACACCACAGTTCAAAAGCATCAATTCTTCAGCGCTCAGCTTTCTTCACAGTCCAACTCTCGCATCCATACATGACCACTGGAAAAACCATAGCCTTGACTAAACGGACCTTTGTTAGCAAAGTAATGTCTCTGCTTTTCAATATGCTATCTAGGTTGGTCATAACTTTTCTTCCAAGGAGTAAGCGTCTTTTAATTTCATGGCTGCAGTCACCATCTGCAGTAATTTTGGAGCCCCCAAAAATAAAGTCTGACACTGTTTCCCCATCTATTTCCCCTGA
The DNA here is from genome assembly GCF_027580195.1 of Bos mutus. NCBI lineage: Eukaryota > Metazoa > Chordata > Mammalia > Artiodactyla > Bovidae > Bos > Bos mutus. Next base: position 37,514,225 of record NC_091643.1, read on the forward strand.
AGTGATGGGACCAGATGCTGTGATCTTCGTTTTCTGAATGTTGAGCTTTAAGGCAACTTTTTCACTCTCCTCTTTCACTTTCATCAAGAGGCTCTTTAGTTCCTCTTCACTTTCTGCCATAAGGGTGGTGTCATCTGCATATCTGAGGTTATTGATATTTCTCCCAGCAATCTTGATTCCAGCTTGTGCTTCTTCCAGTCCAGCGTTTCTCATGATGTACTCTGCATATAAGTTAAATAAGCAGGGTGACAATATACAGCCTTGACGTACTCCTTTTCCTATTTGGAACCAGTCTGTATTATTACTGATCATAATTTAGATTTTAAGAAACTTTGGGATTTAAATCCTTAGTTTAAATTAATCACTAATTTACTTGTATATTCAACTTAAAACATTGTTTTTGTGGAAGGAAGAGAAAAACTGAACTTCTCCATTAATAAGGCATTCAGAATAAGATTTTAAACAAAATTTGAGACTCTAATCCACCCTCACGTATGATGTCCTACCCTATTCTACACTTATATTTTCATAATGCTTTTGTAAAAACAGCAGAAATGATACTTTATCTATTAATGAATGTATCTTTCTTTTAAACGTAATAAACTCATTAGATATATCAGAAAATATAAAGCTAGTTTGAAGTTGAAATTTCATTTGGAATGAAAATCAATTTTACACCTAGGTATTTTATGTGTGTGTACTCAGGTTATAGAAAATAAGACTTAACCAAACATTTCCAGGTTTTGTGGCCAATAGCTTTGCTCTTACACCACAAAGATATTTATATCTGTGCCATTTTTTAACCCCCTGGAATAATCAAAGACTGAAACAATCCTTTCTTCCTTGAACACATTGGTCTGTCACATCTCTAATCATTAGTTGGTTATCAAAATTCTAATATGCTTAAAAATAGGGGCATGAGATAAGCACATGGACTGTTTACTGTTCTAATACAGGATATTGATTCGACACAAAACAGTTTTTACTTGTAATCATAAAAAACTTTAGCATCCTGCATACATTACATGGCACTCCCTAATCATGAAGAGTTAAGCTCGCTCTTTTTGGGCTCCAACATTTACCACAGAAATGCTTTACAGTATCTATATAATTTTTCTTCTTTTTGTCCCTTCTTTGTAGTTGTTTGAAATTACAGTGCCTCTCTCTCAAGGCCCCAAACCAGTAACAATCAGTTTTGCCAATCACACCTCCTGCCGATGCATGTCTAAGCTGGATGTTTACAGACAAGTCCATTCAATTATTAGACGCTCCCTGCCAGCAGCACTACCACAGTGAGTATGACTTTGATCTGCTTTTTTCTGCATCCTCTACTAACATAAAATTACTTCCAAGTAAACACAGGTGATTAAAAGAATTTTTGTGAAATGTGCTATATTTCTCTATCAAATAAAACAAGACAAATTTGAAAATGCACTGTGAACATAAAATTAAACTGAAACAGGAAAACCTATGTTATAGACAAAATAGCTTACCATATAAAGTAAGTATTTGTCTGTGGAAAGACACAGATGCCACCAACATTTAACACTCATACAATCAGGTGTGCAAATTCATAGATGGATGTCAAAACTAAAAACATTTGAGTCTTAAGATTTTTGGCCCAAAACAAAAAGTAAATATGAATATATTATTTTATATCTTTTATAGCAAATTCAGTTGCCTTTCTTCCATCTCAATTAGTTTTTCACAACATATCAATTCATATTATTTCAGCAAGGATTGGATATTGAAATATTAATACTTTAAAAATTTTTTCTTAATATTATTTCATATTCACTCTCAAAGAAACATTTGTTATTCAACATAATTTCCCATCCTATTTTTTAGTTGGTTTTATGGTTTAGCATATACGGCACTATATGCTTCATTAGATCTTATAAAGAGCCTGGATAGAGCATAATGGATTGACTCTGTGAACAGTTTATAACAAATTGTTACGCATTGCCACCTGAGGCCTAGGAACTTTCTATCCCCAAATGAGAACCCAGAACTTTGTTCTTTAGGACGGCCAGGGCATATAGCACAGGCATGTAAAGAAACCTTGTATAACTCCAACATTTATAATAAAAGTATAAATAAATTGATGAGTAAACATATGCATCACCAAAAACTTTTCTAGGAACCTTCCCTTTTAGGGGACTTGACCATAAGCGTGATGTGCTAATGGCATCCCCTGCTGCATCTCTTTGTGCTGCTTTACTTAGTGTGAGAGGTGGAAGTCCTTACCTTTCCAGAGACACTTTAGGTAAAACTCTTGGGTAGCCTACTTTGACTGACAGAAAGGAAAAGATCTTACAGGCATCTGTGAATAAATTCACACTGATGGAAGTACAGACAATGGCTCCCTGAAGTAGTAGAGAGATTTCATTCACACAGTCCTGGGAATTCTAGTCACTTGTATCCCTTGGCAAGTCATCTAATCTAAGCACTTCAGTCATAATTTCTGTGCTAATGGTTTCGAGAATTACAATGCAAGATCTGAGCATTTTGCTGATTATATTAATTATAGTTAATATTTTATCGAAGTCCCTTTTATATGCATGCATGCACTTCACTCCTGTCTGACTCTGCAACCCCATGGACTATAGCCCACCAGGCCCCTCTGTCCATGGGATTCTCCAAGCAAGAGTACTAGAGTGGGTTGCCATTTCCTCTTCAGGGGATCTTCCCCACCCAAGGATTGAACCCACATCTCGTACATCCCCTGCATTGGTAGGCAGGTTCTTTACCACTGCTGCTGCTGCTGCTAAGTTGCTTCAGTCGTGTCTGACTGTGCAACCCCATAGACGGCAGCCCACTAGGCTCCTCTGTCCCTGGGATTCTCCAGGCAAGAATACTGGAGTGGGTTGCCATTTCCTTCTCCAGTGCCACCCTTTTATATAACTGTGTTTATTTATAATCATATTAGATGTAATAGGTACAGAATCAAAGATTTATTATGTCTGTTTATTTACCTCTACATTATTCATAGTAATGATCTTTCACAAATTCTTTGAGGTCTTGGAATCACACAGTTGTCACTAATTACTTCTTTTCCTTGTATCATATCCAAATGCTATTGATTATTTTGGGGGAGAGGGGAGACAGCCACTCCAGCCTAAACTGACCATTTCATTTCCATCATTGCCATCCCATCTACTTCTTTCTGCATGGATTTCTGATTTAATGAAGTGGTTTAAGTACTGTCTTTCTTGTACCAAATATGTCTCCAGTTGCTGAGTAATGTCACAAGTTAGCTTTAAAAGGCATCATTTCATTCACCTGACCAGAATCCTTTGGTGACTTTCAACTTCCCAAAGAACTGGACACCGATTTTCCACCTCTGTCATCTGGCATCAGCCTTCCTTTCTTGTTTTGCTTCCCATTCTTCTCCAAGTCTGTGTTTCACAAAGTCTGATTCCCTGAAGACCAAGTTCATTTCCTGCTCTGTATCTTGTTTCTATTCTGGCCTAGCTTAAAATAAATGTCCTTTCTTTTCTGCCTTTCCAAAGTCCTATCCATTTCTCAGAGTTCAGGTGGTGGTCTTTCTCCTGCCCCTGTCTTGTCCAAGCATCACAGGTACCTTTTGCTTCTTGAATACCCACAGCAATGACTGTATTTACTCTGTCCTTGCACAGATTTTTAGGGCTCTGTAAAAGTTGCATGTGAAACTGGTTTGTGAGATTATTTTAGGCAGGTTTATGTGTTCTATAATGTCCAGCTCATAACACTTAAGAATCACTGAGCCATGCCTACTTCAGGTCCGAGCAGACATTGTCTTGCTTAATGCTCACCAAAACATCTATGAAGCTGGTGGTAGGATTAGCCTTATTTTACCGATGAAGCAGATAATCACACCCCAAACTTGGGGACTGTAAACACATATACTACACTCATCAACAAATGCTTGCTAAATAACTTACTCATCTGTATATATCTCATAGCATTTGTGTATTTTATTCATTTCTTCATCATTACTTGCACACTGCATGCTGTTCGAGGTCAAGAAGAGAGAAAAAGAGCAAAAAGATCTTGGGTCTTGGGGTAAACCAGAGCTGAATGAGGTCTGCCACTAATTAGCGTTTTAAGATTGGGCATTTCATGTCTCTGAATTTCAGTTTGCTTATATATAAAATGTAAAGATATAAAAAGGGTTGAAGGAAATGCGGCATACTTCTACTGTGCTGAGAATGGTGTCTAGCATCTGAGAGATAGTCATTAAGGGGCAGATTTATTATCATCATGAAGATTCATGTTGAATTCATTTCCTTGTCTCTGTGTTTTTCAGTGAGTTTTACTGCATAAAATTAAGAATTGTATTTTATATTCCAAGCCAGTACACACAAAACTGTGTGTATAGCAATATCTAATTATGTATATGGCATCACCGACTACATGGACATAAGTTCGCTCTGGGAGTTGGTGATAGACAGGGAGGCCTGGCGTGCTGCAGTCCATGGGGACAAAGAGTCAGACACGACTGAGAGACTGAACTGAACTGAGCTGTGTATATATGTTTGTGATATTCATAATATATATAAAATTTTAAAGTAGATGTCTGTATTACTTTACCTATAGTTATGCAGCCATATAAAACTATAAAAATAAAACAAAGTTTTGTTTTAAATTATTTCCTTTATTATTCAACCTTTTTTTTTTTTCATTATCATCCCTTAAGGATCCTTTTATAGACGTTTTTTCCTAATTACCTACCCCATGAAATTTTAATGCCACAGACATATTTACATCTCTTTATATATCTTAAATATGTCTGGCCTTTATACATTAAAGAGGAAATATAAAGGTTTGTTTTTTTATTCAGTATAGGATTAAAAGGACAAAATAAAAATTTTATAGTGAAAAGTTAAAAACAATGTAAAATCTGTTAATACTGAATATAACTTTATAACTATGTGCTGGGAAACATATAAAGTAATACATTTACTTATAAATGGTAATATATCAAATTACATATGGAAAGTAGCAACTGATATAAATGTACAATACAAATAAAAATTTTCAAACATGTAAAATAATAATTTTCCAGCAAAAGTAAAATATTTTTAAAAATAAGTTTTAAAAAATTTTTTGAGAAATTAATTTTTTTGAACTTCTGCTTTCTATGAGAAAACAATAATAACCTGTATAACTACCAGATACTCACGTAGAGGGTGTCAACAATGTTTCTTCTTGGCATCTGACATGCTAATGTTTTGATTAACTTTTGTAGAATTAACTAATAAATGTAAACTCTTTAATTCTCAAAGCTCAGGTTTCACACAAAACAGATCAAGCAGAAGCCACAGAGCAGCCCACAGGGTACCGCTCAGTGTATGACTTTGAGATAAGGTCAAGAGGAATTCTTTCAGTTACAGCCATTTACTCACTGTACTTTTGTAGTCTTATTTTGTATACACTTTAGATATGTTACCCATGCCAAGGCTTGTGTGGTAGCCAATAAAACCTAATAGAAATTAAATAATAAGGAATGAGACTTTGTTGGTTTTGGAGAGCCAGAAACCGTTATCAGATCCAAGATTCCTCCTCCTCAATACCTAATTTTTACCCTCTTACAGATGATATTTTTCTCATTATGAATGCATGTCTTATTACGTGTGGTGCACTTAAATACTTTTTTCCTATTGTTCTCTCTTTTTTTTAATGTTGGTCTCAACCTATTATAAGTTGTGACCCACAATTTAACTGGAAAACTACCACAGTGATCATGGATATATGATGAATACATAACTATGTTTTGAAATCATTACCTTTGTTAACAAGAGTTAAGAGGAACCACCACCACAATGGCTAAAAGAAAAAGGCAGAGAAAACTAAGTGTTTGAGTTGATGTAGTACAATGGGAATCACAGATAAATATGTAAAATTGTGCAACTGCTTTGTAAAATATATTGGCTGATGCTTATGAGCTTAAATACACACTTACAATATGATTAATAACTTCCCCTTCTAGGTATTTACCCAAGAGAACTATAAACATATTTCCATATCATAACTTGTAGACAAATGTTCATATAAGCTCTGTAACCAATAACTGGGAACAAACCAATATCAATCAAAGGTGAATGAACAAACAAATTGCATTATATCCATAAAGTAGAATATTACTGAGCAGTCTAAAAAGAATGACCTGTGGATGCACATAACAACATAAACCAATCTCAAAAACATTCAATTGGGTGAAAGAAGCTAGGCTAAAAAAAATGCATACTATAGGATTCATTTTACATGAAACCCTAGAAAAAATGAATATAATCTAGACTCAGAGGAAGGAATATCGTTGTTTAGTCACTAAGTCATGTCCAACTCTTTGCAACCCACGGCCTGCAGCCTACCAGGCTCCTCTGTCCATGGGATTTCCCAGGCAAGAATACTGGAGCAGGTTGCCATTTCTTTCTCCAGGGGATCTTTCTAGGGATCAAACCCACGTCTCCTGCATTGGCAGGCAGATTCTTTACCACTGAGCCACCAGGGAAACCCTAATGAGAGTTACACAGGTGTATAAATTTGGGAAAAGGCCATGAATTTAAAATAGGAGCTATGTAGGCATTTTATTGTGGGCAAATTATTCCTCAGTAAAATTGATTCTTTCTAATGCCAAATGAAAAAGACCCTTTCATTAACTATAATTTTTAAATTAGTGGTAGATGTCTTCAAACCTTTCTGGTGACACTTTAAGTCAAGATTATATGATTCCTTCCAGGGAGGGCTTCCCAGCATTCCTTTCTACAGAGACTGAAATTTCGCTCAGATGCAACAATGTCCTGTTTCTGCTCCACCCTGGCTCCCACCCACCACTGCCAGCAAGATAACAAGTCTTGTCTTTCCTAAATGTTTGGTGTTACATTTACATTACTATGATGTTAACTAAGTAGCAGCTTTTTTTACATTATCTGTGAACAAGTATAACTAATTAAAAGAATCTTTTGCAAAATGAGTCATTCATAATATAATTATGGAGTCTCTGGAATGGACAAAGAATGTTTCTTCTGGGTACTGTGAGAGAAGGACAAAGATGAGCTTGACTGCCTCTAACCTCTGAGCATTCAGAGTCAAAGGGCAATGCATGTTACATTGATATTTTTTTAATTTTACCAAATGTTACCATGCACCATGTATCTGCCACCCATGGCCCATGCTCCTAACTCCTGACACCAGGTGGCTGCCATGATGGCAGACACCAAAGAAGAGGGTGCTTCCTGCAGGTGGCTTCCTGGTTTGAAAATTCATTCTCTGCTCACTAGCTCTCTGAGTTTTGCTAAGTTCTAAAAACTTTTGTGACAGATTTTCCTCACTTTTAAAATTAAATTGAAATGTTCATATAGCACAACATTTATGGTCAAATCCTCACAATCTATTCAACAACATGATACTATATTGCATGTTAATCTAAGATTATAATAGCATAGCATACTAAAATAACAGTGATGATAATGATGACAGATCTACTTCATAGATGTGTAGTGATGTTTATAATCAGTATTTGCATTAAATATTAGCCCAATTCCTGACATACAGTAAGCATTCAATAAACACTGGCTTCTATTTTTACTAACATTTTACAAGTGGAAAAATCGAGTCTGGGAAATGTTAATTTGCATATACAAAGCTAAACAGCTTTAAAAGAAGTGCCAGAGAGAGATAAAAAGCCAAGTGTCTCTTTTTCTTACCTCTATGCTTTCCTCAATAGTGTGCATCATTTCTAGTATTTACGAAAAGATCTCAAGTCTCAATATCAGCAGCACCAAAAAATATCATAAGTTCCACAGGTAGAAGAGATTATCTCTAACAGAAATGGTTAAATATCAATATTTATATTGATGTTTTCATATTCTCTTTTTTCCAATTATTTCCTCTTCTATTTTCCTTCAGGTTGAATTCCATGTATTTCTAGGGTCCCTTTAATGATAGACACTCTCTTTTAATGGAGGGAGCCATTTATGATTAAAAAGTGATACCCTAGATTTTTCTACTCAGTGTTTATTCATTTATGAATATTTATGTTGAGTCTTCTATGTGCATAGCATTGTGCTCGGAAATGTAGGATATTTTTAATGGATTATATAATTTCTCAACTAAAGTAACTCATGTACTAGAGTGCAAATAAAGACATATATATCTAGTATAAGAAGCATATAATACACTATGCTCTGCTTCATTCAGTCATTTAATGAAAAAGTTATTGTGTGCCTTCTAGGTACCACTGTAGTGCTAGGCTATGGAGAGAGAAAGAAAGAACGGCCTGGTGGCAATATAGTAGGTGGATCAGAGAAGCAAAACAGGAGTTGGAAAAAGTGGAGAGGAAGCTTCTGAAAAAATCCAAGAGAGAAATCATGAGTGGGAACCAAGACAGTAGAAATGGGTGTGGAAAGATATTTTAAGAAATATAAGAAATCGTGTGACTTGGGGACTGTGTCGGGGATGACAAAGTTGAGGATGAAACTGCATGGATGATATTCAAAAAGGTAATACCTGTTTACAGGTAACAGTAAAAACCATGATCTTTGACTCCTTTCTGGGGAGTATGGAGTGGGAACTCTGTGTTAATGGACCCTTTACAGTTATGGCCATCTGTGCTTCAGAAATAAGTCAGTAAAGTGCATGTATAAGGACGTTTCCTGTAGGATTGTTTAGAAACCCAAAATCTGGAAGAAACCCCAATGGCTACCAACAGGAAATTAATAAGTAATAGTGTACCCACTTGTGGACTAATAAAGATAATGGAGCAAATTTTATGAAGTGACATATAAAGATGTCCATAATAGATTGTTTAATGGAAAAAGGAAATTTCAGAATGGTCTGAAAGGCTTTATCCCATTTTCTCATCAACTAAAACTGTATGTGATCATACAAATGTATTTGCCTTAAAAAAAATGAATCTGAAATTATATAAAACCATTAGAATTGGACAGCACCAGTGGGTGGGAGTAGTTTGAGAGGGAATGTTTGCATTTTATTTTATGTATTCTTATATCATCTTAATGCTTTTTCATAAGCATCACTGATTCTGTAATACACAGGTAAGAAAAGAGATGATCCCTTCCGTGTACCACTTATTGTTAACCTGTCTCTCCACAGGTGCCAGGCTGCAAACAAGACTTGCCCCGCAGATTACATTTGGAATAACCACGTCTGCAGATGCCTGGCTCAGCATGATTTTATTTTTTCCCCCAGTGCTGGAGATGGTAAGCCAAATGACGCTTTAAGACTAAATGCCAAGGGTCTCTCTGTTGATTAACAAATACCTAATATTAAAATCACACATACAATATTCATCCTCAAGCTTTGAAATAAGTCACTACAAAATAGGACACTTTCTGCTTCACTTTCTGCTTCTGGTATTGTTTTGAACTTCTCTGTAAAGGAAGCTACCTGTGGAAAGGAAGACACTTCTAAGTGCTCTTCATTGTTTCACTCCACACCCAGAACCGAGTAAGGGATAGTAAAGCTGTCCTGACTGTGTTTGTCTAGACTCTGCAGACGGATTCCATGACATCTGTGGGCCCAACAAGGAGCTGGATGAAGAGACCTGTCAATGCGTCTGCAAAGGGGGACTTCAGGCTTCCAGCTGTGGACCCCACAAGGAACTAGACAGAGACTCATGCCAGTGTGTCTGTAAAAACAAACTTTTCCCCAGCTCATGTGGGGCCAACAGAGAATTTGATGAAAACACATGCCAGTGCATATGTAAAAAAACCTGCCCAAGAAATCAGCCCTTAAACCCTGGAAAATGTGCCTGTGAATGTACAGAAAATCCACAGAAATGCTTCTTAAAAGGAAAGAAGTTTCAGCATCAAACATGCAGGTAAGAAACCTTCATAAAGAGTATTAATTTATCTTATATTGGGGATAGTTTTCTCAATTCAAAGCAATTTTCTCAGCCAAAATACTGGTTTGTTAGAATGGGACCATTTAAGTTCTGTAAGATGAATTATGATATTTTGTAAACAATGCTAAATTTGGGGGAGACTGTTTGCTCCTGAAAAAGCAAGATGAGATCCCTGGAAACCAAAATGAGATCCAAGCTCAGACTGCACTAAGTCCTTGTCCCAGAGGCTAAGAGAGCAGCTCGCAACAGGAGTTAGATGACAGATGCATAGGACAGTCATTTCTGGAGCATCTTCAACATACACCCAGGCAGCACACACCTACCCCCACCAAAAATGACAGTGCAGTCAGATGTAATTTTGGACAAATGTTCTAAGTGCAGAAAATGTTGTGCGAAGTTCACAAAGGACAGGATAATACCATTTACTGTGGAATTGTATCTAGAAATGAAAATAGTAAGGCTAAGTATTTAATGAGAATTAGAGAAATATATTAACATATTGTTAAAGGTTACTCAAGGCATTCCTTAAACCTGATTTGGCTTCCTTCATCACAGAAAAAAAAAAAAAAGAGTCTCCTGGACTCAGACCCTTTCAGTGTTCATCCCTGACCTTCTTCCTCTGATCCAAGAATAAGCCAGCTCTAGGTGTTTGACACAGCCTCCCACTTTGCTTCAGCATCGCTCCACCAATCACACCCCTTCTCTTCCACACCTTTAATGTCCTCAACTCTGTAGTTTTCTCCCTCCAATTTAAAAACGTTCTCAAATTTCTTTATTGGCATCTTACTGCAATGTTGAACTTTCTTCAGCAACTAGCTCTGTCCTTGTCTTCTGAGTTGCTCCATGATGGGTCATTTTGCACTTATCTGTTCACCTCTTTCATCTCTTGTATTCACCCAGCTGTAATCCTGTTATGCCCTGAGGACTCCATGATTCAGCTTTGTTTAAGGTTTCAGTAGCCCCTTCATGGTCAGATTTCACAAACAATCCGGTCTTACTGCAGTTTCTCTTTGGGCTTTCTGTTTGGGCCGAGAGAACGCTGTGCTTTCCTGATGGTCCTTTTAGTCTTCTCTCCACCTGTTCTCCGTCACCATCACTGGGTTCTCTTCTTCCACCAACTCTTTGCAGATGGTGATAACCCCCACAGGACTTAACACTTACCTTCCATTATTTACAATATAGTGTCTATACGAATGTTAATCGTTACTTTTGTCTTCAGTAAACAGTGTCCTTCTTTTGATTCTCAAGAGCTTGTGTTACCGTTTCAGTTCATCTTTCTGATGATCCAGCCACACTAACATGTTAGCTACTGCATGAGGAGACTTCCATGAACCTAGGTATCTCTTCTTCCACTACCATTTCAGAAAACCTTATAGGAATCCTTATGTTTCCTCTTTAGAGCATTTTTTAGCAATGATATTCCAATTTTACTTGCATATCCTATTCTAATTACCAAAAGGATATACCAAAACTATAGAAAAATATAGATACTAAATCTTTTTAAAGATCATTAAATCATTTTGCACATTGAATCCAAGTGAACCCAGTTTACAGTGAAAAGCCTGAAATTTTTGTTTACATAAAACTAACCAGTTACTATATTTTTCTACACAGTTCTTACATTAACTTAGAAAAAACGTCCCTATCATTGTATTTCTCCTCACAGAATACATTGTTTCTTAATGGCTTTCTATTTACTGAATTTCTTTCTATGTTCATTTTTCTAAGCATGTAATTCTAGATTTTATGCATATACTGAAACAAAAAAAAGATAGTTTGATATTTTGAAAAAATACATACTCCTCACTTTCTCATCATATTTATTCTAAAAGTGTAGTGGGCAGAGTACCTATTCTGTGATTCATTACCTTAGTCAGCAACTTTCATTGATTACTGAAAATCATATCTTTTTAGTAAAGGATTACCAGTATTCCTATACTAATGCATTTGTGTTTAGAAATGAAAGTAAATAAATAAAATTTTAACTAGATATGCTTTCAGGAGCAAAAGAAATGATATTTCAAAACCCTCTTTGTAGTTTTTCTGTGGTACATTTCTGATTTCCAGGTGCCCTTGCATTTTTCTCCATGGTACATTATGTATACTCATCCCTCAGAAAGTCCTTCAAAGATGTTCTGTTCACAGGAGCAACAGGGCTGTGGATGTTATTGACTGCTGAGTCATTTGTCCTTTCACCACCGCTAGAAACTGGACATTGAGGGTGGGGGGAGAGGAACCTCCCCCACAGTGAATACTGTCCCTCCCTGCCCCTTCTCCCAGCCCACACTGCTTTTGCATGGCGTCCAGGTGGACGAGGGAGGCTGGCCACCCTTGTGCAGCAGCCAGCTGCCAGCCCAAGTTAAGAGTAAGGGTGGGGCCCTCCTGTGGACCACAGCCCTGCCAGAATGGCTGGGTTTAATCTCCCTGAAGTCTGGGTTCTGAAGTCCCAGATTCTTGAGAATTCTGCCACGCTTATGTGATCATGCTAAATCGGCAGACCGTAAATACTCACTTTCAAAATGTCTGTTTTATGTTACTTTCAACTACAAAGCACAGACACTTCAAAAGAATGAGTGCTAACAACACCCCATTCTTCCATTTGTTACCTCTGCAAGCAAGACTTTTTTTTTTAGGCTTTTTCCATCCCTCTTAAATTTGGAAATTCCAGGCACAAACTTTAGCAATTTATAAACTGGACAACCGTTTTATGATAAAATGAGTAACTTTGTTCCAGTCTGAAACTTAGAAAAACACGAACGTGCGTTTGTAGTATAACAAATTCATCTCGTGGTCTTTAACAGAAGTCTGTCCTTCTTTGTTCCTCTAGTTGTTACAGACGACCATGTACAAATCGAGTCAAGCATTGTGAACAGGGACTTTCATTTAGTGAAGAAGTATGTCGCTGTGTCCCTTCATATTGGAAAAGACCACATGTGAACTAAGATTGTATCTTTTCTAGTTCGTCATTGTTCTTTCATGGGAAACCATGCTGCCATGTTAGAACTATGAACACAGAGACTTTGTGGACCGGGTAACAAAGACAAAAGTCAGTTTCCTGAACCACGTGGAGAATGTTACAGAAATGGACTGGAGCTCATCTGCAAAAGACCTCTTTAAAAGACTGGTTTTCTGCCAATGACCAAAAGCTGAGGTTTTCTCTTGTGATTGTTTTTTAAAAAGAATAATGACTATATAATTTATTTCCACTAAAAATATTGTTTCTGCATTCATTTTTATAGCAATAACAACTGGTAAAGCTCACTGTGATCAATATTTTTATATCATGCAAAATATGTTTAAAATAAAATGAAAACTGTATTATAAGCTGTAAGTTGAATCTGTTACCATCTTATGCTATCAGCAAAACCTGATATTGTGAAAAGTCATCTCCCCCTGTCCTCCCTGGTTTTTTTTTGTCTCTGGGTATCAGATTATGATTGCTGAGAAAAAGTATGTTCCTATAAAAGAAAGTTTAAGATAGATAGCAGTTGCTATTACATTTTATTTTTAATCTCAATATATTTAATGAGTATAAATGTTTTAGCACATGGTACTTTTGAATTTATAGCCAAATGAATCAACAGAAAACATATCATCTTATTAGATAGTCTGCTTAGCATGGTTATATCACTGAAAGTTATTCAGTGCCCCAGGAGCATTCAGACTTAACCTGGTATAATAGCTATCACTATGTATTAATATTAAAATGGCTTTAAAATATTTTACTCAAAAATAATCTTTTCCAAATATTTAATTCCTTGTGACTAGCTAAATACTTTTTATAAGCTGAAGTGCTTCTATCCAACACATATAAGTTGGAAGTGACATTTAAATGCTCATATGTTAAAAAGCAACAGTCACACAGAGTACTTATTTCATTTTTTTTAAAGGCAACACACTAAGATATTTTTTTCTGAGAACAAATATTTGCTTACATAAATACAACCACATAAGTGGTTTGCTTGTTGAAAGAGAATTGATTATTCGCTTGTATGACATGGTTCCTAGCAAAAATAAAAAACCACATAACTACTAGCAAATACATAAAAATAAGTAGTCCTAAAAGGAGAAAAAAGAATCTATAGAGTTATGTAAACATAAAAATAAGTCTTTTAAAACTTGCAAATATAATACAATGAAAAGGTATAGGTGAGTACTCAGTACAATAAAAACATTAGTATCTATATGTTTTGCTACAAAATAATTTATTTTTTATAATACTTTATTAAAATGTTGATGTCCTAAATATATTGAAACACTATTTTCAATACTGACTTTTAAAACACTATTATATCCAAAATTTATTGAATTACATGTACATATTCTGGACAACTCTAACATCTCGTTCATGAAGTCAAATCTTTTTTTTATCTATTGGGAAGAAAAGGCAGTCTTCTGAAATTCTCTTATATATTTATGGATCATCTTTATATTTTTTAAGTAAAGATGGATCTGGAGCCTGTAGACAGAAAATACGTGCTCTGTACATCTGTGAAGCAGCTAAGATGTAGGTAATTTTCAAAGTTGAGAACAGCAACCAAACTAATAATAATAGTAAAACAAAAGTAAAATATAAGTAAATTTGACAACAGCTATAGTTTTATCAAAACTTCCCCAAGAGAACAAATTCAGGGGTCATTACCAAAAGGAAATATGGAACCACAATAAATAACATCCTTCCCCCTGAAAGGGAGCCACAGCCCTTGGTGCATAACATGGTCACTGTCTATACAATTCATCCGAGATTCAGTTTCAATAATTTTTCATCACATTTCAGCCAAGAATATAAGCCAACATGATACAATCTGTTATGTTGATGTGGTATTCATCATTTTTAGTCCTGATATATTTAAATATGTTAATTTATTTAGCTAATTTAAAAAAAAAAAAAAACCTAAGTTTCCAATGAATCCCTTGAAGCCATGGAGAGAATCTTAGAATCTGATATAATGACCCTTACAAGTTATCAGTTTAAAAAAATCTAAACTATGTGTTGACAATTAGTTCCTCAGAATATATGAGTATGTCAAAAAAAAAAAAATCACTAGACCAAAATATAAAGTATAAGGCATGCCAGAAAAAATAACATTTAATTTGTCCCTGGAGGTGTAATAATTTTGATGAAAAGCAAAAACAACATCAACAAAGCAATACTTAGCCAGAGATTCTTGCAAACAATTTTATGTAGACCATAAAAATCTCACTTCCTTACATTATAATAATTGAGATTTTGTGGTGGTGGTTAAGTGGACTAGAGATCAAGCTAAACAGTCATTTAAAATATTAATATTAACAAACAGGATTCAGTAAGAAGCTAAAATATACAGTGAAGATGTTCATAAATTCTACAAGAGTCTCCAACTACCAATCAGTCAACTCTTAAGAATAAAGATGAGTGAACACTGGAAGCTTGAAGCAACAAATACTATATCCAAATCTTGGAAAGTTTATAAACAGAACTTCATGTCTAGAAACCTACACTGTATGCTGCTGCTGCTGCTGCTAAGTCACTTCAGTCGTGTCCGAGTCTGTGCGACCCCATAGACTGCAGCCCACCAGGCTCCCCCATCCCTGGGATTCTCCAGGCAAGAACACTGGAGTGGGTGCCATTTCCTTCTCCAATGCATGAAAGTGAAAAGTGAAAGTGAAGTCGCTCAGTCGTGTCCGACTCTTCATGACCCCGTGGACTGCAGCCTACCAGGCTCCTCCGTCCATGGGGTTTTCCAGGCAAGAGTACTGGAGTGGGGTGCTATTACCTTCTCTGTAACACTGTATATGCTCTGTTTAAAAGACTCAAGGAACAAAGTATTTTGGTGAGCAGTTATAAGATTTAGCTTCCACATATTTTTTTTTTTTTAGAAGGAGGTTTTGACCTTTTGACATTTGCTAACTTCCTGGGGGAAACAGATTCCATTATTAGGATTTCTAAAAATCAACTCTGCCCTCCACTTCCACACTGCTCAAAGCAGAAGTGAGCATTAGTGGTGAGCCCTGTGTGCACTTCTTTCAGAGAAGGGAGAACATCACTCACTGACCACACAGTCCAGGCTTCCTCCAGGGGTACCCTGCTCAGCAGGAATTTTACTCAGTGAAGGAGAGAGAAGAAGCAGATTCAACAGGTGAGGGAGGTCATATCTCAGCACTTGTTTTGGTATTTTGTTAAGGTTTACACATCTCCTTAAGTAATCAAATTTCTATATTCGCCTTCCCAGGAAATGCTGGGGCAAAGCACTGAACCAAGCTCCCTTGACTCCACTTCATCTGCAATTCTGTGCCATCCCCCAAGGTCTGAGCTCCCAATAGCAGGCTTTTCAAAGGATGCTTTTTAGTGATTTTACCTTTAGAACAGAGTATAACATAAAAATAGTATTTCCCTTCACTGCAGTAGAAGAGTGTGTTGATGTGTCTGATTTTTTAGATGAACTGTAGAAAGTTGTGAATAAATGCAATGTTTGTATCCTAAAGAAGCATAGAGTCCACCCAGAGAACTGCTTAGGAAAGTCCATGGCACATATGTTATAAAGTAAGTACTGCTCTATCTGTTTGTGTTTGAATTTTTAAGATATTGGCTATTTTGTAGGCAGAGAATAGCTATCTGTTAACTTATAGACATGTACTAATAGGTGGAGTTTGATGGTTTGAAACAAAAAAAAAAGTTTCACATGCTCTTTTTTCTTCATTCTATAGCCAACAACCCATTGCTTAAAAAAAAAAAAAAAGTCATAACAGAAAGAGGACTGGACTGGGAATTGTGAGCCAGGTTTTTAATCCTGATTTTCTGCTTTGTCCTTGAGCAAATCACCAAAATCTGAGTCTCAGTTTCTTAATCTGTGAAAGTAGTAAGTTGAATGAAATTGTGCATTATGTCCAACTCTAGGGTTACAGACACTGTACTAAGCTACCTTCAGAGGGGAGGTAAAAAGAACAACTTTTAAGAACTTCAGGGAAGCACCACGCCTGTGATTAGTGAGACAACCATTTCTTTCAACTCAAAACATTTACAGTTGCCTCTGTAGACAGTCCATGGGCAGCACCAAGTGTTTTGACTTCTGGACTTACGAACATGTAGATGCCAGATCCTGACGCTACAGGCCCAGTTCCTAATCAAATCCTATCATCAGAATCCCAGATGGAAACACTGTCAGAAGTCAGTTTCACTTCAACAGCCTTGCCTGGATGAAATACAGTATGTGTGCCTCTGACTGAGGTTTGGAAGCAGTGCACAGGAAATCTCAATTTTTGCTTTCTTGTGAAAGTTGCTTGGTTTTGTTTTGGGTTTGTTTGGTTTTTTTGTTTGTTTGTTTTTGAGATATTTACTTTTCCAACAGTTGAAAGAAAATTTCCAGAGTCTCCATGTGTGATCCCCTTTGATATGAAGAAATCAGGAAATGCGACGCTTTAAGTTGTCTAAAGTAGTTGTAATTTAAGAATTAGAATTATAGTATAAAAGATAGATTTTCATTTACAATTTCTGACATGAAACATTTCAAACAATCACATGAGAATTTTGTTGTGATTTTGTTAATGATTAATAGTTACTCTTAGTGAGGGCACTAATCAGAGGAATGGGGCTTCCCTGAAGTTTTTTAATTAAAAAAAAAAAACTTAAAATACATTTGGCTGGAAATAACTTCCATCTCTGTTTATGGGCATGGATGCTGAAAGTCACATCATTCACCAGCGATCATATCATGACGAATTTGCTTTCAAGAAGACAGTGAAGAAACAGAAAGAATCTCTTCATCTCTGGATTTAAAGCAGATGGTTTTGCACTTAATGTCCTATCACATGAGAATTCCATCATGATTGTTTCGTAACAAGTTACATGACAGGTTTGTGCTGTGTGAGGAAATGACAAGCTCTGTGACCCCTGTCTCATGAGAGTAGGCAGTGACAGAGCTAGCAGGAAAGAGAATTTTACTTCATCTGTACCACGTGGTAAGGACCCACATCTCCTGTGCTGGGGGTACCCAGAGCTTCAAGGAGCTGAGGAGGTCCTAGAGGTTGCAGAGTTCTCTTGAGTCCATGTGAAAGCACAGGGCAAGTGACCATTAGTGTACCGGTTTTCTCACTTCTACGGTAGCAATCAGTGTGTGCTCCACAAAGTCGTAGGCTGGACACCAGACCCCCAGGCCTCATTGCACAGAGCAACTCTGCTTCTATCTGTTTTATGTCAAGACACTTGGGAATTTTAATTTTTATAAAAGTCCTTGCAAATTCTTCCTTCAAATTACTGCTCTGAAATATGACATTTACCTTATTGAATTACTTTAACAACTTCTTGCTCTCTGCAAAAGACATCACCTTCCAGAGGAGCAGCTGTGGCCAAAGTTTTGGTCAAAACCCTGTAGCTCTGAAAACCCTCTTCAACCAACAGATTGCTGACACCAAGAAAGGTCACTGTGCTCTTATCAGGAGAGGAAAAGAGTTCGCAACTCCCATGCAAAGTGCCCCAGCTTGAATAAAGCTTACAAGAGAGAATTTATGAGAAAAACTGGGTAGGCTTTCATTCAGGCTTTTAAAATAATTACACCTATTGGACAGCCTTTGACCAAAGGTAGGCTGGAGCATCCCCGGGTTGGATTTATAATCAATGCCCCCCTCCACGCACACACCTTCAACTGTGAGGCATTATTCTTTGCCCAGGTCCACATGCTTGATTCTCTCTTACCTTATGAAGAGTTGTTGTACCAACGACTTTGAATCTGTAAACAAAAATATGGAGCATCCCTCATCTGACATGCTCAATTTTTGTCAGAAGGTTGGTATGAACTCAGCTCATTTTTTACACTTTGCCCTCTCTTAATCTGGTCAGCTGCCATAACAGAATACCACAGGCTGGGTGGCTTAAATGACAGAAAGTTATTTCTCACCATTCTGGAGGCTAGAAGTCCAAGATCAAGGGGCCAGCAGAGTTGGTTCTGATGCAATCTCTCTCCCTAGCTCCTCACTGCCACCATGTGTCGTCACTGTATTCCTATGTGGTCTTTCCTCGAGGCACCTGTGGAAGGAATGAACTCTCTGGTCTCTTCATATAAGGACACCAAACCAAGCAGATCAGCACTCCAGCCTTAGGATCTCATTTAACCCCGATTTCCTCCCTAACAGCCCTATTTTCTGATGTAATCACATTGGGGCTTAGGATTTTGACATAGGAATTTGAAGGGGACACAGTGCAGTCCATAGCAGCCTCTCTTGCAAATTTTAATTGGCAAGAAAAAGTTGGATGTGAATCAAACATTTTGACACCAAAGAAATTTATTTCAAGGCAGATAGAGTGCCTTAACAGTGTTGGGAGCTGGTGTGAGAGCAAAGGAGATCGGCAGAGAAAATAACTAATTCAAGAACCCTCAAGCTACACCTAAAACTCAACCTGAGAGAGTTTGTGAAAAATAGCCTACCTAACTGAGGTGTCGGAGAAGGCAATGGCACCCCACTCCAGTACTCTTGCCTGGAAAATCCCATGGATGGAGGAGCCTGGTAGGCTGCAGTCCATGGGGTCGCAAAGAGTCAGACACGACTTTCACTTTTCACTTTCATGCATTGGAGAAGGAAATGGCAACCCACTCCGGTGTTCTTGCCTGGAGAATCCCAGAGATGGGGGAGCCTGGTCGGCTGCCATCTGTGGGGTCATACAGAGTCGGACACGACTGAAGCGATTTAGCAGCAGCAGCAGCAACTGAGGTGTAAGTAAAAATAATGAAATCAGCTGGATTTTGCTCCCAACTTGGGTCTTAAATTCACCTGCCTCTGGAGTTGATAACATCAAGATACCTTGTACTGTAATGGGTTTGTTCTGAACAACTGTGTGCTGCTTTCAGGAATCACCATGCATCCTTAATTTGTCAGATGAAATCTGGAGGTAACTGTGACAAATCCAGAAAAGGTGTTTCCAAACAAGACACAAGCTGATTTCAAGACAATCGTGATTTCAAGGGGACATTCCTTCATTCCTTGGTTCCAGCTGATGGAAAAATCATCAGATATGTTTGTGTTTAGAATAGCACAGTAAGCCCTCAATAAGTAATTTATATAGTCTTTGGTAGTTTTCAATGTCAAATTCTCTTTTTAACCAGTATTAAAATATCCAAGACTTCAACCTTATTTTATTTTTTTTCTAATTTTATTTTATTTTTAAACTTTACATAATTGTATTAGTTTTGCCAAATATCAAAATGAATCCATCACAGGTATACATGTGTTCCCCATCCCGAACCCCCTCCCCTCCTCCCTCCCCCTCCTCCCTCAACCTTATTTTAAAATCACAGCAAAGTTCTGAGAGAGCAAAAACTTGACAGAATGTCAGGATTCAGCCAAGCATAAACTTTTGGGATCTGAATTTATCACGACTTGTGACTGTGACAAAAGAATGTTGTAATACAGAATTCAATCATATATCTTGTCAAATTAGGTTATTAAACTTTGTACTTTAAATATATCAATTCCAACCCTTCACTCTTTAACATGTAAAAGAGTTTACTGGAGGCTAGCTTTGAGAGATCAAGATAAATGTTCTGAGAAATGGTCATTTTTAATTTTAAAATGTGGGAGTTTTTGTAAAACATACAGATAGAAAGAAAAAGGAAACAAATGAGAAGAAATAATTCAAAGTCATCTGAATATTAATGACATTACATTGGAAATAAATTTTATACTCAAATGTCTACTTGATTAAGCATTTCCTGTATCATTGAGATAGGAATTTCCTTCATTTTTAATAAAATGCACTTTCGTGAAAGGAGAATGAAAAAACTGGCTTGAAACTCAACATTAAAAAACTAAGATCATGACATCCAGTCATATCACTTCATGGCAAACAGAAGGGGAAAAATGAAAGCAGTTACAGAGATTTTATTTTCTTGGGCTCCAAAGTCACTGCAGACCATGACTGCAGACATGAAATTAAAAGTTGTCTGCTCCTTGGAAGAAAAGCTATGACAAACCTAGACAGCATGTTAAAAAGCAGAGACATCACTTTGCCAACAAAGGTCCATATAGTCAAAGCTATGGTTTCCTTGTTAGTCATGTACAGATATGAGAATCGGACCATAAAGAAGGCTGAGCACCAAAGAATCAGATGCTTTCGAATTGTAGTGCTGGAGAAGACTCTTGAGAGTCCCTTGGACTACAAAGAGATCAAACCAGCCAATCCTAAAGGAAATCAACCCTGAAGGGCTAAAGCTGAAGCTCCAATTCTTTGGCTACCTGCTGCAAAGAGTTGACTCACTGGAAAAGACCCTGATGCTGGGACAGATTGAAGGCAAAAGGAGAAGGGGGAAGCAGAGGATGAGGTGGTTGGATGGCGTCATCAATTCAACGGTCATGAAACTGAGCAAACTCTGGATGATAGTGGGGGACAGAGGAACACGGAGTGTTCAGGGGGTCACAAACAGTTGCTGCTGCTGCTGCTGCTGCTGCTGCTAAGTCGCTTCAGTCGTGTCCGACTCTGTATGACCCCATAGAAGGCCTCCTACCAGGCTCCTCTGTCCCTGGGATTCTCCAGGCAAGAACACTGGAGTGGGTTGCCATTTCCTTCTCCAATGCATGAAAGTGAAAAAATAAAGTGAAGTCGCTCAGTCGTGTCTGACTCTTAGCAACCTCATGGACTGCAGCCTACCAGGCTCCTCCATCCATGGGATTTTCCAGGCAAGAGTACTGGAGTGGGGTGCCATTGCCTTCTCCCACAATAGTTAGACATGACATGGTGACTGAACAACAACAATCTTAGTCATAAACCTTAGAAATTCAGTTTAAATCAGCACTTCTCAAACATTAACTAGAGAATTCTTACTGCATTGTTAAAGGGAACATGCTCTGGAAAATGTCACTGAGAAATGCATAAAATTCCTGTCCTTTAAACTGAACAAAGGAGGCAAAAATGTGTCCTTAATATATAACTTGCTTATAAGATTGAATGTAGCTATTAAACAGTTGTTGGAGAAAAAAATACCAAAACTCAGAAATAACTATATTGGGAGTTCTCATCCATTTCTAGCAGATTGAAATTTTTTTTTTTACTTTTTCTTTCCTCAAAAGAAAATAAATTTATAGAGATCTATAGAAATCCTAAGTACCTCTTCTAAAAGATGAACAACAGAAGTCTCAATCAAGGTTGTTGAAAGCATAGTTTGTTGAAAAGGGTGAAAGGTTAAAGTGTAGAATTATGAGAGTTTGGAGGAAGGGAGGTAATAATTTTAAAATAAAACTATAAAAATCACCAGACCAAAAAGAGTGTGTGATATATAATTTTACCAGAGGGATGGTATGGGGAGGGAGCTGGGAGGGGGGGTTCAGGATGGGTAACACGTGTACACCCGTGGTGGATGCATGTTGATGTATGGCAAAACCAATACAATATTGTAAAGTAAAAAAAAATAATAATTTTTTTAAAAAGTTAAGATTAAAAAAAAAATACCAATAGGCAAATTAAAAGGTAAAAATGTGCTCAGTCACTTCAGTCCTGTCTGACTCTATGCGACCCCATGGACCATGGCCCGCCAGGCAGCTCTGTCCATGGGATTCTCCAGGCAAGAATACTGGAGTGGGTTGCCATTTCCTTCTCCGGTGATAAAAGGTAAAATAGGACTCTGCTGCTGCTGCTGCTGCGTCGCTTCAGTCGTGTCCGACTCTGTATGACCCCATAGACGGCAGCCCACCAG
This sequence comes from Bos mutus, assembly GCF_027580195.1. Lineage (NCBI taxonomy): Eukaryota > Metazoa > Chordata > Mammalia > Artiodactyla > Bovidae > Bos > Bos mutus. Next base: position 37,536,731 of record NC_091643.1, read on the forward strand.
GCTCCCCCGTCCCTGGGATTCTCCAGGCAAGAACACTGGAATGGGTTGCCATTTCCTTCTCCAATGCATGAAAGTGAAAAAATAAAGTGAAGTCGTTCAGTCGTGTCCGACTCCTAGTGACTCCAGGGACTGCAGCCCACCAGGCCCTTCCGTCCATGGGATTTTCCAGGCAAGAGTACTGGAGTGGGGTGCCATTGCCTTCTCCTACTATAATATTAATAAAAATATAGATAATCCTCCATGTATTCAATACTGCAAATCTTCAGAAAACCTAAATGTTATCAATAAGATTCAACTTTTGGATGATACTTTTATTTTACTGTAGCCAGTAAAATGTAGCCATGTGTGTAAACTGTTCTAGTCTGCACACATCAGGGAACTAAGCTGGACTTGAAATAAAACACTCATCTAAAAAATTTTGATTAGACAACCACAAAAACTTGCAGATAATATTTCAGTTTGAAGGTGGCTGGGTAATGGTGAGGTGGGATATACTTTCCTATGTTAACAAATAATTTCTCTGTGACAATCCTCTTCAGTCTTCATCAATTTTTATCAGGTTCCTCTACTTATCAAATTGTATGAACTTTTAAAGAGTTATTTAAATTTTGATGTTTCTACTTGTTCACGTATATCTCTCCTTGTTTGCTGTTGGACTGGTCATGGAGTTTATGTTGTCTCTCTGTCCAAAAATATTATGGAGTCTAACCACTTTTTCTATCTGCTCTTTTCATGTCATTTATGTTAAGCCTCCTTCCCTTTACAGTAGTCAGAAGATTTTTCACGATTATGAAGATGATGGAGAAAATGGTATCACTAAGGAACATCTACAACAATGAACCTGGGACATGAACTAGGTCATTACTTCTCAGAGAGGGGAAACTTGCTACAGGCAAGTCTAACTTCAAGTCTCTTTTCCTTCCATGGTTTTACAAGGAAGGCATTTGACTGCTCTGGTCAAGCAATCAGATGCTTCTTTGAGTTGTAATCCCAATGATAATTTCATTGAACCTCCTTTGTTCCTAAGATATAAAATTCCTAGAGTTGTAGAATATCTGTATAAGGAAATAAAACTATTCAAAGGAGAAAAACAACTTACAAATAAATTTGCCAGAGAATCTGTGACATAAAATGTTAATTATTTCATGTTAGAAAAAAAGAATGTCCTATAAAAAACTAAATGGTTCCTTAATGGTAGAATTTGCAAAATTTAACTTTTTAAGTCATCAAAAACTTATTTTACTGTATGGCTTAATTTAACTTTTGCCCCAATAATTTAGTCAATTGCCCTACTGATATTTTTGAATAATTATTTCCTCATGTGGAGTGAATGAGTGTGTGTGTATGTGTTCTTATTCTATGTATCAATTATGTGGGTTTTTTTTTTGGGGGGGGGGATGCAGCATGTGGGATCCTAGTTCCCCGACCAGGGATGGAACCCAACCCAACCGCCTGCATTGGAAGCACAGTGTCTTAACCACTGGATTGCCCGGGAAGTCCTTGTATTATTTTCTTATGTACTGTTGGTTGCTTCCAAGGCTGTCTACTTTTTTACCCACTTATTTTTTATTCTTTCATCAGTGCTGTGAAATTTTAGCCTGAAACATTTTTAATCTCTGTTAGGTACAACAATTGGAGAAGGCAGTGGCAGCCCACTCCAGTATTCTTGCCTGGAAAATCCCATGGACAGAGGAGCCTGGTAGGCTGCAGTACATGGGGTAGCTAAGAGTCGGACACGACTGATCAACTTCACTTTCACTTTTCACTTTCATGCATTGGAGAAGGAAATGGCAACCCACTCCAGTGTTCTTGCCTGGAGAATCCCAATGACGGGGGAGCCTGGTGGGCTGCCATCTCTGGGGTTGCACAGAGTCAGACACGACTAAAGCGACTTAGCAGCAGCAGCAGCAGCAGGTACAACAATGTTTCTTCTTTCTCTTCTTTTGCCTAATTTTCTTAGCTCCTGAAAACCACAGGGATTCTGTCTCCTAAGACATACTATTAGTCATCCCACAACCTCCCTGACTGGCATTTCCTGGAAATTATAATCTCAGAAGGATGTATGAAGGTGGAGCAAGGGGAGAATATTGGCCTACTCACTTCAAAATTAGCATCAAGACAGAAGAGGAGAGTTACCTGGTGCCTTAGCAACCTCTCAAACTAACTGTCACTCTATGGAGGAATTACAGCATGACTTTCTATTTTATTTAGGTCCACCTGCCTGTGTTATCTCAGAAGGTGAAAGACTGGGCCGATCACCAGCTTTTTAAAAAAATCGAACTATTCAACCCTCTAGTTGGGGTAACTTCTCCCCAGACACTGCCTATCATGTGTCGTTCATTAGTGGTCTTCATAGGAACTTGATTACAAAGTTGAGAAGAGTGATGGACTCCAAGAGGACAGGTGACATTTAAACCCCAAGTCCCACTGCCTCTTCAGACCATGTTTACGGAACACGATTATTGGAGGAAGTCACATCTTACAATCTGTCCTCTTGTCATGCTGAGGATGAGCACACTTGAACTTGGAGATGGCCTTACAACTTCTGAATGGGAGGGACACTCAGAGATGGTTGCAGGACCAGAACCCGCACTTGTCATCACCAATCAGGTAATAGTCAAGGAATCCTTGTGAACACATTTTCTCCTAAGAAATGTGTAAGATTACTTCTTCCTCTCTAATGGCATTTTGGGTTGTCGATCTTTAGATAAATATATAAAATCTTTATGCTTAAGCAAAAAACAATTTGGGTGGGAGGAGAATTAGAGTGAGAAAAATGGCACCCTCTGGATGAATTGGGCTTCCCTGGTGGCTCATCTGGTAAAGAATCCTTCTGCAATTCAGGAGACCTGGGTTCAATCCCTGCATTGAGAATATCCCCTGGAGAAGGGAAAGGCTACCCACTCCATGGAGAATTCAAACACTGACCCTATGGGGTCACAAAGAATCAGACACGACTGAGCAAATTTCACTTCACTGGATGAAAATGTTAACAGAATCTCAACGGAGACTTTTTTGTCAAATTATACACCCTCCCTGGCATTAACTTTAGCAATAGGTATGGAATTCATGAGGTGCTTAATTTTTATTGTACAAATTAAAGACATTAAATAGGAAGTTTTTTAGATTCTGCCTGTGGTGTAATTTGTGCCTCAAGGTTGAAATCTATTGGAAGGAAAGATTTGACCACAGTTAATCATAACTCACAGTTGGTGGTTGGCTAACCTACAAAGTTAAAATGAGGATAATTAAGTATAATATAATCGTGCCTTAAATATAATTTCTTTTTTTTTTATGCATGTACATGGATTCACTAGGCTTTTGGTGTAAAAACAAGAGCTTGTCTTTGGAGTTGGATATCAGTTTTATATACAAATCCTTAAATGCTTTGTATGTTTGGCAGTTTTTATTTCATTAAAAGAATTGAGAAAGTCAATTGCAAAGCAATCTGAAAAAAAAATTCTTTTGGTACATTTGCCCTAAACATTGACCGTTGTTGGCATTCCCAGACCTAAACGGACACATTGTTTTTTTACTGACTCTCCTTGGCTGAGCCTTTCCAAAGCATTCAGTTTTTTTTAATAATTCATAACAATTTTTCCCTATATTATGGTTTTTAATTGGAAACACTGAATAAACATTCATTCATTTCATGGAGTAATTCACCATAAGGAGATGACCAAGTTTAGATCATATAATTACATAAACTTGAGAAAAGCCATTCCCTTTATAACTAAAATAGACACTTGTGTGATTAAAAGATTTTGAACTATGGACTGTGAAGCTTCAAATAATTACTCTTTCAGTCTTCAAAAAGATTGCCCCTAAGGAAATACAAACAAGAACATCAAGTCAAGCACCTGTAAGCAGAGAACATAAAACTAACATTTTAAATTTGAAAGTGCTAGTGGTCTTTCTGTATTTTCTCATTTTATATCTTTCTGGTGACTTCTAGTGCCCGGAGCATGCTCTGGATTAACATGTTTACTTTCTCTCAAACCTCTAGTTCCCAAGTCTTTTATGTCCTGCACCCTACTCTCTCACCTCAACTCCTAAGTGGCAGCTCTAAGCTTATCAAACCTAGGAGACTACAAAATAAAGTGCCTGCTTAAAAGCTGAGTGATGCCTGTAAAAAGCTAATGCTACCCAGGATAAAAAATAATAAAGGAACAGGAATGTAACCTCTGACCTCTCTGAACCAGGAAATGGTTTTTCCAGTAACAATGAATATACCTTTTCCAAACAGAGGTCAAATAAGTTCTAAGTAACAGAGTAAATTTAAAACACTATACATGGTAGACTGACATGTGTTTTTCTTCACATAATGTTATAAACAATGGTCATATTTGAAAGGAAGAAACTTAGCACAAATCACCTCAAATTTTAATTTTCTCTCCTGCCCGCCTGTCTTCCTCTTTTTTCATTTTCACCTTCTGAGAAAACTTCAGAAGCAGCCACCTCAGAGTGCATCCATTTGCTGGGGCGCCATTGCTTAAAGTAGTCTTAAGCTTGATTTCAAAGACAAGCTTGATTTCAGATATAATTTTTAATAAATCTCTAATCATTATTTTATTTTTCTGCTTGTCCTGTAAACTGAAATATTCAAAGGTTAATTTTATCTATTCAATTAACAAATATTTAGTACATTTTGCCAATTTTTCCTTTATACCAAAGGAATGTGATTATTCATTCTGTCTGTAAGTTTATTGCAGATGAAATGTCATTTCAATATTTCAGACAGCACCTTTTCCATCTTGTGTCCTGTCAGGCCCAGCAAGGATATTTCCAGACTGTCAATCCTCACATTTTTCTGGCTGACTTTGTTCTTTCCTGTGTGCAGTCTGACCAAGCCTCCTTTTCTAGAATAACTTTCAGCCCCCGTGGTCTCATGAGCTTCGGTGCCACAAAGGTCTATTTATATTTATATTAAACCGGACATGTCCATGTAACTGCATATTCTCTGTAATGTTTTCTCCATAGCCAAGAAAACTCAATAAGTTAACTTTTGAGATAATATCTAAGATGAAAATCTCAGCTGTTTGACTAAAGGATGGATTTCATTGAAATGTTTCACATTTTCAGTACATTGCTTGATAGAGCTATTGCATGTAACAGATTCTGATTTAGCTAGAAATGAAATTCTCACAACTGAATATCAGCTCAAGCCACAGAAAAGAATATAAGAAAGTTCAACTACTGGAAAAAGAGAGTGGATACCATTCTTATTTGGGAGGTGTGAATATCTTGCATCGACGTGTAGCATCTTTTATCACTGGAGTGACAAGTTAGTTTAGGAATTATAGATAATTAACACAATATTGTTACTTATTGTATTTTCACCATTTTACATTTTCTTCTTTACAATTCCTATTAGTCACATGTTTGGCTCCATAAGTTTATCCTTTCAAGTCCTTATCCTTTCTATCCTGATTTTCAACTTTTTAATATTTTCTTTCTTCTGGGTCTTGAAATATTTTTGCACTTGATCTTCCAATCAAAGAATTCAAGCTTCAAAGGTGGTTGTCCTCTCTTGCAGTTTTATGCATTGAATTGTTTAATTGAGAAATCTTGAAATGGGAACAATTATAACTAAAATGTTAGGAATTGGGAGAAATTATTTTTTTAATTTTGTAAAATACCTAGTGTAATGCCTAGGATGTAACAGGTGCCTCATTTTTTAAAAAGCTATTAAAAACTTTATTGAGATGAAAAGGTCTCCAGATTGAGTATTTTCCATATCATGGAATTTACATGAAATAATTGACTTGCCCCTTACATGTTAGGTTTTGAAAAGCCAACAAAATTCCAGTTTTAATCTCTTTAATTCAGAATTGTTTTCAGCAGGAATTAGACTGCTATCCTTTATGTGGAGATGCTGTGATACCAATAGGTTAGTGCCTTTTGCTGAGCAATATTTTGCATATTTTATAACTTTCTATTTCCAAGATTGAAGGGTCAGATATTTTTTTTTCTCTAACATCTAGCTGCAAAATTGATGATCTAAAATCACTCTTCTCTGACTGTTTCCAACTCGAAGTTCTTTGCCTCTACTGAACTGAAAACAGTGATCTACATGAAATAGAATGGAATTAAGGCTTTGGCTCTCTGGAGGTTCTGGCAGAGAGAAATGGTAGAGAGGTGGGGTTCTCACTTAACTACTCATGAAATTGGAGAGTAACATCCTACTTTGGAGACAAATACTGAAAAACAGAGTATGTTGAGAATAGCCTGGATTTCTGGGCTCTATGGAGGCCTGTGGGGCAATCTGCCCGAGTCCTGTACTACTGATCTGACCCAAAGTGAAAAAAAGAAAAGCTGAATCTTCCTTGAGTCCAGGGAAGGTAGAATTCCTCCAGGTGTTTTTACAGAAACAGACAACTTCCTACCTACCAATAATGTGCCATAGAAATGAAAAAAAAAAAAAAATGAGGCAATTTCTTAAAGCTCAGAAATATGTATTCCTTTTTACATTTCCACACATTTCGCTGCTTTGAGTGCAAGAACACTCTAAAATCAAGATGACAAAGCAGTATTTTGCTCAAAGGGGGCTTTTTTTTTCTTCTAATCATTTAAAACCCAGTTCAAGAACCTGCCAAATCCAAAATAATTATGTGAGATATCTAATCTTCCTCCCATGTTGTTATAAATCATGAAAAACAATGTTCCGTTTCAGCTCCATGGCGTTTTGGCCGCAAAGTACACGAATAGCATTTTGAGAGTCACATACCACCCAGCAGAACTAGGGCTATCAGGATACTCAGACATGTCAACGGAAGGAAACAAACCAAACAAACTAAGAGACTCTGGCTGCATGAAGAAAGCACACAGGTGAAACAACCAAGTGACCCACAGGGAGAGCGATGCCAGCCGAAATAAAGGTGTGACAAGTGCCAAAGCTTGAGGCCAGCTTCCTATGAAATGAAAAATTTAATCTAAGTCTTCAGAAAGTGTAAAGCCTTGCATTTGGAAATTCTGAAAATGGCTCTTCCCAATATTTCCCCCTCTGCACTTTTTTCTTCAATCCCATTAATATAATAGTTTTCACAGTATCATAATTTTCACTCTATTTTTAGAGTGGTTGGAAGCCTTGTTCTAGTTTGATTCCATGATAAGAGTATTCCTTCCTATTTGCAAAGAGAAACAATATGCCAAGTGATGGAAGAAGCCCCTCTGCTCTCTGCCAGCAACTACTCACAGGGGAAATAAAGACAGAGGACACTATCCAAACCCTCTCTAAAAGTTGCAATTGAAAAACACCAGGTTGAAATAATTCTACTCATCAAAGTCATTAAAAAGTTAACCCTGAGGAATAAACGAAGTGGAAGGAATTCTTCCAGGCATCTTGGGGAGTTGTTTCCGCCTCCCAAACAGTCCAGCTTCCAGAGAATTATTGAGACAAAAAAATAAAAAATACTTATGACTCAGGTATTCTTAAAATATTTCCTTTTTGTTCCTCAGTGGCTTTTCAAGTCACCCTCTTATGAATGCACAGCCCTCACACATTTCTACCTGGCAGCACCAAGCTGTTCCTCAGATCTTTGTTTCATAAGGAATTGATGAGACCGTGATTCAAGGTCTCACATACTGTGTGTGTGTCTGTGTGTGTGGATGTGCGTCCTCTTAGCCATGGAGTAGGTAAGTTTAAAATTGAACATGTAAAATATCATGTATGAAACGAGATGCCAGTCCAGGTTCGATGCACGATACTGGATGCTTGGGGCTAGTGCACTGGGACGACCCAGAGGGATGGTATAGGGAGGGAGGTGGGAGGAGGGTTCAGGATGGGGAACACAGGTATACCTGTGGCGGATTCATTTTGATATTTGGCAAAACTAATACAATTATGTAAAGTTTAAAAATAAAATAAAATTAGTGCTCGCTTCGGCAGCACATATACTAAAATTGGAACGATACAGAGAAGATTAGCATGGCCCCTGCGCAAGGATGACACATAAATTCGTGAAGTTGCGTTCCATATTTTTCCTCCTGTATGGATTCATTTTGATATTTGGCAAAACTAATACAATTATGTAAAGTTTAAAAATAAAATAAAAAATAAAATTAAAAATAATAATAATAAAATTGAGTTAATAACATAACCTGTGTATTCAGTACTTGCTATTTCTTATTTTGTCCTGTGTGCATTTTTCACAGACGGCTGCGGGAATCTCTCTCCTCCCACGTCCTCCATACCGTGCTGTGCGATCGCCCCGTTGAGGGTCCCACCCGCTTCTGCCTGGTTGGGCTGTGACTGTGTTGAGTCAGTGAAGCACAGTGAGCTGAACAGCTCCCCAGGGCTCTCACGGTGCGGGAAGCCTGAGCAACACGGAGAAGCCTCGCACGTGTGATCCGTCCGCTTTCCCGCTGAGCCCGCCTTCACTGCGCGCAGCCCAGCAGCGGACACATGCCTGATTCCAAACGGCGGTCCTTCCGACCAGCCCCAGCAGAGGCCCCGATACCACCGAGTAGAAATTAGGCGCCTACTGGGAATTTTTTTTTTGGGGGGGAGGGGTGGGGGACGGGTACACAGTCTTAGGTGCTGCGTTTAGGCAATAGTAGTAATTTAAATAGAACTGGATGCCATGAAATGAAACACTGTCAAAAACCAACCCTAAAGTGAAAGTGAAGTCTCTCTGTCCTGTCCAACTCTTTGCAACCCCATGGACTGCAGCCCGCCAGGCTCCTCCGTCCATGGGATTTTCCAGGCAAGAGTACTGGAGTAGGGTGCCGTTTCCTTCTTCAAGAACTCTGAAAAACCTGTGGTAAACTAAAAAATGAGCACCAAGAGACACCCACATCCCCATTCCTGAGGAGACACCTGTCAATATAACCTTGTGTAATCTTGCAGAAGAAAAGATCAAAGATCTTGTGACCGGTCATTTACAGCTTATCCAGGCCTGTCACAGTGTCCTCTTAGAGGGAGAAGGAGGAAGGCTGTACACAGAGAGAGGAGGCCATGTGAAACCCGAGCAGAGATGCGAGTGAGGCAGGCAGGGCCACAGAAGAGAGAGAGGCAAAGAAGAGATTCTCCACGAGAGATTTCAGAGGGAACTGAGCCCCACTGACACCTTGGTTTTGCCAGTAAAACCCAGTTTTAGGTTGGTTCTCCAGAACCGTGAAAGAATGGACCTCTGTTTTAAATACTCAGCTTGTGGTATTTTGTTAGCACAGTCATCGGAATGCAGGTGGCCCTCAGACAATCCATGAAGGCCTGGGGAGATTGCTGTTGGAAGCTAGAGGAAAGGAAACAGTCCTGGGGGAAATCAGGAAAACACTGATGAACTCAGCAAGCCGGGTAACGAGGCTTTGGAAGAGGAGCTGGTGCCCGTGGCTTCTCTCGCAGCTTGTGGTAGAAGGTCACAGCAGAGCAATGACCTGAAAAACTAACTATATTCAGTTTTCAAGAGCAACTGTAGAGACCGTAGGAAAGCAGTTCACAACAGAAAAACCTTAAATAAGAAAGGATCTTCGGTTCAAATATCAAACAGAGTGCTAACAGAAAAACACTGTCACAGAGTCGAGATGTCAAGATGAAACTTTATGTGTGACTGGGAAGCCTTCGTGAAGGCCTCAAAAAGATTTACGTTCATAATCTGCAGACGCATTCAGATGGGCAGACAGCTTCCTAATGCTCTTCAGGGTCTGCCTCCGTTAAGGGGAAAAGTAGGTTTGTTCGTTTTTTTTTCAGTCTTAAGGATTCCACAGAAGTTGCACAAGTGGCCCAGTGCAGAAATGGGCTTATTTAGAAGAGATGTGTGGATATAGATTTTCCTCTAAAGGGTTAGGTTCGTAAGTTGACATATAGCAAACCCACAGGGTTTTAACGAAATGTGTTCACTGAAACTGAAAGCAACAGAGATAGCACAAAATGAAGAGTCTTTGACTCCCCAAGCTTCTACAGACAAAATACAGGATGAAAGCAAAATAAACAAACATCTGCTCAGCTATAAATGTGGGCTACCGCTTATGAAAAAGAAGAATGTCCTGGGAGAGGAATGAAGGGCCCAGGATGAATCCAAAAGCCACAGAGAGCATCTCTTAGGTTGTGGGTCTGAGCCTTCATCAAGGAACCAGTAACATGGCCCTGCTGGATTTCAGAATTGCTAGGGACAGGAGATTCTGTTTTTGAATAGGACAGTCTATTAGTGTTATCCTAAATCTGTTTGACCATCACATGTTTGCTCTCTGGAGTCAGATAACCTGACTCTTTCACTCTCAGATCAGATTGAGAGAAACCACACTTGAGGAATTGCATCCAAGGTGTCTTATCTACATGTCACCTGACTTAGATGACAAGAATCTGGAGCTTGAGCCGAGATAGAAGCCAAAATAGAGTGAGGCTTTGGAGTCTCAGAAGAGAGTGACTGTATTTTGCAGACTGTGAGATTTGAACTCTTGTAGCCCGACAGTGAATTTAGCATATTCTATTTCCTGAAGATGGGCACCAAATGTATCCCACACAGAATGTGTTTCTGAAATGTGTTTGTGACACTCCCATCAAGAAATGCAGTCTAAGTACATCCCTCATGGTCCAGTGGCTAAGACTCCAAACTCCCAAAGCAGGGGACCCAGGTTCCATCCCTTGTTGGGGTCCTAGACACCACACGCCACAACTAAGAGTTCCCATGCCACAACGAAAGAGTCCACATGCCATAACTAAGCCAAGTCAATAAAGAAAAAGAAAACAGAAGTGCAACCTGTTCTTCTTCCTTCGGTCTGGATGGGCCTGTGCTGGTTTCAGTCCATCAAGTACAGCGCAGGTGCGGCCACCTGACCTTGAGGCTGGCTCATTCATCCAGCTTCTCTTTTGGTCCAGGTCATCTGAGACTCATTCTCTGGATTCTGCCTCCGCGGCGTCCTCCTCCAGAACCTCCCCACTGTGCCATGTGTCTCCCACCCCACATGGAGGAGGATCGGGTAGATGCCCCTCATCAAGAGTCCCAGCTGAGTCCAGCCTTTGAGTCACCCCAGGCCAGACACCAGACATCTGAGTGAGGAACCCTCCAGATGACTCTGGCCCTCAGATATTTGAAACTCCCTCAGCGGAGGCCCCAGACATTATGTGGCAGTCACAAGCCATCCCTGCTCTGCCCCATCTGAATTCCTGACCAGTAGAATCAGTGACCTTAATACAAGTATTGTAGTTTTACAGTAATAAATACAGATATTTTATTACACAGTAACCAAAACAAGAATAGATCAAAGAGGACAAAATCAAGGAAGAAGTGACTAAAGAAATGCTGGAGAGGTAAACAAATATTAATACTACAACTGAGTTTGTTTACATGCCTCAACAACATCAGCAAGTGGGCTTTCGTGACATATAAAGGCCCTTGAAATGGATAAATGAGGCCATTAGTTCTCCATGCAATATACACAGTTCATGATTAACATGCGAAAACCAAACACATGCACAACAGCGGCATGGAGGAAGCATGCCCTCCAATGTTTCTGTGTCATTATTAGAGAGATGCTTGGCAAAATGTTAAGCAAGTTTGTTTTTAAATCTGCCTGATTTGCCAAAATACCAGTGATTTTTAAGAGAGGGGGTTGGAGGTGGGGAGAGGGGAGAATGGAAAGGAATCTTAAACTATCAAAGAAAGGTTCAGCCCAAACCATTTTAATGAAAACAAGACTTCATAGCAAAGTTGCCAGATATTCCAATGGACTCACAGCATTTTAAATTCCTAACAGCACACAAGATGCTTTTTCTGTGATAATATGTTTCCTTCACAAAAACATGGACGCCCTTTGCAGACAGTGTGCTACTACTGACTAGGTCTTCGCATCTTTTGCTGCAAACTTGGTGCACTCTTTGTGCATAAGAAATACAAGGTCTTAGACCAAACTATATCCTCTTTATAAACAGCATTTTAAAATGTGACAGAATCAGTGTATTATTCTGATTTGACACACGTGTACCTGCTCAAATTAAGGGGAACAAGATTTCCAGGTGAGCAAGCCTCCTTATCCTAAGGAATAATAACAAATGGATGCAATTATCCAAGGAGGCAGCCAGGTTCATAATAAGGAATTTTATCGAGAGGAACACTAGCATGTCACCAAGTGCACACTGGGTCTCTGTTACTTAAAGACAAATTACCAGAATGCAAGCAGCTTCAAACAACATCCACTTATTAACTTACACTCCAAAGGCCAGAAGTCCAGAGGGGCTGAGTCCCCTACCCAGGGTCCCACAGGTTGGATGCCCAAGGCTGGCTGGGCTGGACTCCATCAGGGCTCCTGGGGAAGAATCTGTTTCTAAGCCTGTTCATGTTGTTAGCAGCATTTGCTTCCTTCTAGAGGACTCTCCTCTCAGGGGTGGTGAACTCCCCTCACACAGCATCCCTTTCACATTTAGAATCACTGTGACTTTCTCTTTTACAACCAGTTGGAGAAGGTTGAGAAAGCTTATGTGACTATTCAGCCACCTTCACCATCTCCCTATCTCCAGGTGAACTAATTAGTAATCCTAACATCAGTGGAACCACATTGCTAAAAAAAGGAAGAGGTCTCAAACTGACTTTCAGCCCTCCCTGTACGACTATCAATATCAGCTCTTAGGCACTGTGACCTGTCAACAGGCTCTGAGTTTCAGAGTCAAAGCATACTTTGAGTTCCGCTTCTGTCTCTGACCAACTCCGCAGTGGCAGATGTATCCATTTATCACACTCCATTTGGGGGGGAAAGGAGGAAATACTACATATTCCATAGGGTTTGTGTGAGAATTAAGTGAGCTGATAAGTGTAAAATGGATCTCATCCTATGTTTTTTCCCTAACAAGCACTCAAAAGAAATCCCCAAGCTCTGTCTGCCCTTCTTCTATAAAACTACACATGAGCTATGACTATACTTATAGAACAATCTTATTTTTTGGAAAGTAGACTCTGGTTTTAATCACAAAGTGTTTTCGCTCAGTTGTGTCTGACTCTTTGCAATCCCATGGAGTGGAGCCCACCAGGCTCCTCTGTCCACGGGATTCTTCAGGCAAGAATACTGGAGTGGGTAGCCATTCCTTCACCAGGTATCTTCCTGACCTAGGGATCAAACCCAGGTCTCCTGCTTGGCAGGCAGATTCTTTACCATTTGAGCCACCAAGTAAGTTACTAATTCCTGTATTTTTCATAGTTCAGAAAATTTCAATGATGTACATAAGTCTAATTACTCGCATTTTGTTGATGAAATTAAGAGAATGATTTAAGTAGCTTCTCCAGGATTACTAAATAAGTTAATGGCAGGATATGAAAAATTTCAGAAGAATCATCTCCTATTGTAGAGCAAGCCCCAAGGCATACACAAATCCATGAGCCATAATACTACCTTCAGGGTCAGTCTCACCTCTTCCAAAATTTTCTACCCTAAAATGCATGGAGATTTTGTTGAAATGAGATAGGAACCAAACAAATTCAAATAGCAAGTTAACCTAGATCACAATTTGGTTTAAGAACTGAGAGCTGCTTGCCAATCCAAAGTGCATATCTTATGGGTTCAGAAATATTATCTTCCTGTTTATTTTTTCCTGTTTTTCTGTACAGAGCATCCTAGAGAAATCACCCACTTTACACTCAGTTGTTGGTAATAACTGAGGAATGGACATGGAAAGTCACAGAGATTTGAAGGAAAACAGATGTTTCTAGATTTTGGTTTTTTGGTTTTTTTTTTCCACAGATACTGAAAAAAAAAAATGCTTAGAAAAACATGCCTTGCTTAAGTGCAATTTTCTCCAAAAAAAAAGCTACATTTCTCCTGTAAATGGATTCAAAAACACCAGCTATGAAAAACTACCACCAAAATTATCATACTAGACCAGACCAGAAAGTTGGCATTTATAGCAACTCATCTGCAACTATTCCAGAAATTTGGAAGCACAGAGCTAGTTTCTGTCACTGGAGTTTGGAAAGGAAAAAAAAAAAAAAATCTGAAAGGATTTGGAAGTAGATTACTGAGGAAAACTAAAATTTGATTTCCCAATTAAAGTTTTTTTTTAATTTTTGGAAATTTTCTAACTTTTGGAAACATAGGTGAATTAAAAAATTAGAGTTATGATTATGAATAAATAAATGATTGAGGATTCACACATGTTAAGAAAATTTTAAATCAGCTTTTAAGAGGTAAATGCAAATTATTTTCCTATTTAGATGTTTTGTCTAAATTCTCTTTGATTCTTTGCTCATTCCTTTTTATTGGCCAGTTTATTTCCAGTAAAAGAACTCAAGCTACATAAGACCTGCTGGTCTGAGAGCTGTATTTCAATTTCCAAGTCACTAGTAATCCAAAGTAACAGTCACAAATGCTTTGTCAATTAAGAAGTTAAGACGGAAGTTTTACTAGTTTTTTATAACTAGAACTAGTTCTACCTGACAAAGCCTTTATTAAGGAAAACTGAGAGGATAGAAACTAACTCCTGTGTAAGTAAGGTGGTCTTCCTAGGGTCTACAGAAAAACAGGCATGGGCTTCCCAAGTGGCTCAGCGGTAAAGAACCCGCCTGCCCGTGCAGGAGCCACAGAGACAGGGGTCCGATCCCTGGGTCAGGCAGGTTCCCTGGAAGCAACCCACTCCAGTATTCTTGTTGGGATGATTCCATGAACAGAGGAGGCTGGCGGGCTACAGTCTATGGGGTCTCAAAGAGTTGGACATGACTGAGCACACACGTGCACACAGAGAAACAGGCAAGTCTCTAATTCAGGGAGAATATAGTATGATTAGATGTTACATGTTATATTATTTGTGTTCCTTACCCTCCTTACTTCTGCTTCATTGACTACACTAAAGCCTTTGGCTATGTGAATCACAACAAACTGTGGAAAATTCTTAAAGAGATGGGAATACCAGACCACCTTACCTGCCTCCTGAGAAACCTATATGCAGGTCAAGAAGCAACAGTTAGAACTGGACATGGAACAACAGACTGGTTCCAAATCGGGAAAGGAGTACATCAAGACTGTATACTGTCACCCTGCTTATTAACTTCTATGCAGGGTACATCATGCGAAGTGCCAGGATGGCTGAACCACAAGCCAGAATCAAGATTGCTGGGAGAAATATCAATAACCTCAGGTATGCAGATGACACCATGTTAATGGCAGAAAGAGATGAGGAACTAAAGAGCCTCTTGATGAAGGTAAAAGAGGAGAGTGAAAAAGCTGACTTAAAACTCAACATTCAAAAAAAGAAGATGATGGCATCCAGTTCTATCACTTCATGGCAAATAGATGGGGAAACAGTGGAAACAGTGAGAGACTTTATTTTCTTGGGCTCCAAAATCACTGCAGATGGTGACTGCAGCCACAAAATGAAAATGTGCATGCTCTTTGGAAGGAAAGCTAATGCTCTTTGGAAGGAAAGCTATGACAGAGCTAGATAGCATATTAAAAAGCAGAGACATTACTTTGCCAACAAAGGTCCATATAGTTAAAACTATGGTTTTTCCAGTAGTCATGTATGGATGTAAGATTTGGACTATAAAGAAGGCTGAACACTGAAGAATTGATGCTTTTGAGCTGTGGTGTTGGAGAAGACCCTTAAGAGTCCCTTGGACTGCAAGGAGTCAAACCAGTCAATCTAAAGGAAATCAGTCCTGAATATTCATTGGAAGGACTGATGCTGAAGCTCCAATACTTTGGCCACCTGATGCAAATAGCTGACTCATCAGTAAAGACCCTGATGCTGGGAAAGAGTGAAGGCAGGAGGAGAAGGAGACTTCAGCGGATGAGATGGTTGGATGGCATCACTGACTCAATGGACATGAGTTTGAGCAAGCTCTGGGAGACAGTGAAGGACAGGGAAGCCTGGTGTGCTGCAGTCCATGGGGTCACAAATAGTCGGAAACGACAAAGCAACTGAACACAACAAAACCCTCTGTAAAACTGATCTGACTCTCAAATTAGTTTTTGCACATAATTAAATATCTTTTCTCCTTATAAGTAAAGAACAAATAACTTAGCATCATTTGATCCAGTCTCCTCTCCCACATTTTTCACTGTATTTCATACCATGTTTTAGGACTGATATTCCTAAAATCCTACTCTGAATATATTACCTGCTAAGCATTTACAATGTTGCCTACCAGATCAGAAGCAGAATCATTTCTTTAGCATTCAGAATGCTCCACAAAAATCCCCAGGTCATTTTTCCACTACTTTCCAGATTTTGATAAGTTTGGACTGGACCTCAACTCTCCTCAGTATCCTTCACTTTTCCCACCATTACACATTCCTGTTTGGGGATTCTTGCTTACCTTAGTGATAGCTTATCTTTAAGGGCAGCCCAGTCCAGTATTCTTGCCTGGAAAATCCCATGGACTGAGGAGCCTGGTAGGCTACAGCCCATGGGGTCACAAAGAGTCGGACACGACTGAGTGACGTCACTATCTTTCCTAGCAACACCACAACTTCTCAAAAACTATTTTCACATAAAACCAGATTATAACAAGAATATAACTGCATTCTAAAACACTCAGAAATAAATGAACATGGGAATAAAATTTAAATTCATTCTAATCCTGTCATCATGAGATACTCATGGTTAATATTTTGATGTAACATCCTTGACAGAGTAAATTTTGCTGTGATATAAACTTTGAAAATAAATCATGCTATATATAATATAGCATAAGCTTTATTTCCATTAAATACCACATTATAGACAAGCTAATATATATCTTTTCACTTCTCATTCCTTGACTATCTCTCTGCATATCATTCATCTCTGTGTTCCCTTCAGCACTGAACAAGGAGTGCAACATGCAATCACAGAGATCAGTCTACACTTAGCAATATACTTTGGTTTTGCAACTTTTGTCTGTTTACAACTATTGGGATAAAAGCAAATTCACTTGATGTTCAGTGACTTAGTTAAATCTTATATGACATTTTGTTTTGTGTAAGAAAAACAGATAAGAAAACCTGTCACCTAAACCATGTATTTAATAATTAATAATTTATTAATTACAGTATTAGTATATAATTAATTTACAATTAACAATTACCAAATAAGAACATATTTAATTTATCATATAATAATAATAATACTCAAATATTTTTAAAAGACTCTGAATCAGAAAAGACTCTAAAAAGGAAGATAGTTTGAGAGACAGAAGTTTCTCTAAAACTTTAACATCTTTAAAAGGATAACATCTTTAAAAGGATCCATATGACCCAAAAGATGGGGGCAAGACATCAAAGCTAGCTGATGGGCTAGCTGATGGGCAAATCTCTGAATGGGCACTGACTAGCATGTTTCAAACCTGAGCAGTGGATGGATCCACATTAAAGAAGCGCATGGGAGGACTTCCCTGGTGGCGCGGTGGACAAGAATCTGCCTGCTAATGCCAGAGACATGGATTTGATCCCTGCCCTGGGACCATCCCACTTGCCTTGGATCAATCAAGCCCATGTGTCACTGCTGTTGGGGTTGTGCTCTATAGCCAGGAACCCAATTACTGAGCCCACGTGCTGCAAATATTGAAGCCCACGGACCCTACAGCCCGTGCTCCTCAGCAAGAGAAGCCCCCGCCGTGAGAAGGCCCCGCACTGCACCTAGGGCAGCCTTTGCTTGCCGCAGCTAGAGAAAGCCTGCACAGCAACGAAGACCCCCACACAGCCCAAAATTATTTTTTTTAAAGGGTATGGGAATCCCTTGGACATGATGCTGCAGGTATGGATTCATGGCCTCTGCTTCAAAGTTCGGGAAACTGGCTCTGATTTTTAAGTGTGCAGCCACAAAGCAGAAACCTCTCAGAAGCACCTGGTATGTTCTCGCCACCAGCTTCTTGTAGAACAACAACTACACACACATGAGTAAATTTCTTAAACCCTTTTTGCATGATAGAACTGTGTGATTTCTAGGTCAACTGGGAATAAAAAATAACTTCTCCATTGCAGGGGGATGGAGACGTGACAAAGCCACATGGTATTTGCAAGGATGGCCCCAGGATAGACCGTAATTTAAACTGGAGATGACATAACTGTACACAGGTGGCTGTTATGTTCACCGTGAATAGAGAACACAAATCTCCTTCCTTTTCCCTCTAGTCTTAAGCTTCATTTACCAGTTCAGTTGACAACATTCCTTCCTCATTCTCTGCCTTGGCACTCTTCTGTTTCAATCTCATGGAGACCGTTGTGCTGGGGGAGAGGGACAAAAACTGTAAATTCATTCAGTAAATTGTAACTCAATTATTACAAGTCTGCAGATATTAATTCACACGTTTTGCTTTCTCTAGGTTTCCGTGTTAACATTGCTAGATAATATAAAATATTAATAATTTAAGAAAAATAGCCGCGTATATAACAAAGATGGGCTTTCCAGGTGGCTCAGTGGTAAAGAATCTGCCTGCAGTGCAGGAGGAGATGCAGGTTCTATCCTTGGTTTGGGAAGCTCCCCTGGAGAAGGAATTAGCAACCTGCTCCAATATTCTTGCCTGGAGAATCCCATGGACAGAGGAGCCTGGCAGGCTATAATCCATGGGGTTGCAAAAAAGTTGGACATGACTTAGCGACTAAACAACAAAATATAAGATAATGAAATTATTCCCAATGTTATGATATAATAATACATTTTAATTCTGAGACTGAGTTAAATGTTTATATAGTTTTCTCACTTACTATGGAAGTTATGAAATGGATTCTTAACAAATCAGGAAAATCTATTCTTATCTTTAATCTATTCTAGTTAGTTTAACATTAAGCTAAGACATTGATATATTCACTTTAGTTTTACTCAGAATTCTTCACTTTAATTAATTCTGCATAGATTTATTTATTTTCTTTTTTTAAATTTTATTTTATTTTTAAACTTTATGATATTGTATTAGTTTTGCCAAATATTGAAATGAATCTGCCACAGGTATACCTGTGTTCCCCATCCTGAACCCTCCACCCTCCTCCCTCCCCATACCCTCCCTTTGGGCCGTCCCAGTGTACCAGCCCCAAGCATCCAGCATCGTGCATCGAACCTGGACTGGCGACTCATTTCATACATGATATTATACATGTTTCAATGCCATTCTCCCAAATCTCCCCACCCTCTCCCTCTCCCACAGAGTCCATAAGACTGATCTATACATCAGTGTCTCTTTTGCTGTCTCATACACAGGGTTTTTGTTACCATCTTTCTAAATTCCATATTTATTTTCTTAATTGAAATTTTTATTCAAAGCTCAGTTTCTCAACCTAAGGCTAAACCACCAAAGGTTACTCTGGAGATAGTCCCTACACAGATACATTTCCTGGACTCCTCTTCTCTCTCCAATTTTTCTTCCTTTTTCCAGCACATGGAATCTTAAATATGATCGAAAAATCATATTTGGGGGGAAAATCCCCAGCTCTTATTGCATATTCTTTGCTATTGTCTAGATAGGAAATCTTGGCTCTTGCTATTCCATGGATACAGATTGAGAAGTGACGTTGCTCAGTCATGTCCGACTCTGCAACCCCATGGACTGTAGCCCACCAGGATTCTCTGTCCATGGGGTCTTCCAGGCAAGAATACTGGAGTGGGTTGCCATTTCCTTCTCCAGGAGATCTTCCCGACCTAGGGATTGAACCTGGTTCTCCTGCATTGGGAAGCCCAAATTAATACAGATTGAAACTAAAAAAAAAAAAAAAAGCCTTTTCTCAAGGACACATACTCTGCCTTGAGGTTCCGAAGTCTATTTAAAAGAAAAAAAGACAGAAAAGTTAATCAGATTGCTTGTATCACTACTATAAGAATTTCTACCCAAGGGCAGTGAGATAAATCACCATTTCCCCACTGCTCCCTGAATTTGAGAAGGTGCTGGGGAGGGTGGAGATACCAGACATGCCAGAAACGAAAAACACATTTTCTTGCTGTTTAGTCACTAAGTTGTGTCTACCTCTTTGCGACCCCATGGACTATACAGCATATCATTCTCCTCTGCCCTCCGTTATCTCCCAGAATTTGCTTAAATTCATGTCCATTGAGTCTCAGTGATGCTATCTAATTTTCTCATCCTCTGTGCCCCCTTCTCCTTTGCCTTCAATCTTTCCCATCATCAGGGTCTTTTCCAATGAGTCGACTCTTCAATATCAGGGGACCAAAGTACTGGAGCTTCAGCTAAATCTTTCAAATTTCATTCTACCACGCATGTAAAGTGCTCAGAACAGTACCAACTATACAAGCACTGACATATTTCATATCTGCAGATGAGCAAAGCACATGTTATCAGGTCTACACGATAAAGAAACTGAAACACAAAGGTCTACTTAACACCTGTCAGTCTCAGGCAGGCGGGAGAGGCTAAAAGAACTTCCCTGAGCCTTTTCTGTTTTATTTCCAGGATGCTGTGTGGCCTCAGGGAGTTGGTTAAAAGTAAGATATGCTAAATAAACTCGTTCTTCACATGTGCCAAGGCAGTAGTTCATAAATCTGTCTTCTTTTAAGTAAAAATTTAACAAGTCTAAGATCGAAATATAGTTTTTGAGATATTTTGCAATTTATAATCCTTTCCCTAATACTACTTCAATTTTTTAAAGTGGATTTCTCTGCGAACAGAACATGTACATTCCACGAAGTCTCAAGAATTTGAACTCAGCGTTTCAGTGGGCTGAAGAGGAGTAATGCTTTGGGAATCCTTTGTACACATTATGTATATACATAACTCCATAAGTTTAAGAAAATAGGGCTTGAAAAGAGTATAGGTTTGTTAAGTGCATGAATATATAAAAAAAAAAAAGTGTGTGCCTTCACCTCAAAGTCAACTTTAAGGATAAGGAATAAAGTAATTAAAGAAACACTACAATAATATTTTTGCTAGACAAAATTGTGAGGGCAAACTTTAGACATTTTTGTTAGATCCTTAAACTTTTGTCATATTATTTACAAAGCGTCAAGAAAAAATATACTAAGTAAGGATAATAAGTAGTTTTACACAGACTCACACTGATTTTTGTAGAGCATAGAGGAATATTTGATTCAACTTGGGCAAAATAGATGGCAAAAACTTCACATTCCCAACTTCCCAGAAATTTTGTCAATATATGGGATACACTTGTACAATTCATTTTCATAAAGAGGGATGAAAAATGTCAGTGGTGAGAACAATGAAAAATTAATTTAATGATGTACTTTTGTCTAAAAAAAATACCACTCAACTCATCTCTTTTCCTTTCCTTCCCATCTCACTGTTACTGGAATGACTTGTTTGGTGAAAAGGAGAGAGACAGAGGTAGTGGTGGTGGGGAGGGCTTATTTAAGAAATTAAATATTAAATATTTTCTTCTATAATGTATTTAATATAGCTAATTACTGATTAATAAGAGAGCTCCATAGAAACACACAAGTAAAATAATCATTTTCTCTGTGGTTACATTTAAACTGCTGAATACTAAAAGACTTTTTGAAATTGCTACTTTTGTCAGCATCATGAGAAAATCTTGTCTTGAATCTTGAGCAAATGATATATCATAACATGTTAGCTGTTCTATAACAGCTTGAGAAGCCACAACATTAAACTTTATACATGATGCCCTTAAAAGAAAAGGCTTCAAATAAACTTTGTAAGCACGCTAATGAATCAGGAGGAAATGTGTTTTGTTAAACCCAGCGAATGGGGCCAAACAGATGAGAAGCCATTTTTTCTGTTTCATCATGAGTGGCTTTTCAGTTCAGCTCAGTTCAGTCGCTCAGTCATGTCCGACTCTTTGCAACCCCATGAATCGCAGCACGCCAGGCCTCCCTGTCCATCACCAACTCCCGGAGTTCACTCAGACTCACGTCCATCAAGTCAGTGATGCCATCCAGCCATCTCATCCTCTGTCGTCCCCTTCTCCTCCTGCCCCCAATCCCTCCCAGCATCAGTCTTTTCCAGTGAGTCAACTCTTTGCATGAGGTGGCCAAAGTACTGGAGTTTCAGCTTTAGCATCATTCCTTCCAAAGAAATCCCAGGGCTGATCTCCTTCAGAATGGAGTGGCTTTTACTTTTTTTTTTTTCTGAGGAAAAAATAGAGATACTCTAGGAGTTCATTTATGTATAACTATGGCATATGTATCGGAGAAGGCAATGGCACCCCACTCTAGTACTCTTGCCTGGAAAATCCCATGGACGGAGGAGCCTGGTAGGCTGCAGCCCATGGGGTCGCTAAGAGTCGGACATGAGTGAGCAACTTCACTTTCACTTTTCACTTTTCTGCATTGAAGGAAATGGCAACCCACTCCAGTGTTCTTGCCTTGAGAATCCCAGGGACTGGGGAGCCTGGTGGGCTGTCGTCTATGGGGTCCCACAGAGTCTGACACGACTGAAGTGACTTAGCAGCAGCAGCAGCATGGCATATGTATATGTGGTTATGTGGTGTGACTATTGAGACTATGCTTTGAGTAATGTTAGATTTGATAATCTAAGATTTCTTTGCTTAGTCTAGATTCCAAAGACTTTCTCTGTTTTTTTTTTTTTCTAAAAGTTATATAGTTGTATCTGTTACACTCAAGTCCTTTGTTTCATTCTGAGTTAATTTTGTACACTGTGTGAGGCTTGGACAGAGGCTTCTTTTTCTTTAACTTTACAATATTGTATTGGTTTTGCCATATATCAAAATGAATCCATCACAGGTATACATGTGGTCCCCATCCTGAACCCTCCTCCCTCCTCCCTCCCCATACCATCCCTCTGGGTCGTCCCAGTGCACCATTTCTTGCCAGTCAGAATGGCTTCGATCCAAAAGTCTACAAGCAATAAATGCTGGAGAGGCTTCTTTTTCTTTCTCCCCCTCCATTGGCTCCAGCACCGTTTGTTGGGAAGTCTAACGTTGCTCTATTGACTTGCTCTTGCATTATAACTTCATCAGAAGTCTCCTGGGCTTATTTGGATCTGTTTCTGGAATTGCTATTCTGTCCCAGTGATGCAGCACGGTTTTGATTACTATAACTACGTAGTTATAGTATGTTATAGTTATATGTTATAGCTACATACTTACAGTATGGGCAGTGTAGTCCAAACTTATTATTTGCGTGCTTTGCTATATTAAGTGTTTTAAGCTATTATCTGTTCTTTTCAGCCCCACCCTTCTTTTTCCTGTCTTCCCAAGACTTCTTTGACACCAGTGTTAGACATTTTGTGATAGTCTCAAGAATCGTTTAGGTAGCATTCATTTTTTTGTCACGTCTATTTTCTCTCTGATTTTCAGATTGGCTAATTTCTCTTGTTCTGTTTTCCAGTTCACTGATTTTCCCTCTGAATTCTCTACTCTGTTCTCAATCCTATCTCCTGGCCTTTTCATTCCACTTTTAATATTATTCAGTTCCAAAATTTCTATTTGGTTCTTTATATCTTCGATTTGTTGATACTTTTCATGGCAAGGCTTTCTTTTTCATTTATTTCGAATATGTTCATAGTTTAGTGAGACATTTTTATTGTGGCTGGATTAAAATATGTCAGAGTATTCTAATACATCTGCTGTCATGGTGGTAGAGTATTGTTTTTATTCAAATCATAGTTTTCCTGGATCCTGGTATGATGTGTGATTTTTAATTAAAATCTGAACAATTTGTATTAAGTTATGAGTCTGGATCTTATTTAAACCTCTGTTAGCTGTTTTGGGGAAGTGAGGATCGCTGCCTTGTGACTTGTAGCCAGGTGGGGTAGAAATCTTCTTGGCTTTTGATGGTGACAGGGGCAACAGGGAGATGGGAGGGGTGAGGGTCCTTGATACCTCTGCATAGGTGGCAGCTGTACCTTCTCTTTGGGTCTCACTGATACCACTCTGGATGTGGGGGGCGGGGGATAGGAATTCCTCTTTGTGCATGCGTCCTTAGTCGCTTCAGTCATGTCTGACTCTTTGTGACCCGTCGACTGTAGCCCACCAAGCTCCCCTGTCCATGGGATTCTCCAGGCAAGAGTACTGAAGTGGATTGCCATGCTTGTAGGGGATCTTCCAAACCCAGGAATCAATCCCACTTCTCCTGCATCTACTGCATTGCAGATGGATTCTTTACTACTGAGCCACCAAGGAAGCAGAAAATCCTCTTTACTGCTCCCCCTTTGACCTCCACTGACACCAGGAAATTGGTCTCATTGCCCCGGGCTGGGCTGAAAATCCACTGACTTCACCTCAGCAGGAAGTGGGAAAATGCCTCATTACTGACCAATGGGACTGGAATTCCTGGATCCTCAAATTTCTTCATCTACACTGAGAGGGGAAGGAGTGCGTCACATCTGCCTGGCAGAGATGAAAGTTCTAGCTCCTAACCTGACCTTCTCTGACATCACCTTGGCAGGTGGGTGGGCTCACTCATTACAGTCCAATGAGAGTGGAGGTCTGCTCTACCCACTCCCCTTTACTGGCATGAGTGGTACTGGGGCCACCATTGCCTCTGTGGTTTTTGGCTGGAGTACAGTGGTCATTGCCTAAAAGTTTTCTTGTTAAGCTGCCTTCCTCCTGTCCTTTGGCTAGAGAGAGTAGGCTTTCACTGGGGCTCTTTTTGTCTGCACCTGTTGGTGGGTCTGGATCTTTGCACCTACTTCTTCATCTCCAAGTCCAAGATTTATGAGACTGAAAGAAAGCTAGTGGGTGGGTGGGGGTCGGGGGGCTGCATCCCTGTTTTAATCCTTGGGTCCCAAGGTTCCTAGCTAGTCCTCTTCTTCTCTTCACTTTTAGAGTTTGTTTTGCATGTAATAGTTGTGCTTTTTAGTCATCCTTAGAGGAGAAAATAGGGAAAAGTTTTCTTACTCCTTCTTCCTAGAAGCAAAGTCTTTTGGTATGATTTTCTAATGGTGCTCTCTCAAAGGCATGAGTGGAAAAATTCACATTTATGAAACACCGTTAGCCCCAAATTTAAACTACTATTGGTGACTCTTCATGAGGACTTACTATTGGAAACCTATGTATAGAAAATACTATTAAAGAGTACTCTTATGATTAAAGGCATACTAACATGTATGGTAATCTCATATGTCAGTGTATTTCCAATTACCTAACATTTACTCGAAGAACAGAACATTGTTGGCAGAATACTCCAAAATGATAATTCTCTCTTGTCTTTTTGATGGGAAACAGGAAACCCATATAACATGAGAAATGCCTTTGTATCATTGACCGGAACTAAGTGACTTTTCCCACAGTTTGTTCAGCTTGTGAATATCATTATCATCTGACTTCATCAACTCAGTCATCAAGGTGAAAGTCATCTAGAAAACTACCTTCAGGGAATAAAGATGCTAAGCAGAGCACTGAGGCTCATAAAGAACAACTTGAATCCCAGAGGAGAAAATCATTTTAATCCATGTTAGTTTTCACTTAGGCAGTTACCACATCATAAAAGCAGTAGATGCAGAAAACTCAATGAGAAATGGCCACAAGAATACAAATGTTTTGAAGGTGAGCACTTCATTGTAGAGGCTCTGGTATTTAGTGTAAGTCTGCAAAGTCATAATCTATCTCAAAGTATCTTTTTTGTTATAGTTACTAGAGTCTAAGGTTCTGAAAGAAAAATAATTGTACAATCAATCATGTGGTTGTTTCTAATTATTGTGATTTTGACTATATAGAAACATGATCTTGAGTTCAGCATTAATTTTTTGGTATGTAACACAGTGTAAATAAAAATGCATACAAAAGAGGAAACTAGGGACTGGTGATTGGAAGGGATGATATTTAAAGAGCTCAAGTGTTTTCTAAAAATATGAACTTATTTTTCGAAATAAGTCTGAAAAGGACTCAATGTGCTTTGGTTTCAACTATAAACAGGGGTGTTCTCATGCTTTTCGCACCATCTGTTTGTGGTCACAAATCCAATTGTGAGAAAAATTCCACTCTTATGACATCTTTATATTAATTTATTTGTGCCCTTTTTTGCAGTAGACTGACATTGCAGGGTCAAAAAAGGAGTAATTTAATCAAGATTCAAAGAGGAAGACATGATGGGTCTTTGGTTGATGTTGACATCCTACCAATCTAAGCAAACATACAGGTCCTCAGTATATACTAACTCACTTAGAAACTGTCCCTAATAACTTAATTAGCTTAACAAATGGCATTACTGAGTTTCTTTTAATAGCAGTTCACTGTGGATTCTCCCCACAAATTGTTGACTGTGTTCTTAATAGTAACCATTATCTACTGTCTGGAGCCTTTCCTGACATGTTCAAATAAAGCTCACTCTTTCATCCACTGTGCTCTCCTGACTTCTTACATAAATCTACATAAGTGGTTCTCAAATGGAGGTGATTTTGTCCCCCAAAGAACACCTGACAATGTGTAGAGACATCATCCATTATCACAAGCGAGTGAGTGCTCCTAGAAACAAGTGGTTAGAGATGCTGCTAAATATTCTACAACTCACAGAAAAGCCCCAACAATAGAAAGCTACTCAGCAAAAAAAGTCAATCATGACAAGATGGAGAAGCCATCATGGTCTATGTTAAGTTACCTTGATTCCACACATGACCCTGGAGGTTCAGTTAACGATGATGCAACTTTATGTCGAATCCCACCTGTGCACCCTACATCGCAACAACCAGTTCATCCACTCATTTCCAGCCACAGCGGCTAAGTCCAGAGGAAACCTGAGAGCTCTTTTTCTGATCCCAGAAAATTTGGTATGTTTTCCTAACTCAGGACTTAGATCAAGTTCTTTTCTCAGGTTGTGGCTGCAGCACGTTTCCATTCATAAACAAGAGTGAGCAAGGGAATGACTATCAAAGATGCCCTCATGGATGAGGTTTCAGAGATAGTCTTTCTGCCCACCTGGTTTAACAGCAGCCTTAACTCCACCTAATAAACAGAGTCAGCTGCCAAAGACTGGATGGTAACTCCTTCTCTCCTTTTTGTTTCTCTCTGGCATGAGAGACCCAAAAGTCACCAAGAAATAGCCATAACATAATTAAATCCTTGGGCTTACAACTGTCTTGTTTTTACTGCCCTGTGGATGCAGGAGGTGAAGGTCTCTTTATTTGCAGCCAAAGAGCCTCTCTGATTCTCTCAAACTTCTGTTTCAATTGGTGATTCATACCCTTTCGTTTTTTATTTTCTTTCCCTAGTTCATCATGGTACTCATCGGATGCCACTGTTCTTATATCACGACTTGTCCCACTCTTCCAAATCCCTGTGGTATGGGACTACTCTGTGTACTACAGCATTGCTTTCTATCCACACTCCATCACAGTTCACCAGGAATGAAGTCTTAACAACTGCAGCGGTGCAACAGGCAATTACCCCTCCACCTACTAACTGGATGGAGGACACATTGCCTGCAACCAGTTAGTGGTGAGTAATCAGGTTTCAAATTGCATGTGAGAGACTTTCTACTAGAGGGCTAAGCTGGCCACACTACAGCACAAGAAGCAACTGCACACACCTTTTTCCAACTCTGCATTTGGTAAGATCTCCCAAGATGGACGAATTTATACCAAGGAAATTGGCAAGAGCCATAAATCAAGATGTATTTCTTCCCAGAGACCCAGTGCTCTAACAGTAACCAACACACCACTGGTTTCCTCTCCAGTCCCCTTCTGGCACCAACTGTCTTAGGCTGGGTTCCTGGATAACAGATTTTGAGATGGAGATTTGTCTGCAGGAAGTGTATTGGGCTACTAAGAACAATACCTGTAAGGAAATGAAGGAAACAACATAGACCAGAGGAGAAGCAAAAATATAATGCAGTCTCGTAAAAGGTCCCAGACAATCTCATGAAGAGCTCCAGTTGGGATTCCCCAGCAGAGTGACTCAGAATTGAAACAGGGAGCTGCGTCTTTGTACACCTGCATTAATGAGTCAGCTCCCCAGAAGGGTGTGGACCTCAGGGAGTCAATTCCTGGAGGAACCCAGATGTGAGCCATAAATGGCCAAAAACATTACTGAAACACCTGGGGACTGGTCCTCAAAGTGAGGTGCTGAACACTGTGAGCACCCGTCTGTACCAATAAATATTCATTTCACCTATTTCTAAAGTACATCATTTATTAAATAAGCCTACTTTCTTTATTAAGATTGCCTAGAGAATCTTCTTGTAGATAGATATTTGTATACATTGATATTTATTTTAAAAGAAAATTCCTAAGAAATATGGTTTTCTAATGGGCTGTGTTAATTTATGCTTCCATCAGCCAGGAGTCCCCTTTCCTTGCACTTTCACCAACAGCATGTATTATAAATATTTGCAAATATAACAACTGAAGGATGCATTTAAATTTTGGTTACATTGGCATTTTTTATTGCTAATGAAATTAAACATGTCTCATATACTTGACTTTTTCTAAAATTGTACCCATCTTCTCATGTTCTACTCCCTTTTCCACTGTGCATATTTTTTGCTATTGATTTGAAAGGCTTTTAAAACTATAATTAGGGTTTTAGCTTTTTCACTGTTACACATTGAGAACATTTTCACCAATGGCTTTGTTAATTTTTTTGCAATTAGAAATTGTTTTTATTACATATATAACTCATTCATCTTGTTGTTACACATAAAAATATATCTACTTCTTTTGAGGAGCAAGTATAATGGTAAATATATAGGAGACTTTCAACAAATGTCATCAGTTGATGGATATATTGAAAAGGACTGTAAGGAAGAGAGGCACTTTGATTTATATAAAATTGGGCATAAAACTAAATTATCATGAAAGCAAAGACCATAAATTGATGGGAGCAGATTATAAAACCTCATCCTTAAAAAGCTAACAGTTATCTATATTAAACATCATCATTTGAGGAATATGCTGGCTCACTAATTTTAAGTATTAAATTTCATTGCAATTAACTAGCATATATTCATTTAAAAACTGTATTATAATAATTTATCAAATTGAAATGAATAAATGAATGCCAAGCTGAATCAATGATTCCTTAAATCTCATGTAATATCAAGCTCTTTGGAATTTCCTAATTTCATATCTTTATATTCTTGTCATTTATCTACTTGTCCTATTCACTGTTTACTCACTGAAGACAAGAATTAGATCCTATTCAACTTTCTATACATACTGAGTTATTTAACCAAGTTATTTATCTTCTTGCACATTACTATTATCATCACCATCAATATGGTTAAATGTATTGAATAAATGTGCACTATTCTGAAAGTGAAAGTCACTCAGTTGTGTCTGACTCTTTGCCACCCCATGGAATACAATCCATGGAATTCTCCAGGCCAAAATACTGGAGTGGGTAGCCATTTCCTTCCCCAGGGGAGCTTCCCAGCCCAGCAATTGAACTCAGGTCTCCCATATTGCAGGCAGATTCTTTACCAGCTGAGCCCTTAGGGAAGCCCAAGAATACTGGAGTGGGTAGCCTATCCCTTTCCAGCAGATCTTCCTGACCCAGGAATCAAACTGGGGTCCCTGCATTGTAGGTGGGTTCTTCACCAACTGAGCTACCAGGGAAGCCCAGTGCACTATTCTAAGTGCTTTCAGTTTTTAAGTCACATAATGATTACAACAGCCTTATGAAGTATGTGTACTACTACTCACATTTCATCAGATGGAAAAATAATTCGCCAAAGCTTACACAGCTGTGATTGACAAAACCAATAGTTTGACCCAGGGAGTCTAACTCTAAAGCCTGCATCCAGAATAAATTATATATGTAAATTATCACTAATAATCTCACATCAGAGACACTTAATAGCTAAGGCTATGCCACTGCTACATGTAGTGAATATAAGTAGAATTTAAAACAATTGAACTAGAGTGTATTTTCATGATAAATTTACAGTGTGATGGTATTGAGTTGAAACTTCAGGATTTTTCACTTTTCTAATTTATCTATATTTTCTAGAAAATCTAGAATATTCTTGAATGATTTGGTAATGGAAAAGGAGTAAAATAGCAATTGGTTTGGAGTGAAAAGAGGGGAAATATGGCATTTACCAAACGGTCAATCTTTAATATCTAAATCAGCTCAAATTTTGAACAGGAAAGGAATAGGAAGAAAACTTTTTTCCCCCCAGCCCTTTCTTTTGCTGTTCCTCTCTTTACTTATGAAAATAAGTGTTTTATAAATTCATATTAATAATTCCAATAATGCTTCTGTTTAGATGGACCCACTGAATTCTCAAGATTTTTTATACTTGTTTTCTTGTGCTATTGTGATCATTTTTTAATTATATGATTAAATAACTGGAATTAGGGTGTTAGGAAAGTTTAGTGAGGTACTGGGACTGACGATTTGGGGTTCCTTTACAAAATGAGCATTGCATGGTTATTGAAAGCAATATCAATTTAAGTGACTGTCAAATTAAGCTCCTTCTTTCAGGCCTGGAAGCAATTGAGTCTTGCACATTCCACACTTCTGAAGAATCTTCTTCTGCATAATCACTTAATCATTTTGAGTGGGCAGCAGGACAGCTTTTAGATCTTTGCTCATTTGTTTTTCATATGCACTTGAATCTAATTGTAATGCATATCACCAAAGAGAGGCAATCAGCTTTCAGAAATCTCCCTTATCTTGGCAAGACTTATTTGATGAAGAGCTGATGAAGAGCTGCCGGGCTGTGTCAGGCGGGACTCTGCACTTTGTGCTGGACATCCCGTCACCCTCGTGCTCTTCAGAGGTAACCAGGTCTTTCTAATCTTCTGCAGATGACACTGTGCAAGGCATGTCTTCCAAAAGAGCATCTGAACAGGTTTTAAGCCTCTTGGACCATTTTCTGTAGTAACTTGATTTGGTGGTTTCTTTATCTTCAGAACAATTCCAATACAGACACTCCCAGCTCTGACGCTGATATTATAAGTGGCCTTCCCTGGGTTTTCTACGTGACAGTGCCGTGAGGCAATGACGCAGTGGTCATTCAGTCATTATAAGAGGGCCTGGAGTATCCCTGGGGAGCTCTTTGAACAATCCGCCCCTCCTTCAGGAAATGAGAGGAAGTGCCAACCCAGTGGAAATGTATTTATTACCTGTTTGAAGGTTGCTGAAATAACAAAACCTCCTTAACAGACAAGCCAGGGCTGCACAAAAAACCTGAGGACGTTCTCACGTTGGGCCCTGAGCATCCTTCAGGCCAGTGAGTGGAGTATTTTGTTATGGGCACACCCAAAGAAGGAAGAAGGCAACGTGGTCGTATAAAATAAATTAAAAATAAATCAAGCATCAGTGAAAAACTTTCCTTGACCCAACTCATTGCAGGAAATCTGCTTGAAGCAGATCTTGGGGCCACGTAGGTCAACAGCTCCTGCGTCATAGCTCCACTGGGCTGGGAACCCCCTGTGATCAGGTTCAAGGAGTTGAAACCAGGCCTGCCTCTGGAGTGGCCACTCCCCGTGTCAGGGGAGACGGTTTTATTCTTTTTTTTTTTTAACTTTACAATATGGTATTGGTTCTGCCATATATCGAAATGAATCCGCCACAGGCATACATGTGTTTCTCGTCCTGAACCCTCCTCCCTCCTCCCTCCCCATACCATCCCTCTGGGTTGTCCCAGTGCACCAGCCCCAAGCATCCAGCATTGTGCATCGAATCTGGACTGGCGACTCGTTTCATATATGATATTATACATATTTCAATGCCATTCTCCCAAATCATCCCACCCTCTCCCTCTCCCACAGAGTCCAAAAGACTGTTCTATACATACATCACAGCAGGATCCTCTATGACCCACCTTCCAGAATATTGGAAATAAAAGCAAAAATAAACAAATGGTACCTAATTAAACTTAAGACGGCTTTATTCTTCAGCATGCAGGAACCCTCAAGATTGGAAATGGAAGTCATTCTCTCTGGCTTCTGGAGGCAGAGCTCTGCATTCTAGAGACTCTGTGTGCAGGCCCTGGGGCCTGCCCTCACTGACATTTTCAGCATTGGGTCCGTGGGAGAGCACTGATCTCTCCCTTTCATCTTTCTGAGTCCCTCTGCAGGTGGCCCCTCTGCATTGTAAGCCTCTGTCAATCCCTGAAAAGGAGGGTCTTTTCTCCCAGTTTCCTCTACCTGTACTTTTTTGTGATAGAGTGTATTCTTGATCTTTTTTTAGAAAATCTGCCTCCTCTCCAATACACAGAAGTAAAACTACACATGAAAAATAGGAAAAAGAAGTTTAAAGACTGTAACCTAGAAATCTTGTTCCGGTTACAATCCTGCCAGATTGCTCTATAGATTTCAGACTCAAGACTGTAAACTCAACTCTGATTCAGATTTCCAGCCTGTCCACTTGCCAGTCCAAGCCATGGGCTGGTGGTTCCCCATGATGATGTGAGGAACAGGCCTTGGGCCCTCCAGGCCCCTCCGAGCAGCTGCAGCTCCAGGCCCCCTCGGACTCTGGCTGGAGTCCATGGTCTGGCTGCTGGAAGGCCCTGGAAGAGGAGCATCTGGCATTTCTGGGCAACCTCGTCTCCAGCTGGGCTGACCACATCCTTTCCTGGGCTTCTTTTCCTGTCAGCAGTGGGACGAGTCGTTGACACCAGGAAACCCCCAGTGCACGTTCAAGACTACAGAAGCTGGTAGTCACGTTTCATCGAGGAAGAACTGGGCCGTGAACCCTGCCCCGATTCTCAGAGGCAGCTTTCTGACCCAGAAGAGAACACGGCCAGAGAATCTTGGAAGCAGTCCTGGGGACCAGTCATATGTGACAGAGCCCGGGAAGGGGCTCTGAGCCTGAATCTGGAGAAGGAGATTTGAAGAAATAAAAGTTGGCAAATTTAGCCCAAAGAAGGGCCTACTCTCTGCACAGAGGCACACTCCTGAAATGACTCAGGAATTGGAGACCTTTCCCAGGGCCACCTTGGGAGGCACATGAAGATGGATGAGCCACGTGGAAGAGGGAGCCTGGGGCCCTGAGCTCCCCCGGAGGAGCCTCACCCCATCCAGGAACAGCAGGACTGAACAGGAACAAACGAGCTCCACCGAAAACCCGTAAAAGGTCAAGACCTTCCAGTGTCAACTGATCTCACCTGAGTTCTTGTGAGTGCAGTCTCTCAGCCTGGTGGCACCCGTGAGCCCCCTGAGTGACAAGCACAAAGGAGAGCAGGTACCTGCAGGGGAGGAAGACCCCTGTGACCTTTCAGGGAGAAGCCGGCTTTCCTGCTCCATAAGGAAACGAAATTGAGGGACTGAGCCTCGCCAGGGAGGGACATGGGGTCAGGGCTCCTCAGGGCAGCCCTCCATGGAGCCTGGACATACCCACATGCGGGAAGTGGATGGCACAGGGCAGGGCTTGCATCCTCCAGGTGGGGCATGGGGCCCGGTGGGGCCTCAAGTGGCCGGAGTTCCAGGGTGGTCTCTGGCTGCGCTCAGTCAGCCCCCACCAAGTGCACCATCTGGAACAGCATTCTCTGGGGTGCAGCCCACCACAGAGGAGACTCCTGTTTTACAGAAACTGGCTGCCTCCCCTCTGCTGGCCCAACTGATCATCTGTCCTGCTTGCCAGGCACTGGTTTTCTTTAGAGATGGAGCATCCCCCAGGGCTCTGTGCATCCATGGTGCCCTCTGGAGCCAGGGAAGGGTGCTGACCTCCCAGGATTTCCTCCCTACCCCCTGGCCCTGGGGCAGCTGTGTGGTCTTCGCTGAAGCCGACCAAATGCCTGAGACAAGGTGTCCCCAGGAGATCCTGGTTATTTACACCCATGGCTATTTTCACAATAAAAAGCCCACATGCTTTAAGGAGACGTAGAGTCAGCCGAAAGATTACCTGCCTGAGTTGAAGAATGTCACAGAGTTCATGGCACAAGCCTGCGAAACCCTCAAGTCCCCAGGGGTGGAAGCCAGTCCTCTCCAGTGACACGCTCCAGAGTTTGGCAGTGCTTAATAAAAGCTGGCATAGGGCTGTGCTTGAGGACACAGCGCACACTGTCGGACAAGAACAGCAAAGGAAGCCCCCGGGTCATCAAGCGGGTGCTCTCACCACCTCCACGGGCCCCCAGGAGCCTCCCCGCCCCACACTCTGGGCCTCATGTCACTCAGACTTTGAGGGCCACGAAGACACCCCACAGGCCACCACCCATGTCCCGGGGCCCACAGCCTCCAGGACCAGACACCCACCCTGAAGGATTCAGGTCCACATTCATCAGCTCGGGCCACTGCCCACTCACCCTAACCCCATGGCCTCGATCTCAGACCCTGGAGTCACCCTGAGGGGGCGTGGCTTACCAAGACCCCAAGCACCCCAATTCCAGCCCTGCTGTTCCCCAAGCCAAGAGACTGGCCAGGGGGACCCAGTGAGCTTAGTATAGAGGGAGGCTGGGGGCCCCTCGTCCAGAAAGTCCTAGGCTCCTAGAGATGGCTGCTCAAAGTCTCTCCAGGTGAGTGGCCCCAGTGGCCCTGGCATCCCTATGGCCCCAGCCCAGTGACCTGCCAGAGACGGACAAGAAGCTTGGGTGTTCCCATGCTCTCTGTTCGTCCCCAGAAGCCTGGGCCAGCACAAGCCATGGGGATGCTGAATGCTGCTGGCCAGCAAGCAGGGTGATTTCCACCTTCCATCCAGGGTGATGGATGTGGTACCAGCAGAGGCACAGTCAGCACCGGGCACCAGGCACCAAGTGCTAGCTGGCGACAGCACCACATCTGTGCAGCGAGGACTTCCTGGCCAGGAAGTGGAGTTCCACCCTGGCCCCTACATCCACCCTCTGTCCCAGAATCTGCCACTGTCCTGAGACTCAACTGCGTCAGAAATGAACCAGGCACTCTCTTGGCCAACAAAGTAAATGCTAAATAATTCATGGGCTGATGGTGAGGCTCACCTTCAGCAACAGACACAGTCATCCAAGAGGCACGAATATCCTTCCAATACCCAGTGACTAATGCAGAAGGATGGCTTAGCCTCTCAGAAGAACGCAGAGTGACTTCAGAAGAAAACAATGCATGAGATTTGAAAGAAAACGCTCAACTTCAGGAGAGTCTAAAACTGCTTGCCTAAGAAACTGCAGCATGAAAGCAGAGCACCTACAAGCTGAAGGAACAGAAAAACGTGCTTGAAAACTCAGACACACAAATGCAACAGGTTGTGAAGGATAGAGAGCCAGTTAAGATCTCCACCTGAAACTGTACTGAAGGTTGCAAATTTGACTGACTGGAGATTACAGGAATGACAGCATCTTAGAATTAGAGAAAAAGAGTGAATTAGAAAAGGGAGATCAACCAGTCTATCAGTCAGAAGGTAATGTGAAAAAAACGGTTTGATGTTATTAACATAAATGCTACTTTCAAAAGGCTTGAAGGAGAAAAGTAAGAAATACTTAAGAAATTGAAGGCAAGACAATCAAGTGAATGAAGAATTTACAGGGCAAGTTAAACAATCAAACAAACAAACAAAAAAAAACAACTTCAAATTGAGTGGGCCTTTTTGCACACTGAAAATTCAGAGCCTGAAAGAGAATCAGAAGCTTCAGCTGAAGCTTCAAATACTGCCTCAAGTACAGTACACGGAGAACGTGTAACACAACTCCAGAGAGCATAGACAGAGGAAACGTGCTACTTAGAGAATGTAGTGTGCTCCCAAATGTGCTCCCCAAAGTGTAAGGAAACATAAACTACATATATCAGAATTCAATTTCTACAGGGAGAATGTGAAGCTGTGGACAAAGAATTGAAAAGAACTACTTTCTTCTATCAAAACCAGATTTTTTGCTGTGGGAAAATAACTTATGAAAGTTGAATGGCAGCTCTGTCAACCTAGATAAAGGCCAAACAAGCTAAGAAAAATGACCACCGCAGACAAAGAGCAGCTAAAATGCAGTTCAAGTTCCAGACTTCCCTATGCAGGAGTCCTTTGGTTCCTGCTGTTCCACCTGCAGCCACAAAAGTCTTCAAGTTTCAGGGGGTCTCCTTGCATCACAAGGTTGCCAAGGAAACAGGAGGTTTAAGCTGTGAGGGCTCAGAAATGCTGAGTCACATACAGGCTTGATTCAGCTTTCACAGCAGCAAACCCCTGAACATCCACAACCACAGCAAAACAGTTGCCTGTGTTTTCTCTCTTTAAAAGTAATTTTGCCTAAGCTCTTTTTAGTTTAAATGTTGGTATTTAATTGATGCTACCATTAAATTTATATCATTATACATTTTAGGATAGTGTTTTTCAAATATGGATTTAATATAACTCTTATGAGTCCAATTTCCACTTCACTGGACCCTCTAAAATTAGATAGTAGACACATAATATTGAATTTTGATTTTAAATAAAAAGGTCACTATTACTTAAAACATCTTTGAAGTTTGATATGAATAGAGATGTTAGAAACAATAAAGGTTATTTCTGTATGCTATAAATATAGTATAGGAATTTCCCTAGTGGCTCAGTGGTACAGATCTGCCTGCCAGCACAGGAGACACGGGTTGGATCTCTGGTCCAGGAAGATCCCACGTGCCGAGGAGCAACTAAGCCCATGCGCCATAACTACTGAGCCTGTGCTCTCGAGCCTGGGAGCCGCAACTACCGAAGCCCGTGCACCCTGGAGCCTGTGTTCCACAACTTGAGGCCACTGTGGTGAGGAACCTGCACCCCACAAATAGAGGGTCCCCACAGCAAGAGGACCCAGCACACCCAAAATAAATGAAACAAAATTACTAACAAGGTAAAAAATATAGTCTATATTTCACACAAAACGTGGTTGGAGTTTTGATACATCCCGTCTACCTCTACCTTCAAAAGCTTTTTTAATATTCTGAGCTTTTGGTCCACAACACTTGACTGAATTTCATTGAGAAAAGGAGAGGTATAATAAGAATTCATTCTTACTGTTTCTCTTACAATAAGAGAAACACAACTGAGGAAGGAAAAAGAAGACCATTTTTGCTTTCCACACAGGTTAAGCATTTAGTAATTGATTTTAGGGTTCCCAGACGACTTGGTGGTAAAGAATCTGCCTGAGCTGGAAGAGATACTGGGTTCGATTCCTGGGTTGTGAAGATCCCCTGGAGGAGCCTGGCAGGCTACAGTCCATGGGGTTGCAAAAGAGTTAGACACGACTTAGCGACTAAACAATAACAATAATTGTTTTTAACCTGTCTGCTGTTCCACACACACCGACTGAGCAGCTTTGGCTCATCGGACCCTCTGCTGGGGAAGCTGGGCTAAAGGCACCACTGGCAATGGCACCCCACTCCAGTACTCTTGCCTGGAAAATCCCATGGACGGAGGGGCCTGGTGGGCTGCAGTCCATGGGGTCGCTAAGAGTCAGACATGACTGAGCGACTTCACTTTCACTTTTCACTTTCATGCATTGGAGAAGGAAATGGCAACCCACTCCAGTGTTCTTGCCTGGAGAATCCCAGGGACGGGGGAGCCTGGTGGGCTGTCATCTATGGGGTCGCACAGAGTCGGACACGACTGAAGTGACTTAGCAGCAGCAGCAGTTCTTAGTCCACATGTTTTGAGGGTCTTAGCGGGCAGAGAGAGGCCAAGAAAGCAGCAGTGGGGAATGACAGGACACAAATCCTTCCCCAAATGGAGAAGGCACTACCTGAGGGAGAGCAGGAATTCGTCAGCGAGGCAGAGTGAAGAGCAGGCTAACTGCAGGAAAGAGGAAGAGCAAATACAAGAACGAGAACCATCGGGACAGTCAGAGCAAGACAGCGGTGTACGGCCAGTGTGGGTGAGGAGCGGGAGCAAAGCTGGTCTGCTAGAAAATGTCTCAGCTCCCATCCTAAGGGGTCTGGCTTTACCTCACACTTTGATGAGAGGATCTGAGTGGGGCCTGGTACAGAGTTTCACGTTAGAGGGAAAATGCTGGCCACTCTTTAGAAAGCAAGCCTAACGTCAGAAATGGGAGGCAAGCAGAGCTCACTTCCTGATCCATAAGGTGAAGGATGGGTGACCTCAGGAGACATCTAGAAGGTGGAACTCAAAGAACACGGAACAGACACAAGGAAGAGGGAAACGGAGCGACAGAGTGGTGTAAAGTCATTTTGTTTGTTTTGTTAAGATTTTCCAAAGAGTGGCTCCTCTAACTCTGATAAGATGCTCAGAAAAATAGACAGGAAAAACAACTCTGGTCCCCAACACACCCCAGATAAGCAGATAAACTTAGAAAGAGATTTTGCCCAGTGTTCCAAAAAAAGGCTTTTTGATCAACCTTTTTTTCCCTTGGGAATATAAATTAGGTTTATCGTTATTGATATACACAAGGCCCCTTTGCCCTCCTTCCCTCTCTCCTTCTTCTTCTTCCCTTTTTTTTAATAACGTAATTAGCACCTGCAAATCTCTCTGTGCAAAGCTAAAAGGATGCCAGCAATTTACATCTAAGCTTGTGGTTCCTCTGTCTGCATCCCACCCCTGCCTCTACACGGCCTAACGTTATCACCACACAGAATCACTTCCTTTCAGTTTTATGTGGCTTCATAGCATATATAACCTAAAGCAGAAAGCAAACGTTTTACCTGTTTAACATGACATTGCCACAATTGAGCCTTAGTGTCACACGCCACTCAGGGCCTCGCTGCATGTGCTGCAGAATCTCTTCACGTGAACCTGCCTTTATTCACTATCTCCTCTCCTGCTGAAGCGCTGGGTGGTTTCCAGGTCTAAGCCTCTGTCTCCACTTTTGCACACGCTTCTTTTCCACTTTACAGGATGATAACAGGCTAAGGTTCCTCATTTTTTTCAGATGTGGAGGATACCCTGAACCCTCTTTACATATTTCGTCCCACACAGGGTTTCAAACCCTTATTTCAGCCTAAGTGATCTATCTTTTCACACTGTTGATCCTGAATCTATGAAGTCTCTGTTTACATAACACCAAAATGACAAGCTATATTGCCTAATTTAGGCTACTGGTTAACTCGGTGGAAAATAAATCATTCACACGTTATTTGAACTAACCAGTTCAGTGAGTGTATACAGAAGCCCCATAAATCCTCACCGATGGAAGTCTGATTGTTTTCTCTAATTGGCAGATAAAAACTTGGAATGAAATGCACTCCTAACCCTTAAGACTCCAACTTTCAATCGAAGTGGAGACCGGTCACTGGGCAGACAGGCGGCCAAAGCAGAATGAAAGAAGCATGAAATGGCAGAGAGAAACGCCCGTCACGTGTCATAGCTCCGAGGAGCAGCAGCACCACTGCTTTGCCGTCAGGGCTGCTCCTCCCTCGCGCCTCCCAGAAGTCCTAGCGGTGGGGCCTCGCCCCACCCTTGGCTCCCCGGGCCCGGATGTGTCTGCAGATACACCTGGACAGGAAGGGGGACTTGGCGCTTTAAGAAGATCCCACAGCCTAGGCTAAGGATGCAGGGTCAAAGGCTGTTGTACTACAAAGACATTTGTATTTTGGCCTGACTTTCCCACCCAAGCTTTCTAGAACTTTTGTCTCAACCAAGTTTGAACATATTCAAAAAAGTTTCTTACCCTCTACTCTTTTCATTTCCTATACTTTCTCTGGAAATTGGAACTTTTTCTCTCTTTCCTAACAGAGTACATAGCACTTACTCATTTCCTTCACTCATTCAACAAATATGTATGGAGTTAGAATTATGAGCCATATATACTGCTAGAACTCAGAGATTATAATATTGAAAAAAAAAAAAAAAAACAGAAAAATTGCCCTCAAGAATTAACTAATTGCACTCTGACCCTCGAAGATTGCAACAAGGAGGTGGCAATGGCCCTTGATCTATTCTGGGCAGCATGTGAGTGAAAAATACTTCTTCAGGGAGTGAAATTGGGTGAAGCTGGGGTCTCATGGACTAGCCGGGATCTAGAGAAAATGCAGTTACTGTTGCTACATCTGTCTGTCCCTCCTGCCTCCACTCTCATCTGAGCCACAATCACCCCAGCTCCTTCACCCCTGCCAACCACTGCACCCCCCAGTAAGACACTGGCCTTCCCATTTCCATCCTGCCCAGACTAATCAGCTCTTCTGTCTGTAGCCTAGGAAATTCTTTAAATACGTGAACTAGGCCATGTTAATCCATTGCACAAGGCTACACTGATCTCTTTACCACGGTCCCCACCCCCTCCCAACCCCCCTGCAACCTCCCCACCACCTTCTTTCTGACTTCACTTCCTGCTGGCTCCACTGAGACCTCAATGACTCACCAGAACTCTTCCTTTCCACTTCCTTAGCATGTCGACATCCCTGTTGGGTTTTCAAGAGGCTCTCTGTCTGTAATTCCCCTCCTGTTGTTGCATATATGATTAAAACTTTCTCCAATTTCAGCTTAGCTGACACCTCCTCAGAAGACTAGAACCTGTAGAAATCATAAATTCGGTTTATCACTTCTACATTGTTTCTCTCCAATACTAGCCTATCTCCACTAAGATAAGAACCATTTTCTCACTTATGTACCAGAGACAAGCACAGTGCCTGATACATAACACAATCTACAAGCATTTTCACTGAACAAATGAATGGATGGTATTAAATACACATTTTTTTGTCAGATAAAAATCTTTATTAGAAAGATTAATTCCACAAGGAAGAAACAAAAATTAATTGGAAAAAATTTTAATAATATTAAAATAAATTGTTCAATTCTGTATTATATTAGTCAAGGTTCTCTAGAAAAACAAACTCAACAAAATATAATGTGCAGAAATAAAACACACATACACACATTCATTCATGCAGTGATACAGGTTAACAAGTCCCAAGATCTTCAAGGTGAGTAGGAAGCTGGATCCAAGAGAGCTGATGACTTAGTTCCAATCCAAAGGCCGTGACCCAAAAGAGTCAAAGGTATATTTCTGGTCTGAAAGTCCACAGCCTCAAGACCCAATGTTTCAGTTTGAGTCCAAAGGCAAGAAAAAAACCAATGCCCAGTTTGTAAGCAGTTAGGCAGGAGGAATTTCCTCTTAAGAGTCCTTTCAGTTCTATTCAGGCCTTCATCTAATTGAATGAGGACTGCCCATCACACAGAGTGCAATCTGCTTTACTCAGTCGATGGAATCAAATTTTGATCTTGCCCAGAAACACTCACAGACTCGCTCAGAATAATGTTTGACCAAATGTCTGAGCATCCTGTAGCCCAGTCAACTTACAATTAACCATCAATTACAATTGATGCTTACGATTGACCATCACAATTCCCCAGTAATACCACAACGGTGTTTCCTCTGCATATTATTGAACTTCAAGGCATCCAACTGAGCTCAAGTTCCATGGGCAGGGGCTCCAGAATACATTATGTGTGATTTCAAGGTAGAAGACCTAGTAACTCTTGTCTGTTGCTAGACCTGTTGTCTCTCTTAAGCTGGGATTCTCCATTACAGGTGGATACAAGTAAATGTAACTAAAGTCAAAGCAAAAACCCAGAACCACAACGTTACCATTGCCACCAAGTGACAGAAGAGGAGAAATGGAATTCCTAATGCTTATTTATAATAATAAATATTTGTCATACTACTAAATAAGCATCATTTATTTACTGCTTGCCAAATACTATTCTGAGTACTTTACCTACAGTAATTCATTTAAGCATCATAACGACCCTACTTATTGCTAATTCTCTTCTTATACAGGAGAGCAAACTGAGCACAGAGAAGTTAAGAAACCCATCTGACAGAGAGAAGGAGGCAGATCCAGGATCCACACCCAGGCATTTCTGCTCTAGAATCTGCACTCTTAGCTAGTGCACTTGACAGCCCCTGAGAGACATAATTGTGCACCAGGTGATTACGTATGTTATATCTTTAATCCTAACATCAACTCTGAGAAGACAAAGATTATTTACAATAAAGAAACTAAGGTTAATTGATGAAGTGACAGGCCCAAGCCCGTGATGCAAGTTAGTGGAAGAAACAATTTTTCAAACTACATCTGTTTGACTCTTAAACCAGGTTTCTTTCCAATATTTCTCAACTACTGCCTTTCTGTGGATTGAATCCAAGTGGATCCATTCATTTCCAAAGCAAAGTTCCCAATCACACATGAAACATAATCTCATATTTATAGCATAATCAGAATCATGGAATTTTAGTTAGGTCACATTTTTTTCTATTCAAATTGTATATATACAATGAAACTGAGTTAAGTATCATTTTATGAAAAAATCGTTTTATATTTCTGACTTCCCTTTGCTTTGATTATTTTTGATGGTAAGAATCCATCAGTTGGAATGACTAATGCCAGCTCCTTATTTATAGTTCAGAACACTCACGTGGTGTTTTGATGAATAAAATATACGTCTAACCCAATTATATAGGATACTAGACTGCAAGAAGAGGACTGGGCCACTTATTGCTGAGATTCCAGCTTTAGCTAGATAAGGACTGAGGAGACACGTAGAAGCTTGACAAGGTTTATCATCAGCTAAAATCCATTCCACTGTTCTCTGTACTTCCAGAATTTTGCTTTTGGAATGGAGAGGCAATACTGTCATGAGCCTGGATAAGCAATCAAGAGTTCTGAGTCCACCCATACATGCCTTCAAGGCAACTTGAACAGGAATAACATCTCCTCTGGTGCATGCTGCCTCAAGTACTATGAGATCATGGGCTTGATCCACTTGGATTAGCAAAATGAAGCAATGCCAACAGTCCTTCCAGCCAAGCCCCATGCTTTGAGCAGGACAGCTACAAACACTAACCCTACCCACCTGCCCACCATTTTCACTTTGTATAATGCCTCCTAAAATTAGCTCA
This sequence comes from Bos mutus, assembly GCF_027580195.1. Lineage (NCBI taxonomy): Eukaryota > Metazoa > Chordata > Mammalia > Artiodactyla > Bovidae > Bos > Bos mutus. The sequence continues at coordinate 37,579,185 of NC_091643.1, forward strand.
TATTCTGTAGGTCGCTTTGATAATAAATTCTAAATATCCCAACCCACTGTTCAAATGTTTGAAAATATATGCACTTCATTGTTTTGAAAATAGTTCCTTAAGAGTGATTGTTTACTTTAAAAATGTTTCTTCCATATAACTGTATGTAATTATGATGATGGGCTTGTGTTTAGATACCGTCTATGCAAATAATATCCAATACATTACAAACAGACCACATTAGCTAACTGGGAAGCTGAGAAGTGTGTTCCTAGCAGATACTTCTTAATAACCTAGCTTCTCATCTAGAAGCTGACTAGAATTAAGACAAGAAAAAAAAAAAAGAAAGAAACAGTTTTCCCCCTTAAGTATATTTCTTCTGTTTTGCATAGTCTACACAAACAGCCTACTAGGACAGATGGATGTTTTCCCCATTTTTTTTTTTTTTTTTTTTTGCTTTCATCAGCAAAGTAAAGGCTGAGACAGCTATGGCGAGGGGAAACAATACTGATTTTCTAAGTGTAAGTTTTCACTTCAAAGTCTTGGACAGCTTGAGATTTGGCTGACAAAGGTCTGAGGCTCCATGTCGGGAAAACCTCCCATCCTCTTCCTGCTGGTGACACACAGACTAAAACCTTGTATGACCAATTCAGAAATAACTAGCCCACATCCTAGGACGAACTATAAAGTGTGACACTGACGTACTGAATATGTGCATTGGAAATACCCTTGAGGGACAGGTCTTGGCTGTTGGCACAACCCACAGTCCATTTGTGGCCAAAGGAAAAGGTCAGGCGGTATTATTTACAGCCACAATTCGCTGTTGTGTTCATGTGGGGGTGCCCATACGAGCCCAAAGAAAACAATTCATTCTAGGGTGAGTCCCAACAATCTTCTAATCTCTGACAGTACTGACTGACCAGATAGAAGCCTTTCTACTGAAATGTGCTTTCACTTTCAGTCCCATCATCTTTACAGAGGTTCTATAAAAAGATACAGCACAGTGTGCCAAGGGATATAGCTCAGTGATTGTAACTCAACAAGGCATCTGCTCCGTTTCCCTGTGGGATGTTCTGCAAATCTTTCTCTCCCTTAAGAAACTGATGTAGTTGTACCTGTCAAGAACAACATGCTGCTAGTCTTGGCATTTCCCCAAGTTGTGTTAGGAAGACCTTGAACTTGACTTTGTTATCTTAGCTTGAAATATTTCAACCCTACCATGAAATGGGACAAACCAGACAAAGGAGTGGGGAAAGAAGTGTTACGGATTTTGGAAGAAAAGTGGTGTCTTATCTTCTGCAATGTATCATTGGCTAAGGTTTTTAATTTAAATGTACAAGTTCAAGTTCACACCAGACTTTACTTCTTAAAAGTATGACTTGCTGAGGTATGGGAAATGCAGATAGCTTATAGAAATAAACTTGCTTTTTTTTTTTTGGCTCCCTCCTGGGTCTTCTAGTTAGACACATTATGTTTCCAAATTCCCCCATCACATGTGTTATTAAAATATACCCAGATTCCTTCCCAGGTCATTAAAAGAAGTATATTATAGAAATAAAAGTTAATTCCCTTGTTAAATGATAAAGGCATCTTTTAAATGTTTTCTCAGTTTAAATATGTATGCAGGAGTTGTGTTTTTAAGAAAACGCTTACCTGAAATGACTGCTGTAAGAGCTGCTTCCCACTGCATGGAAGAGTTCATGATAGTCAGCTGTTTTTGAGGAGCCAGTTTATTCATTGTGAGCAGCAATCCCAACTGTATACCAATGGCCAACATGCTGTAACTGACAGGACCTCAGCTCAGAACATTCTGGAGCAAACTGAGTACAGCAAACTGAACTGTAACCAAGGAAGATTTAATTACCAATTGGTGGGTCAGCAAATATAAATTATAACAATCAGAAATAAGGATTAAAATAGATAGTTTGGGAGAAATTCTGGAGGAAGTTTAGCACAGGATGAATTAAAGCAGTAGAGTCAATGACTAGGTTGAGAATATCAGGTCAAGCCCATGAAAAATATTTCAAATCATTCAAATTCAGTTTAAACTTGGATTTTCAAATGGCAAATAAATTATCTGCATGCTTTGCAGCAGATTGAACTTTGATACTAATTAGAATTACAGTTGGCAGTTTTCAATTGCCATCTGTTCCTCTTTCCTGAAACATCTTTGGATTCTACACAGCACTTACATCTGAGATTTGTTTTTATGTCAAGTAGTGTTTGGACTTTCTGGATATTCTAAAGCATGCCTGAACTTTAAATTTGACAGTAAAATATGTAGATGCATATAGGTATACACGTATTATACCCTTAAAATATATACTTAAAAATTAAAGCTTTTGTGTTATCTTAAAGTATTGAGGTTTCTCATGAAACTACTGTCCTCATTAAAAAAGCATCATTCACCATTTTTCACTCCCAAGTTATTAGCCCTAGATCTTAGCTTGGGAAAAAGTCTGCCGTTGCTGTTTTGGATGAACTGTTGCTCAGAAGCAACTTTCTCATCATCGTCCTTCACATCTTACAGAAAACTAAGAAAAACAGAAGGCAGTGGGTTGATAGTCATCTTCAGAACAGCCACACGACGGCCATGCACAGTGGCCAGACAGAGGAAGGCAGCCCTTTGCTGATGGGCACTGGCTTCCTCAAGCTTCATGGCCACTCAGAGTTCAGCAGCCTCTGGACGATGTTTTTTCTGAGTCCTTGTTCTCAGCATCCTCAAAACAAGGGCTGCAGAGGAAGGTAAAGGACTGGGTGCTGCCCCAGGAGGAGGAGCTTGAGGTTGCTGTCAGGACAGAGGATGTGACAAGTCATCAAACCCCAGTCACACAAAGACAACAGGGAAAAAAGCAACAATTGAGGAAGCTGGGATCACTGAGGCCAGCAGGGAGCTGGGAAACTTCTCTGAATTCAAGTAGAGTAGACTTATAATTCATAAATCAGCACTGCATCCAACTTTTCGTATTCTCACACCATTTTTTTTTAAATGTGCATTGTTTTTTTTTCTTTTTTCTTTTTTTTAAATTTCTTTATTTTTTTACTTTACAATATTGTATTGGTTTTGCCATACATCAACATGCATCCGCCACGGGTGTACACGTGCTCCCCATCCTGAACTCCCCTTCCACCTCCATCCCCATACCATCCCTCTGGGTCATCCCAGTGCACCAGCCCCAAGCTTCCTGTATCCTGCATTGAGCCTGGACTGGTGATTCGTTTCTTATATGATATTATACATGTTTTAATGCCATTCTCCCAAATCATCCCCCTGCCCCACAGAGTCCAAAAGACTGTTCTATACATCTGTGTCTCTTTTGCTGTCTCGCATACAGGGTTGTCGTTACTATCTTTCTAAATTTCATATATATGCATTAATGTACTGCATTGGTGTTTTTCTTTCTGGCTTACTTCACTCTGTATAATAGGCTCCAGTTTCATCCATCTCATTAGAACTGATTCAAATGTATTCTTTTTAATGGCTGAGTAATACTCCATTGTGTATATGTACCACAGCTTTCTTATCCACTCATCTGCTGATGGACATCTAGGTTGCTTCCATGTCCTGGCTATTATAAACAGTGCTGCGATGAACATTGGGGTACATGTGTCTCTTTCAATTCTCACACCATTTTTGTTTCTATCCCTTTCTCTCTCCTTACATAAAACTGCTGTGGGTGCCAAGTTACTTGAGTTGCCAAAACAAGATCTGATTGCTCTGAATAAACTGGTCATCTCTGGAGCCTATTGAAGAACTGAACTGTGAATTGAGCTGATGCTTGTTTAGCATGCGATGAGCCACATGTGGTGAGCTGTTTTATTCAGTCCTCATAAAAAACCCAGTGAGACATGTCCCATGATCCTATTTTCACAATAACGAAATAAAGGATAAGAAAGATTAAGCAACTGGCCCAAAGACACACAACCATTAATTCTCAAAACGTGTGGCTCCAAACCTCTTTCTTTCTTCTCCTCTTTCCATTGTGGAACTTCAGAAGGAATGCACAGGCAAACTCAGTCTCTTCTGAATTTCTGTCTGCCTTCAATGATTCCAAACTAGTCAGCCCTGAAATCTGCTTGAGAGCGCAGAATGACTGTGTGTGAATTATGCTGTAGCTACAAATATAAAAGTAGCTACAGATAGCTAAAACTAGGGACATATCACATCAAAGCATCATTTCTAGCTTATCTTGAAAACCTCCTATACTTACTCACAGACTGTTAATTAAGCCTTTATTGGAAGTCCACATATCGGAGGATCTGCCTACATCAGTCACTCAGTCATGTCGACTTTTTGCAACCCCACAGACTGTAGTCTGCCAGACTCCTCTGTCCATGGGATTTCCCAGCAAGAATACTGAAGTGGGTTGCCATTTCCTCCTCCAGGGGATCTTTCCGACCCAGGAATCAAACCCACATCTCCTGTGTCTCCTGCATTGCAGGCGGATTGTTTACCTGTTGAGCCAAATAAGCTCCATCTAATACTGTAAATGTTGTAAATATGAAATCAAATTATTTAGAAATATGTAGCTGCCCAGAGGAGAAACTATAGCAACTAAACAAATGTTCATGATTTTCCCTGTCATTTTTACCACCATTCTTGGGAGAGCATGTCCACTATGCACAGAGGGAGAGTAGACCTGACCATTCCTTAAATGCAACTCAAACTCGGAAGTGGCTTAGGATCCACTTCATCTTCACCTGACAGATACAAGCTGAAGCGGTAACTACCGCTAAGCAGTTGTTGCTGAAGGATGCTCTTTAGAGGCTCTGCGTAATAGCTTTCATTACTTCTTCTGCCCTGGCAAGAAAATCCACCTGTGTCTCAAAGGTCTTTTCTATCCAAGATCTATGAGCCAAGATCTCAGCTTCTTACTGAGACAAAATGCCCACCAAGCACTCCTGCACTCAGCAGAAGCTTTGAAATGCAATTCCCTGGTTCCCAAAATGTCCAAATGCTAGAATTATTGGATGATTAAGAAGCTTGTCTCTGTGTCAAAGGAAGGTTCATTTCCCACAAGTAAACTCTTGGTGGGCAGCAGGGTATCATTTATAATCCTACATTTAAACACACAAAATTGAATAGACGTTGTGGGAGTTTCTGTTTAACTAAAAATAAAGATGTTTCCTTTAATCTGATAAGTGTTAGGAGTTGTCTATAAACCTGCCTCTGGTCCCACCCTCCACCCCTTTTCCCTTGTTTATTTCTTATATTTTTCATATCCTGAACCTGACTTTCTTCAAGAACCCTTCCCATTACACTTCACAAAGTCCTCACTTCCTCCAATAGGATGCCATCCTCTGGAGTCCATGCATTTTCTTTCTCCTCTTCCACTTAGTTATCCAAAGCAGCATGATGTCCTGTGTAAGAGCACTGGGTCTGACAAAGCAGAGCTGCAATTTTTTACTCTTAGTTGGATAAATGTGGATCCATAGCTTCAATATACCTGAGGTCCCTGAGTCTGTAAAATGGAATAGCACTTACTTCAGGCATTCCTTGAGAAAATCAAGTGAGATAACCCAAAGAAACCATTTACCATGGTCCCTGGCAACTGGTACTCAGTATATTTTCTTTGTAGAACTATCAAGGAGACGGTGACTTCTCCCACCTGAGCTGATAAAGAATAAAAATTATCTTTGTTACTCATCTTACACCAAAAACGTTCTCATTTCCTATCTATATACAATAATGCTAAAAACACACCTCAGAAAAAAGGACACATTTTGGAAAGTGATATTTAGGTTTGTGCACTATGTTTCTGCCTTTTTCCCCCAAGCCATAAACTTTTTTTAAGTAGGATGGAAATCGAGGCTTACCTTGAAGACTCTTTAAGAATCCAAGTTAAATAAAATATATTGTGGATTAACATATTTAATTCAATGGGATTTTTTTTTTTCCTAACATCACAGGAAAGCCTTTGGTGAAAGAGTCTATATTTGAGAAAATATCTGAAAAAGAAAAAAGAAGTTAACATTACATGTTCTACGTGCTCTGATTGAATAATTGAACCAAATGAGAAGGAAATGACTCACAAACAATCCTTTGAGGATCATAATTTCCAGAAGCAGAAAGGAAGGGTGAAGAGGTTAAGTAACTTGCCTGAGGCCACGCAATTAGCAGTCTGTCAGAGTAAGCAGTTGAGGCTGGTTTAGAATCCAATTCTGTCCGCTCACATGTAAGTTAATGTTTTTTCTACTATATCACGTTGTTCAGTACTTTCGATCAGATTTTCAAGGCCCTCTTCTTCAACATCACAAAGCTGAAATTTGAAGCAAATGCACAAAATACAATTATTATCAAATCCTAATATGCTGAAAATATTTTCAGAATCTTGATTTCAAAATATTAACACTACAGGGTAGTCGTTGCAAACTAAAGACAATTTTTCTCCCTCGGGGATATCTGGCAATGTCTGTGGACACTTTGATTGTCATGACTAAGAGAAGCAGGCATCTAGATTGTAGAAATTAATGACATTGCTGAGCAACTTACAAAACACAGGACCGTGCCCTCCAGAAAAGAATCATCCACCACAGAAAATCAATACAGCTAGGACTGAAAACCCTTGATCAGGGGCTTCTGCGTTATAGCAAGTGAAATAGTTTAACTCAACTTCGGACTCAGGACAAATTTTATGAATCAATAAAATGTAAGTTAATATTTTTAAAAATCTCAAAAAGAAAGTAAAGAATTATGGGACCAAAATCTGGGGGTGAAAAATGCCATATTCCAGAGAGGTAATCCTAGGGCACAAAACTGATTTTGCTCTGAGAGTGTTTACTCATTGGAAGAGCAGTTACCAAGCCAAAGTCTGGTTTGGGTGACTTTTCAGGAAGAAGAGAGCAGATCCCAGGGACCAATCACCCTGGAGAATCAGTTTGCATCTTCTTTCAATTGAATCTGGGAGCCAAATACTATACACACCCATGGTTGCTCTGAACTAGAAATTACTTAGCCTCTGTGAAGACTTGCAGTCCAAGTTTGTATCTTCCCAAGGCTATGGTTTTTCCTGTGGTCATGTATGGATGTGAGAGTTGGACTGTGAAGAAGGCTGAGCACCGAAGAATTGATGCTTTTGAACTGTGGTGTTGGAGAAGACTCTTGAGAGTCCCTTGGACTGCAAGGAGATCCACCCAGTCCATTCTGAAGGAGATCAGCCCTGGGATTTCTTTGGAGGAAATGATGCTGAAGCTGAAACTCTAGTACTTTGGCCACCTCATGCGAAGAGTTGACTCATTGGAAAAGACTCTGATTGGGGAGGGATTGGGGGCAGGAGGAGAAGGGGACGACAGAGGATGAGATGGCTGGATGGCATCACTGACTCAGTGGATGTGAGTCTGAGTGAACTCCGGGAATTGGTGATGGACAGGGAGGCCTGGCGTGCTGTGATTCATGGGGTCGCAAAGAGTCGGACACAACTGAGCGACTGAACTGAACTGAACTGAACTGAAGTGTTAAGTTCTATTTACTACCAGACACATAGTGGCCAGAGGTGCTTGGCAGAAGCGAATGAAAAGTTTCTTTGGGGTGTAATACAGTGGTGTCAGTTCTCAAAACTTCTGAGAAAGAATTTTTCAACAACCACCATCACACCATCAAAAAATAACCTGGTATATAGGTAAACAAATCCCCATGATACCATGCTCTCAAAATACCAGAACAGAAACTGAACCTGTTAGGACAACTGCTGCTGCTGCTAAGTCGCTTCAGTCGTGTCCGACTCTGTGCGACCCCATAGACGGCAGCCCACCAGGCTCCCCCATCCCTGGGATTCTCCAGGCAAGAACACTGGAGTGGGTTGCCATTTCCTTCTCCAGTGCATGAAAGTGAAAAGTGAAAGTGAAGTCGCTCAGTCGTGTCTGACTCTTAGCGACCCCATGGACTGCAGCCTACCAGGCTCCTCCGTCCATGGGATTTTCCAGGCACTAGGCCCAGACTATAAACTAACTGTGCTCACTATGAGCAGTGGGCATCTCTGCAGATCACCAGTACCTGGCTCCGCCCTGCTCCAGCCCATGAGAGGATTCACTTCCTCACCTTGTGAAATTAGGAATGGCCACCTGATCTTTCTGTCACATCTCTTGATGGTGCAACTTTAGCTGTAATTGTATCTAAAAATTACAGGTTTAATTCCACTTCATTCCAAAAACTACTGTGGTTGCCTGAAATAATTCCAGTTTTTCATTAATGTGCAAGACGGGGTCACCAGGTCATAAAACAGAGTGATTCTACAGATAGAGGGACTCTTGTTCTCAAATTGCCAGAAAGTTGAATCCCCAGAAGTCACTCTCAGCCTCAGACTAGTCTGTCTTCACACACTCAGATCGTCTTCCTCACTGGCTCTCTGAACAAGCCTGCTGCGTCTGAATCATCAGGGAGCCTGGAGCCCAGATACCAATTAAGTGTGCTGCTTAGGTATTGATGTTTGCTTTTATCCTCTTGAATAGCCTATAACTCCTTGATGGAGGAATGGACCCTTGGTCCAGGCTATTTACCTTATAATTCTTGGCCTAAGGCATGGCACACAGTAGGCAATATATGTTACAGGTGGGGTCGAGGATGAGTAAAGAAATACTCTGAAAGAAGTCATCACATAATGGTCCCGATAGTAGTAGTAATTTACTCTTTGGATAAATATTTGTAAGGTGTTCCCTTGTGATTGAAACCAAAAATACAATTTTCGGACCTCAAATATGCACATCTGCTGGGATTAAGGAAAGCATACTTGTTACATAACCTCAGAAAATTTTAGTCCTCTGTTATTTAGTGGAAGGTCTTTGCTACTAAGGACATCATTTAAAAGGCAAAGTTCTCCAAGAAGTAGCTTTACCCCAAGCCTAGCTTAGATCTCTATAGGAAAGAGAATTCCCTAAACAGAGCTGCAAATGGTATCTGCTTTATGTGACCAGGTTTGTCCAGAGACTCTGTGTCGTGAGAAGAAATTACAACACCACTTAGGGCGAGAAAACACATGTCTCTTGAGATCTTGTAATTGTGACCATCCACTTTAGAAATGTTAGCTTGCTGGTGAGTCTTTCCTTTTGAAATGTAAATTATTTTAAAAGACTTGTGTATCTGATCTCTTTAATGTGAATTTCTTTTTTCTGACTTAATGGTGATTTATTATGCAATTGAATGCACTAAATGTATCACATGAGGTTTAGTTCATCTTGAATCATAGATGGCCGCCACGTGTGAGTAATTAATGCTTCACAGCAAATATTAGGAGTTTACCTTAGATTCTATGTAATTAATGTCTAGAATGATTTGCAAAAGGAGAAGGCAGTAGAGGAAGAGATGGTTAGACAGCATCACCAACTCAGTGGACATGCATTTGAGCAAATTCTGGGAGATAGAGGAGGACAGAGGAGTCTGGCGGGCTAGAGTCCATGAGGTCGCAGAGAGTCAGCTATGACTTAGCAACTGAACAAGAACAATGTATTGTTAAGTATATGAAATGTTTGACTCACTTTTCCTTTAACAGACAGGGAAATGCCCCACTATTTGTAGAAGGGAGATTTATCCTTCAGGGCATATGTGGGAATAAGGTTAGAATACTCACGTAGCTTTAGGAAAGGAGAACTCCTTGCTGGGAGCATCCTCAAGGGCTACCTGCTTCCAAGCCTGCCAGTGTAGACAGCAACTGGCAAGGAGGGAGAGTCATTTTACCTGCTCTGTTGTCTTTTTTAAAAGGAATATGTACCTGGAACAGTGTAAAAATCTGAGCCAAACTTGGATTTCTAGAGTCCTTGAATAATGGAGGTTTGGACAAGGTCAATAGTATCTGTTTTGTTTTTACTTAAATTCATCTAAAATACCCTTGAATGCATTTTCTCTGACTACTGTAACATAGGACCACAAACTGGATGGCTTAAAACAAAGAAAATTATTTTCCCACAGTTTTGGGGACTCAAAGTCCAAAATCAAGGCTGCTGGCTATGCTTTTTCCGATGCTTCCAGAGGAGGGTCACATAGGATCTACCTAGGGATTGCACCCAGGTCTCCACATTGCAGGCAGATTCTTTACCATCTGAGCCACCACGGAAGCTATATAGGATCAAGGACCTACATACTTCAGTCTATCCTCATTCTAACTGAACTAATTACATCTGCAAAGACTCGTTCTTAAATAAATTCACATTCTGCAGCACCTGGGCTAGGATTTCAGCATCTTTTGAGGAAACACAGTGCAACCCGTGACTGCTTCCAACCAGTCACAGGGCAGACTCAGGTTGAACCACGTGGGTTCTGGCTTCTGTTCTTTGAATTATGTGAACGCCAAGGAGTCTCTCTTCGATTTGCTTGTAGAACTGGCTCATGCCCAGCTGCAACCAGACAAGGATGTTCAGTTCAGCAAGGGCACCAGAGCAAACAGGAGAGCACTGCCGTCCTCTCTCAACTTGTGAGGGAAAGGTTTCTGCAGAAGACAACCGCCTGCAAGGAAAACAGGAGAGAGAAACCTGCAGAGGATGGCGGCTCTAATTGTGAGAGGTCACAAACGGGACCCTACCGTGTAAGCAAAACCAGTTTCATTTCAGCCCTGGCCATTCCCAAGTGCACACTCACCCCTCCACACTCCTTACACTGCCTCACGTTATCCAGCTCTACATCATCTGGTGTTTCTTCTGGGATTGCACCGCCAGAAGCTGCTCGAAGGCTCAAGAGTAACAGGGCTGCCTAAGCATAACAAGGCATAACAGGTAAGCCTACACATGCCTCCTTGTGAGGGAGGTAGCCGTGATGCTCAAACAGGTGGGGAGAATCTGCCTTTCAAAGCCAAGCAAAAATCAAAGAGGTTCAAAAGGAAATGCTTTCACCGATGCTCAGTTCATGGGTGATGTGACAGCATTGAATCCTCACAGTGAGAATGTTTGCTTTAGGGTTGTATAGTTTGAGTCATGTAATGGCCCTGTTACACACTGCAACATCAAGAATTATCACCCAGCTATTTGCATCCATTCCTCTCTCCACTGAAGCATAGCAGACGGCGGGTGGGACGGAAGGAATACTACACTCAATAAATCTGCTCCGTTAAAGAGGACGTAGGAAACTGGTTTCAGAGACTTTCTGAAGCTGATATAAAAATCCTTCACTACTTGGGCCAGTCACTATGCAAGACGTGTGACAGCTTTCTTTTAGGGTCCACGCCAGTCATTTGCATCCATTTCTGGCTCTTTCTGTAGTTCTTTTAAACTTTATTTTCTCCTTCTGTAGTCCTTTTAAACTTCATTTGCATATCACTCTCTTTTTTATTTTGAAAATGCTGTTGCTTTTTCCTTACTGGAGAATCATTTCAAATCCACCTCTCCTCTCTCTGTCTGGGACCATTCATGTGGAATTTTCCTCCTCAGAGCCATGTACCAAGTACACGTGTGCTATTTGAGTTCTGAGGGGAAGATGTATCTGTCATTTTCTAAAACAAAAAAGCATAGGAAAAAAATGAGTGAATGTGGTACAGTGTATTTCAACTTATCATGAATGAGAAATATTGCAAATACTTTTAAGTTAAAGAGGATGGAATGAATATGTTACTTGCCAGGTCACATTTAAACAGTTAGTTCATACCTGGGGGATTATCCAAGTTCTCACTGACCTTGGCAATGAAACAAGAGCAACATTTTTTAAAGGATAAAATGTTCTCGAAAAACATCCCTAAGGAATCTGATGTGGCCTCATTTTGCTTTCATCACCATCCATGTTTCTTTGCCTATTTTTCTTCCTCAGCCAAGAAATAGGGAGTCTTTTAAAATAAAGGTAGGAAAAATATCATCTTTAATTCTAATTCCATGTCTTGGATTACTGCTGGTCCTTAATAGAGTCATCATGGAAAGAATCTTCTGAGATCGTGCACAAATTTTACTCCTCTTGAGGTTAAACAACAGCAAAAGAGTATAAATTGAGAACAGAGTAACCCACAAAATTCTGAGCTGAATCCACTGGGAAGAATTTGTCTTGTTTATTTATGTTTGTTTTTCTTAATGTCAGTGATCCCACCAGCCAGTTCTTGTTCACAAGAAAAGATTTCATGGAATGAAATGAATGAATGAATGAAAGGTTGAATCCATTAATCAATGAATAAGTAAATAAGATATAAAAAAATGTTTGTAATGCTGTAATTTTTGTCTTCTTTGCAGATTATGTCTTATGTCTTAAAGGTTCAAATGTAATATTTTAAATGAATTCATAGCAATCTTGAATTGTAGTAGCATTCTAAAATAGCAATTGCAACAAAATAAAAATTTAGACATACGATCCGCATAGATATCTTTAAGGTGAAAGAATATTTTCAAAATTTAGGAAATCCATGACTCTCATCCATAAGTTGATTTCTCTTGATCTTTCCAAGTAGTCTCTTTCATTTTAAAACATTTAAAAAAAATTTTCTCATGTTTTCCTTGAGCAGATTTCATGCTAATAGCAAAGCAGATTGGTGACCACCAAATTGGTCACTACAGGAAAACCCACTCAATTATTCAAAATGAATAATTTCAAATGATTAAATTAAGCCAGTCCCATGTCCATGGAAAAACTGTCTTCCACAAAACCAGTCCCTGGTACCAAGAAGGTTAGGGACTGCTGTTTTAGTGTGTTAGCAAATCTCTAAGTGGGTTTACCAGTTATGCTCAAATCCAGGAGAATAAAGCACATTAATATCTCCTCTTGTCTTTCTTTCCTGGTTTGAAGAAATGCCTGAAAACTCCTTACAGATGCCCTAGAGCACGGCACGTTCATCTAAACACAAGATCTGCTGCTCCTGGCACACACAGCAATCCCCAGAATGTAACAGGTCTTTTACCCAAATGCTAACTGAAGGAATTTCATGTCTTTTCTTTCTTACTCAGTGTACATTGGGATAATAATATTTATTATGTGCACAAATAGAGTTTTGAGTATATGTATTCAAATATCAGAAAGAAAAATATATTAAAAACAATAAACTAAGGTTCAATTCAAAAAGTTAAACTATAAGCACAGAATAAACAAAAAGGAAACAATAAAAAAGAAAGCCAGAAAACAATGAAATTAAGTAAGAAAAATTATAAAACTGAATCTTGATTTTCTGAAAAGAGCATTAATAGACTAAATCCAAATAAGACAGATTAAGAAATAATTGCAAACTTTAAAAATATGTGGAATGAAAACAAGGATATAACTAGAGATAAAACAAATGTTAAAGTAATACTATGCACAATTATACTCCAACAAATAAGATATATGAGATAAATTTTTAGTACAATTTACAAAATTAATTGGCAAAACTAGCTGATAAAAAGTACAAGATTTTTGCAGATAATAAATTTTATAGAATCAAAAATGGTAATTAATATTTCCCCTTAAATAATCATAAAGGCAGATGACTTAAAATATGACTTCTAACAAACTTCAAATAAAATACAATCCTTAAACAAGTTTTTCTCCAGAAGAAAATAATTAAAGAATGAAAACTTGTAAAAGTACTTATTTATCTATTTGTTCAATATCTGCTAAGACTAGTACAAAATAAAAAGTGATATGCCTCCAAATTAAAATAGTATTTTATATGATTAAAAATTATATACTATTTAACATTATATGAATCTCATAATTAAAACATTAGCTAATTTAATTCAACTATGTATTAGAAATATAATCCGTCATGATCAAATAGGATTTATTTTAGAATTATAAATGATTCAGCATAAGAAAATAAATCATCATAGGTCTTAAAGAAAAATCATTGATCATTTCAGTAGATGCAGAAAATGACTTTGAAGTAAAATCTTTGTAAATCTAGAAAAAACAAGCATGTCTTTACATAGACTATTCACCACCATAACACTCAGTGACAAATGTTAGATATATTCCTTTTTAGTTCTGGGCCAGAGTAATAAGCCTAGAACCTTTTGATCCATAGTCAGATTCATTATTCATTGCACCACTATCATCTCAAGAGAAATATGCCCAATGGTGAGTATATAAAATATGTCTAGGGAGCACATTTATTACCAACAGAGAACAGGAAATTCTGTCTAATGTAATAAAACAAGAGAAAGAAGAAAAAGCACATGCATTAATAAAAAGAGAAAAGTCATTTTTTGTTAAGTAATGATTCTGTGAGAATTAGCAGAGAAACTATAGAATTGATGAGCATTTAGAAATTTGCAAAACACATGCTCAAAATGGAAGTCCCTTTTTCTGAGTCTCTTGAGTATTCCTCCTTTCCTCCCAGATTTCATAATGGTGGCACATATAAATAATTAATTATTGTCTTTTTCTTCTTTAAACACTCTGGAAATCTCACATAGTCTTTTGATTGAAGATACTGTCTTTGTGTTGATGGTTTCCAAATTGAATCTCCATCCTATCACCTCCTCAGTTCAGTTCAGTTCAGTTCAGTTGCTCAGTCATGTCCGACTCTTCGCAACCCCATGAATCGCAGCATGCCAGGCCTCCCTGTCCATCACCAACTTCTGGAGTTCACTCAGACTCATGTCCATCAAGTCAGTGATGCCATCCAGCCACCTCATCCTCTGTTGTCCCCTTCTCCTCCTGCCCCCAATCCCTCCCAGCATCAGAGTCTTTTCCAATGAGTCAACTCTTCGCATGAGTTGGCCAAAGTACTGGAGTTTCAGCTTCAGCATCATTTCCTCCAAAGAAATCCCAGGGCTGATCTCCTTCAGAATGGACTGGTTGGATCTCCTTGCAGTCCAAGGGACTCTCAAGAGTCTTCTCCAAAAGCATCAATTCTTCAGCACTAAGTCTTCTTCACAGTCCAACTCTCACATCCATACATGACCACTGGAAAAACCATAGCCTTGACTAGACAGACCTTTGTTGGCAAAGTTATGTCTCTGCTTTTGAATATGCTATCTAGGTTGGTCATAACTTTTCTTTCAAAGAGTAAGTGTGTTTTAATTTCATAGCTGCAGTCACCATCTGCAGTGATTTTGGAGCCCAAAAAAATAAAGTCTGACACCTCCTAAAGACCTACAATTAGTATTTTCAGCTCCTAACTCTACATTTCCGCTTGATGGTTATGAGTTATCCCAAACTCAGGATGTTCAAAACTTAACTCCAAGATTTCTGCCCTAAACTTGCTGTGCCAGCACTTTTCCCGTCTTGGTTAAGTGCAATTGCATCTTCAAAGTTGCTCAAGTAAAAAAATGTTTGGAACCTTCATTTTCTCTTTTTCCCCTCACACCCTATTTGATCCATCCATATAACCTATTGTCTCTAAATGTATCCTTACAATGCATTCAGAATCTGATCACTTTGAGCCACCTCCACCACTCTGGTCCAGGTAATACCGCACATCCCTGGAATGAAGGAAAGGGCTTCCCAATAGGTTTGCCTCTTACCCCTTCACAGTGTCTTCTCATCACTGCAGCAGGGACCATTTATCCTCATAAACTAACTCTCCCCTTACCAGCAGGTTTCCCTAGGCTTTGTTGAAGGGAAAATCTTCTGTGCCCTCTTAACGATACGGATTTGAAGATCGGGTAGGTTGTTCATATGTAGTAAATTCACTTTAATATTCATGTATCCCAGAGTATTAGGATGCTTTCCTGACACTGCCTAGGTAACTCTGGTATCTCCACTTTATTTACAATTGACCGACACTGAATAGACACTTCTGTCAGCCAGCTGAATAAACAGTTGGAAAGAGATCCAGCTCCAGCACACAGAATCTAGCTCCTCCTCCTATTCTGGAATGTTGTCTTTAGACCCACTTTGGGTACCTGTTTTTATATTAGGCAGAGTTCTCATCACGCGCAAAAGAAAATGACTCTGGCCCATTTAAGCAAAATGTTAATTACTGACATCCTAGAAGATACTTGTATAATTGGAAGGGATTTGATTTAGGTCATACCTGAATGGTCTAGTGGATTTCCTACTTTCTTCAATTTAAGTCTGAATTTTGCAATAAGAAGCTCATGATCTGAACCCCAGTCAGCTCCTGGTCTTGTTTTTGCTGACTGTATAGAGCTTCTCCATCCATGGCTGCAAAGAATATAATCAATCTGATTTTGGTATTGACCATCGGGTGATGTCCATGTATAGAGTTGTCTCTTGTGTTGTTGGAAGAGGGTGTTTGCTATGACCAGTGTGTTCTCTTGGCAAAACTCTGTTAGCCATTGCCCTGCTTCATTTTGTACTCCAAGGTCAAACTTGCCTGTTACTCCAGGTATCTCTTGACTTCCTACTTTTGTGTTCCAGTCCCCTATGATGAAAAGGACATCTTTTTTTGGTATTAGTTCCAGAAGGTCTTGTAGGTCATCAGAGAACTCTTTAACTTCAGCTTCTTAAGCATTAGTGGTTAGGGCATCGTCTTGGATTAATGTGATATTGAATGGTTTGCCTTGGGAATGAACAGAGATCATTCTGTCACTTTTGAGATTGCACCCAAGTACTGCATTCTAGACTCTTTTGTTGACTATGAGGGCTACTCCATTTCTTCTAAGGAGTTTGGCCCACAGTAGTAGATATAATGGTCATCTGAATTAAATTCACCAATTCCAGTCCATTTCATTTCACTGATTCCTAAAATGTCAGTGTTCACTCTTACCATCTCCTGTTTCACCACTTCCAATTTACCTTGATTAATGAACCTAACATTCCAGGTTTCTATGTAATATTGTTCTTTCTATCATCAGACTTCACTTGCATCACCAGTCACATCCACAACTCAATGTTGCTTTTGCTTTGGCTCCGTCTGTTCATTTTTCCTGCAGTTATTTATCCACTCTTCTCCAGTAGCATATTGGGCACCTACCAACCTGGGGAGTTCATCTTTCAGTGTCATATCTTTTTGCTTTTCATACTGTTCATGGGGTTCTCAAGGCAAGAATACTGAGGTGGTTTGCCATTCCACTTCCAGTGGACCACGTTTTGTCTGCTGCTGACAAAACAGATTCAAGGGATTAGATTTGATAAACAGAGTGACTGAAGAACTATGGACAAAGGTTTGTGACCTTGTACAGAAGGTGGTGATCAAGACCATGCCCAAGAAAAAGAAATGTAAAAAAGCAAAATGGTTTGTCTGAGGAGGTCTTACAATAGCTGAGAAAAGAAGAGAAGCTGAAGACAAAGGAGAAAAGGAAAGATACACTCATCTGAATTCAGAGTTCCAAAGAATAGCAAGGAGAGATAGGAAAGCCTTCCTTAGTGATCAATGCAAAGAAATAGAGGAAAACAATAGAATGGGAAAGACTAGAGGTCTTTCCAAGAAAATTAGCGATACCAAGGGAATATTTCATGCAAAGATGGGCACAATAAAGGACAGAAACGGTATGGACCTAACAGAAGGAGAAAATATAAAGAAGAGGTGGCAAGAATACACAGAACTATACAAAAAAAGATGTTAATAATTCAGATAACCATGATGGTGTGATCACTCACCTAGAGCCAGACATCCTAGATGAGAAGTCAAGTGGGCCTTAGGAAGCATCACTACAAACAAAGCTAGTGGAGGTGATGGAACTCCTGTTGAGCTATTTCAAATCCTAAAGATGATCTGTGAAAGTGCTGCACTCAATATCCCAGCAAATTTGGAAAACTCAGCAGTGGCCACAAAACTGGAAAAGGTCAGTTTTCATTCCAATTCCAAAGAAGGCCAATGACAAAAAATGTTACAACTACCACACGATTGCACTCATCTCACACACTAGCAAAGTAATTCTCAAAATCTCCAAGCCAGGTTTCAACAATACATGAACCGAAAACTTTCAGATGTTCAAGCTGGATTTAGAAAAGGCAGAGGAACCAGAGATCAAATTGCCACCATCCATTGGATCATAGAAAAACCAAGAGAGTTCCAGAAAAACATCTACTTCTGCTTTATTGAATACACCAAAGTCTTTGACTGTGTGGATCACAACGAACTGTGGAAAATTCTTCAAGAGATGGGAATACCAGAACTTATCTGCTTCCTGAGAAATCTGTATGCAGGTCAAGAAGCAATAGTTAGAACTGGACATGGAACCAATTTGGACTGGTTCCAAATTAGGAAAGGAATACATCAAGTCTGTATATTGTCAACCTGCTTATTCAACTTCTATGGAGAGTACATCATGTGAAATGCCAGGCTGGATGAAGCACAAGCTGGAATCAAGATTGCTGGGAGAAATATCAATAACCTCAGATATGCAGATGACACCACCCTTATAGCAGAAAGCCAACAGAAACTAAGGAGCCTCTTGAGGAAAGTGAAAGAGGAGAATGAAAATGT
Source organism: Bos mutus (assembly GCF_027580195.1). Taxonomy (NCBI): domain Eukaryota; kingdom Metazoa; phylum Chordata; class Mammalia; order Artiodactyla; family Bovidae; genus Bos; species Bos mutus. The sequence continues at coordinate 37,597,373 of NC_091643.1, forward strand.
TGGCTTAAAACTCAACATTCAGAAAACTAAGATCATGGCATCCAGTTCCATCACTTCATGGCAAATAGATTGGGAAACAATGGAAACAGTGACAGACTTTATTTTCTTGGGCTCCAAAATCACTGCAGATGATGACTGCAGCCATGAAATTAAAAGATGCTTGAAAGCAGGGACCTTACTTTGCTGATAAAGGTCCATCTGGTCAAAGCTATGGTTTTTCCAGTAGTTATGTATGGATGTGAGAGTTGGACTATAAAGAAAACAGCAACGAAAAATTGATGCTTTTGAACCATGGTGTTGAAGACGACTCTTGAGAGTCCCTTGGACTGCAAGGAGATCCAACCTGTCAGTCCTAAAGGAGATCAGTCCTGAATATTCATTGAAATGACTGATGCTGAAGCTGAAACTCCAATCCTTTGGCTACCTAATGTGAAGAATGGATTCATTGGAAAAGACCCTGATGCTGGGAAAGATTGAGGGCAGGAGAAGGGGACAACCGAGGATGAGATGACTGGATGGCATCACCGACTCAATGGACATGAGTTTGAGTGAACTCCGGGAGTTGGTGATGGACAGGGAGGCCTGGCTGGCATGCTGCAGTTCATGGGATTGCAGAGTTGGACACGACTGAGCGGCTGAACTGAACTGATGGAATGACTCAAAGCCAAGATCACACCACAAGAACAGTTTGATTAGAAAGGTAATCTTGGACGCTAGATTGCATATTTCCAATTTTGCTCTTATTGTTCACGTCCTGTCATTATCCCCTTGTTTTGGTAACCAAAAAGAAAGAGATAATTGCTCTCTCTTCTCAGTTTCTGTTGAATGTTGATGGATCCTGCTTCCACTTTCTATGCCATCCAAACCATTATTTTGATCACAGAGTACACTTCCCTATAGCAAACAGTCCAAATTCCTAGCTGACATTTGGAGCTCTTATACTGCCTAGCAGTATATCTTTGCAACCAACCAGCTCCTTCCACCCTGTTGGTTTTCAGTCTCACTCTTCTGTGATCCTCCTGTGGTCTCCACATCCCTGGGGATTGGATAATCCTGTTTTCTCCACCTAAAATGCCCTGTTTTTTCTCTTCTCTTCTCTCTATTCACTGGAATACCCAACTTGAAATTGCTCTATAACCCTGGCCCTGGACTGCCCTCATAATTCATGATTCACCACATCTCACTATCTTTTTCTAAGATTTCAGCATGAGTCTGAATTTCCAGCACAGCTTTACAACATGTGTCATCATGTGTCTTTCCCTGCAATTCTGAGAAGGAAGCACTCTCAAGATTTCAACACGGCTGCATTTTTCTAACAATATTTGCCATACCTCCACACCTTAATGTGCTGACTTGACATCCTTTCAGCAAAAGATTAGAGAATAAAACCCCCACTGATTTTAGAGCATCTTCTGAGCAGGGGTCATACATTTTCACAGGGTGTCAGAGACATCTCTGTCCAACACAAGCCACAAACCACAGATCGAAAGGATAAAACCATTTCCTGGCCCAAACCTCACCCTGAGAAGAAAGCCCTTTTTAATGGAAATCACACACAGTTCCTTCCTTAGAATTTTTAGTCTAATAACCCTTATGCAAATCGAGGAATAAACTCCATTAGGAACATTGGGATCTAGGCCTAGATTTGTCTTGATGTGGGATTCAAGGTTTTCAACTAAAGAAAGGATGTTAATACTATTCTCTGTTTGTCTCCATATGTAACTCCTTTGAGGAAATATTTACCTTATATATGAAAGGCTTTTTAATGTGTATATGGGTACTATAATGCATTGATTCAAATATAAGAGGAATTATATTTAATGTCTATGTCTGATATACCAAAATCAGTCACACACTCATAAATCGTCAAGAAATTATGCAAAACTCCCCTTATCAATCATAAATCTTAAGGCCAATCATTGATCTTAAAATTAATCCATAAGGATACATGTGTCATATGAGTATTGAAGATTTTTCAGAGGTAACATATACTTTCACTCAGTAATTTCAAAAGAAGTTTAAATGCAACTAACCTGGAAACAATAGTTTATTAACTTCATGCTAACTTACATGGTGGGGCTTGGTTTCTCTTAGAGGACATATATTATACAGAAAGACAGAGGTAGGAGAGGTCCGGGTCTTTGATCTGAGTAGAGGATATCATGTGGAAGGGAAGCTAGGAAAATATACATTTATCCAAAGACCTAGCCAGTGGTTTTACCCACAGTAGCATAAACTCTAGCTGTAGGAAAGAAAAGCTTCTGGTGGGTCCCAGACTTTGACCACATCACTTCTATATGACAAGCTGAGACCTTGTCCATAAGTACTGCCTGCCTTCCTCATTCAGAGACTTAACTGGGTTCATAACTTTTCATATATGTCTAACATCACTCTGGAACTCCATAGCTGCCAGCATCCACACAACACCAGGATCACTAAATGAATTCCAAGTGATTAGAGCTAATTTAAACAGGTAACCTCCAAGAAAGGAAAATAGGCCAATCTTTTAAGTGTTTCATTATATTACATCATTTTAACCAAAAATTACATCCTGATTCACTTATGACTCGGTTACTCTCAGTTTGAACATTTTTTTTTTTTTTTTTTTTTTGCTCAAAGTTCCAATTTTGGAACTCTAAACCAGCAGGTTTCCCAAAGTGTCTTCTTTGGCCCTAAAGGGGTGCATCTAATGTTAAAATGTAGCGCTTATATGGTAACTCATAGTCCATGAGAAAGCTAATTTTTGTTTCCTTAGGATTTAATTGGAACCCTAAAGGCTACCCACTCCAGTATTCTGGCTTTGGAGAATTCCATGGACTGTATAGTCCATGGGGTCGCAAAGAATTGGACATGACTGAACGATTTTCATGTCACTAAAGGCTCCTACAGAGACTTAAAACAAGGGATTCATGTTTGATTATCAGTCACTCCTCTCCTGCAGTTAACTGATCCACAGTTATTTTGGAAGCACTAAGGCAATTTGCAAATCAGAGGGCATCAAATTATCAAGTTGGATAAAATTTCAAACCAGGCAATCTTCAGTGTTCAACATGGGCCCTTTGGTGGAATCAATGTTCAAAAATCTTTTTTTTTTTTGTCTCTGCATTGTAATTATTTACCCTCATTGCCTTATGTTAAATAAGGAAAGCAAAGTAGACCTGAATTTGATTAAAGAAATGTTTCCTGAATGATCAAAACACACTTAACTTAAATATTAATAGTAAGAATTCTTATCCTATAAGGGTAAAGTCTATACAAGTGTATCTATACATATTGGCTGGGAAGAAAGCTAAACAATATCTTTGTTTAGGGTATAACTGACATTAATCCACTCCTTCATCTCCCACTTCATCAACAGAGTTGACTTGTAACTGGTATTTCATATACTCAAATATATAGTCATATATTTCATACATTCTATGAGACTTTGTTAATCATATGCAAACATTTGAATGATCAAGTAACTTTTCCATCTTTGGGGGATAGTCCTAGAAATTGTGTGGCTCATTTATTTTCCTAAACCCCCTAAATATTCTAAAGAACTGTGACCCAATATCTTTCCACTTAATAATATTAATATATTCTCAAATAAAAATTCAAAGTGATGCTTTGAAGTAAGAACTACAAATGCAGAATGAATCAACAGAATGTTCTTTTTTCCTTTTTTATACAAGCACAAAGGAGAAAGTTTTCCAAAAACTGAAACCAATGCATAATTTCTGTAGAGAAACAGTTTTACACAAATCACTGAAAATTATAAGTTCACAGGTTCATCAGTTCAATTCAGTTCAGTCACTCAGTCATGTCCAACTCTTTGCAACCCCATGGACTGCAGCACGTCAGACCTCTCTGTCCACCTCCAACTCCCGGAGTTTACTCAAACTCATGTCCATTGAGTCAGTGATGCCATCCAACCATCTCATCCTCTGTCATCCTCTTCTCCTCCTGCCCTCAATCTTTTCCAGTGTCAGGATCTTTTCAAATGAGTCACCACTTCACATCAGGTGGCCAAAGTATTGGAGTTTCAGCTTCAACATCAGTCCTTCCAATGAATATTCAGGACTGATTTCCTTTAGGATGGACTGGTTGGATCTCCTTGCAGTCCAAGGGACTCTCAAGAGTCTCCTCCAACACCACAGTTCAAAAGCATCAATTCTTCAGCCCTCAGCTTTCTTTATAGTCCAATTTTCACATCCATACATAACTACTGGAAAAATCATAACTTTGACTAGATGGACCTTTATTGGCAAAGTAATGTCTCTGCTTTTTAATATGCTGTCTAGATTGGTCATAACTTTAATGGTAAATATCTATCTATCCTTTTTTGAGCATCTCTCCAAATTCCAGTTCCAGGGCCACACACTCTCAGCCCAGTATTTCTTCCATAACCCAAAGGATTCACAATCCTTTGCTGTCTGTTGTAACATAATATTAAGAATAAGACACTTTCATGATTATGGAGTAGTCATTTTCTCCAAACATTTTCTTTTTCCATCAGCTATCTGTTGAACTACTTCATCTGATCACCTGAATAACCAATGACTGACCACTCGTGATGACTGATTTCATCACAGACCTAGTCAATGGCTAATAATAGAATTGGTTCATAACAAGTTAGAAGGGTGTTAGAGTAACCCAAACTCAACAGAGAAACAAGACTCGGGTTCCAGTGGATTTCTCACTAACTACCTGAATGACTTCTGATAAACCATTTAAATTCTCTGGGTCTCATGATAAAATGAGGAGTTAAGTCTAATAAGTAATTCTATGATCATGTGTATTACTCATGGATATCTTAAATATATCCATATCCAAAAATAAACAAACACATCAATGGGATAAATAGAGAAACATGAACACACCCAAATAACTGAGTGCATTTATTTTTATGGAAAAAGTGGCATCACATAACAATATTAACAAGACTGCACTTAATAAATTATGTTTAGGTGATTGACACCCTCTTAAAAATAACTTAATTGCATCCCTAGCTTACTTATTAAGCCAAAATAAATTGTAAGTGGTCCACAAATGTAAATATAAAAAAGCCAAAACCACAAAAATTTAAAAGAAAGCATAGAGAATGCTTTTATCAGGTCTCTATGGGGAAACCCTTTCTAAGTATGTCACAAAACTTCTCTGGAAGGATATATTGATGTATTTGATACATTCTAATTTAAAAATGCCTGAATAAAACTAAAGTCAGAAGACAAACAGAAAACTTGATAAATATTTATAGTACTTAACACATGGGGTTGATTTCTTTAATATGTAAAGATGTCTGACAAATCAATAAGCAAAAGACAAGCATATTATTTCTAAGTAGTTAAATATGAAAATGTGGTACACAAAAAAGGATATTAAAAGGGCTTTTAACATGAACTATACACAATCTCATGCAAATATTTTAATATCTCTTCTAGAGTTAAGAGTTGAAGGAATGCCATTTGATTTTCTTTTCATTTTTAAAAATTTTTCATTGATTGACTCTAGAGTAGAAACCATTGAACTAGATAATGCTTAAGATACACTAACCTCTGAAGTTATGTTTTTGTCTATCTGTGATCCAATCTATTTTCCTATCCCATCTGCCCTGCTGCTGCTAAGTTGCTTCAGTCATGTCCGACTCTGTGTGACCCCATAGATGGCAGCCCACCAGGCTCCTCTGTCCACGGGATTCTCCAGGCAAGAATAGTGGAGTGGGTTGCCATTTCCTTCTCCCCATCTCCCCTACCTGACCCACAAATATCCAATACAGTATCAACCCTGCAAGCTGCTCTCCTCACTTCTTTAATGGAGGGACTAGATGTGTTGAAGGGGAAATTAGTCTTCTGTTGAACTGGAACTTGTTCAAATTCATGCCTGTGGCATCAGTTACATTCCCTAAGATATCTAGAATTTGGGGCCTTTTCCTCTCACATTCACTTCGGCTTTATCATCCTGAATGATTCCACTTCCTCACGCCTCTGCTTAGCTTGTGTTGCTTGTTCATTTTTATCAGATGACCTCATTTCCTTAATTCACAGAGGGAACAGAAATCATTTTGATTTTCTGTTTTTCTGACCACTGTCCCACCCCAAAGGGCAAATTTCCTAGCATCCCTATCCTCTTTTTCTCCCTCATTTTGGTATCAGAGGAAAATACATCTCTTCTGTACAAAGGAGGCACCTTTATTGAAGTTCTGCATCCCAGAGACGACTCCTACCTCAGTCCATTCTGCATTATCTCTTCTCTCTCTTATGTGAGTAGTCTTTTCCACTGCCTGCTCTTCCATTCCAGTGGTCCTCATCCAGGAATAACTTGCCTCTCTCCGCAGGGTACTTGGCAATGTCTGGAGACATCTTTGGTTGTCACAATGGGGGGCTACTGTACTGGCACCCAGTCGGGGTGCTACCGGCTACCAGCACACCAGGGCCGTGGATGCAGCTCTACATCCTGCAGAGCACACTCCATCACTCCAGCACGCCTGCACGTGTTCCTGGCCCCCAAGGCTCCCAGGCTCACAGATCCTGCAGCCTATCCTTCCTTCCTTCCTCCCGTCCTTTCTCTTTCTCTCTTTCACTCTCTCTGACACACACAGAGAAACACACAAACAAATTATATTTTAAACACATTTTTCCCTTGACGCTTCAACTCTTTGTAGCTATTCCTATCTTTATCTTCCTTTTTTCTTAGCCAAGCTTTTTTTTGGGGGGAAAAAATGATTAAACCCATTGTTATCATATCTAACCACTTAAGGCAATCTGGCTTCACTGAAATCATTCCAGCAAAGGTCACTAACAACTCAGTGTTGCCAAATCCTAAAACAAATCTCAGTCTTATCACCGAAAAATTCTCTGAGGCATTTTGTCTTGTCAGGTTTTTATTTTTTTTTTTCTTTTTTGACAGATCCTTCTTTAAAATTCTCTTATTCTCTATCGTCTCACCTTCCATTCCCAGATCTTGGAATAAAGACTTTCTCATTTGCCATTCCATGATTCTCTGTGTGCTGTGCTCAGTCACTCAGTCCTGTCTGACTCTCTGTGACCCCATGGACTGTATCCCGCTGGGCTCCTCTGTCCATGGGATTTCCCACGCAAGAATACTGGAGTGACTTGTCATTTCCTTCTCTAAGGGATCTTCCTGACTCATGGATCGAACCCACACATGATGATATTTCTGATTCCTTCAAAGCTTTTAGTCTTCTCTTCTAAGATTGTATTTTTAATTTTAAGAATTTTATATCCACCACCTAAAGGCTGATGGCATGTAGATATATAACTGTTAACAAAACAATTGTATGGGAGTCAAGGCAAATATAACCAATCATCTCTGAGGGTCTCATCCTGTATATCCTCAAAGCACTTCAAATTTTATATATGAAAAAATGAACTTATATTTTTACACGTGAAAATTATGTCCACTCTTCTGCATTTTCTATCTCATTGCAAACATCATTATCTAACCAATCTCCCAAGAAAGAAACCATACACCTTGAAGCTCTTCCATTCCCTATCATCCCATACAATCTAATCAGTTTTGTTGTTTAGTTGCTCAGTCATGTCCAACTCTTTGTGACCCCCATAGACTACAGCCCACCAGACTCCCCTGGTTCATGGAATTCTCCAGGCAAGAGTACTGGAGCAGGTTGCCATTCCCTTCTCCAGAGGACCTTCCCAACCCAGGGATTGAATTCGCATCTCCTACACTGCAGGTGGATTCTTTACCACTGAGCTACCAGGGAAGTCCACCCTAATAACTGAAAGTGAAAATGAAAGTCACTTAGTTGTCTCTGACTCTTTGCAACCCCATGGACTATACAGTTCATGGAATTCTTCAGGCCACAATACTGGAGTGGGTAGCCTTTCTCTTCTCCAGGGCATCTTCCCAACCCAGGGATCGAATCCAGGTCTCCCGCATTGCAGGCAGATTCTTTACCAACTGAGCTATGAGGGAAGCCCAAGTATAAAATCTACACCATTAATACCTCCAAGGGCCTCCCTAGTGGCTCAGAGGTTAAAGCGTCTGCCTCCAATGCAGGAGACCCAGGTTCAATCCCTGGGTTGGGAATATCCCCTGGAGAAGGAAATGGCATACTGAATATTCTCCAGTATTCTTGCCTGGAGAATCCCATGGACGGAGGAACCTGGTAGGCTACAGTCCGTGGGATCGCAAAGAGTCTGACATGACTGAGCAACTTCAAAGATGTCCCATTCAAGTGGGTCACTGCTCATGCCTTGATTTATGTATCCATCACCTCTCAATTGGATAACTGTTCTGTTCAGTTCAGTTCAGTTCAGTTCAGGTTAGTTGCTCAGTCGTGTCTGACTCTTTGCGACCCCATGGACTGCTGCATGCCAGGCTTCCCTGTCCACCACCAACTCCCAGAGTTTGCTCAAACTCATGTCCATTGAGTTGGTAATGCCATCCAACCATTTCATCCTCTGTCATTCCCTTCTCCTCCTGCCTTCAGTCTTTCCCAGCATCAGGGTCTTTTCCAATGAGTCAATTGTCATGGATAATTGCAACACCTACAAATTGATTTCCCCACCTATAGCCTCTCTAGCATCACTGACTCAATGGACATGAGTTTGAGCAATGGTGAAGGATAGGGAAGCCTGGCGTGCTGCAGTCCATGGGGTTGCAAAGAATCTGACACAACTGAGCAACTGAACAACAAGCCTCTCTACACTGCTTCAGAGGTCAGCTTTGCTTCATCATAATCTCCCCTCTCTAAAAGCCCCTCTTAGTTTTTCATCTCCTGATTCTGACTCTGAGAAATTTTCAAAGCACAGAAATCTTTGTACTCAGATCTTTGCCAAGCTCTGAAGCTTTATAGCTTCTACTTGGCTTGTTCCCCTTCATGTTCCAATAACACCAACTGCCTTACACTTTCCCAATCTCATCGAATTGTTTCCATCTCCTTGCCTTTGACATTTTTAATCTTGGTACTAGAACCGACTGGCATGTTCCATTGAGCAAACTTCTGTTCTGCTTTCAAGACTAAAGCAGGCATCTCTCTAGAGAACATTCTTTTGCATTTCTTTGAGAATTAATTGCTCTCTCCCCTCCTCATTGCCTTTCTGCTTTGGACTTGCTTTAAAAAAGTTACATCTGTCACCTCGATCCCAATTTTAAAATATACTCTTCCTTCTCCTACAAAATATCACTTGTTGAGGAAAGATTCATGCCACGGGAAATCAATGACATAGCACGAGAGCTTAGAAAAATACTCAGGACAAAGTGCTCAATGAATGTTTGCTGAAGGAAGAAAAGAGGTAAAAAATAAGGCAACCATAAAAATTTTACTCCTAACCTAATAAACAGTCTAACAGTTTTTAAACTTTGGTATCCAGAGCATTTATGAAATGTCTACACACCCTTGGTGGTGTACTGAGCTCCATGCAAGGCAAACTAATTTAACTGGTGAGGTGGGTTTTAGGTAAATATAAAACTATAATCCTTAGTATTCATCAATTTGATGCAATTCTGTTCTCTCGGTCACACACACTAGTGAATTACCATAGCCCTAAAGTATCCCTTTCTTTAGAGTCTCAGTGGATATTCACTTGTCTCAGTTAATTTGGGTTCCTTACAAACAAGAACCATATTTCTTCAACTAGATTCCAAGGAATCTAGTTCTATGAGACTTTCTCAAATAAAAGGGTCTCACAGTCAATCACGCTTGTGCAACATAAATGTCTTATATCTCCAATGGACACGCAGAATGTCCATGAGCATCTTCAAAGTTCTGAGAAAGTTATATAGTAAGGAAACCTTGTTTACATTTGTTGAGTGTAATGTTTCACAAACTCATTTAATCATGGAACCTCTTTCATGCCTAATCTATAAAATCTCACAAAACTAGTGTTCTGTGAAACAAGCTTCAGGACATTGGTCAGAAGTGTGGTTTGAAAACCATCAATACTTCACCTCCTTCCCATCATCAATCCTCCCTGCTCCACTGGCCCATGTGGGGGATGGGCCTTGGAGAATGGCTGGAGGGATGTATACTCATTCCTAGAATCTCTTTACCTAAAGTTGTTTAACTAAAGTGGAAACAGTCCTGCACTTTAAATGAATCTGATTTTTCATAATATATCATAGAACCAATATCATATGATTATTTTGCTATCAGCAGGCAAGGGGATATGCCTTAAAGTCATTTTAAAGGCATATAAAAGATCATCAAGACAATAAAATGAATAAAAAGCTGAAGGATCCTATTTCATAGATAGATAATAGTATGACTTCAAGCTTTTCCATTTCACCAGGAGTCTGTCCAGTAGCTACGTAGAGTATAGAGCTGAAAGGAATTCAGGGATCATTGAACTCAGCCACTTCATTTTAGGGAGGATTTCAAGGCCCAGAGAAGATAAGGCACTTATCAAATATTAGTCAGGTGCTTAGACAAGTTGACAACATGGAGCCTGTGATTTCCGTTTCAGTGCTTTTCCTACATTCTACTTTCTGCTAATGAATTTAAGTCAAGTGGTGGAGTTCAGGGTTGGAATCAAATAAAACCTATGTTGATATAAACCTGATACATATTCAGTTTCATGTTGCTTATAAAACACTGTCACAGGCATTATTCATTATACCCGCCTGCCCAGCAAGGTGAGGCAGGCCGTTTGCACTTTTTTCTTAGCAAGATTCACAACCGAGCCCCAAAGTGAACAGTTCCCCAAGCCTGTGAGATGATGCCTCATTAAAATGCACTGAAACTTAGTTGTGTTTCTAGGGATATATCGAGGAATAATTTACACAAACCAAAGAGGAGGTGCATACACTTCAGTGGAAACTGTGGTTCTGAGCAAATCATGACAGATCAGAGGTTCTATTCATCTATTTTCTGCTGCTGCACCATGTAGGCAAAATTCCAAACTCTTCATGGCTCAAAATACACATTTTCAGAAATCCAAAGTGTTTCATTTAAATCAAATCTAACAGAAAAGACAAGCAGTCTGATACATGGGGAGCTCATCTGAAACCACTCTCTCAAAGACAAGAGAAAACAAGATTGGTATTGCAGTGGAGCCATTCTCCAAACAGTTCCCATCAGCTGGAACCGAGGCCTCACTAAATGCAAACGACAGAGCTTCACGGAAGATTAGAAAACATTCTAGTGCAAACAGTTCTCCAAGACCCAAAGAACGAGGTCGCTGCTATGTCAACACTTTGCACTGCTTCGTAAACAGATAAAAACATCAAGCTGGCTTGGTGTAAACAGATCTACAGTAGAAGCCAGCATGCTTCTCACACAGGGCCCTGTGGACCGGTGGAGACTCAGTGTGCAGACTTGGAGTAGCATTTGACCGTTCCCATTGAAGTGACAACTTTCCTAAAATTGGGCCATTTGTTGAGAAGGTAGTGATGGGATTGCAAGAAATTCAGGGTGACCCATAGCACATTTCAGCTACTACTTGGTAACTTCTAGCTCTGCCCCATACCACTTCTGAGACAAACAACTATTTTCAGGCTATAAATTAAAATAGGAGCTGAAAAGGCTGGATGTGAAAATAAATGACTGAGGCCATTGGGCAGACTTCTGGGATCATGAGACAGAAGTCTCAGGGAGAAAAACAAAGACTGAGCATGAGTTCATACCACCCGAGATTTATGAAGCATTTGGCATATTTGGCAGAGTGTTTAATTCTCTCCCATTCTACCACAATATCCATTCACCAATCCTAGCATCCACCCCCTCTCTGCCTTCACACTTACCAGAGGGAAAATGAATGTGGATAATAGAAAAGGGGAGTCACCCCATACAACCTGTGTGTATGGAACAACTGAATGGGAGTCACCTTGGTTTTTTGACAGTTTTTCAAATTAAAGTATAGATGATGTATTATTATACAAATTACAGGTGTACAATATAGTGATTAACAATTTTAAGAAGTTATACCCTATTTATAATTATTTTAAAATATTTACAGTATTCTCCATGTTGTATAATATATCCTTATAGATTTTTTTTAACATATATATACCAGTAAATTATTTGCATTTATTTTCATGGGCAATTACATATTTTGTGTGTGCTTTCAAGGGATTTATTTTGTTGTGGTGGTGGGTTTGGGCCAGGCAGCGTGTAAGATCTTAGTTCTTGACCAGGGGTTGAACCCGGGCCCCCTGCATTTGGAGTAGGAGCTGTAACCACTGGACCTCCAGGAAAGGCTCTCTTGTAGCTTATTTTAAACCTCATAATTTGTATTTCTTAATCCCCTACCCATGTATTGCCTCTCCTCCCTTCCCTCTCCCAACCAATAACCAAACACTAGTTTGTTCTCTATACTGATTCAAAAAGATGCATACCTGAAGTTCATAGCAGCATTATTTACAATAGTCACGAGATGGAAATCACCTAAATGTTAATAAATGGAATAAGATGTCATTTTTTTGTGCCTTTAAGAAACCCATAAGTGGACCATACGGTGTATTCTACAAATTCAATTTTTCACTTGCTATTCATGAAAACTTCACACATCTACTTTGTCCTCTTAAAAAGCAGCATAAATTGTCCATAAAATAATGATGCTACATTTTACTTGGTCATTTTTCTACTGAAGGCTATTTCAGGCTCTGGATACACATCAAACTGACTAATTTCTTGGGAAATTACTAGGGTTGGCTTGGTAAACCAAGGAGGATAAGCCTGCACCTATAAGTGTTAATGTCTTCATGTGGAAAGATTACTAGTCTTCAGGGAAGTGTGAATCAGAACCACAGTGAGAGGTGACCTCAAACCTGCCAGAATAGCTGTCATCAAAAAGACAACAGATAACAAGTGTTGGTGAGGATGTGGGGAAAAAGAATCCTCATGCACTGTTGGTGGGAATGTAAATTGGTAGAGAATGTAACCTGTGGAAACAGTGACAGACTTTGTTTTCTTGGGCTCCAGAATCACTGCAGATGGTGACTGTAGCCATGAAATTAAAAGATGCTTGCTCTTTGGAAGAAAAGCAATGACCAACCTAGACAGCATGTTAAAAAGCAGAGACATTACTCGGCTGACAAAGGTCCATCTAGTCAAGGCTATGGTTTTTCCAGTGGTCATGTATGGATGTGAGAGTTGGACTGTGAAGAAAGCTGAGCGCCAAAGAATTGATGCTTTTGAACTGTGGTGTTGGAGAAGACTCTTGAGAGTCCCTTGGACTGCAAGGAGATCCAACCAGTCCATCCTAAAGGAATTTAGCCCTGAATATTCATTGGAAAGACTGATGCAGAAGGTGAAGCTCCAATACTTTGGCCACCTGATGCAAAGAACTGACTCACTGGAAAAGACCCTGATGCTGGGAAAGATTGAAGGCAGGAGGAGAGGGGGACAACAGAGGATGAGATGGTTGGATGGCATCACCGACTCAATGGACATGAGTTTGAGCAAGCTCTGGGAGCTGGTGATAGACAGGGAAGCCTGGTGTGCTGCAGTCCATAGGGTCGCAGAGTCGGATACAACTGAGCGACTCAACTGAATGGAACTGTAAACTGTGGAGAACAGTATGGAATTTCCCCAAAAGGTTAAAAATACAATAGGATCCAGCAATTTCACTTCTGGGTATCTACTGAAGAAAATAAAGACACTAATTCAAAAATGTATATACAACTCTATGTTCATTACAGAATCGTTTACAATAGCCAAGCTATAGAAGCAACCTAAATGTCCATCAATGGATGGCTAAGTGGATAATGAAGATGTATTTGTTTGTATTTATATAATATGTGTGTGCATATACACACAATATAATAGAATATTAGTCATAAAATAAATGAAATCTTGCCATTTATGACAACATGGATGGTCTCACTTATTTGTGAAAAATGAAAGCAAAACAAACAAAACAAAACAGACTCAGATAAAGAGAACAAAGTGCTGGTCACAGAAGGGAGCGAGTTGAAGGGGTTGCACAAAATAGATGAAGGGGATTAAGAGATACAATTCTGCTTCCTTCACTGACAACACTGAAGCCCCTGTGTGGATCACTACACAGTATGGAAAATTCTTAAAGAGACGGGAATACCAGACCACCTTACCTACCTCCTAAAAAACCTGTATGCAGGTCAAGAAGCAACAGTTAGAACCAGATACGACTGAGCGACTGAACAGCAACAGAGATACGAACTTTCAACTATAAGATAAATATGGGCAGTTATAAAATGAATAGGTCTCAGCATAAGGAATGGAACCAGTAACACTGGAATAACTTAGTATGGGTGACAGGCGGTGACTGAGCTTGCCTCATGCACGTTTCATAATGTATTCGATTGTCAAGTCACTGTGCTATGCACCTGAAACTAACATGATATTGTATGTCAACTATACTTCAATAAAAATCTAATGTCTTAGAAGGAGAATACATTTATATATTGCTTGAGAAACTAAAAGTAATAATTTTTAAAAGCTCTGCAGCCTTAGTTTACTTGAAAGGCAGGCTGACAGGCTATACAGGAAAGTGTCCTTCCCACCTTTACAAATTCCACTGATCACTCCCTGTTGCTTCTGTAACAACTCTCCCCTGTCTGTACCTCCCTTTATAACCAGTCTTTGCGTCTTGTCTTTGATGTTGATGATCGTCTGATTTTATGAGTATAAAACATTAACCAAGCAGAACACCACTGACTCTGTTGGGCCCTGGTGCTGTTCATTCACCCCTTGTCTCTAGTTCCACCCCGCCCCCCAATGTCTGTGTTGGCTTCCAGGGTTCTGCAGACTATGCTCCCCACACTCCCTTCCCTGGTCATTCAGCTCCCTGTTGAGTTCTGTCATTTGAAAGCATGGTCAAGAGATCAGAAAGCAGGAGGGACAGAGAAGTTTCCTGCTCTGGTTCCCACTGCAGTGGATGCTGCTGGCAGCTGGGGATTTTTGCTGTCGGGGCGGTGGGGATGGGCTGTCCCCGCAGCCCCTGAGTGGTGCCTGCGGCTCTGGAAGCTCCAGGAAGCTGCAGGTGCAAGTTCTGGCGGCTGAGCTAAGAGCACTGGCAGGATCCTGATCTTTGCACATCACTCCTTCCTTTTTACTCCTTTGGCTCCTTCTCTTCCTCCCTTTGCTCCACCAGTCCTAAGTCCTTTGTACCTAGTCCCTCCCACTTGAAATACATAACATGATTTTTCTTCCCTAACTGAACACTGATTGACACATTACTTTTAGCCCTAACAACATCCAAGGTTGGCTTCTGGTACAGAAATATTTATCCAAACTATAATAATTTCTCTCTTATACCTCACTTCAAGCCTTGATGTACGCAAAGAACAACACATCCAATATAAGCTGTTACACGTGAAGTTGATGGGCGCTTAGAAAGTAATAATCTGGCCCCAAAGCAGAGAATCTCGTTTTATAAATGCAAGCAGTGAGCCCAACAGCAAAATACAAAGCCATCAGAATGTTAATCAGAAGCTCAGGTCCACCATGCATATGTCTTATGTCCATGAAGCAAAGCAACCCAGATGACTGACTCGAAGTTCACAGGTAGCTTGACACTATGGGTTCAAGCTTCGAAAGTCACTAAGAACAATTGCAACATTTTATCAGTTGTGCTTGTAGCATTTTGGACCAAAGCACCTAAAATATAGCATCCTATTATTGTGTGACTCTCCATGGCAATCAGCCCATTACAAGCTTCTAGGGAGGACATTGATGAGTCCTCTGTGGTTCCAGAGACAAGAGGTCAGCAGCTCATACTGTCAGAATCACATGGCACCAATGGTAGACAAACAAAAAGAGCTCAGAATGCATATATTAATGTGCCACAGTTAATATTTCTGCACAGTTTGTTTTTTCAGCAGTATTTTGCTATCTAGGGACCCCAAAAATGTGTTTTGCTTTACAAGTAAGACATGATTGATGCTTTACTAAGAGACTGTTCATAACAGAACAGATGTCTCTTGACAAGAAAGTTATTGGTACAAGCAAACTATATTATTGCAATAATGCTAAGGTTCAGAGTTAAGCAAAAGATAGCAAGAGTGTGGGAGAGGGCAGTGGGGAGAGAGACAGTAAATTGAGAGAGTGAGATACAGTTTGGTCTGAGTCCACATCTGAGGCTACCACATTGACTTACTCTGGGATATACCAAGGCTGTACAGCCCTAAACTAATATGTCCCAGCTTCAAAAGCCAATGTCTGGTGAATTCATTTGTCAATATCTTAACATCAAGCGCCTATTTTCCCAAAATCCTTTGTGTATATGAAAATGTCTTCTGTGCAAATTAAAGGTGATATTTCCCTCATTTCATCACAGCAGATTCATAGCATCATACAATGTATAGGGTTTTGTACCACTTAGAATTTTATCCTGGTGTTCACTACGATGTTTTTGCATTATTGTCAAATTGTACAGAACACAAATCTAATAGAATTACGAGGTCAGTTGTCAGAATTAACAGGATTTCTGTTGTCATTGTTCAATCGCTCAGTTATGTCTGACTCTTTGCAACCCCATAGACTGCAGCACCCCCGGCTTTCCGGTCCTTCACCAGCTCCCAGAGTTTGCTCAAACTCATGTCTCTCAGGTCGGTGATGCCATCTAACCATCTCATCCTCTGTCATCCCCTTCTCCTGCCTTCAATCTTTCCCAGCATCAGGGTCTTTTCCAATGAGTCAGTTCTTCATATCAGGTGGCCAAAGTATTGGAGTTTCAGCTTCTACATCGGTCCTTCCAATGAATATTCAGGACTGATTTCCTGTATGATTGACTGGTTTGATGTCCTTGCAGTCCAAGAGACTCTCAAGAGTCTTCTGCAACACCACAGCTCAAAAGCATAAATTCTTTGGCACTCAGCTTTCTTTAAGGTCTAACTCTCACATCCATACATGACTACTGGAAAAACCATATAGCTTTGACTAGACGAAACTTTGTCAGCAAAGTAATGTCTCTGCTTTTTAATATGCTGTCTAGGTTGGTCATAGTTTTTCTTCCAAGGAGCAAGTGTCTTTTAATTTCATGGCTGCAATCACCATCTGCAGTGATTTTGGAGCCTAAGAAAATAAAGTCTGTCACCGTTTCCATTGTTTCCCCATCTATTTGCCATGAAGTGATGGTACTGGATTCCATAATCTTAGTTTTCTGAATGTTGACTTTTAAGCCAACTTTTTCACTCTCCTCTTTCATTTTCATCAAGGGGCTCTTTAGTTCCTCTTCACTTTCTGCCATAAGTGTGGTGTCATCTGCGTATCTGAGGTTATTGATGTTTCTCCCAATAATCTTGATTCTGGCTTATGTCTCATACAGCATTTCACATTACGTACTCTGCATATAAATTAAATAAGCAGGGTGACAATATACAGCCTTGACATACTCTTTCCCCAACTTGGAACCAGTCCATTGTTCCAAGTCTGGTTCTAACTGTTGCTTCTTGACCTGCATACAGGTTTGTCAGAAGGCATATAAAGTGTTCTGGTATTCCCATCTCTTGAAAAATTTTTCCAGTTTGTTGTGACCCATCCAGTCAAAGGCTTTAGTATAGTCAATAAAGCAGAAGTAGATGTTTTTCTAGAACTCTCTTGCTTTTTCTATAATCCAACAGATGTCAGCAATTTCATCTCTGGTTCCTCTGCCTTTTCTAAATCACGCTTGAACATCGTGATTTAGGTTCATTGAGGTTCTCCATTTATGTATTATCAAAGCGTCACTTGGAGAATTTTGAGCATTACTTTGCATGTCAGATGAGTGAAATTGTGTGGTAGTTTGAGCATTGCCTTGCTTTGGGATTGGAATGAAAACCGACCTTTTCCAGTTCTGCGGCCACTGCTGAGTTTTCCAAATTTGCTGGCATATTGAGTGCAGCCCTTTAACAGCATCATCTTTAGGATTTGAAATAGCTCAACTGGAATTCCATCACCTCCACTAGCTTTGTCCCTAGTGATGCTTCCTAAGGCCCACTTGACTTCGTATTCCAGGATGTATGGCTCTAGGTAAGTGACCACACCATCGTAGTTATCTGGGTCATTCAGTTCAGTTCAGTCGCTCAGTTGTGTCTGGCTTTTTGCGACCGCATGAACTGTAGCACGCCAGGCTTCCCTGTCCATCACCAACTCCCAGAGCTTACTCAAACTCATGTCCATCAAGTTGGTGATGCCATCCAATCATCACATCCTCTGGGTCATTCAGTTCAGTTCAGTTGCTCAGTCGTGTCCGGCTCTGCAACCCCATGAATCGCAGCATGCCAGGCTTCCCTGTCCATCACCAACACCTGGAGTTCAGTCAAACTCACATCCATCGAGTCAGTGATGCCATCCAGCCATCTCATCCTCTGTTGTCCCTGTCTCCTCCTGCCCCCAATCCCTCCCAGCAGCAGGGTCTTTTCCAATGAGTCAACTCTTCACATCAGGTGGCCAAAGTATTGGAGTTTCAGCCTCAGTACCAGTCCTTCCAATGAACACCCAGGACTGATCTCCTTTAGGATGGACTGGTTGGATCTCCTTGCAGTCCAAGGGACTCTCAAGAGTCTTCTCCAACATCACAGTTCAAAAGCATCAATTCTTTGGCACTCAGCTTTCTTCACAGTCCAACTCTCACATCCATACATGACCACTGGAAAAACCATAGCCTTGACTAGACGGACCTTTGTGGGCAAAGTAATGTCTCTGCTTTTTAATATGCTATCTAGGTTGGTCATAACTTTCCTTCCAAGGAGTAAGAGTCTTTTAATTTCATGGCTGCAATCACCATCTGCAGTGATTTTCGAGCCCCCCCAAAAATAAAGTCTGACACTGTTTCCACTGTTTCCCCATCTATTTCCCATGAAGTGATGGGACCGGATGCCATGATCTTAGTTTTCTGAATGTTGAGCTTTAAGCCAACTATTTCACTCTCCTCTTTTACTTTCATCAAGAGGCTCTTTAGTTCCTCTTCACTTTCTGCCATAAGGATGGTGTCATCTGCATAACTGAGGTTATTGATATTTCTCTCAGAAATCTAGGTCATTAAGATCTTTTTTTTGTATAGTTCTGTGTATTCTTGCCACTTCTTCTTAATATCTTCTGCATCTGTTAGGTCCATACCATTTCTGTGCTTTATTGAGCCCATCTTTGCATGAAACGTTCCCTTGGTATCTCTAATTTTCTTGAAGAGATCTCTAGTCTTTCTCATTCCATTGTTTTCCTCTATTTCTTTGCATTGATCACTGAGGAAGGCTTTCTTATCCCTCCTTGCTATTCTTTGGAGCTCTGCTATTTGTAAGGCCTCCTGAGGCAACCATTTTGCCTTTTTGCATTTCTTTTTCTTGGGGATTGTCTTGATCTCCACTTCCTGCACAATATCACACAGTTCCTCTGTGTATTCTTGCCACCTCTTTTTAATATCTTCTGCTTCTGTTAGGTTCATACTGTTTTTTGTCCTTTATTGAGCCCATCTTTCCATGAAATGGTCCCTTGGTATCTAAAATTTTCTTGTAGAGAATTAAGAATTAAAATTAAGAAGACAGGTTTTAGAATTAACGGGCTTTCTAGGGAAAGGTAAATAAGGTGTTTACAGCCAAGTATCTCCATAGGAGATGGAAGCTTTACACATGAGAAAAAAGTGTTTAGAGTTTCAGATGTAAGTGAAAAGTAACAGATTCAAATGACATTTACTTCAAAAAATTGATTAGTTTCATAAAATATGCTTTCATTAAACTCACCAGATCAATTATTAATATCCTTAATATACAGCAATAAATCCTATTTAATTATGTCACTATAGGTATGTATAGTTCCTGTAGGAAAGATACATAGCGTCTTCCATTACATATAAAGTAATGCATTCCTTGGGCTGTAAACTGCTCTCAGAATATTTTTCAACTATCTAACACTGTTTGCACATTTATCTTAGATTCAGGTTGACTGGTACAAGCTACTGTTCTTTCTAAGGAATTCACCCCCACTCAGTATTGTTGAGGTTGTATTTCAGAGAAACTTGAAGGCACTTCTTCTCCATACCCTCCTTGCAACCATCCCATTTCTTAACACACAGCAATGTTTCACAATAGTCTACTGGTCATCATCTTCTGCAGGTGTCCTGCCAAACCAGGAAGCACGTTTCAAAGATGGCTTCAGTGATGCTCACGTGATTCTTTCTTGCAATGCAATATTAGTTGACAATCATTTCTGCCAAACCAAATAAAACCACTCCCAGACATGTTTAATTAAGATTTCTGTCAATCAAAGCTATGCAGTCATTTAATGACTTAAATATGTTCACTATTAATAGACCTCCAGTTGTCTGGGAAATCACCGACCATGACCAAGCACTCAATAAGGCATTTGAAATCCATGATGTGTCTTTCTACTTCCTAATTTATTAAAAAAAAGATTTTAACAGACTTTGATGATGAATTTGGATATGGTTTCTCTTGTGACAAACCAGTCTTGTGACTGCTTTCATTAACTAAGTTAGTTTTTAAATTTTTGTTGTCTTCTTAGACATAGAATATATAACAGACTATGAAAATTTCTCAAGGAATTTTGCTGAGAGTCATAGTGTATAGAATCTTAAGCTTTTTTCCCCAGAAGAATGTAAACATGCTATACACTGAATTATATAGAGACTGAAGAATACACAGTGCTGTTCCTTCTAGATGTCTTCCTGTGAATGGGAGGTTGGGAGCTGCTTGTGAATATATATAAGAAAACAAACTAAAACAACAACAACAAAACCCCTGTACATTTAAAACTTGGAAGCATCAACAGAGTGTGCTGAATTAATCAGGTCCCAAAGCCAAACATTGTTCTTGTAATTCATGTGATAACAAAGTTTAGCTTAGGGTATAATGCTAACCCTCACCATAATGAGCAAGAATTTCAGAAAAAGAAAAAAGTGTAAAAATACAAACTAGTATTTCCCTGAACCATTGCTACCAGGAGGGATGTTAAATTCTGTAAAATGAAAAGAATCTTAATATGGTTGCATTTATTATTTACAAATTGTACTTCAAGCTGAGAGGGAACTCTTCTCATGAGAAAATGTGGACGATAACCTTCCTCTTTGCTGCAGGGAAGCAGGCAGTTCAAAGAGAGCTGAAAACAGAGCTCATGGAGGCAGAGACCTTGGAAACTAGCCATTCCCATGCTAACATCCCAACTTGGCAACCAGCATTCTCCAGGGCACTTTAAACATTGATAAAAAGTGAGTAATAAACATTTAATATTTGAGGCAAACTAAGCAATTGCATCAACAGAAATGTAGAATCTGAAAGTAGTTTTAAGAGTGCTGGATGCTAGGAGTTCTCTACATCACTTGTGGGGCACAGACCAGAATCAGAATGGAAGAGGCAGCAGGCCTGGAAAAGGTCATTCTCTTAATCACAATGACAAAGTGTTAGCACAGTTCCTGGTGAAGAGGTAAATGGAGAGGGATTCTTCTATCAGAATTATTTGATGTCCATTTGGTTCTCTTTCTAGGGTGTAGAGACATCTCTTTAAATATTTTTCTATAGTTCTTTGGGTCAGTAACTTAGAACTACCTGCCCAGATGGATCCTAATCTCCAGAAGCTTCACATTAAAAAAAAAAAAAAAGCTAATATAAAAAATCACCATGAGATTAGGAGCTCTCACAGAGAGGAAACTGTGAGCTGGTTATAGGAAACACAGCCAGTAAAAACCGGACTCTAGACTTCTCATGGGGAGAACACAAGATTGCTGTTACTAAAATGAAGACACAAGGTCTTATCAGGCAGATGCAGTGCCAACTCAGAAGTCTAGATGTTTCTTAATCTGCAAAGCCCTTGAAGACATCAGGTTGGAGGGGTGGGGAGAGATTCTGCAATTCTGGCTCTGATAATTGGAAGACACATCAGGGAGGTCAAGGGGCCACTTATTGACAACTAAGACTCTGAATGCCCTTACTGATTAAGCCAGAAACACAAATACAGCCAAGGTATCGTCACTCAGTCATGTCCTTGACTCTTTGCGACACCGTGTACTGTAGCCTGTCAGGCTCCTCTGCCCATGGGGATTCTCCAGTGAAGGATACTGGAGCGGGTTGCCATGCCCACTCCATGCCATGCCAATATTCCAGGAGATCTTCCCAACCCAGGGATCAAACCCAGGTCTCCCACATTACAGGCAGATTTTTTTTTTTTTTTTAACCATCTGAGCCACCATGGAAACCCAATATAGCCAAAGGGGTCATTTCATTCACAATCTCAAAAAAGAAAGCAAATTATGAGTGAAAGATCAAATGCTCTAGTCACCCAGGCTTTGACTTTATTTCAAAGTTTAGAAATATTGGAAAGGAAATGAACAAATGTCTAAAATATCGACTGCTTATAATTATGGAAATTCTAATATTGAGCAGAAGCTACAGCTTAACTTATACTTCCCTGACATGCTATATTCTTTATAGATGCAAAAGGAAAATTATTATAACTGAAAAGAAATTAAAATATGTGTCAACTACAAATTGGCACTTACCAAGGGCATTGCCAATGAGTGAACAACAAAGGCGTCTGCCATCTGCCTCTATGGAGATATGGATTTCCCTGGTGGCTCAGACGGTAAAGCGTCTGCCTCTGATGCGGGAGACCCAGGTTTGATCCCTGGGTCAGGAAGATCCCTTGGAGAAGGAAATGGCAACCCACTCTAGTACTCTTGCCTGGAGAATCCCATGGATGGAGGAGCATGTAGGCTACAGTCCATGGGGTCACAAAGAGCCGGACAGGACTAAGCAACTTCACTTTATATGGAGATTGAACCCCTGCTGCTATAGCTGTTGCCCTTCAACACCCCCTGAGGGAGCTTAGGGTGGAGTGAGGCACTCTGTGCTCCAGGGAATCTGGTGGGACAGGTCTTCAGACAGTTGGATGTTTTTAGGAACAGATTTTATGATCTCAATCCTTGCATCTCCTCATACCTAGAGAAGCACTAAATCCCTTCATGGTGACATCAGATCCTCATGACCAACAAAAACCTTTCTGTAAAATGAGTGCTTTGTGGTACTGAACTCCTCCTTCACCAAAATCTTGTATATTGACCTTCTCCCACTGCCTCTTTGGAGCAGTCTTTCAGAGCTCTTTGAGATGCTGCCTCCCGGGCTGCAGTCCTCATTTTGCCCCAAATGAAACTTAACTCACAAATCTCAAGTTGTGCATCTTTTTTCAGTCAACATATGTAAAGGCAAACCAGAACAGCATCCATAAGGTAGAAGCGGCCCTGAACTTGAAGTCAGGAGGCCTGGGCTTTGGTGTAATTATCTAAAAAGAGACTGTCTGATGGAAAGAAGAAAATGAATATAAACCAGCTCTAAGCAGGCTGCTGTGGGTATGCCATGCCATTTAATCATCTTAAAACCTCTGTGAGGTATGTAAATTACTGCCAGTTTATAGCTGAAAAAAGTTCACACCCTATTGTCTATGTCAGAAGAAAATCAATGAAGGGATTTCTCAACGTGTATAATAAGTCATTTTTGGTGAGCAGCAAAGATTTTCATCTGGATCCTACTATATGACAGGCTCAATATTGTCATTTTCAGATAATTTCTGATAGCTTAATTCCCATCTTGATCAGATAGTCACGAAAAGATTCAAAGTCAAATGCATTTTGCTTTTTAGGTTGAAGCAAAAAATCTAAACTGGGAATCCTAGATTCCTCAGAGAGTGGCTTCAAACCCACTGTTTTAGTTGTTTGAGTCAGTGATTCTGTGTGTCAGCCAAAAAAACAAAAAAACCCCAATAGAATGTTTTAAAATGAGAAAATATGTAAATATCACCTAGGTTATACACAAAGAAAGCTACTATTAATATTGTGGATCATTTCTTTCCCAAGCAATTAATCGTTGTTCTCAAATGGTCCAAAAAAAAAAAAATCCGTTTCATAATTCTTTTCATCCTTCCTTGCATGCACATTTGTGAGTACCAGTTACATTCAAGATATATTACTTTATGGAAAAGTTGATATAGGAACAGGAAGGAGACAAAATTGCATTAAAATTGTCCATGTTCTCCAGGAGTTTACAGGATAGTAAGTATACAAATTGGACAGGGCCATGGCACCCCACTCCAGTATTCTTGCCTGGAGAATCCCATGGATGGAGGAGCCTGGTAGGCTGCAGTCCATGGGGTCGCTAAGAGTCAGACACGACCCAGCGATTTCCCTTTCACTTTTCACTTTCATGCATTGGAGAAGGAAATGGCAACTCACTCCAGTGTTCTTGCCTGGAGAATCCCAGGGTCGGGGGAGCCTGGTGGGCTGCCGTCTATGGGATGCACAGTGTCGGACACGACTGAAGCGACTTAGCAGCAGCAGCAGCAAGTATACAAATAACACAAGGCAGAGTATGATATGCATAAGAGGAGGAGGCGTTACAGAAATTCAAAGTAAAGAAAGAATAAAAAGCAATCAGGAACAGCTTCCTGGAAGGTTTACCATTTGAACTTGGTCTTGTAGAATAAGCAAGACATTGTTAGAAATGTGATGGGAGTCACCCCATAGGAGGGAAAAAAACATAAGGGACAAGCAGCTGGAAGGATGTAAGCCACATCCAGGGAAATCTGATGGGAACCTTGTGTGTCTTTAAAAAATACCCAGGAGGTGCTTGCTTTGGCTGCACATATTCCAAAATTGGAATGATACAGAGAAGATTAGCATGACTCCTGCACAAGGATGAAATGCAAATTTGTCAAGCATTCCATATTTTTAAAACTAGGAAATAAAACCACCATATGACCCAGCAGTCCCACTCCTAGGTATATACCCTGAGGAAACCAAATTGAAAATGACACATGCATCCCATTGTTCATTGCAGCACCATTTACAATAGCTAGAACATGGAAGCAACCTAAATGTCCATTGACAGATGAATGGATAAAGAAGTTGTGGTACAAATACACAATGGAATATTACTAAGCCATAAAAAGGAATGCATTTGAGTCAGTTCTGATGAGGTGGATGAACCTAGAACCTATTATACAGAGTGAAGTGAGTCAGAAAGAGAAAGATAAATATCATATTCTAACGCATATGTATGGAATCTAGAAGAATGGTACTGAAGAACTTATTTACAAGGCAGCAGTGGAGAAACAGACATAGAGAATAGACTTATGGACGTGGGAGAGGGGAGGAGAGGGTGAGATGTATGGAAAGAGTAATATGGAAACTTACATTACCATATGTAACATAGATGGCCAACGGGAATTTGCTGTATGGCTCAGGAAACTCAAACAGGGGCTCTGTATGAACCTACAGGGGTGGGATGCGGGGGGAGATGTGAGGGAGGTTCAAAAGGGAGGGGATATATGTATACCTATGGCTGATTCATGTTGAGGTTTGACAGAAAACAACAAAATTCTGTAAAGCAATTATCCTTCAATAAAAAAATAAATCAAAAGAAAAAAGAAAGAAAGACCCAGAAGATAAAATTAGGTAAAACCAGAAACCTTGTCCCATCTTGAACACACATGTATGTTCACATACACGCACAGGCACCTGTTTATTAAAACAAGGCTGTGCTAAGACAAAACTTCAGCAAGTCATTTCTGAGTAAAATACAAATGCTGTGAAAGTGAATTATATAATCTTATACTAGTGTATCTTGGTGGAAGACAAAATCCAGTATGCAGCCTGCACACTATTTCTTTTATTCTGGCTTTATTCTAACCAGCACTGCTTCCTGTGCGTCACTGCTGTCAGGATAACAGCACCATCTAGTGTGCTCTCATCTCAAGCCCAGGACTTCTTATCTGCTTCTAATGTTACTTGAATAATCACAAAGATACCAAAACAAACAAATAAACAAAACCTCCCATCTATTTTTTCACTTTAAAACTTGCAATTTAGTAGATGAAAATTTGTTGGGATTTAAAGCATTCTAAAGAATCCCCCTAAAAGAAAACTGCCTCGTCTCTGGCAACCAAGATGAGGAAAATTTAAAAGGTGTTTATGGACATCTCTACCTTTGTGCACAATCACTAATCAGATGATGCAAGGTTATCAAAGATACTGTATCTGTTTCCATGCACCAGACGCTACAAGGACATTTGGTTTAGAAGCAATAACAATCCTGGTAGAATTTTAAAATGCACACATACACTGCCTTTCTATTTTAACATGGGAAATTTAAATCAGCAGAATAGAAAAGTGTAACTGTTTGCACATTACATTCTGTCAAGGATAAAACTATTATCATTTCTTAGTTTCAGAATTGGACTTACTATAGCAGGGACAATGTGGACTCCATCGTTTCTTTATCACTGACACCCAATAACTGCAAATAAAAACATACATCTGAAATGAAGATGTTTCATATATATACACACACACACACACACACACGTATTAGTAGAACAGGAAAATATGCTATAAACAGTAGTGGAATTCACAAGAATCTATGCTGAACAATCATGCTGCTAAGTCACTTTAGTCGTGTCCGACTCTGTGCGACCCCATAGACGGCAGCCCATTAGGCTCCCTCATCCCTGGGATTCTCCAGGCAAGAACACTGGAGTGGGTTGCCATTTCCTTCTCCAGGATTGCTGAACGATCATAGTAGGGCATAAATTTATCATCGCTAATCAACTTGAAGCATAAAAAAATAAAGTTAGTAATTTCATGATGAATATGTTTATCATATTTTCATTATTACGCTTTTGATGTCATTAAAGGAAACTCATGGTGAAAATGTTAACATTTAGGATATGTATCCTATATAAGTAGTTGGCATAAAAGACTTCTCATCTATTTTTAATTCTTCTTGACTGTGAACACATTGGAAAAATGTTCTACTTTTGAAAGAAGGAGAAAGATTTGAAAATATTTCCTTGAACACAAAGTGTATAAATGATACATATTTCAGAAACTGGGAATCACAACTCAATAGTTAAAAAGCAATATAGAGCAGTAGGACCAATAGTTAATAGTTTTATAAATATCTATAATATTTTATAATTTAAAATTTCTTATATAGTTATCTATGTAATATTTATAGACATATTTAAATCTTATATATCTATATACTACAACACATATTTTATAGGTATAGATATATCTATAATATTTTTAATCATTGGTCTAATTACTTTGAAATTTTCAGCTATTGAATTGAGATTTTCATTTTATTTATATACAACGCTATATTTTATACCCAATTTTATATACAAGCTTATATTTGTATAAGCCTTTCACTTGCCTTTTTATGAAATATACTACTTAAGTTCCTACATGTATGCATGGTTATACAATATTTATTTATTTATGCAATCCCAGTGGCCTTTAATTTTCTGATGTCTAGGGTGTCAATGTTATCTGCAGTCAAGCAAAGGTGTCTAGGTTAGGACTGGATGAATATACACAGCACACTGGTCCACAGGGGCCTGGGACTCCACAAATGCCTCATTCCCAGTCCACGTGATCTGTCTTGAAAATCTACTGGGTTCCAGTGGGTACACCATTTTAGTTTCTCCAAAAGACCTTAAAAGTATAGTCCCTGTTGGTAAGATTTCACAAGGTTTAGTGTGGAGTTCGTTCATAAGAGCACTGGCTTCAGACTGATCTTCAGAAAAGTTGTTTGTTGTAGGCAATTATTCTTATTTTTAAAATGAAGGAGGAGGGAAAGTGGGAGGAGAGTGAGAGACGGTAAATCAGAATGGGGAAATCAGTGATTTATCTTACTGAGCTCTCAGTTCTCATTTGATGAGTGAAGGACCTTAATCAGGTCATGATTTATTGCTTCACTTCTGTTATTTTATTAATATGTCCAGAGCTATATATCAATTCCTAATCTGTTAGAATATAGGATGGATTTTACTACCTGGTAAGTAATTTGACCTATATGGAGAATTATTTACATAGGATACAGTTACAATAATTAATACAATATTTAGAAGTATTTTTTCCAAATGTGTTAAATAAATTTTATTATAAAAAATACCCCATCACTAAGTATCTTCCACAAGTTAGTTACCTTATCCTTTATTTTAAAGGATATTTTAAAAAATATTCTATTAATATCTGTCAGCAAGTATGAAAAGCAGCAAATCAATCAAATTAGACTGAAGGAAAATAGCCCCAAAGAGCTTTATAATCAAAACTGAAAGGGATCCCATTTTTTATCCCAGATAAATTATATGCAGGGACTTGAGCTCCAAGAATGCATTCCTAAGAAAAAACAAAAGAGTTCTGATATAGACATTTAGTACAAAATCACACTTAAAATTACCAGTGATCTTGATATCCAGAGTTGAAGAGAATGTATATCTTTTAAGGAAGTTGGCCTTCTTATTTATGTGACACTAAATGGCTCCGATTCAAAATTGCCGCAGCTCCTCATTCCAAGGAGCATTTGGCAACTCACAAGTCTGACAGTTTCCAAGTGCACTGTGTTATAATGGATCTTTTCAGCCCAATTCGAAGCAAATTTTCCCACATAAACTTAAATTTCTGCTCTTCACCCTGATCTCATTTTCAGAGAGCAACTGTCTGAGCTGAAATTAATATATCCACTTTCTAAAAGACATTCACTGTGTTATATACGTGAAAGTTGCTGAGAAGAGATCATAAACATTCTTACCCAAAAAAAAAAAGTAATTATATAAGGGGATTAACATTTTAACTAATGCTGTGGTAACAATGTAGTAACAGATATGTGCATCTTATCATCATATTATATATCTGAAACTTACACAATGTTATATCTCAATAATATCTCACTAAAGCTGTGTGTGGGGGGAGACATTCACACATGATAAAATGTAATCTCCCACAGAAATCAATCATGGGAGGGTGCATGCTCAGTCGCTCAGGCATGTCCAACTTTGATTGACTATATGGACTGTAGCGGCCAGGCTCCTCTGTCCATGTGACTGTCCAGGCAAGAATGCTAGAGTGGGTTGCCGTGCCTTCCTCCAGGGGATCTTCCTGACTGAGGGATCACACCTACAGCTTCTGTGTCTCCTGCATTGCTAATGTTTACCATACCTCTCTGACAGATTTATTTTTATCCGTATTTCACTTGGTACAATTTTGAACCAATTTCTAATAGAACTTGGATTAAAGGAGAATGTGGATCAAAGAGGTTAGATTGAGGTGTTGGAAACACCAAATGATGTAAGTTACTGCACAGCACTTGATAAGAACAAAGATTCATTATGTATTAAAATAAAGATCTCTCCTTTAGGAAACTATGACCTTAACTTTAAAGATCAGTTTTCATTCCAATCCCAAAGAAAGGCAATGCCAAAGAATGTTCCAACTACCACACAATTGCACTCATCTCACACGCCAGCAAAGTACTGCTCAAAATTCTCCAAGCCAGGTTTCAACAGTACATGAACCATGAACTTCCAGATGTTCAAGCTGGATTTAGGAAAGGCAGAGGAACCAGAGATCAAATTGCCAACATCCGCTGGATCATGGAAAAAGCAAGAGAGTTCCAGAAAGAAATCTTTTTCTGCTTTCTTGACTACGTCAAAGCCTTTGACTGTGTGTATCACAACAAACTGTGGAAAATTCTTAGAGAGATGGGAATACAAGACGACCTTACCTGCCTCTTGAGAAACCTGTATGCAGGTCAGGAAGCAACAGTTAGAACTGGACATGGAAAAACAGACTGGTTCAAAATTGAGAAAGGAGTATATCAAGGCTGTATATTGTCACCCTGCTTATTTAACTTATATGTAGAACACATCATGGGAAATGCTGGGCTGGAATGAAGCACAAGCTGGAATCAAGATTATCAGGAGAAATATCAATAACCTCAGATACACAGATGACACCACCCTTATGGCAGAAAGTGAAGAATAACTAAAGAGCCTCTTGATGAAAGTGAAAGAGGAGAGTGAAAAAGTTGGCTTAAAACTCAACATTCAGAAAACTAAGATCATGGCATCTGGTCCCATCACTTCATGGCAAATGGATGGGGAAACAATGGAAATAGTGGGAGACTTTATTTTCTTGAGCTCCAAAATCACTGCAGATGGTGACTGCAGCCATGAAATTAAAAGATGCTTGCTCCTTGAAAGAAAAACTATGACCAACCTAGACAGCATACTTAAAAGCAGAGACATTACTTTGCTGACAAAGGTCCATCTAGTCAAAACTGTGGTTTTACCAGTAGTCATGTATGAATGTGAGAGTTGGACCATAAAGAAAGCTGAGTGCTGAAGAATTGATGCTTTTAAACTGTGCTGTTGAAGAAGACTCTTGTGAGTCCCTTCAACTGCAAGGAGATCCAATCAGTCCATCCTAAAGGAAATTAGTCCTGAATATTTATCAGAAGGACTGATGCTGAAACTGAAACATCAGCTTTGTTTTGGACACCTAAAAGCAAAGAACTCATTGGAAAAGACCCTGATACTGTAAAAGATTGAAGGAGGGAGGAGAAGGGGACGACAGAGTATGAGATGGTTGGATGGCATCACTGACTCAATAGACATGAGTTGAGCAAGCTCTGAGAGTTGGTCATGGACAGGGAGGCCTGGCATGCTGCAGTCAGACATGACTGAGCAACTGAACTGAACTGAATTGATGTCTTTAACTTAGAGATGAATAGGATATGTTCGAATATCCAGGTCATTCGACATTTCAAGGTAACTGGCTTTCTGGAAATAAACATGAATTTTTAAATAATGTACTGAGCAGTAACTTTCAGTGAGCAACATGCTAGGATTAGAGATATACCAAAGTGAGTAAAACAAAACTCCTCTCAAATTTTTTGCATCTCAAGCATTTCAATATATAACACATTTTATAAATTCAACACAAATCTGTAACACATCATTTTAGTGTTTAACAATGTTTAAATATTTTTTATATTTTAAACACTTTACTGAGTTATAAATTAAATACAAGAAAGTTCACATGTTATAAGGTGTTTGGGTTGATGACTTTTAACAGGTAACCATATAATTACTACCCCATTCAAGATACAAAACAGTTTCACCAACAACAGAGTTTCTCTCATGCCCCCTTGCAATCAATTCACTTCATTTCCTGTCCCAGGCCACCACTATCTGGATTTGCCTCTGTAGTTTTGTCTATTCTAGAATATTATAGTATGGAATCACATAATCTGTACCATTTTTTCTGCCTTTTTTGTTTATAACAATATTGGGGGAAGCCAGAATGAATATATTTCAAAAAAAAAATCAAAAACATCTAGTCTCTACAATGTATTAATCAAAAGTCCAGTATTTCATTTAAATAATCAAAAGACATTCAAAGAAACAAAAAAATTTAATCCATAGTGAAGAAAAAAGGTAATTGACAGAAACCAAATCTGAGATGGGAGAAGGCAATGGCACCCCACTCTAGTACTCTTGCCTGGAAAATCCCATGGACGGAGGGGCCTGGTGGGCTTCAGTCCATGGGGTCGCTAGGAGTCGGACACGACTAAGCGACTTCACTTTATTTTTTCACTTTCATGCATTGGAGAAGGAAATGGCAACCCACTCCAGTGTTCTTGCCTGGAGAATCCAAGGGACGGGGGAGCCTGGTGGGCTGCCATCTATGGGGTCACACAGAGTCGGACATGAGTGAAGCGACTTAGCAGCAGTCACAGCAAATCTGAGATAGAAGAGAAAGAACTTGAAGCAATGATATATATTTATCTTAAAAATACAAATTTAATCTTAATGAGTGAAATGGTGGAGAATTTCAGCAGAAAGAAAACGGAAATTGCAAAAAAAAGAAATGCTAGGATGGAAAAGAACAAAAGTAGAAATTTAAAAATTTACTCATAGGCTTTAAAAAGTCAGTAAATTTTATTTCAGCAACAGAAAGATAAAATGCTGAAGAAAAATAAACAAACCCTCAGGTATGTATGGGAAAAAATCCACACTAGTCTAATTTATGTCTAACTGGAGTCCTAAAAAGAGAAGAGAATGAGACTGGGAAAGAAAATTATATTTGAAAAAATAATGCACAAGAATTTTCAAATTTGAGAAAAACACTGACTTACAAACAAAAAAGGCTCAGTGAATTACAAATAGTAAGGACTGCTGCTGAACCTGAAACTCCAATACTTTGACCACCTGATGTGACTCATAAAAAAGACCCTGCTGCTGGGAAAGATTGAGGACAAAAAGAGAAAGAGGTGAGAGAGAACGAAATGATTGGATGACGTCACCAACTCAATGGACATGAGTTTGAGCAGACTCCAGGAGACAGTGAAGGAAAGGGAAGCCTAGAATGCTGTAATCCATGGGGGTCACAAGTAGACGGACATGACTTAGTGACTGAACCACAAAAAAATGTCAGAGAACTCTACCTATGCACATCTCCCTATGCACCTATGCACATAGTCACGTTGTTGAAAGTAAGGAAAAAGAAAATCTTGAAGGAAGCCACAGAAAAAGAGAAATTGTGTACGAGAGAAAAGGGATAATGAACAAATTCGGCCAGTTCAGAGCCTTTTTCAAAAATTATCTTTCATTCTCCCACTCTAAAGTATTCCCTTTTATTTCTATATTCCCAGTGTTTTATCTGGTGTCTTAGTGTCCCTGTTAACTCCTACATTGTATCATGGTACTTTAAGTAAATTCTTATCTGCCTATAAATTTCATGAAAGAACAATTTTTATTTGTTCCTCTTTATAACCCTTGTAGCACTTTTTAATGTTGAGTATTCAATAACTCTGGAAGAAATTAGTATCTCTAATAAGAACACAAAGTAAGGGAAAATGACTTTTAAAAACTGTTAAAGTATCATATTCTTAGTTCAGTTCCGTTCAGTTCAGTCATTCAGTCGTGTCCAACTCTGCAACTCCATGAATCGCAGCACGCCAGGCCTCCCTGTCCATCACCAACTCCCGGAGTTCACTCAGACTCACATCCATCGAGTCAGTGATGCCATCCAGCCATCTCATCCTCTGTCGTCCCCTTCTCCTCCTGCCCCCAATCCCTCCCAGCATCAGAGTCTTTTCCAATGAGTCAACTCTTCGCATGAGGTGGCCAAAGTACTGGAGTTTCAGCTTTAGCATCAGTCCTTCCAATGAACACCCGGGACTGATCTTCTTTAGGATGGACTCATTGGATCTTCTTGCAGTCCAAGGGACTCTCAAGAGTCTTCTCCAGCACCACAGTTCAAAAGCATCAATTCTTCAGCACTCAGCTTTCTTCTCAGTCCAACTCTCACATCCATACGTGACCACTGGAAAAACCATAGTCTTGACTAGAAGGACAGTGATGAAAATGTGTTATTAAGAACTTCATGGGAAACTTTAATTTTTCTGTTTTTGTTGTTTTACTTTTATCTCTTCTGTTTTCCCTACCTGAAAGTAGTTTCATTTCATCCTTATTTTGCAGAATGGGCTTCCCTGATAGCTCAGCTGGTAAAGAATCTACCTGCAATGTGAGAGACCAGGGTTCAATCCCTGGGTTGGGAATATCCCCTGGAGAAGGGAAAGGCTACCCACTCCAGTATTTTGGCCTGGAGAACACAGTCCATGGTGTCGCAAAGAGTCAGACACGACTTTCACTTTCACCCATCCGTATGAAATTTTCACCCACAGTCTTATTTAGTTTTTACTACTTTAAATGTGCCATTCTATTGTCTTGTTGCTCACATTGTTTCTGATGCACAATCAGCAATCTTTGTTATGAAATTCTAGCCAAAGGAAATTTCAGCCTACTAATACCAAAATAAAATTCACATTAAAATTCAAACGGAAAAGCTACAAACAAAATATATTTACTCGTTTGTAAGCTTAATAACTATCCTGACATATGAAAAAAATTAGATGAATTATCATTTCTCTTCCAGGGATCAGACTCAAGATTTGATGACTGTATGAATGCAAAGTGGCTTTCCTTCAAAGGAAAGGCACAGTGATTAAAATGGGAAAGCTGGCCTCCAGTCTGGTCTCTGCTTTTAAAAAGTGTATCTTAGTCTGTGTAAATAAAGGAGTTGGACTGGATATTTTCTGAGGTTCCTTGCAGCTCTAAAATTCTGAACCCTAGAAAAGTACTTGCTAATGTCTTGGCAAAAGTTTCTAAGTAATTTTCCTAATTACTGAAAAGTGATATGGGTTAGGAAGAATCTCTCGCCATCCTAACACTATTGATATTCTTTTTTAAAAATCCATTTGTTGGTATTTAACAAATTTTTACTGAGCACTGATTCTGTGTAAAGCACTACACCGGACACTTGAAATGTACGTTGACCAAGACACATAAGAAGTTCGATAGTCCCTATCAAAATACATGGGAATCACTGAAATGGCTATGGCAAACTTTATATCATAAGCCTCTCCTCAGAAGGACAGGACAACTGGGAATATAGAGAACAGAATCTCAAGGCTTATGGACCTGTTAGTACCTTTCAGGCTTCTTAGAAAGATGCTTCTACAATGGATCAGTTCTATACAGTTTTGCTCTTCCTGAAAACTTAAGGGAATCAACCACAGACTTCAAATACATGCTGGAAACATACATGTTTCCAAGAATGTTTACTTACTCTCTTGGTAGAAGGAAAAGAAATTAGCAAGGAAGAATTCTAATGACTGAGTTTCTGAATTTTTTAACTTACTGACATGCAGGTTTAAAATAATACAATTTTTCATAATTAATTGCCTCTTTACCACCCACATTATTCCACTTTAACTCATACCCTCCACTGACAAACAGAACAATAGTGAGCTATTTATATGCCAGAGAAGCAATGTTTAAAAATTTTAAACACAACCAATTCTATATGAAGAAAGGCATTAGTAAACTTATAGGCAATAGAAGAAATAGAAAGAAACAGGTAGCTCATCTCTTGACAATAAAATATAACCAACACTTAAAATTGAGAATATTCCATTTTGACAAGGATGCAGTAAAAGGGACTCCCTTAATAAATGTTATGGAAATACAATTTGATATAAGACTTTGGAAGACAATTTCTTAACCTAGCTTTGTAATATGTCCTGAAGTCAGAAGCATGAGGGCTGCTGCTTTGTTCTTTCTCAAGATTGCTTTGTCTATTCAGGTTCCTTTGTGGTTCATATGAATTTTAAGATTATATTTTCTATTTCTATAAAAAGTACCATTGATAAGAACTGCACTGAATCTATAGATGGCTTTAGATAGTAGAAACATTTTAACAATATTAAGTCTTCCAAACCATGAACATGGGATGCCTTTCTGTTTATTTGTAGCTTCTTTAATTTCTTTCCTTAGTATCTTATAGTTTCTAGTGTATAAAGTGTTTTGCCTCCTTGGTTAAGTTTATTTCTAAGTGTTAAATATTACTTGTTCAGTCATGTCCGACTTCTTGTGACCCCATGGTCCATAGCCTGCCAGGCTCCTCTGTCCATGGGATTTTCCAGGCAAGAACACTGGAGTGGGTTGCCATTTCTTTCTCTAGGGAATCCTCCTGACCCAGGAATCAAACCTGGGTCTCCCAATTGCAGGCAGACTCTTTACTGTCTGAGCCATCAGAGAAGCCCTATTCCTAAGTATTTTATTTCTTTTGATATTACTGTAAATGGGATTATTTTTATTAATTTCCTTTTCAGGTTGTTTACTATTAGTGTATAGAAATGCAACTGATTTTTGTATATTGATTTTATATCTTGCATGTTATGAATTCATTATTAACTTTTGGTGGAATCTTAGGACTTAATAAGATTAAGTAATCTGCAAACTGATAATTTTACTTCTTCCTTCCCTATTTGAATGCCTTTTTTTTTTTTTTTTTTGGTCTTGCTTAATCATGAGAAACGCTGGGCTGGAAGAAGCACAAGCTGGAATCAGGATTGCCAGGAGAAATATCAATAACCTTTGCATATCTATGCAGATGACACCACCCTTATGGCAGAAAGTGAAGAGGAACTAAAAACCCTCTTGATGAGAGTGAAAGAGGAGAGTGAAAAAGTTGGCTTAAAGCTCAACATTCAGAAAATGAAGATCATGGCATCCTGTCCCATCACTTCATGGGAAATAGATGGGAAAACAGTAGAAACAGTGTCAGACTTTATTTTTGGGGGCTCCAAAATCACTGCAGATGGTGATTGCAGCCATGAAATTAAAAGACGCTTACTCCTTGGAAGAAAAGTTATGACCAACCTAGATAGCATATACAGAAGCAGAGACATTACTTTGCCAACAAAGGTCCGTCTAGTCAAGGCTATGGTTTTTCCAGTGGTCATGTATGGATGCGAGAGTTGGACTGTGAAGAAAGCTGAGTGCCGAAGAATTGATGCTTTTGAACTGTGGTTTTGGAGAAGACTCTTGAGAGTCCCCATGGACTGCAAGGAGATCCAACCAGTCCATTCTAAAGGAGATCAGCCCTGGGTGTTCTTTGGAAGGAATGATGCTGAAGCTGAAACTCCAATACTTTGGCCACCTCATGCGAAGAGTTGACTCATTGGAAAAGACTCTGATGCTGGGAGGGATTGGGGGCAGGAGGAAAAGGGGACGACAGAGGATGAGATGGCTGGATGGCATCACCAACTCAATGGACATGAGTCTGAGTGAACTCCAGGAGTTGGTGATGGACAGGGAGGCCTGGCGTGCTGTGATTCATGGGGTCACAAAGAGTCGGACACGACTGAGTGACTAAACTGAACTGAACTGAATGCTCTGGCTAGAATTTCTGGTATGATGAATAGAAGTTGTGAGGAGGAGCATCCTTAGTTCATTCCTGACACTATAGGGAAAGTTTTCAGTTTTTCAATATTACTTGTGTTAGCTGTGGGCATTCCAAATTGTCTTTATTATGTTGAGGAAATTTCACTCTGTTCCTAGTTAGTTAAGTGTTTTTTAATCACAAAGGGTGTTGAATTTTATAAATGCTTCTTCTGCATCTGTTACGATGATCATGTGATTTTATCCTCTGTGGTAACATGTCACGTTGACTGATTTTTGCACGTTGAACCATCCTTGTGTCCCAGGGACAAATCCCACTTGGTCATGGTATCTGGTCCTTTTGTGTGCTGTGAGTTTGATTTGATTCACTGGTATGTTGGTGAAGATTTTTTCTATCTATATCTATCGGGGGGACTGGCCTATAGTTTTATTGTGATGGCTTTTTCTGTCTTTGGTATCATGGAAATTCTCATAAATATGTTTGGAAGTGTTCCTCACTCTTCAGTTTTTGGGAAGAATTTAAGAAGAATTAGCATTAATTCTTTAAATGGTGGAATTCACCAGTGATGCCACCTGGTCCTGAGCTTTTCTTTGTTGGGAATTTTTTGATTACTGATTCAATCTCCTTACTAGTTTTAGTTCTTTTCAAATATTCTCTTTCTTCATCATTCAATCTTGGTAACATATTTTTTCCAGGAATTTATTCATTTCTTTTGGATTATTCATTTTGTTGGCATATAGTTGTTCATAGTAGTATCATAATCCTCTGTATTTGTGTGGTTAGAGTTGTTATGTCTCCTTTTCTGATTTTATTTAAGTCCTTTGTTTATTTTCTTGGTTGGTCAATTTTGTTTATCTTTTAGAAGTTTTGACAACCTTAAAGTTTTGTCAATTTTATCTTCTTTTAAAAAATCAACTTTTAGTTTCACTGATTTTTTTTCCTTTTTTCTATCCTACGTTTCATTCATTTCTTCTCTAATCTTTATTATTTTCTTCCCTCAGCTAAGCTTGGGTTTAGTTTGCCCTTCATCTTTTAGCTCCTTGATGTGTATCTCTAGGTCACTTATTTAAGATAATTTTTATTTTCATAATGTAGGTGTTTGGTGGTATAAACTTTCCTTTCAGTACTGCTTCCATTGCATCCCACTTTTGGTATGTTGTGTTTTCATTTGTCTCAAGATATATTCTAGTTTTCCTTTTCAATTCTTCTTTGAGCCATTGGTTGTTCAAGAGTGTTGTATAATTTACATGGTTCCACTACAGGACACTGAGGTAGGAGCCTCACACCTCACTGTGAAACAGCCTATAGTCAAGGTTTTAATAGAGACAGAAAAGAATGCTTTTGTTCATTAACTCCACAGGGCTCATATTTGGCCTGGAACTTCAAAAAAAAACTAAGAAATAAATGAGACTGTGAAATAAAACTGCATGAACACTGAAAGGGTATCTGTCGATTATGTGGTGCAAAATAAAGCAGCATTTCTTGTAACTGTACCTGTTTCTAAGTAAAGTGAGAACTTATGGTTCTCAGGGTGTGAGAGACTAGATAGTAATTCCAGGAAACACCTTCCATCTGGATTCTTGTCGCTACTGTTCTATTTTAATTTTAAAAATTCTCTATTAATCTGTTTACTTATTATAGCTAGCAATTATATCTCGGATTTAATTTTTAACACCTTACTTATGCCACTGTGAACATGCTGCCTCCCACTTCCCCTCTGCGCTTCGTGGTCAGGCTAGCACGGCACAGGGCCGGGGACGGGCCACGTGTGTCCCTCCAGGACCACCAAAAGAATGGGAGGCAAGCAGTGATCAAAACACAAACAAACCAATCTGGCGAAGAAGCCGAATTCACAGGTATGAAATCCTAACTAAGAGTGTTTACTAGACTTAGAAATTCATTCACATTAGTGTTTTCCAATGGTCTGCCACGTTGAGCTCGCTGTTGGGACCCTGTCCAAAGAACTGGATAGGGTCCCTGCTCTGGAGGAGCTTACAACGCTGTTGCAGAAACGAACACACAGACCACTGTGATGAGGTTAAAAATGGGGAGGACCGTAAGAGGGAAATCTGCTAACAGAGCAGAAAGGAAAGGAATGTGAGGTCATATCTGAAGGGTGAACAGGACAGAGAATTTCAGGCCAGGGCTGCAGGATCTTTTTTTTGGTAAAAAAGTCACAGGCTTATGAAAATGCACTCAGAAACTGGAGTCCAGTGTGGCTGCAGCCCGATGTGTGTGATGAGGAAAGCAAGTTGTAAGCAGATTACTGAGCCTGGATGCCATGCTAGGGCCTGAATGTTATCCTGCAGACCACAAGGAGCCACTGGAGCATTAAAGCAGTGGAGTGTGGTATGAATAGGTCTGGGCTTTAGTAAAAGCTTGTGACAGTATGAATGATGGATTTAAAGGGTGAGAAGCTATAAACAAGGAGGCTAGTCAGATGCAATAATCCCCATGAGAAAAGAAAAGGAAATAAACAAAGGCAGTGACAGCAGAAGTATAAAAAGGGAATGCAATCAAAAGATAGTCCAGAGTCAGAACCCACATGTCACCAGCAGTAAAATATACACGGCCCAATTTCTCGGCGTCCATCACTGTATTAAGGGCACCACACACTTTTGTCTCTTTAAATCTTCATAACAGTCCCATGAGGCATGTTCTGTTCCTCATACGTGCTTTACAGATTTAGGAAATGAGGATTAGAGAAGTGAAGTAGCTTGCTCGAGATCACAGAGCTGTGAAACGGGTGGGACTGAACTCAGCACGACAAATGAGTATGATAAATACCCTCCAGCCTGCCTAGATGAGCAAGACAAATGAGGAAAATGTGGAAATGAAAGATGACCATCTTGTTTATGACCTGCATTACTTGAAAAATGTGAATTCCATTGACTGAAGAAAGAATGGGCTTCCCAGGTAGCACTAGTGGTAAAGAACCTGCCTGCCAATGCAGGTAGATTTAAAGGACACAGGTTCAATCCCTGGGTTGGGAAGATCCCCTGGAGGAGGGCATGGCAACCCACTCCAGTATTCTTGCCTGGAAAATCCCATGGACAGAGGAGCCTGGCAGGCTGCAGCCCATAGGGTCACACAGAGTCAGGCACAGAAGTTGTTGCTTCTTGACTAGAAATATCCTTGCCATGTGATACACAGAAGAAACCACAACAGATGTCAGTGGCTGCAGCAGTCTTAGTGCTGAAGGGCAGCTGAGGCAAGAATTAGGTTATAGAGAGAATTGGAGCTTTCCTATAAATGTGTAGACCCTGATATAGTTGCTTTTAAACTACAAGACAGCCGAATCTCCGATGTGCTGGGGAAGTCTTTCTAAGGTTCTATCTTTAAATTGTTGTCACCAAGCTTTGATAAGCAGCAAGGGACCAATGATCAAGTGCCTCAGATTATTTTCTCTGTTCACAGTCAAGAAAAGGAGTGTGGATTTATGAGGCTTGTCCACAGGTTAAAATGGAAACTACTCAAAGAAATACAGGATAGTTTTCGAAGTGATATACAGGTTATTGTAGGGGAGCTTTCACTGGCTTCCTAATATTATGAGGGAATCTGCCTGAGAAGCTTAAGGAATTCCTAAGCAGAGGAAGGACAGTGTCTTGAGAAGCACATGACAGAGACTTTGGTTGGCATCAGAGCCCAAGGGGCACAGGTGTCAGAAACACCCACAGTAGTTTCATTTTAGAAAAACCTTGAAATAAATACAGGCACAACATGAGAAAACATCTCTAAAAAGGAAACTTCTTGGGCTTAGGCAATTCCAGAACAAGAGGCAGAGGCTAAGCTACTACGGCACAGGATTAAATATGTCTTTCTGCAAGATACGTGGTAGCCATATGACCAGACAGAGCTAACTGTCTATATAGACCAAAGTGTCGAGAACACAGAACTAGAGGAGGAAATGGCAATTAAGAAACTCTGCATGGGCAGAGTTCACATCCAGAAATGGTAGGTGCATTGTACTAAACCCTTTCACTGGAGAAAAAGTGGAAGTGAAGTCATGTCTGACTCCTTGTGACCCCATGGACTGTAGCCTACCATGCTCCTGCATCCATGGGATTTTCCAGGCAAGGGTACTGGAGTGGGTAGCCATTTCCTTCCCCAGAGGA
The DNA here is from genome assembly GCF_027580195.1 of Bos mutus. Lineage (NCBI taxonomy): Eukaryota > Metazoa > Chordata > Mammalia > Artiodactyla > Bovidae > Bos > Bos mutus. The sequence continues at coordinate 37,637,946 of NC_091643.1, forward strand.
TCTTCCTGACCCAGGAATTGAACCTGGGTCTCCTGCATTGTAGGCAGACACTTGACCATCTGAGCCACCAGGGAAGTCCTTTTTATTGGAGATTGCTGCTGCTGCTGCTGCTAAGTCACTTCCATCGTGTCCGACTCTGTGCAACCCCAAAGATGGCAGCCCACCAGGCTCCCTCGTCCCTGGGATTCTCCAGGCAAGAACACTGGAGTGGGTTGCTGTTTCCTTCTCCAATGCGTGAAAGTGAAAAGTGAAAATGAAGTCGCTCAGTCATGTCTGACTCTTAGTGACCCCATGGACTGCAGCCTACCAGACTCCTCCATCCATGGGATTTTCCAGGCAAGAGTACTGGAGTGGGGTGCCATCGCCTTCTCTGTGTTGGAGACTGACCCCTATTAAATATAAACTGACAAGTCAAATATCAACTGACCAGTGGTATCTTGGAAAAGATAAAAATTAAGATTTTTCCCATCATCTTTTTTTGGGAAGAGCCAGTCCCCAACGTTCCCCGCATTCTAGTATTTGAACTTTAGTGTAATACCCTCTGCTGAGGGTATTACTGGACCTAGTGACTCATTTCTAAGAAACAGAATAAGATGGAAGACACTGTGCATGACTCAAAAGTTAGGACATAAATGAAAGTGCTGTGTCACTGCCTTGCTTTCCCTTTCTCAATCACGGGCTCCAAGGGAAGTCAACCGCATGTGCTGAGGGCAGCAGGCAGCCCATGACAAGGCTCAACTTATAAGAAAAGGGGTTTGGCCAACAGCCAGTGAAAGATGAGTTTGCAAATTAGTCTTCAGTAATTGGAAATGATGACCACAGCTCTGCTGACAATCAGACTCACCCTTACAAGAGAATCTGAACCAGGACTAACAAGAAAATTTCCCGATTCCCAAACTATGGGATCTGTGAGATAATATACGCTTGTTGTTTTAAGTTGCTACGTTTTGGGGGTAATTAGTCACACAGCAATAGATAAATTAGTACTCTGCCTTTCATTTCTGAGAAGGAAATGGCAATCCACTCCACTACTCTTGCCTGGAAACTCCCATGGACAGAGGAACCTGGTGGGCTGCAGTCCATGGGGTCGCTAAGGGTCAGACACGACTGAATGACTTCACTTTCATTTTTATGCATTGGAGAAGGAAACGGCAACCCACTCCAGTGTTCTTGCCTGGAGAATCCCAGGGACAGCGGAGCCTGGTGGGCTGCTGTCTATGGGGTCGCACAGAGTCGGACAGGACTGAAGCGACTTAGCAGCAGTAGCAGCAGCAGACTTTCATTTAGAAATAACTGAGTTTTAACTAATGTTTAATGAGTTCAAGGGCATTTTACCCAGAAAAACTGCTCAAGGGCCTGAGGATTGCCTGTTTTTCTTACAGGAGCAATATGGTGATAATCTTATGTCCTATTTATCTTTGGACACTAGAAATACAGGTGTATCCGATATCTTGTGTTAAATTAATTAAATGTATGAAACCCTGAAGAAATAACCTCCACTCTCAAGTATTCAGATAAATTGAGAAAAACCTCTAATACACATTGGGCAGAATAAACAAATGGGAATTACTTTATTTTCTAACTTTTAACTCATATTGTCAAGAAAATTAAATTTTAAATATTAATTTCTTAATCAATGGGTGTGGCCTTTAGTTTTCCCCTTCAAATTTGATAGCATGAGAGGGCTTCTACCGACATTTTCTGGCCTTTTATTATTGCAGCATTTATTACTAATGTTTTTAAATCTCACTGCAGAACCAGTGCCATGTGACCTTGGAAAGCTTGGTTGGACATAGTCAGGGACGGGAAACAAAACAGGGAGTACATCTTCAACTTAAATAGAGTAGCCCTGAAGTAGCTTAGTTAATGAAGCAGAAAACTCATTCTGGAGCTTTTTCAGAACAAAGTGTATCTTTCCTATGGGTGGTTCCAAGAGGACTACACAGGAGTCATGCTCCATCTTTCAGAGGGAGGAAAGTAACAGCCTCAGGAGTGCAATCTCCCAGATGAAGAGACCCTTGTCTAACCAGGTAGGCTGAGGAGCATCCTGTAAAGTGGAGGGAACAAAACAAAGCAGAGCAGAGCGGAGCACACCTGGGGGTGTTAGAGGGGAGTGCGGACGCTCTCTTCCTGTGAAGGCGTTCTATTACCGTAAAACTCGCTCCTTTTCCTGCCCCTTTACTCTGCTCTGAGTGGGTGGCGTGATTTATCTGATTGATGACTTTTTAAAAACTTTTTATCTTATATTGGAGTATAGCTGATTAAAAATGTGATAGTTTCAGGAGGACAACAAAGGGATTCAGTCATACTTATACACGTATCCATTCTCCCCCATACTCCCCTCCCAACCAGGCCGCCACATAATATTGAGCAGAGTTCCCTGTGCTGTACAGTAGGACCTTGTTGGTTCTGATTTATAAAAAAAAAAAAAACTAGGCTTGCAGAGCCCACCCAAGTCTTTTCCCTCTTAGGAGCTATGGGCTCCCTGCTGCAAACGTTTGTTCTCCATGCTCCCAGAGGCAGTTAGTGGCTCAGTTGTGTTCGACTCTTTGTGACCCCATGGCCAGGCTCCTCTGTCCACGGGATCCTCCAGGCAAGAATACTGGAGTGGGTTGCCATTTCCTTCTCCAGGGGATCTTCCCGATCGAACCTGGGTCTCCTGCACTGCAAGCAGTGTCTTTACCATCTGAGCCACAAGGGAAGCCTTCCTGGGGGGCACTGTAAGCCAGTGCTTACAAACACACCTTGACTGGGTTGGTAAGTCTGACTATTCTGGGTTCATTTATGAGGCCCATTTGGTCCTGACAACTAAACCTTTATCAGGTTTTTTTTTTAAAGCAACATTCTGATTTTCCATATACTTTCCTCTTCATCTCATTCAACTTGTTTTGAATCTGAAAGGGAAGAAGGGGGTTATATCCCCACCAAGGAAACCAACACTTCTGTCAAAATTCTAGTAACTGAAAGGATTTGGCCTGAAAGGTTCAAAGGTAATGATACAAAATGTCCTTTTGATTGTATGCTTTTTATCACAATCAACCTAAATATGATTCAAGTATTCATAGGATGCCCCATTGGAATAGAAATTTTCCTTGTTTATGTAACAACAAATAACATAGAAATGGTATCATTAATTGCCACATTTATCCTGTGCTCAAAAATGGAGTTTTGGGACCAAGCACATATGATTTCTAATCCCAGGTCTGGCAAATCACATAACCTCATTGAAGTGTTTCTTTGTGGCTTCATCTTTATCTCTACAATACGAAATAGCAGCTACTCTTAATGCACGGTTAATGCAAGGATTAAATGAGATAATACATGCATAGCACAGTGTCTGATATACTGCTGCTGCTGCTGCTGTTAAGTCGCTTCAGTCATGTCTGACTCTGTGCGACCCCATAGACGGCAGTCCACCAGGCTCCCCCGTCCCTGGGATTCTCCAGGCAAGAACACTGGAGTGGGTTGCCATTTCCTTCTCCAATGCGTGAAAGTGAAAAGTTGAAGTGAAATCGCTCAGTCGTGTCTGACTCTTAGTGACCCCATGGACTGCAGCCTACCAGGGTCCTCCATCCATGGGATTTTCCAGGCAAGAGTACTGGAGTGGGGTGCCATTGCCTTCTCCGGTCTGATATACAGTGGGCATCAAATATATGAGATTATCAGATCCTAACGTCTATTTAGTTTTATTTTATAATAATTCACTAGGTACAAAATCCTCTCACAACAAATGATTTTTCCTTCATAAGAAAATTTCCTGAAATTGTAATTGCCTTAAGATATTCTCATTATCACAGGCAACTTTTCTCTTAGGCTTACAAATGAGTAAATATGTTACTTTAAACAAATGTTAGGTTATCTTCCCTCCTTCTGCTTCAAATTCGTAATGTGCCATTTTGAGGTAATTCAAGCATTTTTTCAGCTTTCACCACTTAATTTGTATGAATTTTGAATCTTGGGGCAAACCGAGGTCAAGGAAAAAAAGTCCCTGTGGATATTGCTGTAAAAGATCTTTTAATACTTTTAATATTAGATCTACTTGTAGAGTGTCCATGGTACAATTTAATAAATTCTGGTTTTGTTGCCTTTAGTAAAAAGTTTCTTATATCAGTCCATAAGGAATTTTTTGGATAAATTCCTTTCTTGGTCAAATTATCCCATTAACTGCACTGTCTACTGCTGAGAGACTCTGTTGTGAAAATGAGACTTAAGTAACTTTAAGTGTCTAAAATTGATCTCTTTCCCAGCATATAGATTTACTGCTGCCAAGCTATAAAAGAACCTTTATCTCATATCTTGTGCCCAAAGGGAATCTTTTAGGCTCAACTTTCCAAATTGGCTCAGAGATGCTCTATAAGATACTTTCCTTGCTCTCATGTGTTTTCACTGTCTGATTTTATAGACTTAAATTTTTCGACATTTCCAACTTCCAGCTTACTCTCTCCCTCCCCTCAAATCTCCATTTCCCTTTGTTCCATGCCCCCAAATCCTCAGGCAACTCAAATCACCCCCAACTTTTACCTAGTTCCCCAAGACCACACTCAATGTAGGGAAAGAATGGCTTGTAGAAACCATACATGCAGTTATTTAAGGAAAGAAGACTGTAATTTCAGTATAATGCCATTAAAAATGATCAATAATAGTACTCAAACACAGACTCTATGCTCCTGGTATGGCTTATCTGTGCTTGTATTTTTTCTTTAATTTTAAAAACCATTTTTACATGGAATAAAATGATAACTAAATGTATAGTTTAGGAGATGAACATTCTTCTTTTAAAGAAGGAAAATCAAACAAAAGACTTCTTCATTAAACATTGTGGATAGGTTAGTCGCTCGGTGGTGTCTGACTCTTTCCGACCCCATGAACTGTAGCCTGTCAGGCTCCTCTGTCCATGGGATTCTCCAGGCAAGAATACTGGAGTGGATTGCCGTTCCCGTCTCCAGAGGATCTTCCTGACCCAGGGATAGAACCCAGGTCTCCTGCATTGCAGGCAGACTCTTTAGCATCTGAGCTATAGGGAAGATCTTCATTAAACATTAGTGAGACTATATAGGGAGAAGGCAATGGCACCCCACTCCAGTACTCTTGCCTGGAGAATCTCAGGGACAGCAGAGCCTGGTGGGCTGCCGTCTATGGGGTCGCACAGAGTCGAACATGACTGAAGTGACTTAGCAGCAGCAGCAGAGACTACATAGAAGAAACACAGCTGAGTGCTATATTCTTAACACTTCTTAAATCTTTAAGTAACTATAACATGGAACAGATTTTATATCTCCCTAGAAAAATAAACAAAATCTTTTTACGCATTGAGAACAACTCATGCCAGAGATAAGCTTACTCATTATTGGGAACTGGCTACACAATTATGTCTACTAATAAATTATTTTTAATTTTTTTGAACACACCTGGTGATTCCAGGCCATCAGAGGGTGATTTAGAGTGAGTCCTGGGTCCAGTCTTGCCTTTCTGTTTAATAACTGTATGACCACAGACAACTTCTCCATTTTATTACTAATAAAGAATTAAAAAGAGTTTCTACTTCATTATATTGCTGTGAAAATTAAATGAGAAAATGTGTAATGTAATTCATACAGTAGCTGAAATATAGTAAATGCTCAATAAACATTAGCTCTTATCATCAGGGGCTTCCCTGGTAGCTCAGCTGGTAAAAAATCTTCCTGCAATGCAGGAGACCCCGGTTTGAGAGGGATAGGATACCCACTAGGAGATAGGATAGGATAGGAAGGGATAGGCTACCCACTCCAGTATTCTTGGGCTTCCCTGGTGGCTCAGCTGGTAAAGACTCCACCTGCAATGTGGGAGACCTGGATTTGATCCCTGGATTGGAAAGATTCCCTTGGAAAAGGGAACTGGCTACCCACTCCAGTAATCTAGCCTAGAGAATTCCATATTTTTGTCGGCTCTTTGGAAGGGGAATGTGTACTTATTTGTAAGAGTTCATCTAATTTAGTCATGCATTGGCTATATTGAAACAATTTTTTCTCAGTTTAATTTCCTTTGAACACAATTGTTCTACAAGCTCAAACATGTACATTAAATTTTTCTTGACATTTCATTACTTTTACATTCCTTGGGCTAACAGCAGGTTTTTAATCTCAGACAGATTTTCGTGCCTTGATCATCTTAAAATATTTACTGAAATTAGTATTCAAAGAAATTAATGTAACGACACTAAAATGCTTTAGATAGAGGTTTTCATTCCACACAGTACGGGGGATGAACTGACTGGACCATTTTCAACCTAAGGTAAATTTGGAGTCACATTGATTCATTTTGGAGCTCCCTTAACAGCTTCCTTGATAACAAATTTATGCTTAGTGTTTAAAGTTAATCAGAAGCAATATCATTTTTCCAAAAGTACTTAATTTTTTCTACAGTTCTTACTGTTCAGTATCTTAGGTCTCATAGGATACAAACAAAAACAGAAAACAACTCCATTAACTTACTCCATTTCAGCCAAGTACTCTCTATTCCTTGCGGACGAGACATCTCATTTTAACTTCCGTATTCTACTTCTCTGCTATCTTCATACTAGAATCGTTTTATGTCATAAAAGATGTCATTTTTATGTACTTTCCTTGCAATTGGTAAACAAACCCACCATTCTTGTCACTGTTCCCAGAAGAATCATTCACAAGTCTGTTCTTTTACTTCCAAGGAAACATGAATCATCCCGTGAAGTACTGTCACTGACACTTTAATCTTTGCTACTGGAGAAGTTGATCCTTTCGCCTTAGATTATTCCCTCCATGTGTTCTTCCATCTTCCAGTTAATTCCCCAATTAATCCTCAGTGGGAAATCATTGCTATCGCTTTATATTTCTAGAGTACTTTATTTTAATCTCTAGTTATGCTCCTAATGCATATGATTTGGTATTATAATGGGCTTGATTCAAGTTTACCTGGCTCTCAGTATAGGGACATTGCTAGAATCATAACATTTCTTATAGCCCTTGCACACAATTTGAGTATAATAGGAACTTATTGAATGTTAATTGAATTGATTGTTGTCTTTGAAACATCTATTACTGATTCAGCCACTAAAATTTCTTGGTCATCTACTATGTGCCAACCACACTGAGGTAAAATTGTGCCCTATATATCTAGTACTTTAACAATAGTGTATTATGTTGCTCTTTCTTGAATCTCATCCTCCTTTTGCAGAAGGTAAAATTAAATAATGAATGAACTTGACTTTCATACAAGCCTCTATTCAATTGTTTGTATAAAATTTACTAGACAATAAACTTAGGAGCCTGAACATTCTGTATACATTTATACTGACTGTAAACTTTTTTTAGCCAAAGGAGTTCCCTGGTGGCTCAGGCGGTAAAGTGCCTGCCTACAGTGCGGGAGACCTGGGTTCAATCCCTGGGTCAGGAAGATCCTCTGGAGAAGGAAATGGCACCCCACTCCAGTACTCTTGACTGGAAAATCCCATGGACGGAGGAGCGTAGTAGGCTACAGTCCATGGGGTTGCAGTCGGACACGACTGAGCGACTTCACTTCACTTCACTTCCTACTGACTGTAACATTTTTGTAGCCAAAGGGCACCCAGTTACTGATTACCCAATTTTAACCTTTGAATCTTCTATATTTAGTATTATTAAAATTTGTTAATAATTTTTGAATAATGTGGTTAAGCAAGGAGAGTTATTGAAATACATTTTTTTTCATCTTGTATACTGTTTATTCTACTTAAAAGCATGTTAGAAACTTGAACAAATAGTGCAAAACTTGAGTGCAGGTCAAGAAACTTCCCTTCAAAATGACAGAAACCAGTGTCATAACACAATGGGTGCACACAGCTCCCATTGATAAGGTTCTGCTACACAAAAATGCTATGTATTCATTTATCTACAGCCAAAATGTTGGTTTTCCCTCATAAAAACACTTCTCCAAAATTTCACTCTTTCTGAAAAACAACCTGTCAAGTTTAAATTTTTTCGTTCATAATTTGGACTGTATCCTGCTATTGATATTTATTTTAATCTCCTATTGATTTCTGTGGGAATTCTTCTTGTAGAATTAAGGCAGGATATAGCCTCAAAGGAGTTTCTGCAAAGAAGTTTCCCACTTTCATCTCTTTGTGTTGGGTTTTTATTAAGTTTAGGTCATGACGTTGTATGCCTAAAAATAGGCCTACAGGCTAAAGCTATGATAAAGTCTTCTATTTTTGTGTCAGGCTGAAAGGTCAGTGAGAAGTCTCACAGGGAAGAACAACATTATAAACGATTTCTAACGTGTTTTGGTCCAGTTTCTAAACAATAGAAAGCTATTTGTATTAAAATCTTTTTTACTTTGTATATCCCCAAAAGTCTATCTCCCATGAGATTTATCTTTAAACTATCCTTTCAAACCATGTTTAAAACATTTTAAAACACTAGATATAATATTAGATAGTCATTTAAAATTACAGTTATGATGACTATAGAATTATGGATCTTGGGAAATCCTTTGGAATGATTTTAAGTTTGAAAAAAGGAAAAGTAGAAAATTATATATATATAAATATTTATAGCAATGTAAAAATACACATAAATAAAGATGGATAGCAAACAGAAATTTAAAATTTGTGTTGTAATTGGTGGATTTTGTGTCTTATCAAATTTCCTAATGCTTTGTATTTTATATGTTAATATTAAAATTCAAATGCAAACAAATAATATAACTTAGCTTTTAAAAATTAATTTCTTTATTTTAATTGGAGGCTAATTACTTTACAATATTGTGGTGGTTTTTGCCATACATTGACATGAATCAGCCACAGGTGTATATGTGTCCTCCATCCCGAATCCCCCCTGCCACCTCCCTCCCCATCCCATCCCTCTGAGTTGTTCCAGTGCACTGGCTTTGAAGATCCTGTTTCATGCATCAAACTTGGACTGGTGGTCTATTTTACATATGGTAATATACATGTATCAATGTTATCCTCTCAAGTCATCTCACCCTCGCCCTCTCCCACAAATTCCAAAAGTCTGTTCTTTCTGTGTCTCTTTTGCTGTCTCGCATACAGGATCATTGTTACCATCTTTCTAAATTCCATTTCCATATATATGTGTTAAAACACTGTATTGGTGTTTTTCTTTCTGACTTACTTCACTCTGTATAATAGGCTCCAGTTTCATCCACCTCAATAGAACTGATTCAAATGTGTTCTTTTTAATGGCTGAGTAATATTCCATTGT